>NC_069092.1:16715830-17448330 GCF_947172395.1 Bicyclus anynana | reverse complement strand
ATTATAAAATTCAAACTAGCGTGTCCTGAGAGCGCGCTTATACGTAACTTTCAATGCCTAACCATATTCAAAGACTCTTTTCGCTTGAGGTGAGTTCGAAATTTTTTCGGTACTAAGTCGAAGTTCCTTAGAAAATTATAAAATTCAAACTAGCGTGTCCTGAGAGCGCGCTTATACGTAACTTTCAATGCCTAACCATATGCAAAGACTCTTTTCGCTTGAGGTGAGTTCGAAATTTTTTCGGTACTAAGTTGAAGTTCCTGAAAATGTCCAAAATTATGAAATTCAAACTAGCGTGTTCTGAGAGCGCGCTTATACGTAACTTTCAATGCCTAACCATATTCAAAGACTCTTTTCGCTTGAGGTGAGTTCGAAATTTTTTCGGTACTAAGTCGAAGTAGCTCAAAAGTCGAAAATTATGAAATTCGAACTAGCGTGTTCTGAAAGCGCGCTTATACGTAACTTTCAATGCCTAACCATATGCAAAGACTCTTTTCGCTTGAGGTGAGTTCGAAATTTTTTCGGTACTAAGTTGAAGTTCCTGAAAATGTCGAAAATTATGAAATTCAAACTAGCGTGTTCTGAGAGCGCGCTTATACGTAACTTTCAATGCCTAACCATATTCAAAGACTCTTTTCGCTTGAGGTGAGTTCGAAATTTTTTCGGTACTAAGTCGAAGTAGCTCAAAAGTCGAAAATTATGAAATTCAAAGTAGCGTGTTCTGAGAGCGCGATAATACGTAACTTTCAATGCCTAACCATATTGAAAGACTCCTTTCGCTTGAGATGAGTTCGAAATTTTTTCGGTACTAAGTCGAAGTAGCTCAAAAGTCGAAAATTATGAAATTCGAACTAGTGTGTTCTGAAAGCGCGCTTATACGTAACTTTCAATGCCTAACCATATTCAAAGACTCTTTTCGCTTGAGGTGAGTTCGAAATTTTTTCGGTACTAAGTCGAAGTTCCTTAGAAAATTATAAAATTCAAGCGCGCTTATACGTAACTTTCAATGCCTAACCATATTCAAAGACTCTTTTCGCTTGAGGTGAGTTCGAAATTTTTTCGGTACTAAGTCGAAGTTCCTTAGAAAATTATAAAATTCAAACTAGCGTGTCCTGAGAGCGCGCTTATACGTAACTTTCAATGCCTAACCATATTCAAAGACTCTTTTCGCTTGAGGTGAGTTCGAAATTTTTTCGGTACTAAGTTGAAGTTCCTGAAAATGTCCAAAATTATGAAATTCAAACTAGCGTGTTCTGAGAGCGCGCTTATACGTAACTTTCAATGCCTAACCATATTCAAAGACTCTTTTCGCTTGAGGTGAGTTCGAAATTTTTTCGGTACTAAGTCGAAGTAGCTCAAAAGTCGAAAATTATGAAATTCGAACTAGCGTGTTCTGAAAGCGCGCTTATACGTAACTTTCAATGCCTAACCATATGCAAAGACTCTTTTCGCTTGAGGTGAGTTCGAAATTTTTTCGGTACTAAGTTGAAGTTCCTGAAAATGTCGAAAATTATGAAATTCAAACTAGCGTGTTCTGAGAGCGCGCTTATACGTAACTTTCAATGCCTAACCATATTCAAAGACTCTTTTCGCTTGAGGTGAGTTCGAAATTTTTTCGGTACTAAGTCGAAGTAGCTCAAAAGTCGAAAATTATGAAATTCAAAGTAGCGTGTTCTGAGAGCGCGATAATACGTAACTTTCAATGCCTAACCATATTGAAAGACTCCTTTCGCTTGAGATGAGTTCGAAATTTTTTCGGTACTAAGTCGAAGTAGCTCAAAAGTCGAAAATTATGAAATTCGAACTAGTGTGTTCTGAAAGCGCGCTTATACGTAACTTTCAATGCCTAACCATATTCAAAGACTCTTTTCGCTTGAGGTGAGTTCGAAATTTTTTCGGTACTAAGTCGAAGTTCCTTAGAAAATTATAAAATTCAAACTAGCGTGTCCTGAGAGCGCGCTTATACGTAACTTTCAATGCCTAACCATATTCAAAGACTCTTTTCGCTTGAGGTGAGTTCGAAATTTTTTCGGTACTAAGTCGAAGTAGCTCAAAAGCCGAAAATTATGAAACTCAAACTAGCGTGTTCTGAGAGCGCGCTTATACGTAACTTTCAATGCCTAACCATATTCAGAGACTCTTTTCGCTTGAGGTGAGTACGAAATTTTTTTGGTACTTAGCCGAAGTAGCTCAAAAGTCGAAAATTATGAAATTCAAACTAGCGTGTTCTGAGAGCGCGCTTATACGTAACTTTCAATGCCTAACCATATTCAAAGACTCTTTTCGCTTGAGGTGAGTTCGAATTTTTTTCGGTACTAAGTCGAAGTAGGTGAAAAGTCCAAAAATATTAAATTCAAACTAGCTTATGCTGAGAGCGCGGTTATACATAACTTTCAATGCCAAACCATATTCAAAGATTCTTTTTGACTAAAACATTGTCATATTACCACTCCACACTAAACAAGCATTTCAGTCTCTAGGGGCTAAAGTAACTTTGTTTTTTTAATTTTTGTCTGTTACGAGTACTAGCAAAGTACTAGCCAACTTTATAACGAAGGAGGTTTTATTCGTAAATAAAATCATCGTACACGCACCACCATACGTGGACAGAAAGCTGTGTAGCAAGCGTACCATTTTGTTTGGTACGCCGAAACGGTTTAGTTTGAATATCAAGCCTTCGTGCCAGACACGGTCAAACGCTTTAGCTACGTCAAAGAAGAGCGCCCCGGTGGCGATGGGGTTACGAAATGTATTAAAACCGGTTAGAATGTGCTCCGTGAGGCGGTGCACTTGATGAACATGTATGGTGATGTATGGTATTGCTTGATATTAAATAAATAAATAAATAAATAAACACATGAGTGTTTACATCGAAATCCAAACTGTTGTTTGATGAGAAGTTGCTTTTCATCGCAAATGGCTTTGAGACGATTCAAAATGATTATACACCTTGCCAATGGTGTTATCTCATACACCTTGCCAATGGTGTTGAGAAGACTAATTGGGCGGTAGCTAGTCGGGAGGTCGCGGGGTTTACCCGGCTTGTGGATGCCAATGACCGTGGCTTCTTTCCATGCGTCTGGGAAGGCGCAGTGAGCTAGGAGAACATTGAAGATGTTCACCAGGAGGTTGTTTATCTGGACCGGGAGAAGCTTTAAAGCTTTTTTAGAATTTAAACTATCGTGAGTGTTATTCATATTAAATGATTATGAAACACGGCTAAAACTCACGTGATAACGACTTTAAAGCTTTGTTGCTAATCGTATCAGGCCCCGGAGCCTTCTTTTTGCGCAAGCCCTTGATAACCGCAGAGACTTCCTCGCATGACGTAGGGGTAATTTCGACTCCGTCCGGGGGGCGAGATAAGATAGAAGTGAGTTCGGACTTTACTTTCTTCGCGTGTGATTTTACAAATGCCGTAGTGCTTGGAGTGCACTGGGCTTCCAGACTGTCGGCTAGGCATTCGGCCTTATCGATGTCCTCGATCGCGTTTGGGAGGCCAGGGCGTTTGAGAGGTGGGGTGGCTGCGAGGCGGTCGGCTTTGAGATATATTGCCACGTCGTAGAAGGCTACGTGCGATGGCTCGAGCTCTCTCAGTCGGTCGTCCCATTGTCTGTCATAACGCCAGCGCAAGCGACGCTTGCACCGTCTTCCGAGAGTCCAAAGTAGACTCGCGTTTTGTCGGGTCGGTTCAAATTCGTAGCTGGGCGTTTCTATCCGTTAGTAGGGCCCGTAGGTCCGACGACAAACGACGTCCGGCCGTTTAGGTTCGAAGAAGCTGCGAGCGCTTCGCCTAACGTTACTATCTCGTCAGGAATTTGATCTAAGTGCTGTGAAGCCAAGGACTTGAGACGCTCAGGCAGTCTCCCGTAATTAATTATAGTTTTGGTCGGGGGGTTCGTGGAGGGCGGGGGGCCAAGCTGGAGTATAACTGGTCTGTGGTCCGAGTCCGAGGCCAGATCCGAGAACACCTCCAAAGGACTCACTTCAAGAGTGATGTTCTTTAGGAGTGCCAGATCCAGTACGCTCGGAGTTTGGTTTCGTGTGTCCGTCAGTCTCGGGTAACGTGTTGGTTTGTCGGGGGTTAGCAAAATGAAAATAGCATCGTCGCGGTCAGTCAGTCTTCTTAGAGTGTTGCCGCTAGTGTTATTATAAGCGTTAAGCCAACTTGTATGTTTAGCATTAAAGTCACCGGCCAAAATGACGGAGTCACTTAAGGAGAGGAGTGTCTGAATGTCACTCTATAAGAGACGTTCATCCATTCGCGGACCTCGAGTAATTTATCGGTGAGCCCGTCTGCATTGAAGAAGCCAATAGTCAGGGAATGTGGTTTTAATCTACCGTTGTGAGCCATTTAGAAAATTCTTATAGTTTTCGATCGCGCGGAGCATGATACTGTGCTCGCCTATTGCCCTTAGGGGGTCTACTTTATATTTCTCAATGAAGAGATCGTATTCTTCCATACGGAATACATCCGAGAAGGAGTGAGTCGCGTATGAAGCTTTGGACGAGGCTTGAGGGGCCGAGAGAGGGGCCTGGGCCGCAGGAGCGGCCCTCGGGGGCTGTTTGGCGACCGGAGAAGCCGGTGCCGCACTGGGAGCGTTAGGCGCTCCGTACAATGGCTTGTTCCAAGCGTTGGTGGTAGGCACCGACGCTGGAACAAACCTGTGAGCGGGCTTTTTTAGGTGCCGCCGGTTTGCGGCCCGCTGCCCTGCCCCTTCGCTTGCCTGGCTGTGGGGCCTTCCGGCATCCGCGATAGTTCGCGGGATGGCCGGCTTCGCGGCACAGCACGCAGCTTGGGGGCACTTCAGCGATCCGTTCCTTGCGGGGACAATCTATCGTGCCGTGATCTCCCAGGCACTTAACGCACCTGGGACGGACAAAACAATTCCTTTGGGAGTGTCCATAGGTCTGGCATCTATGACATTGATCTATGCGGCCACGGTTGTTGGGCTTCTCAAAGGAGAGGCCAGAGAGGTGGCATATTGCCTTCAAGTTGTATATCCTCTTGCCCTCAGGAGAGAGCTCGAGGATCACTAGACAGAGGTCTAGCGGCTCTTTTGAGCGGGATCGGTACATTCGGTGTACCTCCTGGACGGGGAGATCCTGTTTAAGCAGGTCGGCTTTGATGAGCTCAGTATCAAGCTCCTTGGGGAGACCGCGGACTACTACGCGGAGGACTCGCTCATCACTCAGAGCGTAAGTGTGATAGCCTATTGAGTTTGACCTCAATAAAGCTGTCAGACGCCTATGGTCACCGGATGACTCGCATTCCGCACGAATACCTAAGGTGGTAAGCTAGGCGTTTGGAATAGGGATATTGTTTTTTATTAGCATGGGGACAATTTTGTTTGCCCATGCGTCCTTGTCCCTAATGAACATTGGGGGGATCTTCTCCTTGCGAGGTTCCTCCATAGGAGAGTCCTCACTTTCGGAGTCTGAATCGGATAAGGTTTGTGACCGAGCTTGGCTCTTGGTCACAGTGACCTTGCTAGTGGTAGTGGGCTGAGCGTCGGTTTTAGTAGCCTTTCGCCGTTTTCTATTAAGTAATAATAATAGTAAGTTGACGACGGTGAAGCCATCGTCAACTGGAGCCGGTGAGGCCTGCGAGTCTGGGATATCGCAAATGTCCATGGCGGAAGGCCTATGGACCGTGTTGGACGGAGTGCGAGTCATAGATTCGCGGGAGGGTGGCAAAGTGCCCTTTGGGTGGGCTGAGGGCCCGGGGTGCGCGTTAGGCGCGTTAGGCCCTACGGACGGAGCCGGAATCGGTGTTGCCGGGCGACCCGAGGCCGAGCGACACGTGGGTCGCGGGCCGCGGATTGGCTGCCCAGCGGCGGGCGCACTACCTGAGCAGGTAGCACGTGGCGCTGGGTCACGAGTGGCGCGGGGGTTGCGGGGATAGCGGGGGACGCGGCATTTCCCGGAAGGGGACTACCTGATTGGGGTTGACTTTGAGTTAAAGTCACGGTTTGAGACGCAATCGGTTGCGAAGACATAAAACTTTCCAGATAGCCTGGAAATTTAACTCGGAGGTCCTTGAAGAGGGCCTCCAACTACGGCGGCAGAACGGAGTTGGGGTCCATAGTGGACCCCGGAACTAACAGGGCCTCCCCACCGGGGCGGGGAGGTTAGTACCTACTGTGTGGCCCTACTGGTCCACGCCTTTAGGTGACGTGGGTGTACCTACTCTTATTCTAGTGTACTCACGGACCGGACCCACTTAACTACACTAGAACAACGCAGAACACAACACAACACAGCACAACGAAATCGGTGGTCAAGACAGTACTAGAAAAACTAGCACCCTCTCAAAAGAAGAACCAATATTGGTGGCCTCCACCGTGGGATCGAAAACCTGCATAGGCGAGGACAGACGACCGCACGGGACGGCTGCCAAGATCGGAGTCTCTATTGGAATAAAATGCGGCGTTCTTGTCTGTGGAATACGGTAATTTTTTTTATTTGATTTTTATTGAGTTGCGAATTTGCCTTTTCTATATGGGAAAAAATTATATTAGTAAAGAAAAATAAAATTGAAGGGCGAGAATTTAAAAACGATTTGCTGTGAATAATCCATTCTTGATTTTTTTAAGAAATTCATTGTGAATTTGTGATCGTAATTTACATATTTCGCAACATTGATTGTTATGTCTTCATCTATTGAGATTGGTGACCCTTATGTAAAGATGGAACCAAACGAACCTACAAATTAAATACCTACAAAAAATTTAATAAGTGGAGAAAAGAACAACGAGGTGATTCACTTACGGAAGAAGTTTTTTAAACTAATAACTCCTACGTTTACCCCACATACTAATTATTCATCTTCACAGCAAGCGGAAATTAGGTTACCGGGTAAAACTCTCTCTTAACATAATTTTTTCCAAGTTCGTACATTTAAATAAAACGTTGAATTACCGTACGGAATTATTTTATTTTCTCGCAATCGTAGTGAAAAATATAACACGCGGGGCTAAACCCATTATAAACTCGGTTTCTATTTAGCGGCCCTCGCCTTACGTCTCGTCTAATAATACCTCGTATATAATGGATCATTTTAGCCCCTTGTATAACAATCTACTATTAAGTTTTATATATATCCATATCACTTTTTTTTGCATAATTAAACACATACACGTACACACACATGCTTTACTGCATTACAAGCTATCTATTAAACAGTACATCATTTACGTTCGTGGCACCTCATGGTCAGGCCACGACATTACAAGCTATCGATAAATCACTAGATCATTTACGTTCGTGGCACCTCATGGTCAGGCCACGACATTACAAGCTATCGATAAATCACTAGATCATTTACGTTCGTGGCACCTCATGGTCAGGCCACGACATTACAAGCTATCGATAAATCACTAGATCATTTACGTTCGTGGCACCTCATGGTCAGGCCACGACATTACAAGCTATCGATAAATCACTAGATCATTTACGTTCGTGGCACCTCATGGTCAGGCCACGACATTACAAGCTATCGATAAATCACTAGATCATTTACGTTCGTGGCACCTCATGGTCAGGCCACGACATTACAAGCTATCGATAAATCACTAGATCATTTACGGTCGTGGCACCCCATGGTCAGGCCACGACATTACAAGCTATCGATAAATCACTAGATCATTTACGGTCGTGGCACCCCATGGTCAGGCCACGACATTACAAGCTATCGATAAATCACTAGATCATTTACGGTCGTGGCACCCCATGGTCAGGCCACGAAATGTAAGGAACTGGCCGAGCAGCGACCTTTACAGTTTACCATTGTATCCCTTCAAGTGTCACGTTTTCTTTAAAAGGCTGACAACTTTATTTCGTTTAAAATTACTTAAAATAGTACAGGAGTATCATAGTTATTTGGTAAGGTAGGTACGAGTAGATTCGTGACGCTCTAGAGATGTCTAGAGATGTCTAGAGATGTCTAGAGCAGGGCGGGCTGCGGGGGCGGGCGGCGGCGCCGGCGTCGACTTGCGCCAGAAGCGTGGGCGAGCCGGTCAAGGCGGCGGCGGGGGCGCGGCGGGCGGCGCGAGGGGCGCGGGGCGCGCGCCGGCCGGCAGCGCCAGCGTCAGCTTGCGCCAGAAGTGCGCGTCGTCCCAGCTCAGGTACGTGACGCGCTCCACGTAGGCGCGCAGCGCGGGGTCGGCGGCGGCGGCGCGCGCGGCCTCGAACCCGGGCAGCAGCACCAGCAGCAGGCGCGGGTGCCGCTCGCCCAGCGCCGCGCCGTACGCCTCCCGCAGCTCGGCGCGCGCCCACGTGGAGCGCAGGAAGTGCTCCGACAGCAGCACCAGCGTGCGCCGCGCCTCGCGCACCGAGCGCGCGATCTGCGCCGGGATCCACTCGCCCGGCAGCCAGTCGCGCTCGTGCAGGCACAGGCGCCGCCCCGCGCGCTCCAGCCGCCGCGTCAGCTCGTCGGCGTAGCGCTGGTCGTGGTGCGAGAACGACACGAACGCGTCGTAGGGCCGCGCGTCCGCGTCCGCCGCGCGCGCGCCCAGCGCCCAGCGCAGGCACAGCCCGCGCTCGAACAGGAAGCGCTTGAGGCGGTGGCGCGTCGCCGGCCGCACCAGGCACGCCGCCGCCAGCGCCGCCGCCGCCGCCGGCACCAGCGCGCCCAGCGCCAGCGCCCAGGCCGGCGGCGCGCCGCACGCGCCCGCCGCGCGCGCCGCCGCCTCCGCCAGCGGGCGCCCATCCGCGCAGCGAGCGCGCGCCAGGTCCTCCACGCGCGTCGGCCGGCCCGCCAGCGCGCGCAGCAGCGGCAGCGCGGCGCACGAGCAGTCGAGCGGGTTGCCGGCGAGCAGCACGCTGCGCGGGCGCGCGTCCCACAGCAGCGCCGCCGCCGCCGGCTCCACGCGCGCCAGGCGGTTGTCGCTCAGGTCGAGCCGCTCGAGCGACGCGGGCACGTCGGCGGCGCGCAGCTCCGCGACGTCGTTGCCGGCCAGCCGCAGCTCGCGCAGGCCGGGGCGCGGCGCGCGCGGCACGGCGGCCAGCCCGGCGCGCTCGCAGAGCAGGTCGGCGCCGGTGGGCCACTCCAGGCAGCGGCAGCCGGCGGGGCAGTCCTGGCTCACGTCGCACGCCAGCTCGTGCAGCCGCAAGTCGCGCAGCGCGCGGTGCCCGCCCGCGGCGGCGGAGGCCGGCCCGGCGCACAGCGGCTCGAGCGTGGCGCCGACGGCCCACGGCCGCTCGCGCAGCACGCGCGCGAACCAGTAGTCGTGGCAGTCGCAGCGCTGCGCGGTGTCGAGCAGGAGCTCGGTGGCGGCGGCGGCGGCGGCGGCGGGCGGCGCGACGCTCAGCGCGGCGAGGTAGTCGGCGTGCGAGAAGTCGACGCGCACGGGGTTGAGGCGCAGGTCCACGGAGCTGCGCTGCGCGCGCTCCCAGCGCAAGTCGTCGGCGCCGAGGCTGCTGATGTTGTTGCCGCTCAGCCGCAGCTCGGCCAGCTGCCGCAGCGCGCGCCAGTCGCGGCACACGTCGCGCAGGCCGCAGCGCTGCAGGCTCAGCAGGCGCAGGCCGTGCGCACGGTCCAGCGGCGATAGCGCTGCGGAAGATGGGATTTTTGCGAATTTTGCTGACAAAAACGCTGACAAAACGTGTAACGGGCGAGGCGAACGAACGTTGAGGCGTAAAAAATATAATGGGTCTGGAAATATCATTCCGATCCGATTTAAAAAATTCTTTCAGTGATAGATAGCCCATTTATCGAGGAAGGCTATATTATATTTTCAAGAAAATTAGGGATCCTTCCTTAAACTCCAATAATGTAACCCAATGTATACAAAAGTGTTGTTTACATGGCGAGCGCTGCAAAAACTATTGATGTTAGAATAAAACAATGTACTACAACTTTGCAGAACACATTATTGTCTACAAAAAGTGTCGCGGCAGCATATTTATATCTTCTATATTTTAGTAGATATAGTACCTTTTGTACTTTAATAAATTATTTAAGTCATATATTTATTTATTTATTTAATAATTTAGTACTCGAATAGATACATAAAAAGAATTAAAATAATGATAAATAGGTTAATTAGACTAATTAGGGAAAATAATGGTTTAGATATAAGAGGTTAGTTAGTTTAAAATAATGGTTTTTATTTTTTTGTTTGAAAATATAGTAAGAACGTCAGTATTTATACAACAAAACGTAAACCCTTATCAAAACGAATCACTTATCAAGAGGATATTGTAGAGATAAGATTTGCCTTTTACAGTATGTTAATTAGTCTTATACTTTTCGGATATAATACAAAACTTCTAAAAGACGCATAAATGTAGCTTTGTATCGGTGAAAGAATTTTCAAAATCGGTTTTGTAGATCCAGAGATTACCCCCTACAACCACACAAACTTTATCTCTTACAATCTAAATATATAAAACTCAACATCTGTGATATAGGATTTGGCTCCCTTTTTCACATTTATGTTCTGATATATTACTTTTTGTGAAAATTACTATTTAATGAATTTGAAAAAATATTTTGTCCCATCGTTCTGTTCGTTTTATAGCTGGCGAAATAAAGATTTCGATAGGAAGTGGCCATAATATTATATACGACTATTTGAGCATGAAAAAAGTGCCAGCGCGCTGTGTGCCGCGTACTCACTGTTGGTGTCGAGGTCGCCGCTGCGTCCGCACATGTCGCGCAGCGGCGCGTTGTGGTCCAGCACCAGCGCGCGCAGCGCCGGCAGCGCGCCCAGCGGCTGCAGCGCCGCCGGCTCCAGCCGGTTGTGCGTCGCGCGCAGCTCCTGCAGCGCGCCGGGCAGCGCCGGCAGCCGCCGCAGCGCGTTGTGCGACAGGTTGAGCGCGCGCAGCTGCGCCGCGTCCGCCAGCCACTGCGCCGGAAGCTCGCGCAGCCCGCACCAGCACGCGTCCAGCTCGCGCAGCGCGCGCGCGCCCGCCAGCTCCTCGCCGCCCAGCGCGCCGGGCGACCGCAGCACCGCCACGCGCCGCACGCCCGCGCACCGCGCCAGCCAGCGCGCCGGCAGCGCGCGCGTCACGTTCTGCAGCTGCACCTCGCGCAGCGCCGCGCAGTCGCCGCGCAGCGTGGCGTCCAGCGCGCCGCGCAGCGTCAGCCGCTCCACGCGCGCGCCCAGCAGCAGCTCGCGCAGCGGCGCCGTCAGCGACACGTCGCGCAGCGCCGAGCCGCGCAGGTCGAGCCGCCGCAGCGCGGCGTCGGCCAGCGTCAGCCGCTCCAGCGCCGGCAGCCGCACCAGCGCCGCGGCCGGCGCGGGCCCCGTCACGTTCTCCAGCAGCAGCCAGCCCAGCGCCGGCGGCAGCGCCCGCAGCGCGTCGGGCTGCAGCGCGGCGTGGCGCAGGCGCAGCACGCGCAGCGAGGCGGGCAGCGCGGTGAGCGCGTCGGCGTGCGGGCGCAGCGGCTCGTCCGGCGGGCGCGTCAGGCCGCCGCCGCGCGCCAGCTCCAGCTCGGCGAGGCGCAGGCCGGCCAGGTGCGCGGCGCGCAGCGCGGGCGCCGCGGGCTGCTCGCGCAGCTCGAGCGCGCCGCCGGCGCCGACGCTGACGTTGAGCGCGGCGAGCGCGGCCGCGTAGCCGGCGGGCGGCGGCGCGCAGCCCAACAGCACCACCCTGGCCAGCGGCGCGGCGCGGGGCAGCGCGGGCAGCGCGGGGTCGCCCAGCGCCACGCCCGCTTCGCACGCCAGCTTGAAGTACTGCGACTCTATGTATGTGATCTTCACCTGTTTGCCTTCAAAATAAAAATGTTCGGTGAATCGAAACTTCGTTTTCCTATATTTTTATATATAATTACAATAACTCTTTCATTTGATGTATCACACGATTCAGTTTACAAAAGTTTATTGTTGTCATGTTGCCCCCCATGAGTGCCGCCCAGGAAGGGATATGTCTATTGTCTACTCAACTCAATTGGTCCAGTAGATTCGGAAAACATTGAATTATGACAGCCGTATCTCCTTTCTTATCAGGAAAGAGGCCCTTTAGTAAACCTACGGAAAGTTGTAGCTTCTCTGAGTCAAAAGTTACGCTAACTGGAGATTTTAAAAACCGACTATATGACCTCTAAATATCAGCGCTTCCGTCTCCACTGCATATGAATTATCATAGTTTAAATTTAGCTTATAAAATTCTTTGATTGTTCAGCTATCCAATGGTGTAATTACATTTCGGATAGATATGATAGTTACGTAGCAAACTGTATCCCCCGATTTTCAAACATTCGTTTTTTTGGAATGACACCATATTATGGAAGCAATTTTAAAGACGTATCCACGTCAAAACAAAAAAAAAATAATACGGTTGCCTATGCCACAAAAATTCTATATTTCCGAGGTTACGGAACTCTCGGTGGGCGAATCCGATTCGCACTTGTTCAGTACTTCTAATTTAATATAATGTTCTTATCACATCCACTTAAGATGCTAATAACTTTATTAAGTAACTTAAACGTGAATTTTGTCATGGCAACATGCTCGCAGCACACATACGTGTCAGCCCGTACCTTTACCTACAACCAAAATACCTAAATATTTTACCGAAAGAATATCTAAGTATGCGTATTGCGCACTCACTGACAGCGACGCGCGACGCTATACTCACCTCTGATAAGGTAGAAGTAGTCGTCGGCGCTGGAGCTCTTGGCGGTGCAGGACAGGTTGTGTCGCGCCGCGCAGCGCGGGCCCGGGCCCTCCGGCGCGTCGCCCCCCAGCAGCGCGCCCCCCAGCAGCGCGCCCCGCAGCAGCGCGCCCCACAGCAGCGCGCCCCACAGCAGCAGCGGCATCGCTCGTCCCCGGTCGCTCCTCGCTCGCACGCGACAGTACGACACCGCGCGGCGCGGAGCTGGCACTGACGCGAACGCGGAGAGCCCCGCGCGCGAACGAGGAAAACATTTATAAAATGCAAAACCACAAGCCGATGTTGTTACTCGTTATACCAGTAGTGTCCACACGTGCACACACAGGCGCGCCGCGTGCGCCGTGCGCGTGTGTGTGTCTAGCCGAGCAGTGAGCAGTGAGCAGTAGGTGCTCGGATGAGGAAATCGATGAGTATTGAGTAGCACCGACTGTGCGGCTGCCTCGTCGGCGCAGTGTCCTTACACTTCGTATCGTTAGGTGCCAGGTTCGAACCCTGGGTCGAGTTTTAAATTATTGAGCTTTTAAATCAACGATTTGTAAGTGGCAGCCCTGAAGCAGAGAAGCCGACAGTCATTATCAGTAAGATGTCATACCTACCACAAAAGTGGTCGTCGCAGTGTCCAATCATTGTAACCCTAGGGTCCTACGTCCTGATATAATATATTCTGATCATTTTACAAAATAAATATATCAGACCATTTTTATAGACGGTCTCTTAGGGAATATGAAACAGATAGTGAAGGAACACTAATTCAGCCGCCTGAGAAAAAACTTTAAAAATGTGTAATCAGGTTGTACACCCAATAATTGTGAAGGGCGTGATTTGTTAAACGCAAAGAACCTCCGCAGTCGTGAGATATCTCAGATATATATTCTCAGGATAAGGTATTTATCAGGGGGCTTACTATGAGCTCTTATAGCAGGACAGAAGTTGAACTGCACTGCTTATTTGTACTATGACATCCATATAGCAGGTCCGTTGCCTGGCTTTTTGCGTTAACGTTTCAAAAACCGTTCACCTTTTTCTGTATAGAGTTTCATACCATGACGTGATATTTGACAGCGGCAAAGCGTTTGTTGAACGGCAATTGCACGTCCGTTACGTCAAATTGCACGATCCAATAAAAGTTACTGATTTATCAGCTTTTTCTGAATTGTTTTGTAATTTTGATTATTAACGGGAAAATATATTTAAATGCAATATTCTAATTGTGGTCATACAGTAATTTCGATATTGTATTCAGAAGTGGATTGTTACATTTTGAAGTAATGTTGTTATTTATTGGGTCACAAGTCACAAGTACCAGCAACATCACTTTTTAACTTTCTTTTTTTAGATGGGTGATGAATATGAAATCTTTTTACTTAGAGAGAGTGACTGTAAGAGTTGAAAAAAGGAACTGACATGTAGACAATAACAATATAACATTTTATGTTCTCTACGTAGTCTACCAGTACCACCATAACAGTAAAGTAGGTACTCAATGTCAAAGTCGGAGCAAGCTGAATTTGTAACTCAAAATCATAGGCGTGTTAGCGGGTGGGCCTAGTATGGACCTATGCCAAGCCTAGGATTCTGAGCTACCGATATGGAATACTATTATGACACTAATGACTTGATGTTGGGGGCCAGGCCCATCTTAGGAAATAATCCTAGATACGCCAATGCTCAAAATAGTGAATTTCTTATTACTCCTAACATTTACACTAGATGGGTAGGTACTAATCAAAGAGTATAATAATTAAATGTGAAGGTAGTTATCGCGTTGGCTATAAGTACCTACTTCGTTAGGTAAAAAATAACTTACAAGCTTTGATTATATATACCTACCTGCGATTGTGGTATAATATACGACGTTTGTATAATCAAAGCTTAAAACTACAACTGCAGTTTGATATAAATTAAAACTTAGAATCCTTGTTACTAATCTGCTGCCAATTGCCATTAAATACGTAAAGTCATATGTAACTAAAAAACTACAGCATACAAATAGGGTTGAGGCTTGAGAATTGCCCAAAAAAGACAACTGTCAAATGTAATTTTAAATGAACGCGATAAAATTACAAATACTTACATCGACTGTCGTCTAAAAATGTTCATATCTTCAAAGGTCATTTCAAACTCAGAACTTGAGGTTTTGATAAAGTAAGATATGTATTATGACAAATTGCAATAAATTATCCAATAAAAGTTACATCACGAAAAATCGATTTTAAATTATTAAATAAATTATTAAGGTAAAGATGGAATGATACGGAAGTTTTTGAACGTTAGTAAATAACCATAAATAACAAAAGACAATGTCATTACAGCAGACCACAGACAAACATTAACGCTCTACGTCTACTATCGTTCAACTTTTACGATGTCATAGTACGCTTTTCAGCAATTCAGAAGCAGGTCGGATTTTGAACCGCCTGGAAATTGCTCAGATATTGCACGAAGTCTAATAGTAAGCCCCCAGGATGTGTTGGGTGTTAGGATGTATCAGGCCGGTCTCACCCCGCTATCACTCGGCAAAGAGAACTGACGCAAGCCTAGAGTATATAGTAGCTCGGATCATATGGAAGAGTATGGGATTAGGCCAGGGCCGGATGTAGATCAAATAACATATCTGTGATTTGGTTGCAAACACAATAATTAAATTAATAGTTATCATACCGCCAATATTGAGGTATAAATATTCCGGAACTTTATAAAAGCACTTTTGAATAAGGCAATTTTTAAGGTTTCCATAGTTAAAAACGGCCTCAGCGGCGCTGTGGTATGTGCAATGGATTTTCAAGACGGAGGTCCTGGTTTTGATCCTCGGCGGGGCAGATAGAGGTTTTCTTAATTGTTTTAGTAAAAAAACAAAAGGAACCCTTATAGTTTCGCTCGTCGCGTCCGTCCGTCCGACTGTCCGCGGTTTAGCGCAGAGATTATTACTAGGTATTAGAAAGTTGTAAATTCGCATGAGTATGTACATTGACAGTTGGTGGCATTGCCGAATTTTGGACTTAGCGTGTTGTGACTGAGAGATTGCACCTCAGCCTGTGAGCTGCTCATAGTCTACAAACGCTATCGGCAGGCTGGCTTGTTGACGCGCCGTGCAGGGTCTGGGCCGGGCAGGAATCGGGTCTCTTCTGAGCGAGATGATCGTTTCATTGTTTAACAACTTCTTTATGAAATCGACGTCTTAACGCTTTTCAACTACAGCAACGGCTTCGTGTTGTACGTAGGGTATGTACGTAGGGTATGTACGTAGGGTATGTACGTAGGGTATGTACGTAACGGGTAGGGATGTTAGTAACTGTGTAGGGTACGGAACGGTAACATCCAATATTGTATCATGTAACATTTTTATTGTAGTATCTGCTTATATATAGTTGTGTGCATTTTAAGAAATTAAATATCACGTGTCTCAATCGGTGAAGGAAAACATCGTGAGGAAACCTGCATACCAGAGAATTATCTTAATTCTCTGCGTGTGTGAAGTCTGCCAATCCGCATTGGGCCAGCGTGGTGGACTATTGGCCTAACCCCTCTCATTCTGAGAGGAGACTCGAGCTCAGCAGTGAGCCAAATATGGGTTGATGACGATCTGCTTATACCTAATGACGAATTATTGTACCGATTTCGATGTAACTTTGTTTTGTTTTTTTAAATATTTTGAGTAACATATTTCTTTTTTTAAAAAGGGGGGAATAATGTAGGGGCTGACGCAGCGCTTAGTTTAACCGCTATGTAATGCGAGTGTACGGGAATCGTATGAGTCAGTCCTTACCGTACCGGCGTGCGCATATCTATACTAATATTATAAAGCTGAAGACTTTGTTTGTTTGTTTGATTATTGAACGCGCTAATCTCAGGAACTACTAGTCCGATTTGAAAAATTATTTTAGTGTTAGATAGCCCATTTATCGAGGAAGGCTATAGGCTATATATTATCCCGATATTCCCACGGGAACGGGAACCACGCGGGTGAAACCGCGCGGCATTAGCTAGTATACAATAAAGTGAATTACTGTGAATATAAAAGGACTTATTTCTCACCCCGCAAGGTCCATCGAATACGTTGATCGTTATTGTGGATTACCAATACCCCTACAGTCAACATCCAACATTGGCATCCAACATAGGGATCCAACAACTCTATACACTTAAAAGAAGGTTGATCTTCTCGTTATCATTATAATCTGACTAGAACGAATCTGCAAAGTCTGCAACACCGACGTCACGTCGCCTGTCTTTCGAGTTTTCACCGGACATAATTATTTCGGAAAGTGCGCACAGAAACTTTTCAATCATTTCAACATTTCATCCCCATTCTACCAGAGAACAGCGAGACACCGCAAATTGGCGTCCTTTTGTTATTGATGTCCAGTCGACACGCACAAAACGTTTCGCATCGACGATGTGGAATACCCTTCCGACTTCTGTGTTTCCTAACACGTGATTTGTGCATCTTTAACGCAAGAGTGAATAGGCATTTTCTAGGCAAGCGCGCTCCAACCTAGACCTCATCATTGATTTCCACCAAGCATGTAAAATGTAGGTACGACAAATGCTACTAAGATTTCATGATATACAAAATGAATAAAAAGGCCACACCGATTTAGGAAAAACATTCAGCCTATTTCAAGAACATAAAAGAAAGATTTAAGTATCCGTCTTTGTGGGCGAAATACTCCATTATAAAGTAAGTACACTAAATGTTTACAATAACATCGATATAACCAAATACTTACATGAAATTAATTTTGTTAGATTCCTATTTCATGAGATTAAATAAAGTAGAGTATGAAGGGTGCATAACTTGGCAGTAAAGCACTCGTGTCTCCATTATAAAACTCACTTCGTTCGTTTTATAAAATGCAAGTCGTGCTCTAATGACCGTCATTATGCAACCATTTCATAACGTAGGTACTATTTTTGATAAGCTGCAGTTAGTGACGTCATAGATCGATTCAGCTGTTTAGCCATGCAAATATAACGATCAGTACAGTACAGACAGCGCAAGGGTTTTAGATTATCCATTGCACACTACTTGTGCAATCGAAGAACGAAATAAAACACAACATAGGTAGTTAAATAAACATTTATTTTATAATTACTTACATGATTTAAGAAGTTGTGTGTTGAATGTTAGACAAAATTATTAGTAAATAAATAATTACTTTATTCGTTACGTTCATAACTGATAACATCGTGTTATCGCCGTTTAGTGTTGGAAATAGTAGTCTGTGACGGATATGACGTCGCTCGATCTCATGTTGGCTTCAGTGTGCTCGTGGCGTTCGAGCCGTCCACATCTCTTGTTGTGTAATTCTTTATGGGTTACTTGGGATAGGCGGGGAGAGTGACTTGAGTGGAAAAGGGGAGTGTTTGTATACAGTCAAAGGATCCTTTAACCCTACTCACATCGTTCACAAGTACGTGACTCCACTCAAGGTCATTCTCTGCCATTTTAGGGTCTTATTTTGGTTACAGATTGATTTGTTAATTAAGTTGTCCTGACAAGTGTTGTGAATCATAACCTTTGTTCGACATTAGTTTTCTTATATTTGTAATCACTTTTGAGTCCTATAATAATCGGCACAAAAGGACGACCGCGTTTTTGACGTTTGGAAAAATTTAATAAATACAAAATTTTTAAATTAAGTGTAAATCCTTAACTGTTATTGATTGATATCATCGATCTCCTATTAAAAAGTGGATGCACAATCAGCATCCATAAGGTTGAATTTGATTGTCGTCAAATCCAAATAGTAGTTAGGGTGACCATGAGGTCACAAATTATGTCACACCCGAAAATCGGATTATATTTGTCAACCTTAACTTTAAGTGCCCATAGGGTGACCATGTGTTCACAAATTCAAAGTGTGGGCACCCCACACGACGCAATCTTGTGTACCCCTTGTTCTAAAGCGTAAAGTGCGAAGCCGAAGGTCGGACGGAGGTCGCGACCTCTGCAGCGAACGAAGGCCGAGTAGGTGCAGCTGTACACAGCGTAGCCACATTTACAATATTAAATGACTTTTATTAAAAATATGTTTGCTATGTCATAGGTATTTGTTGCATTTCAGTATCCTGAGCACCAAGCTAGTAGGTACCCAGAGCCGTAATAGTCACCTTAACAAACATCAAAAGAGTCATGAATTTTATAAACTTGTTTTCAGGTGTCCCATGGTTACCTTAGCTATAATTCTATCTCCCTAAAGGGCGCAGACTAAAGAGAAAATATAATCGCAACGTTCAGGCTGACTTTCGATGAGTCAAGTTGTAAAACGTTGAATGATTCCGTGAAATTCACACTCGGCCTACACGAAATGAACGGCCTAGGCAGTCTAGGCTAGGCTGCCTACTGGCCTAGCCTAGCCTAGCTGGCGCATTCACATGTGCACCAGGAAGTGGACCGAAGGCCGAGGTGGGGTTCGCAATAAAAGTCACTTGAAAAATGTGAATCTTATATTAAAATACAACGGTACAGTGAAAATGAACACTTACAACAATACGTACAACATTATCTACATAATGTACAGAGATCGAGTCGCGACGCGCTCCGCGACGGTCGCGCGGCCGGCCGAGCTCGCGACGGTCGCGCGGCCGGCGCGGCGGGGCTCGCGACGGGAGCGGTCTTATCTACTACTACTTACAGCGCCTTACAGTTTACGTACCTATCTAAGTATTTACATTCACTATTTAACATTTTAAAAGAAACAAAAAATCTTTAATAAATACATAGGCGCAGCTTTAGCGTTTCGTTTGTTCTGTGTTCATAGGTATGAGGACAGGGTTCGAGGCGATCAATACCAACACCAGTCCCTACCATTGTGTCCGGATAAAGTAAAAGAATACCAAGAGGAAGGCTCATGGTGATGTCTGCATTTAAATACATGCCAATCAATGGGAATGATGACTAAGTTTGAATATATTGATGTTTATGATACATTCGGGTAAATAAGGACAATGTTAACTAATTTATACATAAAAAGCAAAGATTGTCTGGATATTTGCAAAATAAATAAGATTATAAAATTTCAAAATCTATTAACAATCTTTATCGTAATTCATACAGGTTTAGCTTCTTTACATTAAATGTGACATTTTTAAATATAGGTACTATAAACATAAACGCACAAATAACAAAGACATAAGTAATTTTGTTTTAACGTCTATGACGTCATCGGACCGGCGCCGCAAATCTGACCCTTTAAATCCCTGTAGTGCGTGTAGCTCCGATAGTAATGATCGCAGTTACTTTTACAAAATTGCTTTACTATTAGCATACTCTTAATTTATATACAATTTAAAAAACTGTCATCATGCCTATTCGATGCCATGACTCAGGTACACCTCGTAAAATGAAAAAAAAATGTAAGTAAGTAAGTGAAATGTGGCTTTAATTGTTTTATAGTACACACATACAGATATGCCGAGTCGTAACAATTAGTCTTTGGAACGTATCGTAAACTACCAAAACTAGGAAATCCCACGAGGAAAACGACATCACCCAGCGGTGAGTGAGTGCGGCGGCGCGGCACCCAGCGCCTGCTCGCCCGTCGGGTCTCCGCTGCTGACGTTGGCGCTTCGAGACCAACGAGTGTCGGCAATGACGAGTAGATCACGGGACCTATCGAAAGCTAATGCCTGTGGTGTAGTCACGCCGCACTCACTGCTGGACTGAGGTGCCATGAACAGTACTCATTCGTTTGTCGAGCTGGCGGGCCCCGCGGGGGGTCGAGCCGCCTCATCGCAGACATCTGGTTCAATTGGCCAGGTGACGCTTAGGCCGTTCATTATAGGCCGGTATCCTAATTAAATGGCTAGGCCGATAGTTGATTGAACAAGAATAACTAACGTTTAACATCCTGGCGTATTAAAAGTCAGCCCGTTAAAGATGACTGATGTCCGCGATATCGTTCGCGTGAAATTCAAATCCAGCGAACGTGAATCGTTCCCGGAGCAAAAGTAACCAATGTAGGCGTTCAATCAACTATCTTATTTAACTAGATGGCTGCGTCATACATAAATATTGAACTTGAAAATACAATCATAATTAAGTATGTACCTATAGATGTAAAAAAAGAAAGAAAGCATCACATCATTGTCCGCCTCTGCCGGCGCTCGCTGGTGAGGAATTGAATAATTGTCTAACAATAAGTAAAGCCAACGGCACTTTTCGTCCCGCCTCGTCCTGGACGGTTTTTAAACTTAGTCGGGTTTACGCCGACAGGAATTAATTATATGACTCACCAAACTTTTAACGATGTACCTATATTTACAAAAAACTACGAAAAGTGCGTCTCATCATCTCACATTCAAAAGTACTCGGATTCGTCAGTGCGGCGCGCGGCGGCCGACCGACGACACAGCGCCGTGCCCCGCCGCCGGGCGAGGGCTCGCGTCGTGAGCGCCGCGCCGGCGCCGGCGGCGTCAGTGCGGGCGCGGGGCGTCGTCTCCGTCGAGCTCGAGGCGGCGCCGCAGCCACGCCAGCATCGCCTCCTGCACAGTCGGCGCGTGAGCGGGCGGCGGCGAGCAGCTCGCGACCGCGTCCGTTAGTCGTTAGCCCACACCGCGTTAACCCATTCGGTGGTCACCTGCGCTCAGTCGCGGTGCGGCTCGTGGTGCGCGTTGTCCGTGTAGTCGTCGTAGTCGCGCGGCGCGTCCAGCTCGTCGTGCGCGTCGTAGTCGCCCGCGTCCGCCTCGCCGTCCGCGTCGCCGTCGTCCGGCTCCGCTTCGTCCGGCTCCAGGTCACGCGCCGCGCCGCCGCGCGAGTCGCGCGCCGCCTCCTGCGCGTCCGCCGGGTTAGCTCGGGTTAGTCGGTTAGTTCGCGGTCGGCGCGCGCGGGGGTCGTACCTTGCTGGGTCGCCAGCCGCAGCCCGGCAGCGGCAGCCCGTCGGGCCCCAGCGGGCACGGCGCGTCCAGTCCGGGCACGCCCTGCTCGCCGCGGTCGCCCTTGTCGCCCTTGCGCCCGCGTTTGCCGGCCGGGCCCTGCGGGAGGCGCGCGTCAGACGGCCCGGCCCGCGCGCGCGCACGGCGGCCGCGGACGGCGGCGTGCGCGCGCGCGGGTCCGGCCGACGCCTACACGGTTCCATGCTGTGCTACACTACACATAAAAGAGTGAAAGGAAAAGAACAAGAAGAGACAGATACGCGTCGTCCGCGTGTGGTGTGTGTGTGTGTGTGTGCGGTGCGTGCGCGGTGTGCGGCGGCCCCTCGGGCGCAAGCGACACTTACGGCCTCGCCCTTGTAGCCCTTGTCGCCCTTCGGCCCCTGTCGAGCAAAGCGAACGTTAGTGCGGCGCGGGGGCGGCGCGCGCGGCGGAGGCGCAACACTTACCTCCTGGCCGGGGATGCCGTCGGTGCCCTGCAACGCGCAAAATGTTAGTGCCATGTGAGCGGAGACGGCGCGGCGGCGGGCGGCGGCGGCGGACGAACCCGACCCGAGCCGAGGTCGGTCGGCCCGCCGCCGCCGCGCCGTCTCCGCGCGGGCCGGGGGAGGGGTGCACGTACGGGCAGGCCGGGGTCGCCGCGCTCGCCCTTGCCGCCCGGCTCGCCCTGCGCGCCCTGCACAACAAGCGCACGTCAGTACATCCGCCGGCGCGCCGCGGCCGCCGCCGCCCCCGCCGCCCCACTCACCTTCATGCCGTCGAGACCGGGCGGGCCCTGCAACAACGAGCACACGTCACGTGCGGCCGAGTGGCCCCGCCTCGTGCGCGCCCAGCGGCACATGCTCGTGCGACGGGAGGAGTACTGAAAACGCTCACTTGCCTGCGTCGGTACCATCGGATGCAGCAGTCGGCCATGCAAAACAGTCACAAGTCACTGAAGGGTCAGTCAGACACAGCAGTCCGTCGCGGGGCGCTCGCGGCGCCGGGCGCGGCGAGGAAGGCGAAGGGGAGGCGTGAGAACGGAAAGACTGAAGATGCAATGCATGCAATTTATTTTCATTGAAAATAATTTGTGAACAACAATAGTTTTATGCTCTCGTGAATATGGTACAAATGACAACTTTCGATTTATAAAAAAACTAAATCCTTAATTATCTTTATAATACATTCAATTAGCTTATCGTACAGGATACGACGGTGGAGGATCCGACGCCGCGCGACGCCCGCGACGCCGCGCGACGTCGCTCTCCGGCGAGCACCTCGACTTAGCGTAACAATAGCCGATACAATTTGTACATTGGAGACAGTCATATATAAAAGACAATATTAATTACATAGTAAAGTACGACGACGCGGTACACACAGAGAAGGTCGAAGCGAATCAACATTACAGTAGTAGTGCGGACGGAGCACTGGGACACTTGCGTCGCGCCGCGTCACGCGAAGCGAGCGCGTCACGCTGCGCCACGTCACGGCGCGTCACGTCACGTCGCGCCGCAGCGCTCGCCCCGCGGGCAGCTCAACATTCTTAAAGTAATTCGCGTCCCACACGAGCAGAGCGAGGCCGAGTGGCGCCGCTCTGCGAGCGCGACGGACATCGCCGCGGTCGGCGCGGACGATTGTAAATATACAAATATTTATATCGATTTCAAAATAGTCACTCTGTCGTTGATTACATTTTACATCTTACATCTAGACAGTACACAGTTGAAATATTAAAAGACGAAAGAGACGAACATCGTACGACTGAAACGGGAGACATACATTATATTACAGCGCGCGAGCGCTCAAGGTAACAAAGTATAACTTTATACAGATCGGTAACACTTAGCCTAAGTTGTAACGTCTGCGAGCGAGTCGCTCAGCCTATTCACGTGCACACTTCACACTGTACAGGCGGCGGCGCGCGCGGCGGCACTACGTGAAGGCGAAGTCGGGCGGCCAGCGGTTGTCCTGTTCACACCAACACCGGGTTAGTAACATGCGCGCGGGAGCGAGTTAGTGAGCTGCCGAGCTCGTGTGTGTGTGTGCGTGTGTGCGTGTCGTGTCGTGTCGTGTCGTGTCGCGCGCTCACCCGCGGCCCGTCGTCGCCCGCGCGCCCCGGCTCGCCCGGCAGCCCCACCGGCCCCTGCAACGGTCGCGCGGTGAGTTGACTTTACATAATATGCATGGAAATGGCGCCATCTTCTAACGAGTCGTGTTTTCTAACTGAATTGAAAGTGCGAGAGTAGGTCGAGGATCGAGTCGCTCGTTCGGTCGCCCGCTCTACTGCAGCACGAGCACTCACCGGCAGGCCCATCGGTCCCGGCTCTCCCTTCTCCCCGCGCTCGCCCTGCAAGAGAAGCGCACCGATGTACAAGCTGCGGCTCGCGGCGCGCGCGCCGGGCGGCTCACGTACCTTGCCCCGCAGGCCCTGCTCGCCCTTGTCCCCCTTGATGCCGGGGGGGCCCGCCACGCCCGGCGGCCCGGCGGGGCCCGGCGCGCCCGGGGGGCCCATCATCTGCGCACACAAACAACGTGTCAACGCGATCCTTGCGATAAAATCAATATAAACATTACATTGTAGCTAAGGTACACGTCGTTGGTTATCTACAGCCTTGTTTGAAATTCTGATCTTTACCGAGCTGGTTATTACATGAAAAGTATAAATCTCAAATAAAATATTGCACTATACTATATATTGCAGATAGGTTGACTTGAAAATTCCAGTTTAGGGTATGAGTAGGATGATGTCTGCACTTCAGCGTCCAGGACCGACGTGCGCAGACAATCCTATACCAACACGTTCGTAATGAAGTCATATTTACTTCACTAGTATCGATTTACCTGCTACTTATATCGACTAGTGCCTACTACGGTTCTGATTTGACAAACAGCGAACTGAACGTTTGCATAACTCTAGAGGCTTCATATTTTCACTCTCTCGATCAGTACGCTGTGGCTGTGCATTAAGCAAACCACTGAAAGGAATAAAAAATATTGTTAACTAGCAAACGCCCGCGACTTCGTCCGCGTGAAACCCTGCCACTACCCTACCCTACTCCCACTCTACAGCTACCCTACCCCTACCCTTGGCATCAGTATCGATGTTTAAGACCTTGTAAACTGTATCAGCAAATAAAGGATTTGATATTTTATATTTGACAGGTATTTGATATTTGACACTAATCACCCCCTGATAGTTGTTTGGAAATATATTTCATGTACAGAATTGACTTCTCTACAGATTTATTACAAGTATAGATTTATCATATTCGGGACTCAAAATTTTTAGTGGAGATATTTTTAAAATCTAGGTATTGTCTAATTTGTAGACAATATTTAGAATTCAACTTTCGTTTTTTAATAACTAAATGAAATAAATCACATTTGTCCGCCTCAGTTTTGATGCGCTTTTTCATCCCGGAACAATCCATGGTTCCCAAGGGATTTGTCGCGTCGTGCCGTCGCGGGCGCCCGCTAGTGTTTACAACACATGAACACGTCCCGCACTCACCATTTCCGTGTGCCCGTAGAGCTCGTAGCCGGTGCCGTCGCCCTGCAAGTTCAACAGTGGGCATAGAGATTAGCAGTTCCGGCGCTCGGCGCCACCAGCCATAGGCGGGCAGGCACTACCGAAAACTTTGTAACTTGGCGCGATAGTATAAAATAATATAAGATTGTGTGTGTGTCGGCGCACACACACACACTTGCTACATGCAAAGTGAGGATGAGTTTTTTACCGTTTATTCCATGGAGTGCAATATCGGTATTTTTGTGCATTACGTATGTAACGTACGTACGTACGTAAGCACTTATTTTATCTACGGAACTCTAAACTGCGCTTGAATTAAAGTCACCAGGGCTCCGAACGTTGTACAAGATCTGGCTTCTGTTGCACGTTTGCATGAACAAGTCGCATCCTCGCAAAGGTTAAGGTTTATCTGTAGTATCTTCATCATTTTACTGGTTTTTTAATTACACTCTGGAGTGACGTTTTAAACTCTGGGCATCTGCTGATCCCAGTAATATGAACACAGTTGTTACTGGTGTGTGTGCGCGCGCGTGTTTGTGTGTGTGTCAGTGCGCGAGTGATGGTTCGAGCGTGTGCAGTGTAGGAGTGGATAGTTACCTGCCTGCGTCTCAGCTTCCGGTACTTCTGCTGAGAGCGCCGCACGCGCCGCACGCACCGCACGCGCCGCACGCACCGCACGCGACCACCGCCGCATCGAGAAACAGAGCGAGAGCACATTGTTACTGAGTGAGCAGGCCGACTGCAGGCGCAAGTGTAAGTGGTAGGCAATACAAATTATATCAAGGAAGTAAACGGTTCAATGTGCCCGCTGAAATGCGCTGTATGCCCAAAATTTGCTAAACAAAACATGCCCAAGTACCCGAGTAGTCGAGTAGTCGAGGTAACAGCCACCACTAGGTATAACGCTAAGGTGTTATGTGTAGCACAATTTTAAAATAAAAGTTTTCTTTCTTTCTCTTATAAAAACGAAGAAAGAAAAGTATTAGTTATTATTGTAGTTCATCCAGATGTTTTATTGGGATTTCTAGACTTTACGGCGAGCGAAAAACTTAACCAGCTTCTTAGTATAACATGGTTTTTTTAACACGTTTATATTACTTGTAACTTTGTATGTTAGAAAATCAAATTTTGAAATTTTAATTTGACCCACTTCTCGGTTTTCTACTAGGATGAAATTTTGCACACGCTCTGAGTTCTGATGACAATACCTACATGGCTAGCTAAGAAATGTCATTACAAATTCCAGTCACTTGTAACTATGTATGAAAATCTTGGAATCTTAATTTTTCTCAGTGCAGAAGTATAGATTATGCCGAAGAAATAAATACTTCGAGTTTACCAAGCTCATAGCTGTGTCGGATAGAAGCAGGCGTTACTTTGCGGAAGTTCATCATTATATAATGATTTATTTATTTTGCTATCATCCGCGAAAAGTCGACGAACCCATGCGATAACGTCACCCAGATCCGACAAAATACTCTCTACGTACGATTCACCCCGAAACCGGAGCATCCTCAGGAGATGTTGACTCTACAACGTGCAATTGCATTGCACGTTGTAGAGAGTATTTTGTCGGATCTAGGTGACGTTGTCGCATGTTCGTCGACATTTCGCGGATGATAGCAAAATAAATAAGCTGCGGAGTAGCGACACTCACCGAGTCACCCTTCTCGCCCTTCTCGCCCTTGAGGCCCGGGTAGCCCGGCGGGCCCGGCAGGCCCGGCGCGCCCAGCATGCCCGGCGAGCCTATGTCGCCGTAGTCGCCCTTGGCGCCCTTCGGCCCCGTCTCGCCCTGCGACAGATCACCACGCAGGCGGTTATTGACGTACGTATAACGAGGAAACATTCTATGGATTTTACAGTCCATAGAATGTTTCCCGCGTCTCATTCGGTATCCCAGTGCGATGTCGTCCCAGGTCAATTTGACCCTTCGAGGCTGCGGCCCCAGCTCGCGCACTCGTAGCGGAAACACTTCGGTATTGTCCCGCGAAGAAACCGTCCTCCCACCGAGACTTCGTCCACCACCAGCATCGTCAGCGGGCTCAACGGTAGGTCGCTCTGCAGCCGTCGGCGCCCTACACACGTACCGGTTTGCCGGGCGGGCCGGGCACGCCCGCGTCGCCGGGCCGCCCGTCGGCGCCGGGGGGGCCGCGCGGCCCCGTCGCGCCCGTCGCGCCCGTCGCGCCCGTCGCACCTGCAACAGTCGCGCGCCGCATTAGCGAGCGGAGGCCGTGCTCGTTCGTCATGTGAGGCTGCACGAGCGTCGTCCGCGGCGACTGCCGGAGGTGAACACCCAACGAGTCGAGCATTCTGACAGATCCAGCGTCGCGAAGGTTTCGATGCACCGAGGAAAATGAATTGGCAGCTCCATGTGCTTAATGATTTAGTTAATCACATCAAAGTGTTTTAAATCACCATATCATTTAATGATATAATTAAATGAATAAATATTCCATGATAACATCTATCGGAATTTATAAAAAGGAAACGATCGATACAGTCTGTGGTCGGGACGGGTTCGCCCTCCGCCTCATACGATCTGATAAACAATCATTTATGCTACGAGTAGAAAACGAGTCTAATAAAATCAGCGTAGTAGTGATAAGACTGTATAAATAAATGATTCACTCACCTGCTGCAGAGGAGCCGGCGCCGCGCCCGCCTCCGCGAGCGCCTCCGTCGCCGCCGCCGCCTCCGCTCTATGTCGTCAATTGTACCACAATATCTAGGCGACACAACAGTTAACGGCGTGCGACATGCGACAGGCGACAGGCGACATGCGACAGGCGACAGGCGTCGCATGCGGCGTGCTACAGCGTTCACGACGCAGACGTCACAGGCGGCCGAGCCCGGATAGAAGGATGAGGAGAGATGTGGTCCAAAACACGCCTTTCGTGGTATTTGGACGTTCAATTTAGACTTATAATGCTTTCACCGGAAAGAAGAACGTTCTCCGAAGACACAGTCGGTTGTATGGAGCAAACAGCGAGAGGAAACGACGGAGCGAAAGTGCTCGTTCGACTTCCGGCGAGGCTCAGACCTGCTCTACACTTGCACAGATCTGTGCGCGTGCTGACTGAGGCGGCGTCGACGTCGTGTAGCTAGTTCTGCATACCACAGCGCGTGTACTCTGCACACGGCGCCGCGCCGGAAGTCTCGCGAGCAGAAAAGTCTATCGAAAATGCCTGGTGCAGCAGAGCTGCGACTCGACTACATTTAGTGTGACTGTAAGAGTAAAATGCAGTGGATTTTGATGAGATATCTCGAAAATTATAATTAGTTTTTTAAGACACTTTTTTTCGTCCGTTATATGATAATATGATGAAGAAACTTATGTGAACGAGTGGAGTCGCAACCCTGAGGCGGACGCAGACGACGTCGGTGGGAGCGGTTACCCGTTTGCCGCGCTTGCCGCGCGCGCCGCGCTCGCCGGGCGGGCCGGGCGCGCCCGCCGCGCCGCGCTCCCCGCGCGCGCCCTCCGCGCCTTCAACACAACACACACACTCAACACCCGCCGAGCGACGCGGCGACGGCGCGACGGACGCCGACGGCCGTCGCGCCGAGGCTGTCGTTAGCAATGTTTCAGACCGGCTCCCCAACGCGGCGACGTGCACCTGCAGAACTACAGCGTGTCTACAAGCCACACCGGCAGCGTTAGTTGCGCAGCAGGCCGCGCGCGGGCACTCACCGGGCGGGCCGGGCGGGCCGGGGGGCCCCTCGATGATGCCGGTGGGGAAGGCGTCGCCCTTCAGCGTCGTGGTGAACCCGCGCTCGCCCTTGTCGCCCTTGTCGCCCTGCAACACGCGCGCTCGGGAGATCACTTCGTACTCACGTCCTGCTTCTACTTCAAATGAATGCCGACACAGCAGAATACATTTTGCCAATGCAGCATAGCGCGGAGAAAACATAATGGAGGTCGACAGGTTCAATGGATTTATCAGTTTATCTATGACACAACAGTTGATTTATTGTGGTCTCAAACCGAGCAAAAGCTGATAGGATACTTTTTATAGGGAAACTAAAAGCAGAAGGGAGTGAATGAAATAAGGGTTGAAAGTTTGTATGAAAAGTCCTCCGTTTTTAGAGTAAAAAATTAAAAAGTTGTCCATCAATCATGAAAAAAATACGAAATTTAATGTGATACAAGAATTTTTATAATTCAACTCCTGAAGGGTATGTATTATATGGTATGTATTATATGGTATATGTATCGTATTGTATATTATATATGTTGATATTTCTTAGTATTTTGTTACATATTTAACTATTTTCTTTTTATGCGTTATTTTCTTTTATATATTACTTCTGTACACCCTAGCCTATATCTTTATAATTTTTATTATTAGTTTCTTCGTTAGGTTGCCTGGAAGAGATCGCTTTTTTGCGATAAGTCCGCCTATTGTGCATTTTCTTTCTTCCCATTATTTTTCTGTATCGTATGTTTCTGTGTGGTGTACAATAAAGTATATTTTCATTTCATTTCATTTCATTTCAAGGGTTGAAAGGAAATGAAATTTGTGAAAAAATAAAAATCAGCTATTTTTCAAGTTATTTGTAAAAAATGGTCTACAAACTGTCGGTTTAATATAAAAGAAGAACTTCGAAATTCTTAAATAAGTGTTGATTTTTTTTTATGAATGTTCGTCATTTCTCAAATTATGTTTAAGTTAATAGATACATTGACTATCGTTAGAATGTGAAAGGGTTGAAATACGTTATTTGTGGCATTGAAATTTTGTGACTTCAAAAAAGGAGAAAGTTGTCAATTCGTCGGAATCTTTTTTTTGTGAATATTCATCAATTACTCGAAGATGCCTGAACCGATTTGGATGATTCTTTTGTTTTTATTTCAACAACTTCGTACATACGTATCGCAACTGTGCCGACATGGACGTACGCGTACATACGTATCGCAACTGTGCCGACATGGACGTACGCGTACATACGTATCGCAACTGTGCCGACATGGACGTACGCGTACATACGTATCGCAACTGTGCCGACATGGACGTACGCGTACATACGTATCGCAACAGTGCCGACATGGACGTACGCGTACATACGTATCGCAACTGTGCCGACATGGACGTACGCGTACATACGTATCGCAACTGTGCCGACATGGACGTACGCGTACATATCTAAATGGCGCGAGTGCCAACATTTCTGTTACAATTATATATTAACTTTGTCTTTCTAATATTATATGTATATATATAGTTCTATAAAATTGTTAATAACAATTTTAGATATATTATAGCTACAGCTAAGCTCACTTTGTGTCCGATAGGTCCGGGTGGTCCCACGGGCCCCAGCGGGCCCAGCGGGCCGGGCGGGCCCACGGGCCCCGCGGCCCCGGGCGCGCCGGGGGGCCCGCCGCGGCCCTCCGCGCCCGCCGCGCCCTCCGCTCCCGGCTGCCCCGGCGGCCCCGGCGGGCCCGGCTCGCCCGGCTCGCCCTAGGCCCGGCACAGGATGCACTCATTGTTTTGAATACGTCTTTTATTTTATTCATTCGATGCAAAATAATTTTACGAGCTACAATATTAAAAGCATTAAAGAGATTTGAATATTAGTCGACCCTTATGTAGGTACCTACTTTACGTCAATGCATATAATATTTTATTAGAGATTTTTCCTTAGGGCCCCTTCACACATGGTCTCCGTTTTACTGGTCCGTTTTATCGGATACGTTTTTGTCATCGATGGCGCAAGGAGTTGTATGAGCGACATCACATATGATATATTTATTGTGCAGGTTAATAACACGAATAGTTTAAAAAACTAAAAAATATGCTTGATAAACTATATCATGGGGGTGCATTTCAGATAACCTGTCCGCCATATTGAATTCAAGTCACGTGACAGTTTTTCTCGTATTCCTGACAGCAAACACTTTCATTTGAAATCCATAACATGAAGGTAGAAATCAAACAGCCAGTCCGCCATTTTGGGGAGGCCGCCATATTGGATTTGTGATGACGTTTCTTAGCTAGTCATATATTGTCATCCGAATTCAGAGCGTGTGCAAAACATCATCCTAATCGAAGACCGGAAAGTGGGCTCATATAAGCGTGTTAAAGAAAACGGTCCGGTAAATTATGACATTCCGTTTAGTTATCGAATACTGGATGAACGGAATACATAACCGTCATGTTTCGTACAATTGTACCGGATAGACATGACAACGTCCATCCTGGGAGCGTAGCGGCGGTGCAGCTACTGCGGACTTGCTTGTGAACATCGTATCCTACCGTACTACGAGACTATGTGTGAACGTGCTCTTAAGGTAAGGCTAACAATATTGAATAAAAAATATTAAAAACGGACCAAGTGTCCGCATATACTACAACACAGTACTACCGACTATAAGAAGCGTACACAGTACGACGACGCATGCGACTGCAGAAGCGGGACTGCGGAGGAAGGAGGGACGGGTCGGGGAGGGACGGCACTCACCTTGAGCTGGATGACGGAGTGCGCGGAGATGTTGTGTCCGGCCGCCTGCAGGCCCTACGGACACACGGCGATACAGCGCGCGGACGCGGCCGGATGCGCGGCGTCCGCGCAGCGACCGCGTCCGCAGACGCGCACTACGCTACTGACAAACAACTGCACACCAACGTAAAGTTGCACAGAAACGAAGCGCAAAATAAGAGAAGCGAAGCGGCGCGCGGGCGCGGGTACCTTGACGGCTATGATCTCGGCGGTGGTGTAGGGCGACATCCTAAAGTTGTCCACGGACCGCTTGACGCCCTGCAACCGACCGACAGTTACAGTGTTTCCTGACGCCAGTCGTTTGCGCACATCACAGTCGACAGTGAATAGGCTTCTTCTAGACGAGCGCGCTCCGACTCAGACCTTCCCATTGCTTTCTATCGAGCACAAAATATCAGTACGGTCCAGTGCAGGCTTCAGATGCGATGTGAGAGTGATGAGCGATTACCGACATTCAGACGGACACCGGAATATGCCATGGGCTAAGAGCCTGCGATACCTAAAGATATATCAATTTGTGAAAGTTGAAGATGTGTCAGCCCATCACGTTCGTACCGCAGTACGTAGAGTATGGACTGTGGTGGCTTTGGCTGGCATGTCTCGCTGTCGCAAGCTCTCATTGTATAAAAGAAACCCCGACGGTTTCCGTTCGTGCGCCGTATCACGGCCCGGGTTCGTCCCCGGCCCGCCGGACGCGCCGTGCGGTGGCCGTGCGGCGGTCGTGCGGCGGCCGCACGTCGGCGTGCGGTTACCTTGACGGCTGCGAACACGTCGAAGCCGGGACTGCCGTGCTCGCCCTTCTGCCCCTTATCGCCCGGCCGGCCCTGCAACAGAGCGCGCGAGTGAGTCGCCGCCGCTGACCACACGTTTCATACTGAGTCTTTGTTTACATAGGTAATCTGGCTTTATATCTACATTCTTCATCGTGTGTCGTCCAGCCCCAGAAGGGGGAGAGTGAGTATCAAGGGACAAGGAGCGAAAAGAGAAAATAACTTGTAGGGAGTCCAGAAGGCGTCCCGGGAACACGCAAAGAGCAAGTACCGAGTTCGCCCTCCCTCGATTCGGCCCAATTTACCGAGAGGTTGCAAGGGCCATGGGAGGTGGTGGGTTTTCATCTACATTAAAGAACCTAAAGTACTTCAGCGGCCAACTAATGTTCGGATCGGGAGGACCTGTTTTCAAACCCTTATTCAGGCTTCGATATATTGAACTAATCTCTCTTCCAGGAAACTCAGCCTCTGAGTCAGAATGGTGTTGCAGCCGTAGCATGTGCTTCGGACAGCGCATCGAGCCGTCGGTGCCGGTCGTCAACTAACAGCTGGCAGTGACGTCACACGCGGTAACTGTGCAGGCTCTTACCGGGTCGCCCTTGGGTCCGTCCAGTCCGATGGGGCCCTGAAACACGAAACATGACGTTACTACTTTCTTTATGCGATCACATTCTTCTCCCTCTCTCCAGACAACGATGTCGCGACTCTCTGAGAAATGAATATTTTGCATGTCGTTGTGGACTGGGGACAAAAGATATTATAGTCACACAGCTTTTAGGTGTAAAATGTAATCGACTGCATTGTAACCTTCACACACAAGTATATGGCCTTGCCGGAACCTACCGGAAGTCAGAACCTATAAATTATAATTAAAGAAGAGATAGAAGGTGTGATTATAAAGCATAATGTTAAAAGCATGCTTCGTCTTAATATGAGTGTCCGGCCGTATCGAACACCAAAGTTTTCATTTTTCAAATTTTCTCTCTACCACTTTATAGACGTAGTTATATGTACACCCACACCTAATTTCAGCTTTCTAGTTTTAACATACTCTGAGTTATCTTTTTAATTAACAACGGAACTAGTATGGAACTTTCGATGGTCTGGCTGGTGGGAGGCTTCGGCCGTGGCTAGTTACCACCCTACCGACAAAGACGTACCGCCAAGCGATTTAGCGTTCCGGTACGATGTCGTGTAGAAACCGAAAGGGGTGTGGATTTTCATCCTCCTCCTAACAAGTTAGCCCGCTTCCATCTTAGACTGCATCATCACTTACCATCAGGTGAGATTGTAGTCAAGGGCTAACTTGTAAAGAATAAAAAAAAAAAAGATTTCCAATTACGTTGTCTAAGTTGGTCGACTATAGCTCTTAAAATAAATAAACAAAACTATAACAGCTAAATAGCGATTGTCATTTCATTAAGTATACTATATCCTATTTTCGAGATTATTTTTCACGTACTTATTCATAAACAACTGTTTAACCGGTAGAGTGTGGGGACACTTTACTCTAACAAAAATGAGCTCTTAAAAGCTTAATATTTTACAAACGGATCCCTAAATCGAAAAATATTGGTATAAGATCTCTCATATCTTTCAAAGACCTATCCAACAATATTCCACACTATGAAATAAACGAGTAAAAAAATCATCCCCACTTTACATGTAAAGATAGTACTTTACAAAAAAATAATTCAAGATTATTGATAGATTTATTGTACGAATTTGTTTACATTTTTAATGTATATACTCATGCTATTTTTCAACTTTCTAGTAGTAATCTTAGTCTTTGCGCTAAACCGCGGACAGACAAATGGACGGACGGACAGACAGACAGACGTGGCGAAACTATGAGGGTTCCTTGTGGACTACGGAGCCCTAAAAATTTAATACAACCCTAAAAATAGTACAACAGAAAGTTAATCTACGAGTACTGCTCCGTCACGACTCACGAGTGTGACTGGGTGAGGTAATGAGCTACTCGTAGAGCTTTCATTTTGTTATTTTCTTTCAAAAAACAAAAGTAATCATGAGCCTCTCTCTTTCTTTGAGGTTGGTTGCGATCATATCATTTTATTGAAATGATAATGAAACAAAATTTAGAGAAATAAGATGTCAACAAATGTAAAAATTCTTGCGCGAAATCACCTTCGACCGTCACTGCGGCAACGCTCAACTTAAGCTCACTTCTACTGCGTTACGTTACGTTACGTTACGAGTCATATAAGTGTCGTAGCAAGAATGCCTGTTTTGAGTTTCGACCTTCATTTTGCCGCATCAGGTCCTGACTTCAAAGGTTCTTGGAGACATGGAAACTCACCTTCCGTACAATTTCTTTTTAACGAATCTATAGATTAGGTACGGTCCACTCAGTAAGGTTTCCGTCTCTTTAAAATAGTAGCGTCGCTGGGGTTCTGTGCGATATTTTAAAAAATATAGGCATTTTTCAAAATCGTTGAATTTACGCATGTTACATACCGAATAGTTGGAAAATATCTCGTCACTAATGATGAGGTACAGTCGTAACATGTGTAAAGTCGATATACACTTGAAATAATATTTCTTAATATGTCAAGTTGGACATAATGAATAAAATAATAACCATTAAAACAAAAAGGAAATAAAAACAGAAATACAAATTCTTCTTTCAAAAATAGACTTAGTTATTGGGATCAATTTACTAATCCTATTTAAGAAACTATTAATTGAGAGCAAGCTAACAAATTATAATATTTGTTTTTATTTAGTATGTTGTCGAGGGACATCGAATCAGCCTCAATATTATTATTGTTAATTTGTATCTTACGACTATATATATTTATATTTACGACTGAACTAAGATCCGCACAAGTGGAAGCGGCGCATGCGCTCACGCCGGTGCCACAGTGCCACAGTGCCACAGTGCGGTACTGAATACAGTTGTCTCTTCTGTTCGTGTGTGGGATGTCGTTTACCCGCCGCCGCAGCAGCGGCAACACAAGGACAAGCAGCTGCCGCACAGGCCGGAACACAAATGCGACAAATCACTGGTAACGTAACGCAGCGAACGTGTTAATAAATAATTAAACATTGTTGAGTTCGGCAATGCTAGGTCACCAGGACTACACACTTTCGTCGGCGACACGTGACTACAGGTCGGAGGCTCAGCATGCACGTCACAGCTAACAACGGCGACGGTGGGTCAGTGCTACGACGACGGGCTAGTGTCAAATGAGTGTTAGAAGAAATGAAGAGAGCAGGGTGAGGAGCGATCACACGGCACTACTGTACGATGGAGAGGCGGCGTTAGTATCTACTCAGTGGGTCAGTCTACGGCAGCCGCGGGGCAACATGTTAAAGACTGTCACGGTGAAGGATCAGGCAGGGCGGGGCGGGGCGGGGCGGCACTACGGGGTCGCTTACCATGAAGCCTCGCTCGCCCTTCTCGCCCTTGCTGCCCTGAAACGGTAACGTTATCAGTGAAGAGCTCCCTCGCGCGGCGCGAGTGCAACTGACGCAGCACACGAGAGGCCGAGGGATCTCGGCCGCGCGAGCGGATGTACAGAACCGATAGAAATACAGAATTGTGAGAAAGTATTATAATTTAAATAAAAAGCGTTATACCGGGAATCCGTTCTTCCCTGGCGCTCCCATCAACCCCTGCAAATAAATAACAAACATAAAAAAAATAAAATAAATATACCTACAACTGCACTAAATACTACGCAGCATTTTCGAGCAAACCGAGTCAGCACGCAGCACGACTTCTCTCAGAATATCGACTGCGTGACGGAAAGAGTTTTGAGTTCTGCGTTCCCACGTGTATGTTTGTGAGTTTACAGCGACGCGGCGTGCCGGATGCGTGCTGACGGTGCCAGTCGCGCGTTGGTTAAAACGCAGAACTCAGAACGCTTGAGCTGCAGTGGGCGCGGGCGCGGGCAGGTACGTACCGCGGGGCCGGACTCGCCAGGGTCGCCTTTCTTGCCCTTCTTGCCGCGCTTGCCGGGTGGGCCGGGTGGACCTGTCGACAACGGAAACAGAGGGTCAGTGGGATGCACACAACAATACTAGGCAGGCTTCAGAGCGCACGAAATGTATGAAGAGTGGGGAATCAGGCGGCGGGTAGCAGTGCGTTGCCACACCGCCCACCGGCCGCCGCACGTGCGGCTGCGGTTGATCCTCGCTGTCGATGTGTGTATGCTGCGGGATGGATCGTGCTGGTAGTGCCGTAGCGGCCTGGAGGGAGCGTGGCACGGGCGTGGCTATAGAACTATCAAATGATGAATTGAAAACTGTTTCGAATTCAAAAAAATTTAATAAAAAAAATACAACCGACTTCAAAACCTAAAAACGTATCCACTAAACTAAAAAGTGAAAAATAACATCATAATATGTTCTACCTGCTGATCAGTATGAAGGCGGTGCTAAGCCGGTGATTTATTAATTCAAGCCATGTGAGAATATCTTATAGATTTAGATTTTGCAGACAGTGTTGTTTCATGTGGTCCTGTCAGAAATGGCTTAAATTGAGAAAACACCGGCTAAGCACCGCCTTCATACTGATCAGCAGGTAGAACATATTATGATGTTATTTTTCACTTTTTAGTTTAGTGGGTACGTTTTTAGGTTTTGAAGTCGGTTGTATTTTTTTTATTAAATTTTTTATTATTTTTCCATTTTTAGTGTAAAATTTCATCTCAAACGAATACATCAGACCCCTAATGACAGTCACAACCCACCACCACCACCACCAATCCACTTGGTACAAAATTCTCAGCAATACAAATTAATCAAGCCCAAGCACAAGGTAGCTACCGTAAACCGTTAAGGGGTTCCCTTAATTGACCTTAGTCTTCATCATCAGACCCCTAATAATAGACACAACTCATCTAGGTAGAAAGTTCTCAGCAATACGAATTAATCAAGGCCAAACACAAGGTAGTTACTGTAAACTGTTAAGGAGTCCCCTTAATTGTCCTTGGTCTTCATCACCAAACCCAAAAATGACAGTCACAACCTATCTATGTGGAAAGTTCTCATTAATACAAATTAATCAAGCCCAAACACAAGGTAATTGCTGTAAATCGCCCAGGAGTTCCCTCGTCTGTTTTATGACTCCATCATCAGATCGATTTTAAACCTTCATGAAATTGTAGTGCTTAAAAGTACTAAATGGAAAATTTTACGAACACACTAGACACCTATATAATTTTTGAAAGTTTCCCTCAATATCTCCAGGATTCCATCATCAGATCTTGACATGATGTCAATGGGACCAAATGGAGACTATACCGTTTCAAACAAAAAAAAAATTTTTGAAATCAGTCCAAGCGTCTTTGAGTAATCGGTGGACATACATAAAAAAAAAAAATACCGACCGAATTGAGAACCTCCTCCTTTTTGAAGTCGGTTAAAAACTTGTGATTTCGTTTTTAGTGAAATAAATGTGATATAATAGTTAATTACAAGCAGTTTTTATGTAATTCGCGGTGTACGCGTTAAATGAAGTGATGTGTATATAAATGACTAGTTACATAGATAAATTGAATCTTTACTACATGAAATCCGTTTCTTGTAAAATAGTACGTAACTGTAATAGTTTCAAAATATTGTAAAATGCGGTTTTCACAGGATAAACTACATTTCTTTTATATAAGACTAGCGGACGCCCGCGACTTCGTCCGCGTAAAAAGTGATGTAAACTTCTCTACCTCTACCTGACCCTGCTCGTAAACCTACCCAACCCTACCCTACCCTACCCCTACCTTACTCCTACCCTACCGCTAACGCTAACCCTACCCTCCCCCCACCTTACCCCTACCCTAACCCTACCCTAACCCTACCCGTAACCTATACATACCCTATTCTACCTTACCCCTAATCTACCCCTAGCCTAACCTTACCCGTACCCTACCCCTACCCTACCCCTATCCTACTCCTCCCCTACCCTATACGTTCCATATCCTTCCCCTACCTCTACCTTGCCCCTACCCTACACTACCCCTACCTTACCCGTACCCTACCCTACCCTACACTTTACCTAAATTACCCCTTCCCTACCCCTATCCTATCCCTACCCTCAGCAAAATTGGTCCAGCCTTTTGTGCGTGGTGCAATGACCAAAAGACTATAATTTCCTAAGCGACTTCTATGCTAATACTATAAAGAGGTAAAGTTTGTGAGGTTGTCGGGGGTAATCTCTGGATCTACTGGACCGATTTGGAAAATTCTTTTACCCATAGAAAGCTACATTATTTGCAAGTGTCATAGGCTATGTTTGGTCCTCATATTCACACGGGAACGGGAACCACGTAATTGAAACCGCGGGGCGTCATATAGCGGCATTCCTGCGACTTTCAGAAATTTTGTATTATCTCCGAAACTATATAACTAATTAACATACTGTAAAGGGCAAATCTTATCTCTATAATATCCTTGTGATTATTAAATAATTAATTTTGATAAGGATTTAAGTTTAGTTGTGTATATAATGACGTAAACCTTAGTTTAAAATTTAAATAATTTATTAAAGTACTAAAGGTACTATATCTGCTAAAATATAAAAGATAGATATATGGTGTCGCGGACTTTTTTGTAGAACTTTTAAAGGTTCAAAAAGCCTCCATACATTTATTTCAGTTATACGCAATGGTTGAGGCAGCGCATGCGAATAAGTAAGTTTTTCGGTCCGACCTGTAAGAGAAAATCCGCGATAACTCAGTAGTTATATATGATAGAAATATAAAATATAGCCTATAGCACTCCCCGATAACGTAGCATTCTACTGGTGAAAGAATTTTTAAAATCGGACCAGTAGTTCCGAAGATTACCCCATTTCAAAGAATTGTTACAAACTTACAAACTTTACCTCTTTATAATATTAGTATAGATAGATTTAGTTTAAACGGACAGTTAGTGAGAAATATGTGAATGTCGTGACAACGGATCTTTGTTTACCGTTTTTGCCATGTAAGGAAAAAAACACTTTAGTAATAATTTTATCTAATTAACAATATAATTAATAAATTTTATCTAATTAATAATATTGTGATAAAATTAATTGCTTGCTTGTTTCTTCTAATTACAGGTGAGTTATTTGCTAAATGTCTTGTACTAACTTTTTTTTACTTATTTGTGTGATTGTTAAACAATAAAACTTCTTGACGCTGACGCTGACGCTGACGCTGACGCTGACGCTGACGCTGACGCTGACGTACCTGACTACTTGATACTTAATGTACCATCATGGCCGACAGGGGTTTTGGCTCATATTGTCAAAAATATATTTAAAAACAAAACATTTCATGGAATCAAGTCAAAATCAAAACAACCGGACAAGTGCGAGTGACCCTCGCGTGACGAAGGTTCCGAACGTTGTTAATCGATCATGTTTTTGAAAACTGACCTGTAATTGTAACTAGTTACTAATTATATAATGTTCTTCGTTTCTTCTGGGCTTATCTGTTTCGTTAAATATTTATCTAAACCTCAAATTATTATAATAGTATAGTATTTAACATAACTTAACATTAGTTTTGATGAATAGGTTTGTTATATGCAAGTTAGTACAATATTAAATGATTTACCACGTGAGTTAAAAAAATTTTGAGTTTCAAAGTTTTCCAGAAAGCTTCAAGTAGAAAGCTAACATCTGTATTTTTTTTTCAAAATTTGAAGTTTGGTAGTTCCGGAGAAAAGGGGGGAATGGTCTATTTTCTTGAATAACTCGAAAACTATTTATTTCAAAATTACAAAAAAAATATATTTGTGATTCTCTTTTTTTGATTCAAGCTCGTTTGTTTGATTTATCACACGATGCAGTTTAAAAAAGTTTTTTTTTGTTATTTTCATCTTGCCTCAAAACGATTTATTTCAAAATCACAAAAAGAATATATTTAAAATTCTCATAACAAGACCTTTCATTAGATGTGTCGCATGATGCAGTTTGAAATTTTTTTTTGTATTTTCCATCTTGCCCTCCAAAAGTGACCATTATATTCAAAAATATCATACTTTTAAAATTTTTAAAAATTGTTCAAGTAAAAAGCTTATTTCTGTATTTTTCCCAAAATTTTAGATTCAGTAGTTTCGGAGAAAAAGGGTATGGTAAATTTTCGTCTATTTGTTTAAATAACTTAAAAGGTATTTTTTTTTAATTCCATAAAATTATTTTTAAAATTCGCTTGTTTTTTTTCAACTATCGATCTTACCCTCCATAAGTGCCCCCTATATTCAAATTTTACCTATTCGCGATAAATCCCTGTATTTGGGTCACACCAATTGATATGTGTACCAAACAACTTGATTGGTTTGGTATATTCGGAGAAAACAGAGATACATTAAAATGTGCATGAGTGAGATTCGTTCCGTTTTTGTACTATGTACGTTCGGAACCCTAAAAATATTGTTTTTAAGACTATTTAAAAACTCAGTGTCAACTAGCCTATTATAAAGTAAAAACTATTAATCTTACTGATTTACAAGCTAACATTACTGTAAATTTTCAGCAATGTTACCGTGTAATATGAGTACACTCACAAAGTTTTACATTCTTAAGCAAGATTCGCATAAACATTTTTTAATTGCATAGATAAAATATTACATAGGAAATTGCGAAATTGCATAGGTAAAATGCGAAATTAATTATAAAATTAAATATAAATTTAAAATTATAATAGACGATGGTATAGTTTGGCAACTTCGTTCGTAACAACCCCGATGGTCCTCGCGGGCCGGGGGGCGTATAGCGATGAATGGAAAACCCACGATTGATGCACCTCACTTCCCCGCACGCACGTTTTCACACCCGCGCAGTCTTTCCCCCCGTCGCCCGCATATCATGCGAGTGTTATGAACGAACTTGCCAGACTATAGCTGAATTCATACTAAGCAGTCGTGCGACTATCGTGCGACTGTCGCGGTCGCTAAGATCGGAATGCTACCTTTAGTTAATTACCTGGTGACAACTAGAAATGTCAAGCTTAGACCGTGGACCGAGTAGGCCGCGACAAATTAGCTGAACCAATATGCAAGTTACAAGTACAATTATTATTAAAAACAAAAGTAGGTGGGTATTAGATGCGTGCGCCATGGTTTTAACGGTACATTAAATAATATGTTCAAGAATTTTAAAAATCGTGTGCCGATTGTAATGGAGTGAAAAGTGTGTGTGTGATGATAAGTCATGGTCGGAGTGCGCACTCGGACGCGGGCAGGGACGGCCGACGACGTTCCACTCGTTTGACAAGATTTCAAAAATGCTGATGACTTTCAAATCGATTGCGACCCCCGCGCATTATGGCCCATTCAAAATTCATCGACGGGACTGCAGCTAGAGAGAGCGAGGGGCGTCTGTAGCGGCAATCTTACGATATGCTAAACATTCCCGAGGGCACGCGCCCCGGGAGCGCGGCGCATCATTCACGGAGAAAAATCGCAAGGTCCGAGCTAGGACGACTCGGATTGAGCTCCCTCTCCCTCCCCCCGCACCCCGCACCCCCCGCGGACGCAAATCTAATTTATCATATCGTCCTCATAAATCACGTGTCCCATGGAGACGTGCCGTGCGAGTGTGGCTCGGGCCGCACACGTCTGCTCTGTTCAGGTCATTGCGATCAAAACACTGTACTGACTGCCGGAGCGACAGACAGACGGGAGACCTATATATTTATATAAAAGACTGCAATAAAATACCGGATGGTAAAGGATAGCGCTTGATTGTGTAATGCTTTATCGTAAGCTAGCTGATTGGTAGAGGAGTAAGCACACAATAAACCACACTAAGCCACCGCCACCGCCACCATCACCACCACCACCACCATGTGACGACTCTAAGTCTTACATACTATATAGGTATAATACAAATTATGCATACTTATGAGAGAAAAAAAAAAAAAGATTTTTATCAAAATAAGCTCAGCACATGAGATTAATGATAAATCACTGGGAAAAATATTATTTGGAAACATTAAATTATTTTTAGCAGATGACGCCGAGAGCGTGTTTACTACTTTACTGGGAGCATGCGGGCTGACGCCTGTGACGCTTTCAGTATGAATAGCTAGAGTAGCTGACTGAATGCTTGATGTATTCTACCCGTGCTGTTCCATCGTATGATGGAAGCATAGTACGAAGTCGGTTGTTTGGGCGACCAGTAGGGACTTTCATGGAAAATGATGATGCAGCCAGGAGTGTCTTCTCATGAGGGGAATTCCTTGATGCTTAAGAGCATATATGTGAACCTTTACATAGTTATTGAGTTCTAATGGCATATTATTTATACACAGGGCCGAGCGGCCTATGGTGTGAAATTTGACTTATGAGTCAAAATGATGATGCAGCCAGGAGTGTCTTCGCATGAAGGAACTCCTTAATGCTTAAGAGCATATATGTGAAACTTTACATACTAATTACCTTCTGATGGCTTATTAATTATACACAGGGCCGAGCGGCCTTTGGTGTGAAATCTTTTAGATTTCTTTCGAACGCATTACACTCTCTTGAGAGTAATGGATACTCTGAAAGTTAAGACTGCCAGCTAGAGGCTAGGCCTGTTACACTAGTTATACAGTGATGCCTTGTTCTGCTTGACATAAAGATGATAGTGGAAGCTAGGCCTGTATTTATACGGTGTTTACAGTGTGCTTTGCTCTACTTGTCGTCTGACAATCAGTTATCTTTCCACTATGTGGAACTCACCCATTCACGCTTATATACCAATAAACTTAAACCCTCACGAAAAGGGGGGGGGGTCCTGGTTCTTAAATAAACCTAATCTCACCAAATTCAGGGAGAGGACCTCCGTCGTTGTGCGGGAGTTGGAGCCAATGACCATCTTTTATCATAAAAGATGCCACACCTAATCTCACTCGCTCACTTAATCTCACTCGCTCACCCAGCCTCACTCGCTCACCCAAAGCACCATTACCTTCTGTGAGTTTTTTAGAACTACAGAACCAGCAATGAGAGTAATACTGACGTTCAGGGTAAACCTGAATGTTGTGTTGCCACTCGCTGTCAATGTGGTCTTATATGATTCACGAAGGCGTAACTATTTAAACGACCTTATCAACGTACTCAGAGTTCGTGTTTTGATAAACCACGAAGAGTTCGTGTATCAATATACCACGAAGAGTTCGTGTATTGATAAACCACGAAGAGTTCGTGTATCAATTATAATTTAGGGAATCCGTGATACGAGAACTGTTACCTCTGAAACTTTAAAAGTATTTGTGTTATTATGGACATAACGTTGATTAATGGGTTCTAATCAATAGACGATCACATGCCAATTAAAATATTTTAACCTTTGGAAGTTCAACACTTGATAAAATGTATGTTTTGTGCTCTTATATTTGTATGAGGCATTTTGAAACTGTTACAACCACCACAATAACCAAATATACCACGTCTCGTCTCTACCGTGACCACTTTTGTTCCTTTGCATTTCTCGATTTCTAACTGAATTATTTTCTTGTTTCGTTCTTTTTACCCTACTACGGCGAAGCCAAAAAGAAGGGTAATGATTTTGGCAATCATGTATATATGTATTTAGCCATATTGTATGTTCTACCGTACCATCTTTGTAACTATTGAACCGAGTTTAATGAATGAGTTGTCAAAAGATTTGTACCTAATAATGAACTGAGATAACTGTCACTTGTTTGGTATCAAAGGAAAGCTCTTGTAGAGCTCATTACAAATTTGTTAATGTTACGCCCAAAGATCAAAAACGGAAAAATAGCTCACAACGCGTTGTGGTCACAGTAAAACTTCCACGTGGCGAAATTCGTATTATGGCTCGAATGAAAACGCGTACGACGCATTGTGGCAATCACAGAATGACCAAATAGCGAAATTCGTGTCGTGACTGACATGATATTCGATCTCAGCGCGTTGTGGCAATGAAAAAAAGTCATAACGCGTTCAGAGCATTCATTGTTTTACCCATATCACAAATGCGTGAAAAGACGGATTAAAACAACAGTTGTATTCATTTCTTTTCTGTTTAAGAGAGTGAATTTTAATGTCAACGCTAATTGTGACTGCAGCTATGTGCCACGTCGACTCTCTTTCTACGATCGCTTCGAAACCTAGAAAATTGTATGGAAATGACAAATGTATGGAAACAACATTTGCTACCGACAGGTCACGTGATCAAGATCTGTTATTCCCGTAATGTTTTCTAGTTTTCGAAGCGTTTGCGATCGTAGAAAGAGAATCGACGTGCCTCTTGGCTACAGGCGCAGGTCCACACTGAGCGCTACCCGCGGGTGCGTCGCGGCGGTCGGGGCGATCGTTTAATATTATAATGCGGTTATTTATCAGCCGGCCCAATAATGTAATAACAGATAAGACGCACGTTCACTTTTATTATTGCTATCCCGAGCGTCGGGGTCCGTGCGCCCATGTGTCGCGGGTCGGCGCGATACATCCGCACGATAACATACGGCAAGGGATAAGAGTACACTGAATATTTGGGAACTCGGGACACCAAAGTACGTCCAGGTAAGACTGAGTAACAGAACCTTATTCTAAGCTTGTGTCTAAAGCTGTCTGTGTATTGACAATGTTGACACCTCACCTCACTATCTCAAAACAGTCATGTTTCGCGTGAACCAGTTGGTCACAATATTTACCTACGTCACGCCTACGTCAAGATTTTCTTTACAGTACTTACTAAGAGCCTACTAATCGTCTAAGATTTAAGATTAGTATTAAGGATGATATTCAAATGAACAGTAATTTAATTTGAAAACAATATAATAGCGTACAGATAAATTTTATATATAGGTAATTTAACTCAATATTGGTCCTATGCTTAATGATATAATTTATCTACTCTTGATCTCACGGCTAATTAATACACTTTAGTGGGAAACTCGTCGGGAACTCAGCTGTAGTAGTTGTTGGAGGCCGTTTACGTGACGCTCGACATTACAGTAATTGTTATAAAGTCGCACCGCGGCGCGACACGGCGCGACACGGCGCGACACGGCGCGACACGGATGTGTGCTCGATAACGTAACGACTACTGAGGTAAAATTAACACATTTAGCGTGTGAGTTATTGCCTGCCGCGCTCTTAATGTTACATCAGATATTGCGTCGCATTATTATTATAAAAGTGCCAGCCCAATACTTTTGATAATAAAGTTCAAACTGCAGAGCCGAGAACTTTAGCCAGCGTCGGTGCACGATAATCATCTCTGACAAAGTGCGTCCGGTTTTCAGACTCCCTACAAAGAAGGTGAAATATTAAATAGATTATGTAAAACATGAAAATATTTCTTAATTAGTGGAAAATACCCTCGCGGGAATACCGCCCGTCAGCGCCTTAGTCACGGGTAGGTGTAGGTGTAGTGTAGGTGTCCAGCGCGATGGGTTTTCCTTATTTACTACTAATTTGAAGATCACATTAATGTCGTGTTGCTATTATTGGCTTTTGAAATCACTAAGCTGTGAGATAAGTACAGTTTTATTTCGAGCGCCTCGCACGCAACGCGTGTTGTGTCGCAGGCCGCGCATCGTACCTTTGTAGCGGGATCCTGGATGTTATGTCGGTTGCGAGCTACAATCTAAAGCACAAATAGGAAATTCCACCCCGTCGATGTGACAGCGCCTACCACAGCGCTGTTGTGAACCGCCGCTGTTGTGGCGCACGCCGGGAGCCGTCCCGCCCTCCTCTGTCGTCGTGCACGAATCAAAGAAGCGTTCGCGACTCACTGTTCGTGGTCGTGGAGGACGCGCGCCGGCAGCTCCCGGACCGACGTCAGAGCGACGTGCTCGGACGCGGCAGACCACGTGTCGCACGCTCGACTCGACACTACAGCCACGAAGGACTTCTTGCTGAATTTATGCTCCTCTCTGCGTAGGCACAACATAATAAGAGCTCGATTGTTTTTATTCAACAGGATGAAAAAAAAATAAAAATAGAGGAACTATTTTCTTTCCGTAGCTGGTGACGCATCTCGCTTTCACATTATTCTATAACGACAAGTGAAGATTCGATTTGATTTATTTCGATTCCGTCTGTATTAGATGTAAGCCATCGCACGAATATCGCTCGATGTACGCAATAAATCCTCGGCAGATAAACTGTGCGCCAGATCCATCTGTACGAGTTTGCAAGCGCAATAAATAACTGCTGTCTTCATCAGCGAGATTACCGCGGCCACCGCAGAAACACTCCCCGAGCGAGCGAGCGGCGGTGACTCACGACCACGGCAGAGAGCGCGGCGCACCGACCGCGTGCTGCACTCACGGTGCGGTCTGTAAGTCGGACCTACTTGATGAGCATTGTAGAACTGCGCGAGTACGAGTACCTACTCGTACTTCGTCGGAGGAAGTTATATTGACATTGAAAACACACAGTCTCTGCAATCGGAATCGTTTTTTTATCTAAGTACTTTATCTTTCTTAAGGAGAAATCCGCTTAGCTTTACCCTTTGCTCGATCACGGACGGTGACTGGTCCTCGTCCTCGTCGGGTCGCAACTCGTCCGCAGCGAGCTGCTGCAGCGCACGGACGTGTGTCGCGCGACACGCGTGTGTGTGATCGCTGTGTACCGATCATTGTATATCTAAATCTACTCTGTTTGATCACATTACTATGTTCTCAATAGGACATTTATAGTGTGATTCTGTGCGGTACATTTCTGTGAAAATTTGTTAATCGTCATAGAATTTCAGACGGTTATAGTTTTTGGACAAGGGCCTGAGAGAAATTGGTAAACAAAAAAATAAACCACGGCTGAGTTTGATGACTGTTGTGGGCTCTTCTCGGATCAAGGCACGTTTTGTACCCTCGTAACTTTAAGTTTTCGACTTTACTTACCACCATTAAATTAAATTAGGACATAATTTGAAGTTTCCAAAGTGCTTGCAAACTAAGCCTAATGGAAATAAATGAACTGTGATGTTACACATTATACTTGTATTTACTTGGAAATTGGGAATCGCCAATCATATTTATTATACTTAAGTCTTAATTAAATAATTAAGACTTAAGTATAATAAATATGATTGGCATCTTTATTCGAGATCGGTAAAGCGCGGGTCGGTCGGTCGGTCGATCGGTAAAGTGTTGTTGCCCTATCTCGGGCGTCGTGAGGGTATAATCACATAATTGTCGACTTATAATTGTTGTTTTGTGTAGCAGTTTTCTTTTACTACATTTTGCGTTCAATGCTTGTATTGAACAAAAACTACTAGAGTCCACAGTATTATTTTGTTTGTTTGCAAGATTTTTATATTCGGTAACTCAATAGCAGTAAGTATCTAATCACATTGTTCAAAAGTGTAAAGTGCAATCAACGTAGATGTGCGGGTAACTTCACACTGATCTGCAGCGTGCTCGTAGAGGCACCGGGTAGATGTACTTACTTGTGTTTCGCGCAATACTACTCTGTTTTAAGTATAAAAGATTTAGTAGAGACCGCTCCCGATGACCCTCGAAGGCAATCACTAGCAGGCGCCCCGGGAGGCGCGGGCCGCGGCAGTAAGCGCTTTTTGCAATTCTATATAATACTAGCGGACGCCCGCGACTTCGTCCGCGTAAATTTCGATGTGAACTTTACTACTACCCCTACCCTATCCTACCCCTACCCTACCACTACCCCAACCGTACCCTACCCAACCCCTACATCTACCCTACTCCTACCCCAAACCTACCCCTACCTTACCTACACCCTACCCCCATCCTACCCCTACCCTCCCCGTACCCTATCCCTTTCCTACCCCTATCCCACCCGTACCCCTATCTCACGCCTATCCTACCCTTACCCTACCACTTCCCTATCCTACCCGTACCTCTACCCTACCACTACCCTACCTCTACCCCTACCCTACCACTACCCTAAACCCGGCCCTAAACCTACCCTACCCCTACGCTTCCCTACCCGTACCCTACCCTACCCTGTAACTTCTCTATCTTACTCCTACCCTTAGCAAAATCGGTCCAGTCCTTCGAGAGTGGTGGTATGACCAAGAGAAATAGAGACTTCTATGCTAATAATATAAAGAGGTAAAGTTTGTGTGGTTGTAGGAGGTAATCTCTGGATCTAGTGGACCGATTTAGAAAATTGTTTTACCAATAGAAAGCTACGTTATTTGCGAGTGTCATAGGCTATGTTTGATCCCCATATTCACACGGGAACGGGAACTACGTAAATGAAAGCGCCGGGCGTCATATAGCGGAATTTCTGCGTCTTTTAGAAATTTTGTATTATCTCCGAAACTATTTAAGTAATTAACATACTGTAAATGGCAAATCTTATCTCCATAATATCCTTGTGGTTATTAAATAATTTATTTTAATAAGGATTAAAGTTTAGTTGTATAAATAATGACGTAAACCTAAGTATATAAAATTAATAATTTTTAAAACACATAAGGTACTATATCTGCTAATATATAGAAGATAGATATATGGTGTCGCGGACTTTTTTGTAGAACTTTTAAAGATACATAGAGTCTCCATACATTAATTTCAATTTTACACAATAATTAAGGCAGCGCATGCGAATAAGTCTGTTTAAGAGGATTTTCAGTCCGACCTGTATGACAAAAACTGTGATAACTCGGCTAATATATATGATACCAATATAAAATATAGCCTATAGCACTCCCCGATAATGTAGCATTCTACTGGTGAAAGAATTTTTAAAATCGGACCAGTAGTTCCGAAGATTACCCCATTTAAAAAATGTGACAAACTTACAAACTTACAAACTTTACCTCTTTATAATATTAGTATAGAAGTATAGATAATATTATGACGTGTAATGTCGCCGCGTGGTGCCGGCTCAGCCGCGCACTCGCCCACGGTCTTGCCTCTGGGAATAGTCATCTGCGCTAAGTGCCCCTCTTACGGAGTTCAGTATCGCGTAGCACGGAAGCAATCAATGTCTAGTATCTGCTGAAGTTCACGCGAGTTGAACACAGCGTCAACTCTTTCCGTCGGTTTCTGCGGAGTGTCACCGTCTGTTGCGGCGGACTGAGCCCTTCCACTGCGGACGCTGCAACAGCTCGCACGCGATTTCTAGGGGATTTCTGACATTTTCCCCTCGTTATACGCAATAATAATAATAATAATTGTACGTCGGTTTTGTAGCTGGTATTGTTATTTTTCAAGGAAGAGATGACCCAGAACCAGTCGCAGATGCGACGACTCATTTTATGATGGCTTTGACGGCCCAAGCTCCTGCACCACAGATACGGTAGCTACGGTGGCTACGGTAGCCAACCATGGAGTAAGGACCGTGGGTCCATGACAGCTTGTGCGGCAGCCGAGGTTTGGTCGTTAGTTTCAACGGTCCAGACCCTTAACCGTCCGACTGTAAGACGGTATAATTATGCGAGATATTTAAAAACATTTGAATATTTCCTCTGCATGATTTGAGAAATAATGTACCCAGTCTCTAGTTCAGTAATTAGCTTTGCGGCAACGTTCGAAAAACACCAGTAAAGTTTAAACTTTATACTAATAGTAGGTATCCCGTACAAAATTCGTTTTATACATAGGTGAATCTATTTAAGAACTTCGTGTGAAGTAGAAATAAGTCCAAAACAAGATGACCAACAAGTTTAATTACGCAAGGTTGTAACTGCACTGTGATACCCTGAGCCGAGTCGGGGAACATTCGTAACATCTCGCCGACACTTGCGTCTGTGCTGGAGAGGGGGAGGGGGGCGATTATGCGCAATTCAGTCACGAGTGTTGAAGGAAACGTGACATTTATCACGACCGCACCCTTCTTCGAGGGCGGCTCGCGGCTCTCATCACGACGATATTAAACCAGCACAGACATGTCGGGAATCGAAAGCCTTCTACACCGAATTATCACGCTACACAATTAAAATGACATAAATCTAAAATGATGATGTATTTATATGACTAGAATGAAAATTTAAATGATTACATTTATTTAATTACAATGAAAATTAATTATTATGAATTGCAAAAAACTTGACGTTTGGCGTATAATCGAAAGTAAAATATAATGTCTGAGGCTGAAGTTTACCCAACATGTTAACCATTAATAAAGTCAAGTCGCGTCCAATTATTTAAATTTATCGAGTCGGTATCAATTAAAAAAAAATCATTAGTGACAATGTTAGGTTTGAGATCATCATCACCTAATGCAACGATATTGTTTGAATTTAAACTTTAAGTAAATAATCTTAATAAATAAATAAATTTCATCTAATGGTATAGAACTATAGACACAGTAAAGCTAGATCTTCATCTATTGGTCAAAGATCCGGTGGTGTAGAGTTTAAAACCGATTTATGATAATTGCTGTGCGCTTGACCCGCAGAAGGTAGATTATCTGATAAGAAATATTTCCACTTGCCCTCGGAGTGAAGTTTTGAAGCACTTACCTAAAACAAAAAAAAATATTTTAATTAAGTCGTCGGGTCTGAGGCTTGGGCAGTAAACGTCAAACGTCGATATAATTTACGATCGATCCCGGCAAAGGAATTACCGTAACAGCAATCGCAGGAGATTTACGACGAGAACATGCATCACACAGCATTTATAATAAAAACTTTTAATTACTACACTAGTAATTATTAGGATCGCTAACAAAATCGTTAACTTGAACAACAACTTTCAAAGTGTCTTTGTATGCGTAGCACAGATCAATTACCACACGTAATTCCAGTAAATACCCCCGAAAAATAGGACGCACCGATATTTGCATAATTTCTTAATTAGTATTTAATTACAGCGCCTCGTCTGCATGATATTGAAATTCAACCCGCGAGCGCGACTGGCTCGTTAGACACCAACGCTTTAACGGTAACGGGTCCAGCAGACCCCGGCTCATTGCACGGACGAGACAAGTACACCCATCGGTGTACTTCTGACATATTGAAACTTATTCATTGGTCTACCAATGGTATCCAAATTTCCATAGCGATCTAGTGACGAGCTTCAACATCGTCACTCAACCATCATCTAGTGTATAATATGTGATTGCGGTAAGTTGAAAACTAAGCAGTTAAAATTAAGAAGCCTCAGGCATGAGGTGCTGTGCTCACGCGTCACAGTCTGACACATGCCTAGCACATCTACACATACTCGTACCTATGTTGATGTTGGTGAAGCTATTCGAACGGAGCTGTAGATAGAGAAGAGAAAGTTCCCGTTGACGCTGATGAAAAGAGTTCAATATTTTAATATACGGGTATTTAGATCACAAAGCGAATCATAAAGCTGACCACTGAGCGATGCAGATGATAGATAATTTATGACTACATCGAATGCCCGGCGCTCGCCGTTTTATCGGTTTCCTCCCCCGCAATATACAATGGACTTTTAACAAGAGGTAAACAAGACGCAACTTTGTGATAGTAATGTTAATAGCTTCTTTAGCTTTCGTCCTTTTAAACTGTCGGTGCAAAGGGAACTTTAGTAGTACTAGCGTAAGGCACAATACCGCGTGGCGCGGCGCGGCAGAGTTGGCGCGGGTCCAGCGCTCGGGTTATCCGAACTATTTAGATTGCAGCAAAAATTCAGCTGATGCGGTCCCGCGGGACTGTCGCAACTCGCAGTGTTTACTGTAGGATTGTAAATGAATTCCTACGTGACTGCCGACTGCCGACTGCCGACTGCCGACTGCCGACTGCCGACCGCCGACTGCCGACCGCCGACTATCGATATCGAACTAGATCAGACTGTAATACTTTTATAGACCGTTTCATTAAAATGTTTATTAGTTAAAATACATTAGTTACAAAACTTTTGATTTACCTATTATTCAGTCTATGTTAACTTAACTTAATTAGTGATTAATTTTATCAATTGCAATCTAAAAAACTAGGTAGAAATATTATATTCGGGCATTGAGATATAATGTATAGTGTGTAGGACAAGATACAGAGGCGTGGGAACGCGGGCGGATCTTATTTTCGAAGTAAAGAAATATCTGAGAGTCGAGTCACGGAGGGACACCGATATCCCTCGCAGCGCTCTCTGTGCCATCGCCTCACGCCTCATGCCTATTGCCGCAGCAAATATTGTGAATTATCTGTAGTTTGTGTGTGTGGGGCGCGGGGGGGGGGATGTTAGAGGGCGCGGACGATAAAAATGAGCAACGGCGCAATAATGCCGATATTAAACAGCGTCGGGGATATTGTTGCTCTCGGAAGCCTTCGGTGCGGGCGCTGACTCCGTTTTGTGATTACTAGTACTGCTCAGCTTGCTACTGAATCGCTGCAAGCACCGCGGCGACGTTAGCAGCGGTTTAACAACCCAAGCAAAACCGCGACACGACTGTCACGGTTAGGCTTTAAATGCATTCGATGGCCATGTTCTGCGATAAATAAAAAACTTACCTATCGATGCAAATTGAATATGACAGATTATAATACAGCGATCTGGTACCGATAGCATGAACTGCTGGAGAGGGTACCTATCCCAGTAGTTATCTCTTCCTACTAACTGGAAATAAACCGCTTGAAGAGACTCCGGCGAGTCTCATTTCGAGCATCTACGGAATAGCTTTACAAATTGTTAAGTAAAACTATAGAAGGACAGAATATGTTATAAATCATATTATTATTGAGGCTCGTTTTCATTACCTCAACAGACGTAATGATTGTAATTTACAATAATACGAGAGCGGGCGGCGGCAGTCATAAAGTGTAGATATCTATCGGCGCCGCATCCGCCGCTTCCGCACTCTTTGATGTTTCCTGTCGCCGCCGCAACGCTCGCGCAACACTCGCGGTGTGCATTCATCCCAGCTTCTTTCATCTCGTGTAATATGCGTCGTTTTACCTCAACAGTTAAGTTCGATGTATTTACGAGCCGGCGCTGACTCCGCGATGCAATGGCGCTCAGATGCACTCGAGGGACACATAATGTAACGTATGCTGCTGGGTGTCAACTCGAGCAGCTCGCGCGCGACATCTCTGTCTCAGAAATAAAGCTTCTCAGAAAGAAACCTGCATACCAGAGAATTGTCTTAATCCAGAGTATTGGAACTGGATTATTTATATGTCCAATGTCTATATAGAATGACTTAAAGCTGATCCAGTGTAATCATGTAAAGCAATTCACATAATGTACAACAAAATGCACTCGTGACAAAGTTGTGCAAACAAAACGAGTGCGTCTCCGCCGTCAGTGCTGCTGCAGCGCTCTCTAGCGTATTGTTGTGCGCTGCGTCGTGTCGGCGCAACAACACAAGACACAACAGCGCAGTAACACACCATACTGATACTGCGGGACTGAGGGGCTCAGTGGCGCTGTTTGTGTACAGCTGGGCGCCGCCCGCCGGGTTGTTGTTCACGCTACGCTAATTGGTGAGCGAGTGGCGAGTCCGGATTGCAATTTATTTAATGTTTCGAATAAGTGTCTATCATTTAACCAAAAAAAAAATATGAATGAATAAAATATATGATATAAAAAAATCTTTAAAAATATGATAAGTAATAAAAATATGATCCTCTCCGTCCTGTAAATAACCTATAATAGTTTTTAATTGAAAACTAAACAGGCAAAACTTTATCTATACTTCTATACTAATATTATAAAGAGGTAAAGTTTGTAAGTTTGTAAGTTTGTCACATTTTTTAAATGGGGTAATCTTCGGAACTACTGGTCCGATTTTAAAAATTCTTTCACCAGTAGAATGCTACATTATCGGGGAGTGCTATAGGCTATATTTTATATTGGTATCATATATATTAGCCGAGTTATCACAATTTTTGTCATACAGGTCGGACTAAAAACCTTTTAAACAGACTTATTCGCATGCGCTGCCTTAACCATTGTGTAAAATTGAAATTAATGTATAGAGAATTTATGTATCTTTAAAAGTTCTACAAAAAAGTCCGCGACGCCATATATCTATCTTCTATATATTAGCAGATATAGTACCTTTTGTGTTTTAAAAATTATTAATTTTATATACATAGGTTTACGTCATTATTTATACAACTAAACTTTAATCCTTATTAAAATAATTTATTTAATAATCACAAGGATATTATGGAGATAAGATTTGCCCTTTACAGTATGTTAATTACTTAAATAGTTTCGGAGATAGTACAAAATTTCTAAAAGACGCAGAAATTCCGCTATATGACGCCCGGCGCTTTCATTTACGTAGTTCCCGTTCCCGTGTGAATATGGGGATCAAACATAGCCTATGACACTCGCAAATAACGTAGCTTTCTATTGGTAAAACAATTTTCCAAATCGGTCCAGTAGATCCAGAGATTACCTCCTACAACCACACGAACTTTACCTCTTTATATTATTAGCATAGAAGTCTCTATTTCTCTTGGTCATACCACCACTCTCGAAGGACTGGACCGATTTTGCTAAGGGTAGGAGTAAGATAGAGAATTTATAGAGTAGGGTAGAGTACGGGTAGGGAAGCGTAGGAGTAGTGTAGGGGTAGGGTAGGGGTAGGGTAGGGGTACGGGTAGGATAGGGAAGTGGTAGGGTAGGGGTAGGATAGGCGTGAGATAGGGGTACGGGTGGGATAGGGGTAGGAAAGGGATAGGGTACGGGGAGGGTAGGGGTAGGATGGGGGTAGGGTGTAGGTAAGGTAGGGGTAGGGTAGGGGTAGGGTAGGGTTCAAAATTCAAAATTCAAAATTCATTTATTTCAAGTAGGCTCAGTTTACAAGCACTTTTGACACGTCAGTTAGGGTAGGGTAGGATGGGGGTAGGGGTAGGGTAGGGGTAGGGTAGATGTAGGGGTTGGGTAGGGTAGGGTTGGGGTAGTGGTAGGGTAGGGGTAGGGTAGGGTAGGGGTAGTAGTAAAGTTGACATCGAAATTTACGCGGACGAAGTCGCGGGCGTCCGCTATGTATGTATAATTGTGCAAGTTTATAAGTGTGTCTGATCCTCCTTTACGCCGCGGCTTGCAGACCGATTTGGTCAAATTTTAAAATAGAGATTTTATTCTGGATTCACACATAGGCTAGGCATAGCATTTTTATTTTGGAAAAAATCACGGTTCCCGAGGGATTTGTGATAAACAGAATTTCAAGTGAGAGTAGTACCCACAGCCCCGCGGTGCAGCGCCGCCGCCGCCTCTGCGACTTACGTCGGGCAGCTCTCGGCGCTCGTGCGGGGAGTTCCTACAAAATAAACAAGGAAGCACATTTTCTTAGCGCAGCGGGCGGGAGTATATTAAATTCCTGGCGGACAACAATTTACTCATTAGAGGCGCGGGGGAGGGGCAGAGGCACGGGGGGGACACTGGACACTGGGCAGGGACACGGTTGTTCGCTGAAAGATACGCTGAAAATGGCTACTTTGTTTTTATTGATATTCACACAGTTACTTAACCTGAGTATGCAGAACAATACGCTTACGTGACTTACATACATGGCATTGAGATTACAATTCTGATTGCGACAGACTGTGTTCAGTCCTCATCGTATGATTTTGAAAATATTTACAACTGACTGAAGAATGAAACTGTGTCGGACTTGTATCAAACGAATAGTTCATTTCATTGTCTAGGTACTACAATATGAGTAGGACCTTCTGTTACCAGCCAGTACCTGCGTAGACCGAATACCCTCTTAGTTAGTCTACATTGTGGATGTTACGAAACTATCGCATGCTTGGCGACCAACACGTTGGCCAGCGTGTTGGTCAGCGTGTTGGCCAGCGTATTGCCTTAAGAGTAAAGAGGGCACTCACTAACAAATCTAAAATGAAACCGCAACGCTCAGAATACAATTAAGATTGCACCGGCCCTGTAACCAAGCTTTTCACAATGCCATCAGCCCAAAACCACTCCACACATAAGGTACTTGGGGCTCAGACCCACGACGCTACTCCAATTTGGATTGATAGACTTAGGATAGACTCTGTGACGATTACTATCAGATGTCAATGTTAAATATAATTTTAATAATGGTTGCTACAGTCTTTATTGGAAAATATTCCACGAGCTCAATATTTCATCGGCGGCTTCAAACCCAGGACCTCACGATCGAAGGCACACAAGTTTATCACTGAATCGATGTACAGTTCGTGTCGTTTGTAAGACATTAACAAACATCTACTGTTATATTGATATAGTAGTCGTATACAAACAACATAAAAGTTTTCTTTCTTTTCATTTCTTTTCTTCAACTAAATCTAAAAGTTACGGGCGTAGTAAAGATCTGTACTCTGCCACGGATATCAAACCAAAGTCCGTTGCATTTTGGATTGTGCTTCACTAGCTGCCAGTGTCGCACCACTCAAACAGCAAAGCAAACAATACGTTATGAATGCTCTAAAGCTGTCCGTATCCATTGGCTCGCACTCACTATTTGCCACTGAGTGTGTAACTTTGATCTGTGATGAAATATGTTTGTCACCCCTGTTTAAGTAATTCAATTAGACGCGAGCGAGAGGCGCCGCGTGCGGAGTGTAGTGTTGCGGGCCACCGACTCGTCGGGCCACGGCCGCCAGCGAGGGCGCACAGTGTTGTGTTCTTACATCTGGGTTATGCCCGAATCGACGATTATGTGCGATAGCTGTGCTGTTCTGTACTTTGCTTAAAATAATATCTTTTATTATCTAACTATAAAAAAAATATAAAATTAACGAATGTAAAACAAACGCGAGCAGTAGGGTATGGTCTAACAGTAAAGTCCCATTGTAAAGAAATCGATAAAACATTTGATAAGAACAATGCTGTTTTTGCGCCGCTTGTCGCGGTCGTCCGATTCTATTTGTAATGAACATTTGTTAGTCAAACTGGTAAAGTTAAAAAACATTGTCCAGCATCGGCGGTACTGTGATTGACGCGTAAGCGACGGAACCGTGGCCCGACGATAAGGGCGCATTCACACAGAGGCGCGTGCAGGGGACAAAAACTTTTTCAATTATAGTATGCGCGTTATCATCTGAGTCGTCCGGTCATAAAAGTCAAAAAAGATAGGAATGTGCAGCGCGCCTACCTGCGCACCCTAATTATCGATAAACGGCTACCTGCGCACGTGCTAATGATGAGTCAATAATGATTTGGACGATTCTGATTGGTCGGTTTCTAATGTAATTGCATTGCGTATTTTTTTTGCTATAAATGTGTTTACTGCAATTAAATAAATACATTCATGTGTTACTCGTTGCGCACTATGGATACTTTATTTTCTAACGTTGATCTGAAGAAATTACATGGCGATATTAGCCCTCAAGCTCGAACACTGATTCACAACGTATTCCTGTTTCTCAATGAATTGAAAAGTGATCCGAATAAAGTGGCTTCTCTAAATTTCAACAAACCACGTGAAATGGCCGCATTTGTTTGTGGTGTGAGCAGAGCGACAGTGGACCGAATCAAGACGGAAGTATCACAATCAGGCAGTACCTGTATACCAAGAACAAATTTTAAGAAACCACAAACCGTCACTAATATTGACGATTTTGATAAAAGTGTGTTGAAGCGAACTGTAGCTTCATTTTATGAGAATGGAGAGTATCCATCCGTGGCGAAAATTTTAGAAAAATTCCGTGAACAATTACCCGATTTTAAATGCGGCAACACTTCAATGAGAATACTACTGAAGGAGGTTGGGTTCCAGTATAAGAAAAATAGCGAAGGACGTAAATATTTAATGGAAAGAACTGATATTGTTTGTGCTAGAATGGACTTTTTAAGGAAATTGGATTTACTTAGAAGAACTAACGATCAGCGACCACGTTTCTATCTAGACGAAACATGGATTAATCAAAACCATGCAAGAAAGAGGATGTGGCTTGGAAGCAACGATGAAGGAGGTTTCAAGAATCAGCCTGTGGGAAAAGGCCAAAGATTAATAGTTTGCCATGCGGGTTCTGCAAGGACTGGCTTCGTTCCAGATGCGAAGCTAATATTTAAAGCGGTGAAATCAAAGGATGCTGATTACCACACAGAAATGGATGGCGAAACATATATGGCATGGTTTTCCGAATTCCTGAATCTACTTGAAGAGCCCTCAGTTATAATTGTCGATAACGCAAGCTATCATTCGATACAGTTGGAAAAGATACCCACAAGAAACACGAGGAAAGCTGAAATTCAAGAATGGTTGACAAAGAAAAAGATTCCATATTCCAGCAACGAAATTATTGAAGAATTAATAAGAAAAGTAAAAGCCAGTAACCCGCAGAAGGTCTACGCTTTAGACCATCTGGCAAATGAACGAGGTCATGAAGTAATAAGGCTCCCTCCATATCACTGTCAATATAACCCAATAGAATTAATTTGGGCACAAGTAAAGGGAGAAGTTGCGAAGAATAATAATACCTTCAAGATAGCAGATGTCGAAAATCACCTCCACCGAGCCATAGAAAATGTCACACGAGAAGACTGGGCCAAATGTGTTAGGCATGCCGAAGAACTTCAAAACAAAGATTTTCAAAAAGCTCTAATTAGAGATCACGCGCCGCTTATAATAAATTTGGCAGAAGACGAAGATTCTGATGATGAAGACTCAGATGAAGATTAATTTTATTTAGTTAATAATTATATAATATGAAATATGTATTATATTAAATCAAATATTGTTAATTTTTTTAATTTTGTGAACAAGATACGATAATAAACTTTACTTATCGATAATATGTCTTTCATTGTTACACCCTTCACTAGACGGCTCCATAAGACCCATAAGTGCAAGCGAGATAGATATAGAGAAATGATTTATGGCCCTAAGACTCAGTTGTTAACGCGCGTACTTTAGTTGACCAAACCCGACGCCATCAGTTGATACACCCCTCCCCCGCCGCGCCGCACCGCACCCCCGCCCTTAGTGCAAATTAAATTAGTTTCAATACACAAGAAACTTACTCCTTTTGTTGGGCTGATCTGACCCCGTGACGCGCGCTCCGCGGCTTCGTAACCAAATTACGTTGTTAGTTAACGCGCTTGTTTGACGCTCGTTTTCTTGGAAATATTATAGTGACAGTTTGTCTGTTCACATTGATACTGTGGCAATCACCTTCATGATGAGCAGGCTAAAACATATTGTATAACAGAGCTACCGTACGTTCTATGTTATGACTCATGAAGAACACTCTTCAACTTCAATAAAAAATTTCTAGCTGATTGTAAGAAAATGTCTTATTGAAGTTGATTAAGAATATGATTAAATGTATAATAATTATAATAAATCATAATTAGTAAAATCAAATTATTTTAAAACGAACAATTTGTTTCACAATTACTATTTATTCAATTTCTTACGTTCATCGAGTTAAAAACGTTCATAACATATTTATCATCGCTTTTCGAAGTCTGTTAGACAAACACGAATAACAAAACTTATTAATAAACCGATAACAAGTGATTGTTATTCATAGCGTTTTAAACGCGCACAAGTACACGGCGCGCCAGTCTATAAAGCACGTTTGATAGTCTTTAAGATTGCTCTCTGTGGGTTATTTGTTTTTCCAATACATACTAATGTGATATCGGTCCGAGCGACCGCGAGAGGGACGGCCGCGACCATAGAAATTTTAATAACAAGTCAATAGAAATGGCATCTTGGAAAATGCAAGAGGTGCGTATTCCATTATATACGCCTGTATTGTTACTTTTATGTTCAAAGCAATTGAATACATTCCAATTGTTTCCTTTATATATACATTTGTTATGTATAACATAAGTATGTCGAAAGGTGGATACAACTAAAATCGCTCCATTCCATGCAATATTGGTAAATAATGACGTCAGGACAACACAAAAAAAAATACTGACACTAATGTTGCTCCATTTAGCGCCAACTCGAACTGAGTATCGTGGAGTAATATGGGGACATCCTCGTAGCTGTATCCTCGTATCCTCGTAACTACCTAAATTTTGACTTAAGATTCCCAACGGATTAGATAAATGGCTACGCTCACCAACTATATTGAGCAATATGGAATATATAGAACAATTTGAAACAATATTGCCGGAACAGTTGCCGAATTCTATTGAAATTTGCTCTTGATCAGTTCATACCTGTTGCCGAGCTAATAATTGCTTTAAAAAATCTTTTACGCGCGTAGTGTTTGTTTTGTCTGGAACACGTCGTTTCTATTGCTTTCTTATTGTTAATATAATTTCTACAGTCGCGGCAGATACTCGGCGGACACAGCTTCATCTGAGAAGGCTATTGAGATCGTAATCGGCGCCGCGTGTCCATAGCGCGTCGTTTGTATGCGCGCGTGTGATCGCCGCCTAGCAGATAAAGCCGCCCACGCACTGCCGCCGCGCCGCGCGGCGTAGCGGACATTGCTACAACGGTAAGGAATGTGAACGACGACACCGATATCTTATAAACCGTTATTATCTACTACTACAAAATCAATATTTATGTGGTGGACATGTTCGAAAAGATGGTTTTTTTTTTATAATATTACACAGTGTTAATCTGTTTGACATTTGATAGGTAATTTAATATATGAACATTTTCAAATAAAATTTAACTTTATTACTGACGCTTTAATCTATGAAATATTGTATTTATTAAGTTTTAAGAACATAGCAAGTTAAGTGAAAATTAAAATTAAAAATAAAATTACGCAAAATTACTGACGAAAGTAGCGGCGAGCTACTTTCAGCCCAGCCTTTCCAAAGATTAGCCCGGACAAACAGACAGATGAAAAATTTTAAACTTGTGACTTTGTTTTTTGGTATCGTGTAAATAACTATAAGCACTTGTGAAAACACAGTTATTTTGGAATCCCAGACAGACACTCCAATTTTATTTATTTGCATTGAATACACTGAACATCAGCCACATTACGATAAGTTCATTTCTCTCGTGTTTTCATTAGACATTGGGGACATCGTCCCTAGGCATCGGATGTGGTCACATGCACGCTGCAGGTAGTTATGAATAACGAATAATTATTAAATTAGTTAACTGTTAAATAGATGGGAGACAAGTTGGAGCAGAATGTAAACACTGTCCGTTATAATTAGCAGAGAGCGCCCGGTCCGCGGCGGAAGGCTGCGACTACCGCGCGGGGCGTGTTTACGCGCGGCTGAGTTATGGCTGCCTCACACTAATCACCGGCTGCGCGCGGCTGATGCATGCGGTCGTCAAGTGTGGTCCCGACGCTCAATTAAATATAAAACGAGTCATTTAAATAAAGTGTTGCGATCGAACTGCATTCTGGTTTTTGTCCGCCGCTATTGGTGCTGCGTTACACTTTCAGAGACAATTATTTTATAAATTAATATTACTAGTAAATTAATATAATAAATAAGAAACACAACGAGGGACTCCTCTCCTAAATCACCACGGTCCAGACTCCACGGTTGTTTAACGCTGTTCTGAACAAGAGCATGGGTTGTCAATTGACGAAGGTTATAGCAGGCTCTTACACTACAAATGGAACATTTCGGCTTTGCTACACGTCGAGATGAGGACGTGATGGCCCAGTGGATATGACCTCTGCCTCCGATTTCGGAGGGCGTGGGTTCGAATCCGGTCCGGGGCATGCACCTCCAACTTTTTAGATGTGTGCATGTTAAGAAATTAAATATCACGTGTCTCTGCGTGTGTGAAGTCTGCCAATCTACATTGGGCTAGCGTGGTGGACTTTGGGCCTTACCCCTCTCATTCTGAAAGGAGACTCGAGCTCAGCAATGAACCGATGGGTCGATAATGATGATGATGACACAAGGAGAGTAGTCATTTAGTAGTTTCTATGTAGGCAACAATATGATCGCCTGAGACTCGTCTGTCGTTCGTACAAGTAGGTACGTACTGCAAGTGTAAGGTCGACTTTGCTACCGCGTTACGAGCTTGTTTTTGTCTTAACAAAAAATACACGAAATGCGCGCACAAACACAAGTGATGACGTATCATGTACTCGGTAGCAATAATAATCTTAATAATTGAAGGGGTTTCGGGTCGGAGGCAGGGGAGGCAGGGGCGGAGGGGGGTGAATGAATTCATACGGCGCAGTTGAGTCGGCAGTAATTGCCCGCGGATCAGATGCCGCGGCGTATCACAATAATTAACGACATTAACTCCAGAGAGGAGCGTGCCGCAGTACCTACACACATCAGCGTATCGTCACATAGTGTGCTCGCACTTGACACTGAAGTAGTCGGCCCTCTGTCTGTCTGTCATGCCGTGACACGCAGCGCTGCGTACGACGCGCTCCTGTCTGTCCTGCGAAGCGCTGACTGTGTTGTGTTCGATGAATATCTCCACATTACGTTATTACTTACTATAAAAAAACAATAGATATATAACTACTGGTGACAGCTTTGGTTTTGATGGTGGTTCAAGAAACATTAATATTTTTTCAGTTTGCAGCTCACATATATTGTCGTCCGGTAAACTTGATGGCACCTATCAAATTCATTTCAATTTCCATTCTGCCGACTTGATCAAGTTTGCATGTATGCATACTTGAACATGTACAGGAGCTGTAATGTTGTAGGAAGGCAAACTGTAAGATTAATTCCCGTCAGATAATAATTCGCCGCAACTCACTAATCATTCTTCAATTTAGTTCTGAGCGCGTTACATCACTGCGCGACAAGTAATGTACTCCGCCTCGTGCGGGGACGGAGAGAGAGTAACTTCTGCTCGTAAGAACCTTGACGTATTCATATCTAATCAATCTACCGCCTTCCGGGTACTTACTACGTACGGTACGGGCTAGAATATGGTTTACTGATTTCCAATACACGTTCGTAATGGTCTATATAGCACTTGTAGTTGTAGGTCGTAGGCCGAGACCTGCTTGTACCGAGCTGCTAATAGTGAGCAACGGTATGTCGAATGTGTACAGCACGAGAGGCGGCAATCAGCGGCTGCGGTGCTGCACCCGCAGTGCGCACCTGCCTACGTCGACACTGTGCGCTCAGCTAACTGCGTCGTGCGAGTAGCTCCGGGGGTGTTTTTGTACCGTCCGTCCGTCCGTACCGTCAGGGAGCACAGCGAGCAGTTGGTCATCATCATCTTATTTTATTCTGTTACAAATTAGCCCTTGACTACAATTACATCTGATGGTAAGTGATGATGCAATCTAAGATGGAAGCGGGATAAACCAATAAGTCAATTAGACCTCACATAAAACTAGCCGAACGATCAGTGTGCGGTGCTAAGTATTAGGTACTGTTCCAAAAGGCAATAATAGGTAGGAAAAAGTTGAAAACATTCAAAATATTTCGACTTAGCTCACAAAATGACCACCATGTGGAAGGGTCTTATAACGAAAAGCTTTGCCAAAAACATATAAAAGCTTTCGCTAAGCTATTGGAAATAAAATCATGATATGAATCAAATGTCGGAAGAAGACAAAACAATGTCCCTGTTACATTCACTTAAAATCTCCGAAAACCGAGAAGTAGGTAGATATCTTTTTAATTATATAAATAAATGAGAGCCAATCAGTTTCATGGTCATGTGTGACACAGTGTCCTAGTGACCACTGACCAGTTAGCACAAGTGCGGGCGGAACGCGGGGCGCGGGCGCGGGTCGTAAATTCGGCAAGGCGAAGACGTTCCATTTCCGGCGTGTAACAGCTTTCCCGCGCGCTGCCACCAGCCACAAGTTGGAACATTCAAACTGTCCACGTTTAACTAACGAAGCGTCGTCGGTTGTGTACTTGTATCAGCTAGTGAACTGAGTCACTAGTCACTAGTCACTAATCACTAGTTACTAGCGGATGCCCGCGACTCCTTTTGCATACAATTCCCAACTGCTCCCAGATATATATCTCGCGCCACAGATGCCAATGGACGGTTCTGTTGTGTTTCTAGCTTGGTGGAATGGTTTTCCATAATTATATTTATATCTTTAGATATCTGTTTCTGTGCTCAGATAGTGGATGGCGGTAGAGAGATTCCCCAATTTTTTATCAGACTTCAGATACAGGCTTTTGTCGTCGTACAACAAAATGCTACTGTAGCTCAAACTATAATAAAGGTTTATACAATAAGCAGCCGTTAACGTTCAGTGAGACAAATCGTCGCATCCATCAGCACAACAGTACACGCTACAAACGAGCAGGTGTCACAAGTGAACTCGTACGAGAGACAAAGCGGTATCACGGATTTGATTCCGCGCCTCGCTGTCTTACTGCACAGTACACAGTACACAGTACACCGCGAGCGCCGCGACTCATTTGTTTGTGTCGTTGTTCAGGCGTCGCCTTCGGCTGTAAATCTCGAGTCAATAAGGCGACGCTCGCGCGAATGTATACTGTGCGTAGTGCGTACGTAGGGCGTAGGCGTGTGCCGTAGCGAGGAGCGAGCGGGAGGCTGAGCTATGAGACTGCCACCATGACCACACAAGTGGTGTGTCGGCTAGATTATACTTAATGTCACTGTTCCATTAACGAAGCGCATCTAGCGCAGCACCACTTCTGATCAGTAACCGCAATTAGTATTACCTACTGGTAATTCTAACTAACTAACTAACTGCGGTTTGACAAAAAATTGGTACGTTTAAATATGTTTTGTATTGTAAGTGTAGTCTTTAATAGCTTTAATGAAAGACGAAATAATAATTCTAAGCGTATTTATGTAGACATTCTAAGCGTATTTATGTAGACATTCTAAGCGTATTTATGTAAGCTTAGACATCCCTGATGATTGATAAACAAACATTTGAGCAAATCTGTAGTCGGTCTGTTTGTTTTTCCACAGAAAAGCAGGCGACGCTGCAACTCGCGACCAACGACCGAGACAGTAAAAGAAACTCATACTCGTACATCAGTGTCATTAATTGATACCGAGCGACACTAGCAAGTAGCAGCTAAGCTAAGCTAAGTCGAGTGGTCGAGCGATACGTGCGATGGCTTCATACAACAGGATCGTTTCTGATAGCCGTAAGTAATGTAAATGTTGTTAGATAAACATACACCGCGCTTATTATAGTTATAGCCATAGTGTACCGAGTAGACGTGCGAGCGCAAGCTGCAAGACTATTTTAACTATTGCCATAATCATAAATATTATTTAGTTGAATGGTAAATAAATAGACTGACTTCGGATCATGAGGTCCCGAGTTCGAATCCTGTCTGGGTCAAGCTATAAAATAGTAAGCTTATATTTTTACAAGAATTTCTTATTTTCAGCCAGGAAGTCGGCGGCATGTCACCTTCTGACTAGAAGCTAAGCTCAAAGTCCGATAACTTATAACTAAGACCAGACATTAGTATAATTGATTATAATAATGTTTTATGGGAAAAAATAAACTTGTGACGTAATCTCGAATACAAGAGACGACCGAGTGTGTGTGTGTGTGTGTTTCGGAGCGATATTAACGACGCACTCATAACTCGCTGTAACTCGTTGCACGACCATTCAAAGAAACTCATTATTTGTGATTTACGTCGACATACATCTGCTTTACCTAATTATTATTAATGGTTAAGTTTATCCCGCTGGAGCGCGCGGGCCATGGCGATACCAACTGGGCCAACTGTGCGATATGGAACGATCGTTTCCTTACTCGGCGGCATCTGGGCGTCTCAACCGATCAGGATGCGATACTCAACGAACAGCTCCACTCCGCGACGTCTCCGCTAGTGCAGTGTGTAGCAAGCGAGATAGATCCTTATGAAATTGTCTATAATAGGTGACGTCTACATTTTTTATACGCACGTACTACGCACAGTATAATTCGTGATATGCCCAGTGAATATGGCCTCTGGCTCGGATTCCGGAGGGTTTGGGTTCGAATCCGGTCCGGGGCATGCTCCTCCAACTTTTCAGTTGTGTGCATGTTAAGAAATTAAATATCACGTGCCTCAAACGGCGAAGGACAACATCGTGAGGAAACCTGCATATAAATAAAAATATCAAATAGAAATACTAATTAATTATTAAATACATCTATTTATCTATAGGTAGGTACTTTAATACTGTAATAGGTCAAATTCTGTACATTGAAGATATTTTGAATTTTTTTATTGGAGGGCATTATACAATCGATACTGAAGCCAAAAATATTTCTTTTTCGATTTCTTGTTTGTCTGTCTGTCTGTCTGTTCATATTTCTTGTTTACCGGTCATCACGCTAAAACTACTGAATGAACTCAAATGAAACTTGGCACGGTTTGAGACCATAATACGGAAAAGGTTATAGGATAATTTTTATTGCGAAAATAAAATAACAAGGGTGTGGAATAGCGGTTGAAAGTTTGTATGGAAAGTCCTTCATTTTTAGAGTTACAGTTTTTAAAATTTGTTCATAAATCATAAAACAAATTAATACGAAATATAGTGTTCAGGAATTTTTGAATTCAACCCCTTAAGTGGTGAAATAGAATCCGGACGAAGTCGCGGGCGTCCGCTAGTTATATGGATAAAGTAATTTGCTCTAGTAAGTACACAAAATGTTTCGTTCGCAGTCATGTAGCTGTATCGTCGTACTGTGCATTTACTTCTTTAGTCAGGTCACAGTTCAGCGACAAAGTGGAAGTGCCGACAGCGACTCGTCACTTAGTGCACAGCCTGCGGAGTGCGGCGCGACGGCGCGCACCGCGCGGTATGTTCTCCGGGCTGTGGTGCTTGCCTTGCCTTGCCGATATAAGTTCCGAACAATAGTTCTCTTCTTTATTTAATTCGCACTCCAAACGAGATGTTATTGTTGCTTCTCATCAGGAATTTACGTAGTTAAAAAATACATATCTAATATGTAATAATTTTATATAGGTATGTTTTGTATACTATTTCATTTCAATATTAATTAAACGGCAAACGATGTGATCCTCATTGATATGTAATAAATATATTTAATTCCTTTTGTAAAAAAAAACTTATGCACAATATCTTAATCAATATCAATATCTTTTTGACATAAAAATGGAACCGACTTCAAAGACGTATTTCAGTTATTTTGATAATTTGATTTTAACACAAAATTACTGAAAATAGAATGGGACCAATCTGGAAGTAGGTACACTCTTTCAAACAAAAAAGAATTTTCAAAGATGATTAATAAATGACGAAGTTATGAGGTAACATACATAAGCTTTATATATGTTGTATGTTATTCAAGGTAGTTAACCAGTCAGCAGTAATTGTTGCATACAGTACAATGCATACGTAACAGCTACTATACGATATGGAATTATTTTCTGGGGTAATTCATATATGACCGAGACAGAGTATTTAAAACCCAAAAGAAATGTATACGATCCATATACCAACTTGTATGCCAACATTTAAGTGTCGAAATCTGTAATTAACATTTGCGAATACTGTATTTGCAAATACTCTATTTGAAAATACTTTATTTACAAATTATACTTTATGTAATGTATGCTAGGTTAACATTTGTAGGTAGTCACATAAATTATGTCATCTTTCTCTGTGTGATTAAATGGCGTATGGTAAACCGTGTTGTAACTATTATTTCTCTCTCAATATATTTCAGTGGCGACGAAGTGGTTAAAATGTCGATCGGTAAAATTTCCGAGTTTAATATGCATTCGGACAATTGGAAATTGTACGTAGAAAGGTTGGAACAGTACTTTAAAGTGAACAAAATTGATAGTGACTTGTATGTTCCGACATTAATAACGGTCATGGGTGCCGAGTGCTATGAACTGTTGGTGAATTTGTGTACACCTGCGAAACCCACGTCAAAAACTTTCAGTGAACTAACGGTTATATTGGAAAAACATTTACAACCAAAACCAAGTATACTGGCGGAAAGGTTTAAATTTCGACATCGCAAGCAAAGGGAAGGTGAAAGTATAGCAGAATATGTTGCTATATTGAAATGTTTGTCCAAGACTTGCGAATTTGGCAATTGGTTAGAAGAGAGTTTGCGGGATCAGTTTGTGTGTGGCATCACGAGCGAAACGATACGTCAACGGTTGTTCGCAGAAGAGAAGTTGGATTTTGGGAAGGCGTACGGTTTAGCTATGAGCTTAGAAGCGGCAGAGAAGAACGCGGCTATCGTGGAGGCGCCTCCGAGTTCAAGTTCAGGGCTATCAAGCGGCGCGAGCAAGTTTGCAGAATGTCAGGCCATCGCGGGCGCAGGACGTCGACGGGCCCCGGGTGGCGGGGCGGAGGCACGGCGCGTAGATGATGACGGTCGCGGCAGGCGGCGTCAGTCGGGATTCCCTCAGGGGGTGCGCGCGGACGTCCGCTCGGCAGTTAACCCATTGACAGGTTCAGTGTCAGCGCAAGGCAATCGCTGTAGTGTGTGTGGGCTATTCCATAAAGGCGGCGGCCGGGACACCTGTAAATATCGTCAATACTTCTGCCGAATTTGTGGCTCCCAAGGTCATCTTCGTCGTGTCTGTCCTTATCTGGCAAACCAGCACCGGGTAGAAGTAACAGAAGGCCCTTCTACCACTGCAGGCAGTGATAACAGTGAGGATAGTGACGAGGTAATTAGTACTTGCATAAATAATCTGTCAATCCAGCAGTGTAAGCCTATAGAAGTGACGTTAAATATTCAGGGTCAGGATTTGACGATGGAGTGTGATACAGGCAGTGCCGTGTCATGTATCAGTTATAATTTGTATAAAAGAAAATTTAGTGATTTAAAGCTATTTAATAGTAAGTTGCAATTGAGATATTACACTGGAGAGTGTATATCGCCCGTGGGCCTTTTGAAACCACTAGTAAGATATGGACAGACTAAAAAATATTTAGATTTGTATGTAATAAATAATGGCAAAACTAGTCTATTAGGTAGACAGTGGCTAATTGAATTAAATGTAAGAATACCCAGTTTCGTGAGCTCTGTTAATAGCATCGTAGAGGAAGTTTTTAACATGGAAAAATTCAGTTCCAGATACTGTAATGTGTTCGCGGACGGCCTGGGACGGTTCACCGGCGGCCGGGTGAGCATCCGCCTGCGAGCGGACGCGAAGCCCGTGTTCATGCGCGCGCGCCCACTCGCTTATGCGCTGCGTGAGCCAGTGGAGCGTGCGTTAGAACAGCTGGTAAGGGACGGCATCCTCACTCCGGTCGACCGCTCCGACTGGGCGACTCCAATCGTACCGGTAATTAAGAAAGACGGAACTATCCGGATTTGCGCTGATTATAAACTCACGTTAAATAAACTAATTGAAGTCGATCGATACCCATTGCCGAAAGTCGACGATTTATTAACGCGTGTAAACGGGGGGCAACGATTTAGTAAGATTGACTTATCGCAAGCATATGCACAATTTGAACTGGATGAGTCAAAGCAGTATAGCGTGATAGCGACGCACAAAGGTTTATATATGTATAACAGACTGGTATACGGTCTTGCTTCGAGTCCAGGCATTTTTCAAAAGAAATTGGAAGCATTATTTGCAGATTTGCCTCAGGTAGGTGTTTTTCTTGACGATATTATTATTACGGGAAGAAACGACAAGGAACATACGTCGAACCTGCATAAAGTTTTCGATAGATTACAGGAGTACGGCTTACGTGTAAAAAAAGAAAAATGTGTTTTCTTTGCCGAATCTATTAATTATTTAGGGTACTGTATTAGTAAGAACGGGGTTCATACCTGTCCGGATAAGGTAAAAGCAATTGTTGATACACCAGCACCTAGCGACGTATCACAGTTGAGAGCTTTTATCGGTATGGTGATGTACTACGCGAAATTCATTAAAAATGTTAGTACTATTCTAGCACCTTTATACAATTTGTTGCGCGCCAAAAATAAATTTGTTTGGTGTGAACGATGCGAGGCTGCTTTTAGAGAAATTAAGCGATTGTTAGTTTCAAGCGAGGTGTTGGTGCACTACTCGCCGGATCTGCCTCTTGTGCTCACCGCTGACGCCAGCTCCACTGGGCTAGGGGCGGTAATATCGCATCTCACACCGGAAGGAGAACGGCCCATAGCTTTTGCATCAAGAACTTTAACCTCGGCTGAACGTGCATATGCACAAATCGATAGGGAAGCATTAGCTATTATATATGGTGTAAAAAAATTTCATCAATTTTTGTACGGCCGGGAGTTTATTTTGAGAACAGACCATAAAGCACTTACTTTTATATTTGGCCATAAAACAGGTATACCGGTGATGGCAGCGTCACGTATACAAAGATGGGCAATCCTGTTAGCAGGGTATAATTATAAAATTGAATTTGTTACATCGGCTGAAAACTGTGCCGATGGATTATCGCGCTTACCTCTTATTAAAAAAGAATGCCGTAGGACAGAAGGGTTGACTTATTTGAACTTTGTTGAAAATTTCTTACCTGTGACAAATGACAATATAAGAATTAACACTAGTCGAGATAAACTTCTAAGTAGGGTATTTTTGTATATGCAATCGGGTTGGCCTACGAAATGCCCAGATGACGAAGTAAGACCGTATTACGTCCGGCGCCATGAACTATACATTGACCGCGGTTGCATAATGTGGGGTTACAGAGTGGTCATTCCGCAGTCCCTCCGATCTGAAATTTTAAAACAGTTGCACATCAGTCATATGGGTATTGTTAAAACAAAGTCGTTAGCGCGTAGTTATGTCTGGTGGCCACGTATAGATAATGATATTGAAGTTGTATGTCAGAAATGTGAAACGTGCGCAGCGGAGGCGCCGGCGCCGCCGCGAGCTTCACCCAGCCCCTGGCCATCCTCTCTAGAACCCTGGAGCAGGATTCACGTCGACTTCCTCGGACCTTTTAAAGGGAAGACCTTCTTTGTTGTAATCGATGCCAGTACTAAATGGTTAGAGATTTTTGAGATGAGTCGAACGACCGCTCATGCAGTTATAAAAATCCTTAGAGAGACCTTCGCAAGATATGGTTTACCGACCCAGGTGATCTCTGACCGTGGACCGCCCTTCACAAGTAATGAATTCATGAAATTTCTGAAAGATAATGGCATTAATCAGTCATATTCACCTGCTTATCATCCGTCATCAAATGGCGCTGCAGAAAACGCTGTGAAACTATGTAAACGGGCTATTAAGAAAGCTTACAGAGATGGCCTCGATGTAGACGCTGCCTTACAAACCTTCCTTTTAGCCTACAGAAACAGCGTGCACAGTAGTACAGGTGACACGCCCGCTATGTTACTGCAGAAGCGCCCCTTAAGATCTAGGTTAGATTTGTTAAGACCAAATAGAGAGCGGGAAACTAGGGTACTAGAGGCTCAGCGTAAGCAGGTAGAATATGCTGGCGGTGTAACGAGACAGCTCGCCGAGGGGGAAGCGGTTTGGACTCGGGAGTATGGAGGAAATGAAAAATGGGTCAAGGGTAAAATATGTAGGCAAGAGGGAACTCGTAGGTATGTTGTAGACAACGGGGATGGCAAAATGATGCAACGTCATGTAGATCAGATCAGACGCAGATCGCGGTTATCCGATGTCGCATGTCCCATGTCGGATAAGGAGTTGAGTTCTACCGAGAGTGAGGTAGCTGTCGAGGAGTCGGTAGTGGTGCCAGAAGAGGGTGCATCGGAAATAGTCGTGGGGAAGGAGTTGCAGATGCATAAGGATTTGCCTTCGAGCGCTAGTACGCAGTTATCACCTCCAGCTCTTCCGTCACCACAACCGACAGCAGTAGTAGAGAACCGTCCCAAAAGAGTGCGTAACCCAGTGGTACGTTTCAGAATAGAATAAGATTAGTTGATAAGTAATTAGGGATTATAGTACATTAAATTCATAAGTTCTTTTAGTTTGTAAATCAAATGGTTTAGTAGATTTGGCAGGGAGGTGTAATGTATGCTAGGTTAACATTTGTAGGTAGTCACATAAATTATGTCATCTTTCTCTGTGTGATTAAATGGCGTATGGTAAACCGTGTTGTAACTATTATTTCTCTCTCAATATATTTCACTTTATTTGCAAATGTTATCTTGAATTTGATTTTGAAAAAAAAAACATAGTCGTCGAATTGAGAACCTTTTTCTTTAAGTTGGTGCAAAAAGTAACATTGTTATGTTTTCCTTTGCTCTTTGCTTTAGATTCTCCCAATTAAAAAAAAACTAATTTCTATATAGACAGTCCGATAGTTTTCCGAGAGACTCGAATAAATTAATCAGTTGGAGTATCAGAACTTCTTGAATCTCCCAGTGTGGTACATTATCATGATTGCAGCAGCTCCGGCCGCGCCGCCAGTATCGGCGATTGCACACCGAGCTCATGAATTTGGAAACGCGGCCGCGGCCGGCGCGCGGTGCGCAAACAGCTGCAGCACTCCGCTGTGCAAACACTCGCTCACTTACTGTACTACTTTATTGTACTACTTCGCGATACTTACAACTGTACAACTTCTTTTTGTACTTACTGTGTCAGATTCATTGTTCATTTCATTATTTTTTTCGTCAAAAACTAAACATTTAATGAATGAATGACAAAATGTGTGGAAACATTTACTCAGATGTAATGTTTTAAAAGTAAACTGCTACTACTTGTTTTTATTGTGGTAGTTTATGGTTCAGAATACTAATACTCGCACTGGGGCAGCGCGGCGGGTCAAAATCCCATATCTTCTCTCCTGTAACGAGACCTACCGGCCTGAGTGGATCGTTAAAGTAAGCTGATAAAGACGAATAGGTACTCAATACAATATTGTGATGGGTTCCGTTTCATCACACTGATGAAGTCACGTGCGAAATCTATTCCGCCACTACTGCGGTACTTTAAATAATACGGTATTGTTCAGAACACGTGAAGAAACTTATTTGGTTACATAAAAAGATATCTGTATTTCTGTTCCAGTAACAGTAATCCTCGGGGTGAGCTGCGGAAGACGAATGTGTTGTTACACGTAACACGAGCCGCAATAAATGCGGAGGACGGAGCTGTCTCACCGAAGTTCGCTGTGAATATGAACGAGGCGACGCCATCCCTCGGCGCGCGTCAAACATTAGCGAGACGCACCCGCGCCGGTAGCTCACCACCAGACAAATACTAGACACGTTAGATCACTGCTGTCAAACCGTACGGAGATTTTCGAATCGTATCGATAATCTCCGTACGTTGCTTCGCTATAACCAAATGCAAACCTATTTCCCATAAAAAAGAAAAGTCTACGTAATTTTAATATTTAAAAATGTACTGCTACTCGTAGGTACAACTACTCGTACAAGTAACGTTGTGGAGAGGAGACTTATATCGCAATGAATTACAACATTGACATTTGAATATAATTATTCCATTTCAGTGTTACGGAGCGGGTTGGTAATAATTGTCTTGTCGTTGTTGTTGGTAAAATAATCTTGGGTTTTTGTACAGCATTGTTTAGTTTACCGTTTATGGATCCCTTCCGTCTGGTAATGCACGTTTGATATTCCTCGGTGCGCCTCGGTGGCATCTGCCGCGACTTCCCGTAATTACTTCACTAAAAACATCAAAATTTAGCGTAATTGCGTTTTAATTCGTCGACTACCATTCCTCTGCGTAACTGCGTCCGGTACAGAACTCCTCCTCGTCGGAATATTGAATACGAAGTTAACTTTTATTTAAATTATGTTTTTAAACGCGTCGTGGCTGCTGAGACAGAAGCACTCCCTTGAATATTGTCATTCGGTATTCATAATAGGACCTATAAGAGTGTGAACTTGGTTCAATTAGTTCATCTTATTTACATCATGTACAATAGTAGGTACATCTTACAATGCGTATTTTCGATTATTGTTGATTTCTAAAGTGAACTTAGATGGACAGCTGTGTTATATATATTGTATGATTTATAAAAAAGAAGTTTGTTTAGTCTACTACATTTATTTAGAACATGTACCTAACTATGCTGAACGTCCGCGAGGGATTCTCTATTTTCTTTTCTAATGGTTACAAGTTCTCAATATTTTATGAACGGGACTTTTTGTCAAATTTTGCAAATGCGGTTGGGTGGTATTGCAGAAACTTTGCTTTGATATATTTGAGTGCCCCCTGGAACGAAGTGAAGACGCACAGTCGGAATAAGAAAAACGTTTAGCAAACATTCGGCCCCTCGGCCCTCGGCCCGGTCGCGGCGAATATTCAAAGAGGCGAAGTGGACGCAGCGGACGCCGCGCCGGTCGCACGTGCGCGGAATGCGTCCGCCGCTGAAGACGCGATGTTTGCCCGCCGGACGCCGCACGCCCGCTCGCTTCGGGATTGCGCCCGCGTTAGACGCTTGAATGTTAAGCGGGCACAAGTACAAACGCCACCATTTTACTGATTCGGCGGCAGGCGGCGCCGCGGGAATGCCTGATGTGGACGTGACGCGATTGATTCCCGAACTGCTCTCTGCTCTTTCTTTAACGGCTGCACTTCAAAAGAAATAGGATGGGTTTGGGATGGGTCGGTCTGTATGTGAGACGTGCAAAGATTCCGTAATCAACGGACGTAGCCGCTACGTAAAGTTCTGACGACGTTTCATGGAGGGCATCTACATAGTTTTCGTCACAGATTTCTTTTTTCACTCGCATCGCTTAGCTTCGCCACCTAACATGTCTTGCTATTAGAAAAAAATGTATCGATCTTGTTGTCTCTACAAAATCTAAATTATATTTCCTTGCATCCTTGTTCATATATGATAATTAAACAAAGGTAGTGTCCTTATTTGGTTGGTAACTATGCGCACTATTTTTAAAGAAAATTAAAATAGGAAGTCAAAAAAGTACTTCTTATTACTCGTAATGCCACCTCAGACCTCCATCTTGGATATCTCTCATTCCTTTTTTGTGCGCGGTAACTATCGCACGCGTCTCTTACAAAAAAAAAAAAAAGAAAGAAAGAAAGAAGTTTTTTTCGTTAATATAGTTTATTTTCATATGCCTTCAAAGGTAAAGTGTAAAATCAGTGATCAGTGAAGATTCGAAAAATATCGAAAGAGAAAATATCTTCGTTAGATTTTTTATAGTCCGACAAAGAAAGTTAGTGAAGTGTTTGTCGATGATATTTCAGTCCCAGTGAATAAAAATATAGTGAAGTGTTTCATTGCAGGAAATAATTGTAGATTAACGAATTAATCATAATATTTCACTTTTTTCATAATATTCCAAAATATCCGATGTATCCGGGTTGACTGCGAGTTTTCAAGGATAACGGATGGAATATTTGTTAACTGATATTAAGGAGGTATCCGGGTTGACTGCGAGTCTTCAAGGATAATGGTGGGCATACGGATTAACTGCGAGTTTCTAAGTTTGCCATAATACCTACTCCAATTTACAAAGAGGCATTGGGCAAAACTGTCGGTATTTAAAGTTATTGCAATTCATTTCAATTGACTAGGAGTTTGGTTATAATATGCTAAAATATAATGACCGAGAGTCTTCAAGGATATTGGTGGGCCTTCGGATTAACTGCGAGTTAATAAGTTAGCCATAATACCTACTCCAAACTATAAAGAGATAGACAGGGGTTGACATTTTATTTATAAAATTTAACCAGGGATCTAGTTTTCAACCATAACCTAAGCAGAAAATACGTACAGTCTAAATTAGATGTAACGTTCATCTGCAATCACAAATAATTTTTATACCCGCAAAAATTTTTTTTTTCGAAATAAAATAGTTTATTTAGATAAGATACCGTAGTAAACGTATACTGCCGTGATTCAACCTCGAAATCGTTTGTAGTTGTACCAGACAATATAAAACTGAGGCCTATATTGGCCGACAACCCTGAATAAAATAAGGACTTAGCTGAGCCTAAACTTTCAAAGGCTCCCGCCTCAATTAAATCATCTGATTAAGACCCAGAAATAAAACAATTTCATAGAGACGGATACACGTCTCCATCAACGTTCGATGCACATTCGATGCACGGATATTAAGGTGAAAATTTTTACAAATTGTTAAGTCCGCAATTCTCAAAGCTGAATGCAGAAATTTCTGCTTCTGTACTGGACGTAATTATTAAAGCCTAATAAAATAAAGTATATTTCAGCACAACTGTGTATAGTCATCAATGCCATCAAAAAAGGCATGTAAACCTAAAACCATTACCCTTCCTTTTGGCTTCGCCGTAGTCGGGTAAAAAGGTCACGACAACGTTAAGGCCTCAAAAGCAATGTTTGAAACGCTTGCCGCTTGCTTTGTGACTCTCACCATAAATAATTTCAAAATAGAATGCAACTGCTAAGTCCTACTTTATATATATTTTTTTTCAATTAATATTAATGTGCCATAAATGGGACATTTTTGCTTATTGGTGATGATTAAGGCCAACAAGGCTATTGAGAAAAAGGTTTTCTTTAGAAATAACTCTGATGACCCTGACCTCGAGGGCCGACCTACCTACGACTTTCTACCAGGGAAACTGGCATGCGGCCACCTTGTTGTTAGGTGAGCAGGGCGCAAGGAGGATACAGGAGACAGACTATATACTTCGCTGCCCTTTTTCCAGCATCAGTGCTATCGCCATAACGAACTATCGCCTTGCATAAGATCTGTGCCCCGGCGCAGACTCACTATTAGCAGACATTACCTCGTACGGTTACGAGCTGGTTCCAATTTTTTTTTACAGTAGTTGGTTAAAACAACTAACAAAAACGTACTACTGCATTCGATCAAACATGGCTACTTTGCGCCATTACGTAGTAAAAGGTTTGCGCCATTACGTAGTACGAAAGCAAAAAAAAAAAAAAAATACTTGAAATAATTTGTAAATAATTGCCACATAGCCCATATTAAAGTGACAATGCACTTCAAAATAAATATGTAAATTAAAAATAATTTTACCATAATAATGAAAATTTTTACTTTATTTTCAAAATGAAAGATTAAAGAACAACTTGGGTAATACCATAAGAACCGCATAATAGCCCTATGTGAAGTTTATCCGTATTTACATAGGATAAGCTATGGTATATAAAGGGACTCGCACTAACTCGCACCGTTAAGTTCCACTAAGAAATGGTTCAATAAAAAAAAAAAAAAAAAAAAAATGCATTTAAATAAATAAATATTTTTTTTAGTCATCAGGTTACTTAAACGACATCCTATGTTTTCGCAATACACATGATGAATAGTACCTTATTAATTTAACTTCAGTTTAAAATTGTGCTAAGAAGTTAACGAAACTTAGAAACTTAAGCTTCGCCGTCAAAAAAAAAAAAGAGAAGATAACCGAAAAGCGTACCCTGTGTTATGGGTACTAGCTGATATATCATAATATACGAGTACATTTATATAATACGTATAAATACTTTTATAATGTACATAATATACATCCAGACACTGGAAAACAACAAACTACGCCGCGACAAACGTCCTGTAATTTTTCAAGATTTATAAAATATGCTTCTAAAATCCTTTCAAAATCCATGCACTTATCTATCTTAAACTGCAGAATTCGTTAAAAAGTTCACTAAGCTACCAACATGTTCTATTCGCGAATTTGCTCAACTTCCAGTGCAGTACTCGTAGCTAAGTAGGTACTGGTGATGATCTATCATAATAAGTAGAAAAGTAAATAGAAATTACTTGGGGTTTTTTCTTTTTGTGTTCATTCACTAATAATTAACTAATTGCGCAATAGTATTACGCATAGATTGCACAAATGCAATAATAAGTGTTTGTGGGCAAACGATATCCTCACCTCAATCCTGATTGTTTTGTAAATGGTTTGTGTGACAGTGTGCGTTCGCATTATATGCGAATACCAAATACAAACCTCGACGCTCATCTGCAATAGTTAATTCGGATATCGAATGATCCCTATTCAATAAGCTGTTTGTGAAGTCGCAAAACACTTTCCCGGTCAACGGGATATTCACTAATTAGCATCATAATGTGATGCGAAATCCCATACCTAAACTTTAATGTTTGATATTAAGACTCTAGAAGAATCATTGAAATACATTCTACACCGAAATACTAGGGTTTCCATAGTGGCCTACACGCCTACACAACTCTGGTTTCCACTCCACCTTAATAGTTTCAGATATTTATTACTCAAATCCAGCACGAAAATTTTCTACATATTTCGAATATCTCTCTTATGTAAGAATTTTACTGGCTGGTTCATCCAGAATCTATCTGTTCTGTGTCTGTCCTGATACTGGGCATGCTGACAGAACAATAAAACAGTCTATCACATCGCTGAAGCTATGGCATATTGCTATATCAATACATAACACCCACGTTTTTGAACCCTTTAAGCTTGTTTATCCTTTAAGCATGCTTACCTTCTTAATTAGACAATTTATCAGTGGTTGTAGTTGTGTGACTGCAGCAATCTCAATCCCTACCGGTCAGACTTGTCAGCCTTTAAAGGTGACATTATAAGTACTGTCGAATGGTTGAATGCTCATTCTTAGAAGGGCTTATAAACCAAAACCCCTAAATATTGTAACACTTGGGAACCTCAAGTTACCGATTATTCCTGGGAAGAATCCAAAGAATCTGGTAATTTTATTAGCACCTGTAGACAGGGTTCACACACTATCTTTAATAAAGTTAAATCTTAAATTGTTATATAATAACAGTGTCAAAATAATATCAACAAATATCATAAAATCTGCTGCTGCTCCAGGGACCGATCAGTCTGTTCTATTTTTGATATATCACACCAAACGTCGGATAATATCTGTTAAAAAAGATATTTAAGACCTTCGGGCACAGATTAGACTATAAATAACATACAAGTGATCCCATCAAGTGAAAGAATGCAAACTGGACAAGATCATCCCTCTATTTTGCCCGATCTTACTAAAACACTTCTTGGACAAAGCGGAATCCGCTAGATCCATATACATAAAATCTTAATTTTGTTATATGGTAGATTGATAGTAATAAGAAATTTAGTTCTTGATTGTAACTCGAATAGAAATTAATGATAAAAATCATAATTATAACTAACTTATGATTTATTTCCAAACTTTCTCCCTTTCACTCTTAACATCTACCTTTGTTTAATTATCATATATGAACAAGGATGCAAGGAAATATAATATATGATCAAACGAACTTCCAAGTGAAGTTCGATCATTATTATATGAGTTGCATCCTTGGAATATATGATCACCCACCCTCCCAGAAGCTCTCCCAAATAATACAGGAAAGTTTGTACAAGTTACAATACCTTCTCTTAAATAATGAGAGATATCCAAGATGGAGGTCTGAGGTGGCATTACGAGTAATAAGAAGTACTTTTTTGACTTCCTATTTTAATTTTCTTTAAAAATAGTGCGCATAGTTACCAACCAAATAAGGACACTACCTTTGTTTAATTATCATATATTCCAAGGATGCAACTCATATAATAATGATCGAACTTCACTTGGAAGTTCGTTTGATCATATATTGTATTTCAGTCGAGTCTGTACCGCGACATACGTAACGCGTTAGAGCAGTACGTCGATTGTACAAGTTATAAACTATTAAATCACCACCCGCGGCAGTGATTGAATGATTCGCTTGTCGTGACAATAAATGCAACTGTGCGTGACATCAATGGCTGCGGGAGTTAATATAACGTTTAAGCGTCATAAGAAGGCTCAGAGTCACTCAGCGGGTTTATATCTCTCCGTGATCGAATGAGCAATGAGGAGATCCGCATAAGAATCAAAGTTACGAACAAAGATAGCTCAACGAGTATCAAAGCTGAAGTGGCAATGAGCGGGCACAAAAATGCACTGCCTGTATAGTGTATGGACGCCTACGGACTCAATAGAAGCCTGTGTTAGACCACAGGAGGCAGATCAGGCGGGCAAGGAAACGCAACGCGCGCTAATTACGTGTCGCTGAACATTGTGCGCGTTTGTAGGCGAAGATATCAATATCTCGCAACCAGAGGAGTGTTCCGTTTCATGTAACAGTATGTTTGAGTCTCGCAATGGCCCAATATTGACTAATAATTGACTAAATACATGCTAAATAAATTTAAAAGCTATCAGTGCAACTTTAACATTTTCTTTTAACAGGCATTAAATTGCATAAAGTACTAATAGTAATCAAATAGGTATTTTATGGCAGAATTCTATACTAAAATGGACTAATCAGCAACGCATATTAAAGTGCACTTTAAGAGTAGGAGCGGACAGGAACTCCTACACTACCCGCTGCGTTGCACCATCTGTAGTCAGTATTCAATACGCAACCGTCACTGGGCACGTCCGTCCGTCTGTCAGCGCGTTCGTTCCAGCTCATTGCGGGCCGAGTCACCTTTGTGCGAGTGATTTAGTTGACAAGCACTTGTATTGAAAACTTGCACAAAGGCTTGCACAGAGCTGTTCGGGCCGCAGAGCAACAGCGGCATTGTGTATAGATGTCTAACGACACGTGGTTGCTAATAACATCTGCAGCAACTGTTACTCTGTGTTACTTAGAATTTGGGAATTCACACTTAGGAAATCGATAGTGCTTTTACGATCTTTAATTGGATGTGTGTAATTTTATAATACGCATTGCTTTGTTTAGGTTACGGGTTGTGTCTGTGGTTTTGATATAAGCTCGGGTAAAGTTGCATAATTATTAAATTCGACCAAGATCATTTCGAAATATCAGATGTCGATTATAGATAAGACAGTTTCAGCTATCTTGTACGTGAAACTTTATGGACCACAAAGCTTGATCACGAAAATGTTTTCACTAACGTAAATACAGTAAGCAGCAAATTGTTAAATGTGTATGTAGCTGAGGCAGTTACTATAGAGCTAAATACTCGTATACTACTAATATTATAGTCGCGAAATTTTGTATGGATGTGTTTATTTGCATCTTTGTTACTCTTTAACGCCGCTACCACTGGCTGAAATTAGATTTTACTCTGGATTAACACATACTTTTTATCCCGGAAAAATCCATGGTTCCCGAGGGATTTGTGAAAAACTAAATTCCACGCGAAGTGGCGGGCGTCCGCTAGTATACTTATAATTGACTGTACTTGTGGAGTTGTCATACTAATATTCGCCGAAACGTGGGCAGAGTTGAATGTGCACGGTGCGGGCTGCGGCGGTCAATGGCCAGTGGCCAGTGACTTGTCTAGTGTAACGAGTCACGCAGCAATTAGCCGGCGCGCCGCGAGCGACTAGCCGGCCACTGCGGACAGCAGACGGCTAACTGCGTCACTGCCGGTAATGCACCGCCTGTGCTTGCATGACTTTGGTAACGCAACATTCAAAACAAACAATCTCTTTACAAGTACAAAAAAATCCTCTAAAATACAATTGTACAGGTTTAAATAAACGTCCATTTCAATGAAAAGTTCAAGACCAATATGTCGGATTATATCTTGTTAATAGGAGCTGCACCCACTAGCGGGTTAAAACTTAAACAAGTTGGCTAGATACTTGAGAGTAAGTGATTGCTTTTCACAACAAGTTTTACTTATCATTATTTTTATGTTCCCTTAGTAACATAAAACTATTTTTAGAAATTGTCTTCCAAAGATTGGGAAACTGATTGCGCTCGTCATTGCGAAAATCTTTTGCAGCATTCAATAACAATGTTAGTGGTTCCTAGGTTCCATAGCGAAATGTGTGCATAGCTCGTCAGACAGACAGTGTCGGTGCCTCGGTGGACAGGTATTAAGTCATCTAACAGTCTCATCAGCGAGTCCGTCAGCGGCGGGCGGCGGACAGTCGACTGGTGTGGGGTGCCAGTGAGCGCGTCTAATCCTGCCACACTGTCCTAATATACTATAGTATGCGCATTATCATCTGAGTCGTCCGGTCATAAAAGTCAAAAAAGATAGGAATGTGCAGCGCGCCTACCTGCGCACCCTAATTATCGATAAACGGCTACCTGCGCACGTGCTAATGATGAGTCAATAATGATTTGGACGATTCTGATTGGTCGGTTTCTAATGTAATTGCATTGCGTATTTTTTTTGCTATAAATGTGTTTACTGCAATTAAATAAATACATTCATGTGTTACTCGTTGCGCACTATGGATACTAATATATAATAAATTTGGCAGAAGACGAAGATTCTGATGATGAAGACTCAGATGAAGATTAATTTTATTTAGTTAATAATTATATAATATGAAATATGTATTATATTAAATCAAATATTGTTAATTTTTTTAATTTTGTGAACAAGATACGATAATAAACTTTACTTATCGATAATATGTCTTTCATTGTTACACCCTTCACTAGACGGCTCCATAAGACCCATAAGTGCAAGCGAGATAGATATAGAGAAATGATTTATGGCCCTAAGACTCAGTTGTTAATGCTATTAGTATAGCAGATGCGTTGCGGCTTCGTCCACGTAGTGCCCGTTCCCTTCAGAATACAACCATAGAATATAGCGTATGTCATTAGGGATAAAGTATAGTATATTCTAATAAAGAAAGATTATTTTCACATCAGTCCAGTAGTTTGAAAAAATATTTGAGAGTTGGGCTGCTTTCTTAAATCCTGTATATTGTACGAATATTTCTTGACTCAGTAGTTTTCTTAACAAGATGTTTTATTTGTATTCGTTGCTAAAGCGTCCCACACGACTGCATTCTTTATCAATCAACATACATATTATTAGTTCTGATTTAGGTGTCAACTGGTAAATGCGACGCGAATGAGATGAGTTAATCTGCAGGCCGCGGGTGATCAGAGGTGTGGGGGTGCGGTGAGGGCGGGGAGGGGAGGGCAGGCAGCTCAGGAATGCGCAGGTAATAATAGTAATTGTCTAAATTGAGCGTCTCGTGGCTGCCGGCTGGTGTACCTACTCCAACTACTCGCACTAATATTGAGGACGAGGCTGATACAGTTAAACTTTACTACGTAGTTCTCTACAATCTGCTGCGACATTAATGGAAACGATTCCGCAGTGTTCGCCCTTGTCAGCGCCGATACGATACTCCTCGATGAGGACATTTTCTTTTCATCAGTAGACAATTTTAAATTTTGATTAGTTCCTTACAGTCATAAATACTCGTAACTAAATAAACATATTTTACTTTACATCTATTATATATTGGTGAAAATTAGTTTGTATAGCTAAAGGTGATAATCATTAGTAGCTGTCACGTATACGTTGTATAGCTTGGCAAGTTCGTTAATGACACTCCCATGATATGCGGGCGACGGGGGGAAAGACTGCGCGGGTGTGAAATCGTGCTTGCGGGGAAGTGAGGTGCAGTCGTGGGTTTTTCATTCATCGCTACACGCTTCCCGGCCTACGCGAATTATAGGGATTTTTACGAACGAAGTTGCCAAGCTATAGTGTTAGTAGTGATATGGCAGTGGGCTATGCCCGCCACAGGTAGATGTAGGTAGGTATACAAATGAAACTCTAAGTTATAGTTCAAGGTTCAGACTTTACTTTTTCAAACTCGCCTTACACCGTCAAGTAACTTATAACAAGCAGTCACTGGCCTGAACCCCAGAGCAAGAGAGGCATTAGAGCGTGCCCTCCGTCTTGCCACGTAGTACCTGTCCAAGCCCAGCGACTGAGACAGACACTACAGAGCACCGAACAGCCTTACAATAGCTAAGTTAGTAAGTTTAATAGGAACTCACCCCAGCGGGTTTCCCTTGGTTTCGAGCCCAGGAGGCCAACACCAACCAAAGTTAATTATTTACTTGGCACTAACGTAACGTCACAACGTTCGGCACCTGACGCAGGTATAAGAATGCCTCGCACTTTATGTGCGGTCGGTTAGCGTCGCTCCTCCCGAGTGCAGCCGAAGTAAAACATTCGTGCGAAATCGTATTTACTGTGCGCGAGTGCGTTCAGTTATTATAAATAGGTATCTAGCGCGCGGACCCATAGGCTCAGTGCAAATCACTGCCTTATTTTATAGTTATAGCGTTACAGTGACACTGATCAGACTGCAGGTGGTGTGCAGCGACCGGTAACTCGTTTACAGCGGAGTCATTGCAGTAATTGACTCGCCGCGTGTCGGCCGGCGGTGGCGACGCGCAGTGCGACAGACAGACAGTGTGACCATGGTGACACTCTACTGCAGCTGACCTATTCACTCATTTGGTCTTTAGTAACAACCTATGTCAACTGAGAAAAATCTTTTACCTTCTGTATGATATCCACGAAGGGTTGCCAGTAGGCTACCCATTCTAATGTATGTAACGACATTATATAGTACTTACTTGCTCGTATGTATATTGTACAGGTTAGATAATCATTCCTCAGTAGTCTTGATACTATAAGCTTTTACGGCAAATCAAAAGCAAAGATTATTAATAATTTTGTAGTAGTTACATATACAAATATGTTTGTATAACGTGAATGTTGGAGTACGTACATCCCTCTGTGGCGCGTACACTACTGAGGTTGACGAATGAGGTGTTAATTCGTCCGTGGTTGCGCTGCGAGCTACCTCATCATCACATCATCCATGTGTCGCACGCTCAGTGTGGGCACGTTTCCTCATTCATTCCTCGTGCCATACATATTACACTATCTGTGTCCTGTTCATCTAAATTCGTACCAATGTATTCAAATAAACTAACACAACATTAATTACATCCAAACGTTTTAACCCGCAATCGGGTTATGTTTCAAAATATATATTTTTCGAAACATTATAATTATTTAAGTACGAGGAAATACTACTGCGAGGATACGTATTTAAAACCGACAGCGTGAGATTTCTCTTATACAAACAATAGAGAAGATCTATAGCCGGTAGTACGCAGCTGACACGCTTGCCGCTGCCGTTGCCGCTGCCGCTTGTAAGTGCCGTGCGAGCGGCAGCGGCACGGCGGCAGGGTCAGCAAGTTGAACGGTGTCGCCGTTATCTGAGCAGCGCGGGGTGTGCTGTACACTGCTGCTGCCCGCTTATTTACGAGTAGATATCGCCTTCATACGAATTAACTGAGAGCGCTTGCTAATAAATAACGACGTGAGAGAGCTGCGTTGTACCGATACAACGCGGGATCGGTTGAAGGGGTCGTTGCGTAAACTCTTGCTATTTCATCGGTGAGAGTTTTACTTCGTGAGGTTAGTAATCATATATCAAAGTTGTAGGCTAAATCTAAAATAATGTGAGTTTAATTCCTTATTCATACTCACTATGTACTACTTTAGAAGCTACAATGCCAGACTAAGCTAAATACTTGGAATGCTAGTGACACAAAAAGTTTTATTAATAAAAATATTAGGAAGTCTGAATAGCCAACCGCATCGCCACGCATAAATTGTATTGCACGCCACAATGCACGCCGTAGAATAAGGCCAGTACACACAGCGTTAACGTAAATAACTTATCCACTTCCTAGTATCACTGCGCCCACCAGCGACGAGCTAATCGCGGGTTAAACGCGGGAAGTATCGCACTGAACGCTTCCTATTTAACGAATTATCGGCGACGCGTCCGTCTGCAGCGGACGCCAATTGCTGCAATTATCGTCCGGACGTGCCCCCGCCTCCCCCGCCCCTGAACCCGCTCGCGCCTACGGATTGTCTAATTGAGGGTAGACGCACACGACTCGCCTAGACGTGCCTAGACACAGCGCGAGTGGGAGCGCTGTGCGGCGGGCTGCGGTCCTAATTGGTACATCAGACTCATGTCACTGGTATAATCACAATAACTTATTCCACTACATAGTTCAAAAACTGTTATTCCTGGTAACTGATTTAGAAATCCAAGCTGGACATCAATGTGTCTTGTGTGTTATTCATGGGCTGACTTTGATCTTTGGTTGCCTGGAAGAGATCACTACTAGTGATGCGGTCGCCATTTACCTTTAAATTGATGTGTTCTTTTGTTATTTTTTGTGTAGAAAAAAATATACCAACTTAGACTACGATCATTGTTTTGCCCAGATTTGAGAAACTTGTAGAGATGTGTTTTCCAATTCTTTTTTTTTGGTAATCACCATTTCTCTTACACTTCAACATGATACGTATGTACGTTGAAATCTTAAGCAACGTTAAACAAAAAAAATATAAATATTTATATAACATAAATAATTATCTTTTTGTATTAAATTTCATACCATCCTTTGGTAATCGGTTCCATAATTTTTTTTAAACTTCAAATTAAAATGAATCATGATTATTTTCTCCAGTTCTGCCAGCCCTACTCGTAGTAGTCCATCAAACAGCGCCCCGAATGGATTTCACTTCAGACACAGAAAAGATATTACAACCAGTAGTTGGACTTCATACTAGAGGTCGAAACGCGAGCTATACCTACGCTCCTTGAACATGGGGTGATCGTAGGGTGAAGACAGTCGCGACTGTGCCGCGGTGACGAACGAACGCACGGTGTATTAACAGAGTAAAGTGTATTAATAGTATTAGATTTTTTTAATTATTACCAGTAGGAAATACTGTGCCGTTTTTGGATGCATGAATTCAAAATTATCCCATCCAGAGATAACTTTTTTTAAGTTACCTGGAAACTCTGAAAGGTTAACTTTAAAATAAATTTACTTATTAGTAGGTAGGTACATAATCTTGTATTTTTTAATGGATAAGGTATTTCCTTTTATCTCCAGAATAAAGGTAGGTATCTGGGTTAGTAAATAAAGTGAATAGAGTAAAGGAAAGTGATTGACACGATTGAAATATGTAGCTATACGCGGTTCATGAATCACGATACAGTAGGTACGATAAGCTTGTATTAAAACCTCGACTGCTTGTACAATGTATTGTGTGACTGTGCTCGGATCATTTGTGTTTTGTTACCCGACTGCGGCGAAGCCCAAAGGAGGAGTATGTGTTTGAATGTTATGACTTGTTGTTGTATGTGGGCGACGGGAGGAAAGGACTGCGCGGGTGTGAAGTCGTACGCGCTGGGCATCGTTACCCCCCTCCTGGACCGCGCCGACCTTCGGGAGTGTGACGAACAAATTTGCCAAGCACACATACTGATAAATGATATGTCATTAGACTCGTCTAGATAGGCCGAGTGTCACTGGGTAACTTAGTTTTTAAAAAATCAAAATGGCGGATTTTATGCACTTTAATGTGCAAGCTCATAAAACTTTTGCTCAGCTTGGCATTGGTGACAAGCATTTTAACCGACTTCCAAAAAGAATCGTATCGTATTTACAGCGATATTTCCGTCATTTGTAAACCGTTTCTTTTTTGTTTGGATGAATATTCTTTCAGGTTAGTCCCATTTTTTTCATGTCAGGATCTGATAATGGCATCCTAGAGAAATCTAGGGGAACTATCGTATCGTAGGGACAATTAGTGCGTTTGTTCATTGTTTCATTATCTATTTTAAATCACTACAATTTCATGAAGGTATTTATCTTTTTTTTTATTTGTTCACGTAGTGTGGAGGTAATACCTAGATGGCATCACCGAAATAAATATGTTTAAGAATACGACCAATCCTTCAAGATCATTGACGTAGTATCAGCCTTAATTAAATCAACCAATCAAAAAACACGCATTTTTATTTATCATTTCCCATTTTACTACAATTTACAAAGTATTTTATTTGTTTATATAAAAAAAGTTTATTTACAATCACAAAACTAGGTGGAAACACAAAGTTAGCAAATGTAATTAAATTGCTGCATGCGGGCAGCCCTATGACATGTTTACGTACCGCGCGGCTGTAGGTATTTATTTCAAAAATACGGCCGAGTTATTATACTGCTTGTAATATCTTTACTGTGCTTCAGACAAATGCGACTAACTGCTGAACGAAACTATACAATATACTCTATCGTAATTCGGACCTTAAGTTGTAAGCGATTAGATTCATAGTAGTCTTCCGGTGTAGAGCTCGTAGCGCAATTGCTAATATCCTGTTTGGAGATAAGCCCTCTATCAGCCGCGCGGGGCGGGTTTTCACTCGATCGAATAAATTCCCTCATGTGTAGGATTATGGGCACACACTTCACTTGTTATTTTAAACGGTACAAATTGAGCAGCGGCTGAGCCGAGCCTTCGCCGTGCTGCGAACATAATCTTTGAAACTTGCGGTAACGGATTCATTAGCTGCCGGTGCAATATAAATATTTCACGTCCGATTATATCGGCCACGTTTAGCTTAAGCCGCTAAAGTATTTAAACGACGAAAGGATATCCTCTCACTCCGCTGAGATATAGTTTCTAAAAGTGCTCAATGTAAATAAATGTATCGGAAACATAAGCACAGCCCGACTGATTTGTGCATGAAAATACGTAACTCAGTTGAATGGGAAGAACTCTAAGAAACTTAGTTGTCCAAAAACAGAAAATTAGAAATAACGCATAACGAGATAAAATCAGGGAGATGAGGTGGGGGAGGGGGGACTAGGGTCGGAGGAACAATTTATAAAATGAAGCACGAACTCATCGGGCGAGTCGTTCCCAAAGTTTTATCAAAAGAGCGTAATTAGATCTCGGGCACATTTTTCGTAAACTAAGCTAATGCGATCATCCTCGCCCCCGCCCCCGCCGCGGCGCACGGGGTAGCGGACCGGCGAATGTTACCTAAATATAATGGTCTTATGAGCGATTGTTTAATAAAAATGAGCAAGAATGAATAATTAAAAGGAGCCTAGAATAGCTCCTTTCATATAAAATTATAGTTGGTAAGATTTGTACCTTTGGGAACTATGCGGATGAAATCGCAAGCAAAGTGATGAGTTTGCCGTTTATCTGAATCTATAGTTGATGTGTGCCACAAGTTCAGATTCTACATTTTAGACAATTTGTAAATAAGCTTACAATATTCTGGCGGCACACAAAAGTTACTCGTACGAGTACATCGACACATTACGCACGGGATGAAAATAAATTGTTTCAAAAATGAACGTTTCTCTTGTTCTGTTTTTATTATTTGACATGTAGATAATGAATGATGTCTGATAGAGATCTAGAATTACCGACAATAGCTAAGTACATGAAACAGCTCTCTCAAAACTATTTTGACAGAGCTGCCATCCATCCCAACCAACTAGTGGTTGAGGCCTGCAATTACACTCCCAACCTAAACGCTAACTGCAAGCAGAGGCGTCCCAAGAACGTCCTTTACGATCCAGACGATGACATAACAACCGACAATGCTTCCCAGGTAACACAATCACAAGCTACACAGCGTCTTCGCCGGCGAAGACGAGGTCCCCAATATCTAACGTCACCCGGACGTGGGTTTTCTAACTCACGATCTTGGGGGCGTCCGGACTGATTCACTCAGGTCACGGTTACCTCCTCCAGAATGGCCTTCTAAGCCGAGGTCCGAGTCTCATAGGAGACGCCCTTAGAGAGCCGTTCCGTCCTCTATCTTTCTTTCAGCCTTCGGGTCACATCAGGCGATGCTTCTGCGCTCGCCCAACCTCCCCGGTGACGCCGTAGTGGTTCCGCAGGGAGCTATCGGCACCTACTCAGACAGAAAAAAAAAAAAAAAAAGAATGATGTCTGAATCAGTACGCAGTGTTATCAAGATGTTTCAATTGCCGTTAACGACCAGAGTGCAGTCATATCTGCTGCAGCCGTGCGCTTGTGCGCTCGCGCCGTGACAAATGATGCAGTCGGACCCTTTGAAGTAAAAAGTCAGCGACAACTGTCGGAGCGACTCGCGACTCACTTTTTGTAAACAGTCGGTTTTGTTCACTTCGGGAACTTCGTTTTTTAATACACGAGGAGGACACTGACAAATGACGCTTTTGTTAGTAAAGGCTTAATTAATATGTGTCACTTGGTCTTTTTCCCACTACAGAGGTTTTCTTTTTTGTGATATATTATAATTAAAATTGATTGCATCAACGTATTTATTAAGTACAAAATAATTGCTAAAAATAGTAATTAAGTACCTATTAAAAGCAGAAAAAAATGTGTCTGTATTAACATTATAAATGCGAAAGTAAGTAAGTGTGTCTGTCTGCCTGTTACCTTTTCACGGCTAAACGGCTAAACCGATCAAGATGAATTTTGGTATAATGGTAAATGAGACCCTGGAGCAAAACATAGAGTACTCTTTGACCCTTAAATAAAAATAGAAGGAGGTGAAATAGGGGTTGAAAGTTTGATCCTTCATTTTCATTTTTAGAGTTACAGTTTTCAAAAATTTGTTCATAAATCATTAAAAAAATACGAAATACAATGTGTTTCAAGAATTTTTAAAATTCAACCCCTAAAGTGGTGAAATAAATAGTTCCGAAAATTGCTTGTTTTATTCATTGACGCGACTAAAAGTACTGATGCAACATTCTCTCGCGTGTGTGCGAGCGAGTGATTCGCTGCTGTCTGTTGTAGTTGTAGGATCTTGGTTTGCTAAATTAATAACTTCATGGAATTGGTGTACAATTCTATTAAAATTCTATACATACTGCAATATGTGCAAAAGATAAAGAAGCAAGACTGCACAAGTTACAGCTGATAAATGCACGCGGGTCTCGTGCGACCACATCACATCAATCATAGCTTTACATCGTTCGAGACTTTCTTATTAGATCAGCCGTCACAACCGGAGTATTAAATCACGCTAAGCCGCTGCCAATTTACATGCTGTTATTGATACAGTTTAGATGTATATCGGCGGAGTTATGCGATCTGTCCGAACACGCGGTGATTTGTGCTCCGCAGCCTGCCTGTAATTGGCTCCTCCTAATCCGCACCCATTTGTACTCGTGAGGAGAGATTGCTGAGATTCCTTCATCATTTCTCGTTTTGTTAACAGTGATTGCATATGATTCTGTAACATCTTGGTAAATCACCTTTGATTCACACTTGATTTTATATGACTTTTAATATTGTGACTTGACCTTGCTTTGCTTGTGAATTGATAAGTAAATAAACAAAAATAGAATATATTTATTTAACTTGAGATTTTTGGTGATATGATATTAAAATTTAATTTGAGTTTAGTTTTATTTCTACCGTCATGATTCTTTGTTAAGATAATAAAAATTTTAATAAAAAAAATACAACCGACTTCAAAACCTAAAAACGTACCCACTAAACTAAAAAGCGAAAAATAACATCATAATATGTTCTACCTGCTGATCAGTATGAAGGCGGTGCTAAGCCGGTGATGTATTAATTCAAGCCATGTGAGCATATCTTATAGATTTAGATTTTGCAGACAGTGTTGTTTCATGTGGTCCTGTCAGAAGTGGCTTAAATTAAGACAACACCGGCTAAGCACCGACTTCATACTGATCAGCAGGTAGAACATATTATGATGTTATTTTTCGCTTTTTAGTTTAGTGGGTACGTTTTTAGGTTTTGAAGTCGGTTGTATTTTTTTTATTAAAATTTTTATTATTTTTCAATTTTTAGTGTAAAATTTCATATCAAACGAATACATCAGACCCCTAATGACAGTCACAACCCATCTTGGTACAAAATTCTCAGCAAAACAAATTGATCAAGCCCAAGCACAAGGTAGCTACCGTAAACCGTCAAGGGGTTCCCTTCATTGACCTTGGTCTTCATCATCAGACCCCTAATAACAGACACAACTCATCTAGGTAGAAAGTTCTCAGCAATACGAATTAATCAAGGCCAAACACAAGGTAGTTACTGTAAACTGTTAAGGAGTTCCCTTAATTGTCCTTGGTCTTCATCACCAAACCCCTAAATGACAGTCACAACCTATCTATGTGGAAAGTTCTCATTAATACAAATTAATCAAGCCCAAACACAAGGTAACTGCTGTAAATCGCCAAGGAGTTCCCTCGTCTGTTTTATGACTCCATCATCAGATCGATTTTAAACCTTCATAATTTTGTATTTCTTAAAGGTACTAAATGGAAAAGTTTACGAACACACTAGACACCTATATAATTTTCGAAAGTTCCCCTCAATTTCTCCAGGATTCCATCATCAGATCTTGTCATGATGGCAATGGGACCAAATGGGGACTATACCGTTTCAAACAAAAAAAGAATTTTTGAAATCGGTCCAGGCGTCTTTGAGTAATCGGTGTACATACATAAAAAAAAAAAAAAAAAAAATACCGACCGAATTGAGAACCTCCTCCTTTTTGAAGTCGGTTAAAAAGATCACTAATATTGCTGATGTGATGTAGTAATTATTTCTAATTTTAAATGGTGAAATTGTCATTTGAATCATTAAAAACTTATATATTTTAATAAATAATTTGCATGCCAAATTGACAAGATACATTTACCATCTACATCTACCGACCACCTGTATATGTAATGCATGTATCTGCAAATAAATAAATTGATTGATTGATTGATTTCTATATAGAAATTATATATGGGAAATGGGATATATACAAACTAACAGGATATTTTTTAGTAGAATCAATTTGTTCCAATGAGTACAAAAGCCAAAGTGAATGAAGCACTGAATGAGTTGGCGGAACTATTAATGTTAGCAGTAAGACAGTTAACTGTATCGCGTCCGTTCTTTATGGGCTCGTACCATCTACTGCGAGTAGGTACGGACGAGTGCGAGCGCTCACTGAACGGTTTAAGTGCCGGAGTTCAGCCATAACTCGCGGTTATTATACTGATAATAAATGGTATAAATGGTGAATTAGATAGAATTACTGAACCCAATCATTGTTGAATTATGTTCAAAGGTATCGCCAATGTTACGAGCGGCTATGACAATAAATTATACATGCCAACAAACAGAGTTCTCCCAAAGGTTCTCAAATTTATGTCTGGTTTAAGTAGTGCGAAATATTAGTGCGGCTTAAATTTTTAATCGAATTCAAAAAAGGAGGAGGTTCTATGCCCGGCTGTATGACAATATGTTTTAAATTAATTGATAAATTAATGTCACGTCTTTAAACATTTAATTTAGTATGAACTATTCCTGAACGTCAGTGTTACCGATGATTGTTTCTATCGTTAAATCACGGTTCACTCGTCATGTTATGTTGTGAATGTTATATTATTAAACAGATAGTTGAGAAAGTCTACAATCTTCTTTTTTATTTCAAAATATTTGAAGTCTTCTTTAAATATTCTATCTTTTTATTGTAAGTTTTTGTTATAATATAAATAGCCAAATGACCTACCAGAACTATGTTGATAATGAGTTTTATAATGTTTATAAATTTTACCTGAAATATTAAAGACAACGTGTTAGTGCAAGCTATGTCGCTACCACAAGTCACATGTAGAGGTAATTCACAAGCATAATAAACGTTTCCCGATGATACAGTGCCTTTATAACTTAACTATCCGACAAGTTCCGTCGACGGGTTAAAGTTCGACATGATCCGTTCCGGTTAACGCACTCAACTGAGTCTGCTGTGCGGGGGCAGGGGGGCAGGTTAGTGTAGCGCGAGGTTAGTGCTTGCCTGGAATACATTATAAGCTCGGATTGGGTTTAGGAGTTTATGACGTGTTGATCATTATTTGCTTCCCAGTTTGAGTACAACTATATTCATAAGTACTTACCTACTCCCTGCTACTCCACATCAAAGCTTTTTTCTTATTATAATTGTAGTAAAATATATACCGCAACAAATATTCTGTATCCATCATATTTACCTGAAACAAGAACAAAGTAGGGTTTAATATTTATACATTTTTCATTTTCACATCATTGTAAATCTTACAATTAAATAAATCTACAAAAGATCCAAATGTTATAGTTTTATTTGACTGATAACATTTAATAAGCATTATCAGTGTGAGCTACAACACGCATGTCGCCGCACGTTCCCGCCAATGTTCCGCCAATGTTCCGCCAATGTTCTACCAATGTTCCGCCAATGTTCTACCAATGTTCTGCCAATGTTCCGCCAATGCTCCAAACAAAATAAATAATGAAAGACAATCACTAAAACATTTGGTCGGCGAGCCGTCAGTAGCGAAGACGCAACAAAAACCCAACCAACAGAAACATTGAATCCTTTGAAATCTCTTGCCCGCTTTGTCGCGGCCTTCTAATTGCACTCCACAAAAACTACCCTCAAGTCTAGATTAAAATGTGCAACCGTCGTAATATTCAAAGTTAAACTTTAAGCATTATGTCTCAAAGTTCAATTTAGGACGAGTCCTCGCGAATAGAACGGCTTCCTAATGTATGAGGTTTCCGAGTGCTATTAAATACAGAAATGTTACATTTGAGTTAAAAGGTTTTGACATTTTGGTGCATTGTTCTTCGTCAACGCATTTTGTTCTTGTAATGTAAAGGACCTATTGCCGAATTTAAAACATAATAAAACTAAAAATCCTACACCTGTGAATATGTTGGCTTTAGAATATTAGAAGTAATAGCTATTTAAAATGAATTACATATTAAATCGATGTAACACAAGTGAAGGGAACAAGCACCATCATGTCTCCCCAGGGACAACATAATCAGAACAAATTATGAAATATACATTTTTTTATTAATATCTACAAGCCCATCAAGCAGTGATTAAAATAAGCCCATAAATCTACTGTAATGTCGGTACGGAACAAAACGAAAAGCTTTCATTAAAATTTCATACAATATCAAACATATTTTCGCCTATTGTCACACCCGATAAATCATAATAACAACAGGACAAAACAATGAACAGAATGGAACCGGCGACATCAGAAGTGGGATGCGCACCGCACGGCGCTGCCGCGTCCGTATATTACGTCCGAAATGATTTTATAGCGGTGGCTGAAAAGTTGATGTCGTAAAATTTAATGGTCGTTGAAATGTATTCCGCTACGGAGCCATGGCCGCCATAAAAACATCCCCGCTCTGTCCCCTGAATGCATAAAAGGGTAACTCACTTATATTTTCTATTCGAGAGACAGCTCCTACGAAACCCCTATTTATTTACTCATCAAAAGTTTTATCTTTCTCATGCAACGAACATTTGACCCGCACATAAAATGTCGACTGCTTCTGAATATTGTAGACTCAAACGCTACGCGCGTATTCACTGGCGTAGCTTTGCGTATTGCGATGATTAGAGGTTGGCGTTATTTTATACAGGTTTATAATACAAAAGTTTTAAAGCTTGAATACATACAATCAATATTGTAGATAAATGTAGTCGTTATACGGGAAATTAGATTTTATTTGATTGGTAATTATTAAAATCTCTATTACAGGACGAGAACATCACAGACATTCAAAAAAGATGATTTCAAAATATCAGTCGCGACACCCTCGCCGCTCGCGCCATCTCACTAATTATCTACGGAGAACAAGCGACGCTAACTAGTGCCAACCATTGTGATGCTGCGGGAGAGAAGGGCATGATCTGGCGAGTCATCGTTTATCTTATGATATCATTGTAAGTCATTAATTTGATTAAGAACTAAACCGAAACAGATATGCTAATAAAAAAAAATAACATAAACCATGTCAAATTTATATTTGAACATAAATATTTCTTAAAATAATGGTTCATTATAAAATGTTAGTACAATAAATAACATCAAAATGAACAAGGGGCAGGGAGACAGTATTAAACAGACTTCAAGAAACTGAAACACTTCGTAAGTTATTCCACTTTACGAGTTTCATAATGAAGTGAGACGAAGTGATCCACTTTAAACACAAGACGGTCATCATATTTCATGCTAATGAGACGGACAGAAAGGATGACAGTTAATTAAATGCCAAATAAGAAGTGGAGACATTTTATGGCGAGTATTTTAAGTCGAGTTCGTTTGGAAGTACGAGTGGGAGCGATGGAAATAAACTTAGATCTTGACAATGCAGACGCTCGACAATATGTAGCTCCGTGTGATCACTGAGAACGCAAACTTCAATGGTGCAAGACGAAAGTATACGTGCAGATAAGTGTTAATAAGTGTGTCTTTCGGTCTCGGCTTTTATAACATCGGTAATCTCGGTTCATTCAAAATCTCGGTGAGCGTTATCGGGCGTCGGGCGGACGTCAATTGGACTTTCCTAGCTGCGTAGGCTTTCGAGAGCTGTAATTAAGAATCTGTGGAACGTTTTGTGATGAAATTCGAAATCATAATTTATTTTTCGAAATAAATTATGATTCCGAATTTCATCACATCACAAAGCGTTCGAATTTTGAAAAAGAATATATTTTTGGTTTTTCTTTTCTAATACCACATTATCTTCGTAAATTTGATATGATACAAAAAAAAATTGATTGTTTTTGAAATACACGACACTGAGATTGTTCAACCATTTTAGATTTTAGAAACGCGTTTGTGAATAGTTCTAATACTAAATAGGATCACACATTGACAGTAAAGCGGGCCTGTTCACTATTTTGGTCTCAATATCAACCTATTACAATACACATAAAATCAATTGACAAAATGTCATTCTACCTATACAAGATATCCACCAGTAAGTACTGGTTGGAATTTGTTACATATATTATCAATTGTCTAATATGTCAACTAGTATGAGTCAAAGATGGTGAATTAACCTACAGGAAAAACGATAATTGAGCGTGAATATCGACGTCACAACGCTACGCTGGGCGTACTGCGTACTGCAGCCGCGGGCGGCGCGGCTCGGCTCGTGGCTCGGCCGCTCCGCCGCGAGCTCTGCGCTTAATTGCTCTGAAAACCGCCGTTTGATAATAAGCGCCGATGGACAAAAGACGCCTCACGTCACTGTCGCGCGCCCCCGAGCCACAGGCGGGCGCGGGCGTCTCGCTGGCCTACTCGGAACGAAAGTTATTTAAAACTTGAACTTAGACACCTCAACCGTGAACCGAGTAATTAAAATAACTACCGTCTACTGCTATAAAGAAAATATCAAAATAATCTTAACATATTCAACAATTAAAAAAAATTCTCTTGCTCATGAACAAAGACTTCACCATCACGTATAAACATCGAGGTAATCCAGCTACTCGACGTCACGAATACAGTGAGAAGACTTAAGTCATTTGAGTTAGTGTTTAGTGGCTAGTGAAATTTAATCGACCCTGACAAAAAAGTACTACTTATTTTACTTGGAAAAAATATTTCACATCACACCAATATTATAAAGGCGAAAGTTTGTGTCCAAGTGTGGAAGTGTGTGTGTGTTTTTGCTTCATTTGCGCTGCGCCTACTGAAGCGATTTGGCCGAAAATTGGAATGTAAATAGATTTTATTCTGGATCTACACATACTTAGGTTTTTTTTTTCATAATAATAGTTTCATAAGTGTGCTCTTAATCCGTTTAGGAAATTGTTAAGGGAAAATTGACAAGCCAGCTAAAGCAGCTTGATAGTATCACTAGAATGCGTATTATTATGTGCTAAACTAAACATTTGCATACAATTGTGTCAAGGGTCTGCTAAAATGACAGAGAGAGATAAAATCTCCAAGAGCACAGCGTCGGCCGGCGGGCCGCTCAGTAACTGTACAGTTCAAGTTACGGAATTGTGCGACTTTGCGATTTCGAGTTTGCGTTTACTGAAATTATATTCGATTTGGCCTGCAATTTTTGTCACGTACCCTAGATAACGAAAGAGATGACCGTTGACCGAAAATATTACAAAAAATACATTTCGGAGTCCGCTATACATTCATAGCTCGTCCCGCGCGGCGCAGACAGCGGCGCGTAAATACCGGCTCACGGCGCGCCATTGTGTGCTGCTGAGGATTTAATTATGAAATTATTTACTGTAGCACGCACAATGGCAGCATGGCGAATGGCGCGAGATCTGCTCGTAATTGAGATGAGTTCGGCTCATCGCCGCTCATCGTTCACAACTTCCCTCATTGTTTCACAAAGTGGCGTTTGAATGAGATTTGAGATATGAGCGACTCTTGCAGCTGAGCAGCTCCTTGGGGCGTGTGTAATGCGGCTTCCGTTGTGTACCATTTATAACATTGGAATCATTTATTATGTGATATTTGACAACTGAGTAATTCATTTCGGTTGTTAACCGAAAAATTGTTTGAAGTATGAATTATATATTCTACTACGAGTAATTATGTGACAAGGCTAGGGCCTAACTGCAAACACGTCTGATTGTAAGCGTTGACAAAGTTTATGGTAGAATGCGATAAACAGATCGTGCGTAAAATATGCCTATTCACTCGAGGTGCTCACATTGTAGAAAGTACTGCCTGCCTGATGTCTCGATTTTCTTTTAGCACCTGGAGGTGGAGGCACAAATTTGTGCCACCTAGCCCCCTCGGACGAGGCAAATAGATTAATGATATTAAATTTTAGATTGATGTCTTCCTGATATGAAGATGACAAACATATTACGGATAGCGCTGTAATTGGTGCGGATATGTGCGACGCGCATTAGGCGCTATGTATTACTAGCGGTCGCCCGCGACTTCGTCCGCGTACAAATCAATGTAATCTTTCTTTCGCTATTTAACTCCATAATCTTAATATACAAATGCGAAAGATCATTCCTACAAACCACCTCTCTGCTGAATTTTAAGATTGTAGTGTAAGAAATGAAGGACTTTTATACAAACTTGCAAGAGCCTTTCTACCTCTTTAATCCGGCCCTATCACAGAACGCGTTCTTAACGGATACCTACGAACTATAGACTACCTCCCTGCCAAATTCCATCTCTGTACGTGAAGCGGTTTTTGAGGTTTCGTGATGGATGACCTTTCGCATTTATATATTAAGAATCAAGAAAATCTCAGCGCAACGAAATTTTAAGAAAAATTGTCACTTAATAAAATTACTGTTTATACTAAAGCACAACCTAAACTAAACTTAACCTAAACTAAGGGTATGATTTGATTTAACTGGTTCTATAAACGCGGCGACCATCCCCCTGAGACGTCATGAACCCTGAACTTTTTCCCTTTTCAGATTAAACGCAACTCGGGAGCCGATAGACTACTTTGAGTGTTATCAGTGTAGATGTTTCATGTTCATGTGGTTGTCTGTGTTCCAACGAACAAATGGTTTAGTTTAAGCTTTTATACATATCACATAAGAAATGACTATAGAACTCGACGTAAACTCACGCATTTCTCACATATTTTATCGTCATTTGAATGACGATAAAATTGTCAGAAAACCGGTAAAGATAAGCAATGCAAATAGCGCACGTTGGAAGAGATCATAAAATACTAACACAGCGCCGCCCGAAATCCCCTGACGCGCTCAGTTCCCACGTCACGTCACGAGATTAACATCAATATTAGAAATCGCGTATCCTCCATATCCTCCACATCCTCCACACCCGCGCGTACCCCTGACCCCGCCCCCCGCGCACCGCAGCGGCGGCAGGGAAGTATAAATTACAGAGAACGAGTATGAATTACGGCTTGCGACGTTTCGCAACCTACGTGACGGCCGCGGATTGCCGACGGCGTGTTAGTTATAGACAGGACAACGAGCTCGTGCTGATGATGCGCCCATGATGGCAGACAGCGGAGCACGGAGCACGACGGACCAACGAATTGTACTCAGTCCTAATTAAAATACTGATTGGAAAAACGAGCGAGAATTATTTTTTTTAATCCAGGCATAAAAAAGAGAAACTTTATGTGTTTGACGTCTCTGTTTGTGTGTTTGTATATCTTGTGTTAAGTACAAAACTATAGACATACTCGTAGTTTTGTAGCTTCCAACTTATATACCGATGATTGAGATCATCCTCATACATAGATTGATATACTCTTGGAAATGTAATAAACAATACGAAAATATCGGCGTTTTTCTAATATAATAACGTGGTATGATTTTGAACGTAAAATTTGTTGTTCTAGTAAAATTCATGATTGTCGGATTCTTTTCCAAATTTTAAATTTTACCTTGTCATACTTAAAACTACTTTCTTTACTAGTGTTTTTACGTTCTAAGAAAGGACATGTCATATTCCAGGTGACAGTCGTAACGTCCGCTAGCTAGTACCACAAGAGCGCAGTTGTCCGCTCTGCTACAGGCGCAGTGTCCGGCGCATGATGTGCGGCGGCGGATCTGTGCTGTGAGTTGTGACGGCTGATTAAATTATTGGAACGGTAAACGACCGGTGGAAAGTTATTACTATTTGCATGTTTGATTATCTATTTACATTCTACAAGCGTGTGACACTTGACGAGCCCTCCTCCCCCTCCCACCTGCCCTTGCCGGGGACGGACTAGGTCGATTAGCTTCTACATCTACAATGTAAATGATAATGAAAGAAAATGATGCGGTATTGAAAATAGAAAAGTAATTTTACCTTTCATTATTAATACACATACTTAATTGTAAAATTAGATTTGAACGATCGGATAGGATTGATTTAGGTATTGGTAATAAATTCCCAAGATAAGATAAGTACTCAAGCAGGTATTTGTCCGTGAAGTCCATTATTTGCACGAGACGTTTAATGTCAGAGGTTAAGTTCTGTTTATGTTATCTATTATTTTATAACACCTTCTAAGAAGATAATTTGTCTTTAATTGAATAAACTTATATTTCGTTAGAGATACACAAGTACATCTCATGGCAGCCATTGGTTTAGTTAAAGACCAAGTACTAAAAATGTCTTCTATTTCCATTCGTTTCATTGCAGTAGTCTTTATTCAGCCTTGCGTTCGTCGGCAGGTCTGGGGGCCATTCATCATCCACGCTTCCCTGCCACCTCATCGCCGATAATGACACACGGCGATACCATGGGCCACTCCTGTGCACCTGACGACAACTGGAGCGGATTTCGAAAATAATTCTTCAATGCCACACCACTTCTTTTAGTCATTTAGCTGGAAGAACAAATGGAAAACTTATGCCTATAAAAATGTATCAACTCGCAGAAAACATAACATGTGACACATTTTTTTGTTTGTGATAAAATGATAGAGCATAGTAATTTGATAGTTCTCAGGAACGCAAACGACTTCTGAGTTACGGGAAACATTGAACTCTAAAGATTTCGATTTGAAAGTCCCCTAGCTACACAGGTTTCTGGTAGCCGGCGCTACGCAGCGCGGTGGAGTCGGTTGATTTGTGTTACACCTCGCGCCAGGTGTCACAAATATCGCGGTGTCAGCGACAGCGCTCCGCCGCGTAATGAGAGCGCGACAGTCGGGATTGATTGCAGCAGTCGCGTGCATCGGAATCATTTCCGCTCGGAAGTTGTAAGCTCGCTCGCTCGCTCGTCGGCACCGCGCGTGTTCATCTCAGCGCGAACGCGTGACGCGTATTGATACCGCTCCGAGCCCGCGATGTCACGAATTCGCCGGAAACATTTATTTGCACGATCGCTGATAATATGTTACTGGGTTAATTTTAACACCTATTGCTATTTTGTTGCTCTCTAAACAAGTAAATGCATCATGTATTCATATATTTAACTATAAAATAAGTCAAACTGTAAAGTCAAGTTTCCGTCGTAGTACTATAACTGCTGGCGTACGTGCTAGGCTGTGGACGTATTAGGCTGGGAGCTATTCCACCTGGACGGGGATCGAACCTACGGCCTCTCGGTGTTCTCTCTTATGCATAACCGTCTGCCACCGCGGCCGGCGAGTGACGTCACAGCGCACAGGTGGATAGTACACACTGTGTTGCTGCATGTTAAAGCAAAGTTCGATTGTGTTCTCTAATTTTTCTAGTAACAGCTGCTTTACATTGTGTGACAAGAGTAGTATTTGTGTAACTTAAGAAACCTCTGTATACCAAAGGATATTTTTAATACTTATAGCTTTTGCCGATGCCAATTATCGTCTGGCGGTAGCCATCAGCAGCTGTGGTTACTTACCGCCCTGCCGACAAAGACGTACCGCCAAGCGAGTTAGTGTTCCGGTACGATGCCGCGTAGAAACCGTTAGAGGTATCGGTAGAATAAAATTGTACCTCTTAAAAGTAAGCCCACTTCAATCTTATACGGCATCGTCACTTAATATTAGGTGAGATCGCAGTCAGTTGCAACTAACCCGAGGCCCAGACCTGTTTTCAAACAACAAAATACACAGGCACGGGAAACCCACATTTGAGCCACTTTCATAACTCTCATTAGAGTCGAAGCAAAAAGCTAAACTATTCTCAAAACTGTCTCCTACAAATTCTGTTTTGTATAAACAGTTGTTGTGTGCACAAACCATGTACCTACCCCTGCATTGCATATCACTGCTCCAGTTCGTACTACGACACAGTTAATTATCTCGCAAGTAATCATTTAAGTCAACTATCAATAAATATCTAACCCGCTCATACTGTTTGACTAAATCTTACAAAATATATTATTAATATCTCTGTAATACCCGCAGTGTCTCGAATACCTTCAGAGCATTTGTAAAGAAGTCCATTGGTACAGTTATTGCGACGGCGGTGGTAATCTCTCAGTTGAGCGACGAGCTCATTCACTGGAGCCGGTCAGCTCCCGGAGATTAGCTCTCACATTCGTCTCTAAGCCTGTCCACAGTAACCCGTTGACTCATGTTATGAAGTCGTAATAAAGATATCCTAGACGGCTTGTGTTACACTAAGTACATATTCTTAAGACTGTAGTCAGCAAAATAAAAGTATTTATTTGTTTGATTGACAAGTAGTTAAACTTGCTATTGAAAATTATATTTAGTTTTAATCAATTACAAACTTTCTACGTAAATCCCCTTTTCTTTATCAATTTACTGATAGAAAAAAGTATTAGGAAATATGTTACCTTACCAGTGACTTTATGAATATATTTTATCGAAGGTTGTCTTTGTTTCTTTGTCTAACTTTATTTAAATTTTATTTATTTAATAGTTTAATCACGCTGTTGTAATCGTAAATAAAAGTAATACAGTGAAAAGATTTAGCGTGGGTCCCGAAGGTGGTCCCAAATAAATTACAAATATAATAATTATGTAGTAGACGCAATTAATCCATCTAAACCAAGTTTAATTTTTTTTATTTCATTTAACTTATAACCAAATTAAAGATACGCAAAGTGTCTTCGAAAAAGAAACCTTTTTCAAGTGACGGAGGGTTTGAGAGAGGCTCGCTAAGGAGGCTGTACATTGTACAGTAGGACTCAAACGGCGAGGAATGCGCTGAATTAATCGTCGAGCGTTTTATTAAAAGAGTCAACATTCTCGGCCGTACATCCCGGGCCGGGGCCAGGGCCGGGGCCAGGCGGAGTTACTCACAATTCTCGTTTAGAATTAAACGGATTAAAACTTGTTTAGTGTCCAAATAACTGATTATGTTCCGAGCGGAGGGCGCTGAGAAGGGTTGTTAGCTCGAAGGGTACGAAATCTATTTAACTGACAAAAATGTAACGGAGCGGCGGAAGCTCCGCTTTCAGCGAACTTTGTAAATTAGGGGATGAATGCTTTCGAATTTTTTCAACAATTCTTGTCTATACTTGTAGATTAATGTTAATTTGTTATTTCAGAAAAAAAAACATGTTAGCGGGTTGCGGTGTAACCTAAACTAAATGTAAAGTGAGAAACTTACTACCAGAACGATAAGGATATTCAGGAAGTCCGTTTTCTTCTGTATGCAGTGATTTGCTTATATCTAATTGATTAATGTCAATTAAAATAACCTCGTTTCAGTTAATCATTGCACTGTGTTATGGACTGTTTTTAAAAGCTTTTATTCAATTGCAGTGTAGGTATATATTACGGTGGATTTTTTGAATTCAATTTTGAAGTAGATATCTTCAACCGATTGTTCGTGCCACAGCTGATGGAGCGATCGGAACGAAATACCGACTTATTTCAATGGGACGATTGAATCTTTAATTTGGCATATTTTGCCGTTATTAGAATAAAAATTATTGGAATTGAATTCTTGAGTTCGAATTCGACTACGTGAATCAATTTGACCGCTCATAAAATTAGGAAGTGAAAAAGAGAAGATATTATAATTAATTCGGTTGAAACGAGATAGTGGCACATAGTATGATAAATAGTAGTAGGTACACCTAATCCTGAAAATAGCGAGATTTTCCGAAATTTATTTTTTTAGATTTACGTTTTGTTTTTTGCTCACTCATTTGAGCGCGGTTATTAACTGTGGTCTTCTTCGACTGCCACAGTTAATAACTACTTTATAACGCGAGACACTCTGAGTTCTATTTTGGCGAGGTTGATATAAAATTAATTAATGTTCAAGTTCAGATCTGATCTGTTCGTCTCAGATGTGATCTGGTCCGGTCGAGGCAGTTAGCACCCTGACGGTGAAGTCGTACCGCTATGCGATTTAGCTCGGACTACCTACTGAAGTAATCCGTGCGATTTAGAGTTCCGGTATGCTGCACCCACCTTAGCCGTAGGTATATGTGCCGTACGTGTACGGGAAGCAGTGTGTTTCCGTTTGTCACCTCCAAACTAGTTCACTTTATAGCGTCTAATTAGAACGATTTTTATGACGTCGTAAAAAGAATTGAGTTCATATTTTTTACCGTTTCATCATCACAGTGGGAGTTTGACCTGCATACGTCACCAGTAGGTACAACGTACCGGCACGTCAGCTCGTGCGCCGCGAGGGGGCGACGCTGCCACGGTTTCGTTTCGTCATGCGTTTTTATTGGAGTGATTTATTTGACACCGTTATTTCGCTGATCTGTTCAAATTTGTTTTTATTTCTTGGTACAGCTTTAATTTAATCCTATGAGAATAATATTAACTCAATTTGTAATTTCTAACTAGGTATTACAACCAAAATTGCTACAAGAATTTAGTGTATGATTTTATTCCTCGTTCTCAATATCATTTAGTAGCAAGCATACTGTATATTCAATGTTTACAATATATAGTACCAGATAAAAGTTAAGAGTCTTAAAGGTAGTTTTATTCTCTAGGTACAGTGCATAATTAAAAAGCCATTTCTCAATAAATTCTGTAGTGTTCCGTGGCACGAGCTCGTGGCGTCGTCGCATGCCGCGCACGTCGCGCCGTCATACAGCGCCCGCCTGCCCCGCCCGCCCCGCCCGCCCCGGCCTCGTCAGCTCTCTCAGCGGAGAGCGCGGAGAGTCGCGCTTCTATCTCTGCTTCTATTCACTGACGTCACAAATTAATTGCTTACGTGACTTGATCTTAAATGGTGAAGAACAACATCATCGTGCTGAGAGAAGCTGAGCTTGTAATACTTAAAGTTTTCCGTTAAAGAAGTACAACCCCCGGAATCATACCAACAGCATTGATGTGTTACAGTCTGATGGATACGGATACAACCTATTAGATTTTTATAACTGTAAATAACTAATCACGCACATGTCATGATATCCTGTTAGAGTCACTTATTGATTTCAGTTCCTTTCTTTCAGAGAGAGAATTTTTTTACTTTTAATCTTTTGTGAATATAATAAACCGTATGTAGCTTATTATAGCAAATTGCACGGAACAGCAGCGCACAGGATCGGGTCGATGGAAGCGATCGCCGTTAACTGGTTCATTCGCTTCCCATTCATACTGACCGTACTCTCGTCTGACCGTACGTGAAACCGCAGACATTTTATGGCTTTTAGAAGCTGTACAAATTCAAGTGTTACCTATACATTGTAATACAATAATTGTAAAACAATAAAGTAAATAAGTACATATGTTCAACTCTCTAAACTAAATATGTTCTCAACATATTCTTGTATACAAGAATTGATCAATACCAATATGGAATAGAGCATAGTAAACCGCAACCGCCGGCGAGCGGCGACACGATGCGGTGCGGTGCGGTGCGGTGCGGTGCGGTGTTTACCGCAAACGCGAGCCTCCGCGTACAACCAGTCGCGTCTAGCCGACACCGCACACTGATGGGCCAACTCAACTGGTTTACGATTTAAACTGACATGAGCGTTTTACAAAATAAAGACAGAAAAACGTCTAAGCTCTAAAAACCACTGACGATAACGTCGGTCCAGGAAAAAAAACAACAAACAATGTCCATCCTCTTGTACTTTGGTTCTTGGATTCGCGCAGATTTCGTTTGTGCATGTGCAATGCTTATTATATAAGTAGCTGGATCGCATATTTACTTCCGTTGTTTCTCTATTTTGTGGAGGCTTTCGACGCGTAAAATACAGGCAATGTGTTAAATTATTTCAATCTCCGATAAGCCATACGCGGCCGGTTCTCTAATTGCCAGCTACGAGTATGTGTTCCCCGAGGGTGTAACTCTCAGCACAGATAAGATGTGTCGACCTCCACACGGCGCAGTCTCAGTCGAACTTTACAGGACTTCGCTTTAATGAGGCGATTTCACTGTCAGGGACACTTACTAATGAATTCATGATTTGCTTAATTAATTTCATTTTAGGAAAGAGCCTTTGATAACCCTGACCAAAAAAATATGCCGTAAAATTTGTTGACTGACAGCATTTTTTTTATTCGCTCGTGAGTCTAAAATAACAGTGATTGATGAAAAAAACCAGAAACCACAATGGATCTTCTAAAAAGTTAAGTAACCTATATGTACAATTAATGATGATTCTTGGCCACAGAAACGTGTAGATATATAGCGTATTTTCACAAACTAACTCTACCGCAAAGGGCTACTATTAGTCCTTACTTTTAGTCCCTCTTTATCACAGTAATTAAACAATTAGGTATACGCCGGACTACTCGTAAGTTAAGATTAAATGAGGCACTGTTTTTTTTTTTTAAGGAATTTCTCCTAAAATATCGTAACGTGATTTGCCTTTGCGTTTGGTTACGACAAACGACATATTCAACGAACAACTACGATAACGCACATTGATACGATATCGTGTTGTGTCGGTACATCGGTCGCAGTCGCCGACAGACGGAGACATAAATCAGTGCGACGCGTCGCGGCGTCAGGCGACGTGCAGTTAATTAATTAGCACTCGACAGAGTGGCGGCGAGGCGTTACTTGATGTGCGCTCTGCCGTGCGTTTGTGCTTTAAAAAAAATCAAAAGTAAGAAAAAGACAGAAATCTAAATAGTACTGTGAAGCGATGTATTTGTCAATAGTTAACGAAAATGCGTCATAGCACAAATAGTAATTTTTCTTTTTAATTCAATATTATGTGACTATTTAATAAGCAATGAAAATATGTCACAAAAATAATTTGATATAGCAGAAAAGGCTATTAATATGAAATAGAATTAAGCAAAACATTTCCAATTACGTGTCCGGCTCGGTCGCGAGTCGAGTCACGCAAGGTCAGGCGCCGCAGCACGAGGACTTTCAAGCGCTGCAAAAACTTGCTCAACATTACAGTAGAACTTTTGTAATCAGAAAAAGTCAAGCAAATAGGTGAATCAAACGATACCTACTAAATGGTTTGTTGACTTTAAGTCTGGTCATTGACTACTAGTTTTAGCTGGATATAGATCTTGGATGAAGCAGCAGTGGTGGAAAATCCCCACCAAGTGGCCAACTACTAGACATTGGACAAATGGTCCCTCGACAATTAATAAGATGCATTCAGGATTGACGGGAGAGTGGAGATAGATTGAGAATATTTTACTTTCATCAACTTCTCTTTACTATATTTTAAGATTAAGTTTGGTTTGCGGTAATTACATAGTTGGTACAGTAAAACTGAAACAAGTACCTAACTGAGAACGTTAAAAAAGAGAGTTGATCCTGTTTTCATGCTACAGTAAACACATGAAGCTAAAGCTTTCAGAAACATTAGCCTAATGAGCTTCGAGTGACTCACAGTCACACGGCACACGGCACACCGCACAGCGTCAGTGCAACAATAATCTTTTAGTTTTATAGTACTTAGATGAAGGCAATAATTGATTAGCCAAGCCAACAGCTCACCTGATGGCAAGTGTAAAACTATCGTTTATTTCACATAGTATCTGCAGCGCAACTTAGAGCACCTTTTACAAAGTATTGCTATACCTACTCGTATATACCAAAAATGGTCAGTTAATTAATCATTGTCAGCCTATTGTAACGGCTCACTACAGGGCCAAGCCTCCGCCCTTATAAGAGAGGAGATATAGATATTAAACCCACCACGCTGCTTCTACGCGAGTCGGCGAGCTCAGGGTGATAATGCTAAACTGATAGTGAGCGGGACCATCAGTCTAACGTGCTCTCCGAGGCGTGGAGGTGGAACACAACCAACTTCCCAACTTGGCTGAGTATTTTACTGTCAATTTCTTAAGAATAAAGAAAGTTCAGTAGATATTCCATGACCTAATCAAGGATTCGAATCCATGACCTCGTGATCCGAATACACATAAGCCACTGGTAATGATAAAATCATTGATTTAAAGTAAATATGCAATTATTATTCATATACTCTCTAGAAACCTTCGATCTACGAAAGAAGCACTCCACAGTAACCACAAGTCCCGCAGTCGCCAGCGCCACCTACGCAGTGCAATAAGTTCTGTCGTACCGCTCGCGGTAGGTAACCCAAATACGATTTCTCCATATTTGGAAGTACAAAAAATTAATTTAGCTCGTGATTTAAGCGTCCCGCCTGTGAGGCTGCGGCGAACTAATGAAACCGATCAATTCATTACAAACGAATAAGTTACAGAGAAGCGGCGGCCGACGTGGGCGGCGGTCAGCCCTCGACACTATATCGTACCGGTACGTACGAGTATCTGTGAAACAGGCGGCGGTTTGACAGCAAACTATTCCGTTATTGAGATTTTTGTTCATATTTTGCATTATATCCAATCTAGTGTCATGTTTTAATTAAAGCCGTTTCTGAAATAATTACAGAAATTTCGTAATTTAAACGTCTTGAATTAAGACATCACTGGCTTGGCACCGCCTTCAAACTGATCAGAAGGTAGCACATAGGTAAGATGTTATTTTATGCTTTTTAGTAATTAATTTTCGAGTTGGAAGTCGGTTAAATTTTTTTATTAAAATTTTTATTTGATTCATATTTTAGATGATTCAATTACAGCTAAGAATCTATTTATAACTTCCTCATTTTGATTTCGTCGTTTTATAATTAAAAAGACAGAATAAACAAAAGTTATATTATTGTGTTGTGGTATTCTCTCATTTGCCTTTGCGTTGTAGTAGGTACTATACAATCATATAAATAATTTTAATAATAATAACTTTTCTTATTTCATCTGTCGACTGAAAACTCATAATAGCTTTATTATTTGACTATTTTAATTAATATCAACTTAGAACGAAGATAGTAAAACTGCCAAAGCAGATCCGTATGATGTTCCGAGTGTCAACTGTTCGGCTGAAACAACACCGCGCGGGATATCCTCGTCCGCCGCGCGCCGGCTGTACGTACTTGGACAGCTGGCGGAGCTACTACACGTCCTAATCTACGGAATAGCCTATAAAAGATAGTCCCACTTAAATAGGACCATGTATTAAAATGACAAAGATCATAAATTAAATATTAATTACTATGTTTCAAGAATATTTTCACCTTGCGACCCTTATTTTTCTCCTCTAAGTGCCGGGAGCGGCGGGCGCGGAGAGGTGAGGAACTGGATATTATAATACTTACACACCTCGACGACAGATTATAAAAGCTTTAAAGTATACTTATTAAGATATTTCCTGCGATAAAAACTCACAAAACATGCATTTTTTTATCACGAAAACAAAATCGAATGGGCAGGCTTTTTTGCAGATATTGATACAAGAAATAAACTTGTTTTGGTCATAATTTGGTCATAATAAACTGTTTCCATTTTAAATGAAAAAACCCGTTAGAATTAAAAGCGCTGAATATGCAATTTAAGTTTGAATATTTCCCCAGCTGACAGCACCGCTCGTCGCCGCAGCTAAAGTGATGAACCAGAAAAACTAATTTGAAATCTATGAACTTAACTGGATTTCGAAGGAATAAGCCAATTCTAGCTCATACGAAAGAGTTAATATTTTAAATTTTATAAATGATGTACGAGTACGCACGGCAGGCAAAACTTGCTCCTACAATTGACGATTGACTCGATCAGCTCCTGCCTACATCAGTATATGTACAGAACAGGATTTAACTATAACAAATGCGCGAAGCTTTTAATTACCTTTAATAATATCAAAAGAAAACTTTTGATTTATACATACGAGTTAGTATACAATTCTCAAGATGCGGTAAATAGGGTCAGCGGCGCTGCTTTTACATTAATTGTAGCGCCGGTGCCCTAATTATGCAAAATACCTGATACTGTCGAAATGAATCCTTATCTTTGGCCGCTTTAGTCGATAGTTGCGTTAATATTAATTGACAGCACAACAATATATTATTAGCTAAACCGCGCGTTGCGTCGCGACTGTCTGCTCGAAGCTAATCTACGGCTGCAATCTCCGCGCGGCTGTAACGGCAGCAAACTAAATAATGAGAGATAAACTGTCTAATTATATCATAGAATTAAGATGAACTGTATGTTATGGGTTTAGTCTGTAGTGTACGGCTTAAGATCATAACGTTCGAGTCCAGTCCTCCGAGAAATTCTCACACGCGTTGGATAGTTGTTTTATATCGCCATTCCTTGAAAAGTACGTTAAACCAATTACCATTAATACCAGTATATTGACAGTGATCTTCACAAAGTCCGACACTCTCTAGGTACCCCAGCTCGCCAACCCCATACCTATTGTTACAATGTGATGCGTCTAAGCAACAAATCTCTATAATGTCTATGAGTCTACAGTGAGCCATTCAAATAAGTTGATGAGAGTGGATGGGGATTGAATGTATCCGTTTAGATGTTGATGTGTGATTATTACAAACGCCGACGTATATTCAGAATAAATTTACAATTACTATTTATTATGTGATCGATATATTTATTGTAGACACATTCATTTACACTATAGGTTACAGATCTACATTTTAAATTAAAATTAAAACATAGGTAGGTACAAGGAAAATTAATTCTATAAAATAGAACATAAATAGGATTTATAATAGCAACAGAAAACCAATTTGAATTAATAACATTATTTATGTTTGTTCTCCGCAGAGATGATATTATTCTCTCGGCGGAACGTTCCCAGCGGCGGGAGCGGGCGGGAACAAAACGAACGGAGCTGAAACCGTCTGCTGCTAATGTAGTCGAGTCGAAGCTTCCAGTTTAATTAGCATTCAATTATATTTTTCTGCGATCGGTACCGCTATCGGCACCGAGCGAGCGCCGGCGCCGGGAGCGAGTGGACGTTTGCTCGCATGCATTGGACCCAAATATTATTAATGCAATAGAAATGGCGTATCATGACAATCATTGTCGCAACACAGGTAACATAATAATATTATAATTATACTATTTGCATAACCAATTCCAGGACTAAGATTCCCTCCATTTAAAGTAGGGAATTGGCAGGTTGCATCTTAGATCCATCACGCTGCTTCAATGTGGGTTGGCGGGCTAAAGTTTTAGTAATGACTGGAACCGACAGCTTAACAGTGACACTACCAACTTTCCGAGTCCGGGCTGCAATAAGTACTGATAATTTGTAGAAACAGATCTAACCTACTCATAGGATGATCCGAAACTATTTAGGCTAACCACTGGCAATAAGCTATAATACTGACCAATAAGGCAATTAGTTAAAATACACCTTTGAAATTCAAAGCATAGTTCAAATAACGGAGAATATTGTGACTTGTAACTATACAGTACATTGCGTTTTACGTTCGATAAGTGCAGTGTTTCCGCACTCGATACTGGAGATTCAAGCATACTTCGGTGACGCCGGTCTCTATACTCGAGTGGTACGCGTCATTTCTATTGCCTTCATATTAAGACTCTATGGTCGCGGGAGAACGTAAGATGAAGGATTTTCATCAATCAATATTTAGGCTACAATATATAATTATAAAACTGGATTTGGAAGAGTGTAGAGTGATGTAATTCACCTTGGAAATATTATGGACAAACTATTATTATTAAACGTAAGACGATAATATCCATATTTCGTACGATAAAAAGGCGTATACATGAGACCGTATTATAGCAGCAAGTCCGTAATGACGTGCCTTTTAAACTAATCGGTAGTGAGGGTAGTTTCCTGAGTACACAGCATTATGGGTAAATTGCAGGCTGGCAGACGGGCCGCGGCTTGAGTACTTCATTCATTTGTAGCGTGTAAGTCATGCATCAAGCGAAAGTTTACTTAGCAACATTAGCCTACCAAGGATTGTCGCATAAATCATTCGTCGCCCACTGCTCGGCCGGGGTGCGGGGTGCGGGGTGCGGGGTCTGGGGTCTGGTATTATGCGTTGACGGGTTAATGATGATACGTGTTTACACTCGATCTCGATTCCGATCCGTTGACGTCGTAATACAGGAGTAGCAACGATGAAAGTATGACTGCTACTCCTAAGGAGCGCTCACACCTTATGTAAAATCTACTGACAATTACAAGTGAGCTCACTTCGAAAAACAATATCATAAAAATCAAACTTTGAAGTTATCTAAGCAGGGTTGACTTGAAGCTCAGCGTCTGTCGAATGGGGAAATTATGTCTCATGATATACTGTAGAAAATATCAATAATAATTCATTTTTATTCAATCAAAATAGTTTCTGGTACTTGGACAGTTGAAGTTCTGGAACCCTTAATGCCTGCTATTTCAAAAAACCACTGCTATTTACTTCTATAAGGAGAAAGTCGTGCATTCATTATTATCAGTTTGGTGTGTACAAAAAAAACAAATATTAAAAAGCAGTAAGTAATCGTTTGCCCACAATCCGAAACTGATCGCACGTCAGGTGTGCGTGCACCCTTAGCGACGTGATTTATGTCAGTGAGTGAGGGGCGCTATAGGTTTGACTCGCTATTAACTCTCGACTAAAATCTTGCACTTTTGTGTTGAAGCGCCCTACGTGTGAAGGGTCGATGTAGTGAAGCTCAGCGAAGGGCCCTCGAGCGCGCTTTGTTCCGCCGTGCAGCTTGGCGGCCTCTGCATCGTGACGGAGTAGGTATTCGCTGTTGGCCCTGGATACTGTCACTGGAGCGGTCACAGACGCAACCACACGTACAGGATGCTTGACGACTCATAGAAGCGAATGGATATTTTGCCGACTGCACTAATGTGGGATAAAGCAGGGGAGATGTTGATGTATATTATCACAATCGTCATGACAGTTACCACAGCGCACGAACTGTGCAGCACACAGGCCAACTCACTGGACTTCAAACCACCGGTCCAGAGGATATTCCTGTAAATCAGTTTGGTTTTTTTCCAGCTCCTACATGCTGGGGCGTAAGGGACACTGTAGCAATATAACAATTTCAAAATTGTGTTGCCAATTTGTTAATTTTATATTTTTAATTTAAAAGGATTTTTATTTTTGTAAGACCTTGAGAGAATCTTTGATATCTGTTGACAAAAATTTCATGTCCGTTTACAGGATCCAATCTAAGAGTCCCTCTATGTCGAATTTCATGATTAAATAAAAAGATCGACGTTAATTTCTTAAAAGCATTTACTTTTACTCTGTCACAGGTCGCACTTGTGTGTTTGTGTCTAGGTGTAGCTCACAGGTGTGCCGTTGTTATCTTAATCTCGACAACGTTGGTCGCGGAGAGCTCTCCGCGGCGCAGTGGTTGCACTCTCCGTCTCTCCGCCGAGCGCCCCCGGCCGGTAATGATAAGAATTGATGAAGCAAATAAGCAACGGCAGTCGTTAACTACAGTGCAAGCTGTAGGCTGAAGCGAACGGAAGCTTTCACGGCAGCTTTAGATTAATAACTACCTAGAAAGAAACACCATTCTTATGCTTTCAGGAACTAAATAGTTTCCTTTTCCAAATGAACTACAAGTACCTGTTATAGTTATCGCTGTGTTCAATTATGTTACGTTCCTATTTATGTTTAATTAATTCTAAAAATAATATAAGTCATAAAAGAAAAAACATAAGTAATTTTCTTGCTTTTTCGTTGCAGTTTGAGTAATCAATAGATTTATTTAGACGGTAACGTGGGATTATAAGGTTCGTGTCAATATAACATGTCAGGTTAATCCGTGGGGAGTGAGCCGGGGATTACAACAGATTACTAAATCACACCTCACCTGCCTTGTACGAGTAGGTACACAGCCGAGGGAACGACTGATCGCTCCCTCATGTTCAGTCTCTACAACACAGACATGGATGGATGGATTAGTATTCGTTAGATTGAAAGTCACATCCACTACCTAAAATGTCTTTCCTGTTGAGGTGAGATAAGTAAACAAAACCAGAGACAATAACTACTATACTAAAAATGTATGGTCGCACCGAGAATTTCAAAGAAAACCCAAATTTGACTTATGATTAGATTTAATATTAGAAACTACAGCTAAGTTACAAGTGCCTGTTTACTCCAAAGTTGGGAGTAAAAGTGTTAACATAATTATTACATATTGTGAAAGAGTAGGTGACGCTCATACAATGGAATGCGGCCGAACAATGGGTGCAATCTTGCACTTTTGGCAAGGGCTGCCTCACGTACTCGCTGCAGGGTTGCCTCGCGTAACACCTCCCCCCGTAGAACAGCGCCTGAACACCTTTGATGTGAAGGAAGCTGGGGGTTGATCAGGGTCAAACCTTGTTCTGACTTCAGGGACTACAATTTCCGTTGGTGCTTCTTTAATAGATTCTTGGATACGCCAGTATTTCTTATAAATCAGGAATGCAATAAAGGACACACCAATTCCCACGATTATGAGATATAGTGGTATGGTTGTGTGGTATATACTGCTTTCGGTTGCTTCTAACTTTAATTTTATCGGATGCTGCGCAGAAACTTTTGTGTTGATCTCATGTAGATGATTAAGGTTGATGGTATTTAACTCTATTGAAGTTGGTGATTGCAGCTGCGGTGATTCCTCTGAAGTTATATCCATAATCTTTAGTACTTGGCCTTCAATGTGATCGTTCATATTTGAGATGACGAAGTCTGATGTAGTAATAGAGCAACTCTTCGGAATAGTTGCAAGGTAGCTTCCTTTTAATTCTTTGAAGAGATCCTGTCCGCAGGATACACGCACTTTTGAGGGTGTGGGGAAGTGCATAGTATAGTGTTTCTCGTCGAGCTCGTCATAAGCTGGGCGATGAATAGTTACTCGAGCCGCTTTGCATGTTGTTATCTTCTGTTGCTCAGTGATGAGTTGATGGATGCAATCTTCAGTATCTCGGTTCTGTATTCCGCTGTTCTCGTTGCAGATGTACCACTTGCTGGTCTTCGGGCATTCAGCCTCTATGTACCTGAATTCTTTGCCGTATATTGCCAGGAATGGGGAAGGAGATATAAGGATTTCATTGAACTTATTAGGAATCATAGATAATCTAAACAAGGTATATATTTGAGGAAGAACTATTGGGAATTTAAGAACTATAATAATTTCATTATCTTTATAATAATAACCTACTCTAATTATTTCATAATATTCTCTCATATCAACCTCAATTATATTGTCGCTGTTATACAAACTTCGCAACTTGCTGAATATATTATTAAGCGATTTTCTCTGAATAATTGAATGATGTAAAGTCGACACTTTAATAAAGGCTAACACATTTTGCAATCTAAGTATCTCTTGCGAAATCGCATCGACGTTGTCGTCGATTATTAAGAATGTTTGTGCTAAATGTGCATATTTAACTAGGTTGTAGTCACGAGTAGCATCTGCCTGACTAATTTTGTAAATTAACTGTTCGATTTTTACCTGATTTTTAGTGATATTATCTATTATGTTCGAGTATTGAGTCATCCATTCCTTAGAGATGCTAACATGATTATTCAATTCTGTTGCTAACTGATTTTCGCTAGATTTAAGATCTTTAATCGCTTGATTATAATGCAATGCATCTGTTTGATCTAGGTTACCCGTTATACTCTTAACTATACTACCAAGTCCATCTACTAATCCTCGTTTTGTACGATGTATTTCGAAGCTTTGTAATTGTTCAAGCACACTATAAGCTTTGTTAGTTAAGTACTGAATATGGGGTGAAAATAGTGAGTTAGTTTTGTTACTAAGCACTGGTTCTATGGCATCTAGTTGGTTAATTACCGAATTAACTTTAGTCTCGATGTCTTGTAGGTTAATGGATTGGATGAATGAATGATAGTGTGATATGATTCTAGTAGGACCTAGTTTGAAAGGCAAAACACCAGGGCCTTCATCAAGGTTCTCAAGTTTTACTTCCTGCGTCCATACGGTTACTGGCAGGAGAAGTAGTAGTATTAGATGAGCCCTGCAACAATTGATTATTTTTAAGCACTCTTTTAAGTCGGGACTTAGCAACTGGTCCTCGGCTTTTCTTAGTGTAAATGTGTATCGGTAAATTGGCAGTAATTTCGTCACGCGTATAGCGCGGGGCCAATTTTTGTCTAGGAGCAATGGGGTTTTTAATGTAAACCTGTTGCTCAGGGGAGTACTCTACTTCTATTTCGCGATTACTATTGCGCTTATTAGTCATATCTGCTCGTTGTGAGGTACATGATTCATGAATTAAGTTATAGACTTTAGTCATTTTATATTTATGATCTGTCATGTATTGCTGTAAAAGATGAGATGAAAGGTCAATATCAAATGGATCTCGTGGGTCAAAGTGACCAGTAATAATTTCTATTGGCTTACACTTAGTAAAGCTGTGTATAGAATTATTATATGCTAGAAGTGCGTAGGGTATGAGGTTAGTAGTTGCTTCGCTCTTATGTTCAAGTTTTAGTATGCGTAAATGTTCTAGTAAAGTTGAATGAAATCTCTCAACGATACCGTTTTCGTTAGGTGTGTGAGGTGCCACTCTATGATGCTGAATTTTATGAAACTTAACAAATTCTGTTAAAAGTTGATTTACAAATTCGGGTCCGTTGTCAGTCACTATAGTGATAGGTAACGAATGATGTGTGCAATAGATAAGAAATGCTTGAATAACGCTAACAGCTGTTCCATCGCGTAAGTAATACGCTTGAGCATATTTTGAAAACGCGTCTACTATGGTTAAGAATTTATCACCCTGTATAGTAAGTATATCCATGTGAATTAACTCAAATGGTTTACCGGGTGGTGGTACGATTCGAAATTGTTGTTTTATGGGATTTCGATCATACTTTGCCTGTCCACAGATAGTACAACCACTGATAAATTTAGTGATATGCTCTCTCATTTTAGGCCAGTAGTATCTACGTGACAAGGCTAGAAAACACTCGTTAATACCGCGATGGTTAGTTTTACCATCATGATGCTTGTTAATAATCTCCTGTTGTTTAAGGTATTCTGGAACATTTTCTAACTCTTTTCTTACAAGAACCAAGTTCATGGCTGAACTTTTAAAGTTATTTTGTATGATAGCTGTTATTCTAGTCATAGCGTCAGAGGGATTGATGAGTAAACCTGTCTTTATCTTAGGATGTACATATTCTCTAATCGCATTAATAACGTCTTGCTCTAAGCTAGATTCGGATAACTGAATAGATGTTTTAGTATGTGTATCAAAAGGCTTACTAACTACAGTCTTACCTTTGATATCACCCACGATATTAAAGATAATCTGCTTAGTGAACTTATTTAATGGTTCCTCTGAGATTGGTACTTCCAAGATGGGGTTTTCCGCATCAGTATGAACTGTGATGGTTCTAGAATCATCAGTGCCTTCAGAAGCCGTAAGGGTTCTGGAGTCATCTGACCTTATGGAAGGGTTTACAACTATTGAACTAATTTCTTCGATATTTAACTGAATTCGAGATAGAGCATCAGCGTTTGTGTTATATTTGCCCTGTTTGTAGACAACTTCGAAGTCGTATTCAGTTAATTTCAAACGCCATCTTGTAAGTCTCGAATTTGGCTCTTTTAAACTCATCACCCATTGCAAGGGTTTATGATCTGTTAATATTTTAAATTTCCGACCAAATAAATAGGGTCTGAAATACTTGGTAGCCCATACGATGGCAAGAAGCTCCTTTTCTATTGTGCTGTAATTCAGCTCGCTAGAGTTCAGAGTTCTCGAGGCATAAGCGATAGGTTTATCTGAGCCAATAGTACCTTGGGATAACACAGCTCCAATAGCAACATTGGATGCATCAGTTGTTAAAATAAATTCCCTTGTAAAGTCTGGGTACTGAAGAATCGGGTCATTGGTCAAAAGTGTCTTGCAATGTTCAAAACACTTAATGTAGTTTTGATCTAAGGTTATTTTAGAACCCTTTTTAAGGCATTGAGTTAGCGGTTTCGTAATACGTGCGAAATCGGGAATGAACTTTCTGTAATACCCTAAGAGACCTAAAAAGCGTTTTATTTCGGTAGGTGTTTTAGGGATAGGGTATTCCTTAATAGCCTTAATTTTATTAGGATTTGGCTTCACCCCGTCTCTGCATATGACGTGTCCTAGGAAATCGGTTTCCAACTTTAAGAATTCAGATTTATCCATCTGTATTTTAAAATTGGATTCGCGTAATCTATTAAATACTTTTTCGAGATTAACCATCATCTCTTGTAGTGACGTGCTAAAAACTATGATATCATCTAAGTAAACTAGGCAGATATTATTCTGCAGATCTCTTAGCACATTATCCATGACCCTTTGAAAGGTGGATGGGGAGTTTTTTAGCCCCATTGGCATTCTAAGGTACTCATAGTGTCCATTTTCAACATTAAATCCTGTTTTCGGGATGTCAGAGGGGTCCATTTCGACTTGATGAAACCCACTTGCTAAATCTAAAGTGGTAAAATACTGACATTTACCTAATTTATCTAATACGTCCGTTATGTTTGGGATCGGATATTTATCGTTAATGGTTTTTTCGTTAAGCTTCCTAAAATCTACAACTATTCGCCATTTAGTTTTACCAGACGCATCTGCCTTTTTGGGCACGACCCAGATAGGCGAACTCCATGCAGAATCGGATGGTCGGATAATATTCTGTTCTAGCATTTTTGCAATTTGTTCCTGTACTTCCTGTCGGTGGACATAAGGATAACGATAACTTTTGGTATATACAGGGACTTCATCCGTCGTTTTAATACGATGTTTTATCTTGTTGGTGAATGTTAATGGTTCACCATCTATGTAAAATATATCTGCATAACGTGAACACAATGCCTGAAGGTTAGCAAGTTCCTCAGGATTTAGATGGTCTGTTCTAAGCTTAGATAAAACTTCGGATACGCGCTCAGGAGAGTTTTGTACATAATTACTCTCAGTGTTAAAAATTTCACCTTCAATCGGTCTATCCATAGAAAATATTATGTCATTGTCAGAATTATTATGTACTTCGACCCAACCACGATTATTCTCTACCGCGGTTACGCAATCGGTAATAGTGCAGTTACACATGATTTCATCTTGTACTAAGACATCTCCATCTGGGCTATTAATAGGTAATTTCATTAACTTAGATGATTGAGCAGGAATTATGTCTTCGTACAAGTTAACGTTACGAGAATCGTAAATTTGTAAAGGTATTTTTGCGTTTCTCGTTGTTAGTACTTTATTCTTAAGGTCTATGTTAGAATCCCAAGCAGTTAGTAAATCTAAACCTAGTAACCCATCGAAGTACTTATGAAAATCGTACACGAATAAAGTCATGTCGCCTTGTACCTTGTATTCGTTAAAACAAGGTAACGTGATAGAATGATTATGTGAACTCGTAAAATTTGAATTTGTTACTTCGAATGGTTCATAGTTTAAAGGCCAATTATAGAAATAAGTTTGTACAGCTTGCGGGCTTATAAAGGATTGATTTGCACCCGTATCGATCAAGATTTTAAGAGGTGGATCTTTTATCTGAACATACATAAGCTGTCTTTGCGTTTGCAAATTTATTTCTATTTTTGCTTGTCTGTATTGGGACGCTTCTGAAAATCCTCCTGTGTAGAAGAAGGATCCTCTACTTCCTCTACTGTCATGCTATCAGTGTACTCGCAATCGGCTTCATAGTATTCAGGGTATTGCTCGCATGTATAGTAATAAGGTTCGTATTCGAGATAGGCGTTATCATAATCGTACAAATAACCTAGCTCGTTGAGATTTACATCGCGAGATTTGAAATAGTTAGACGGCGGCGGGTTGCCATGCTGTCTCCAATCGTGTCCAGTCATCGGCATTTGTCTCTGGACAAAAGGTGTTACACCACTCATAGGACGCGGGGAGTTATAATTGAATGTCTGATGCTGAGGTCTCGGAGGCATTCTGAACACATTACTTCCCGGTTTATAATTAGGTGGGGGTGCACGGAACATTTGTTGCGTACGTGTTGTACCCCTTGGTACCAGGCTCGGACCAGGTCTCCAGCCTTGCGAACCTTGGTTCGTCATGCCTTGCTGACGTGATGGTCCAGGCATGTTATTATAACCCGGTGTCATTGGAGGGTTAAAAGATTTTACTGGTGGAACATTGTTAAAATGATTAAAAGGAAGTCTAAAATTCATAGTAGGTGGCGGTAATTGTCTGTCTGTCAAGTCTTTCTTATACGGTCCACCGTCATTGCGTTGTTGAATATAGAGGGTGTTCAATTCCTCCTGTACGAATTGAAGTGCTTTTTCCATAGAATTAGGTCGCATACAACGAATCCTAGATCCTAGTGGGTCTTTTAGTCCTCGTAGGAAGGCTTGTAGCGTCAACTTGGAATATAATACCCTTTTCGCCTCGACTGTAGTTGGTATGGTTTCGTGCAGACTAATAAAGGTCATTATTGTACTGAACAAGTCTTGGCATCTTTCATAGAACTCTTGGGGACTACTATTGCCTTGACACTGAAGTGATAAATCATTATAAAGCGCGGTCTCATCGCGTTGATCAGCAAAATTATTAATTAGTGCATTGCGGATACCGTGCCAGTTATCTGGAACGCCATAGGAGTTTATAAGCCTAGCAGCCGGTCCTGTTACTTTATTAAGGATGCCGTTAAATAGTGCCAAATTGGATAAATCGTTACCAGGCTCCGATTTAAAATGCGTTAATACTAATTGATCACACAGATTGATAAATCGCGTCAGGACATGAGGATTACCATCAAATTCGGGCACTAATCTAAGCGACTTGAAAATAGTATCTGTATCGTTCGACATGTCTATATCTATATTTCTATTCTCGTCTATTGTACTATTCCTACTATTCCTATTTCTAACCCTAGTACGTTGTTTCCGTGAATGGAAAATCTTGTAAAACTAAAAATAATTATTAAATTTTAATTAATTAAAAATCGATAATTAAACGCGGAATTAATAAAGGATAGGAAACACTAAAAATAAGGATGGCAAATACTTTAAAGATTCAAAGTACTTACATTTGGTTTTTCTCTGATGAATCTATGTCCGGATTCTTCTCGGCTAACCACGATGTAGATTCGATGATCGCCGGGTCAGGTACTTCAGTTCCCTAATTCCCTAAGCGATTCTACCCGACTGCGCCAAAAATGTATGGTCGCACCGAGAATTTCAAAGAAAACCCAAATTTGACTTATGATTAGATTTAATATTAGAAACTACAGCTAAGTTACAAGTGCCTGTTTACTCCAAAGTTGGGAGTAAAAGTGTTAACATAATTATTACATATTGTGAAAGAGTAGGTGACGCTCATACAATGGAATGCGGCCGAACAATGGGTGCAATCTTGCACTTTTGGCAAGGGCTGCCTCACGTACTCGCTGCAGGGTTGCCTCGCGTAACATACTAATGCTTTGTTTACAGTCTTGTTTACACATGAGAAATTTAACAACAAAATGTTTTCGCGTTATGTTACTCTTGTATCTTTGAGTCATAATTAGTTTATCTTTCTCTTCCTATGAGCGATGTACTTTGATCATCCTTTTTATTTTTTTGTTGTTGTTAATTATCGCTCAAACTTATGGCTCAGGTCTCGCTTGTCGCTTCCTCTCTTGCCTTGGAGTCGTCTCCCGGGGCGTGTCGTAGACGAAGGATATCTTAATACCAATGCGTTGAATCGACGGCGCACGACAATTAATAACTGCATTTACTGCACCCCCGCCCCCGCCGCCCCGCGCCGCCCCGCTAATCGCCCGCCGGATATAATGGCCTGTTTCTATCGTTAATTACACGTGGAGCGAGGTAATTGTACACCTTTCTTTCTACGGCTTAATTTTTGATGAAGTATTCGTCGGTGTGATTGCAGCCTGCCGCCTCAATATTGATGTTGTGGCGGTTCCCCTTCGTAGATTTACTGTATCAATTACATTGATAACCGTTAAGCTAATTTTAACAAAAATGTTATGGATGAACACACAGATTAATAAATAATATCTGTTCAGTGGCTAAACAATAAATAACTATTTTTTTATCCGTTTATATTAACTAATAGTTCACCATCATCTTCATTTCCTATATTTTATTTATTATTATTTAACTTTTAGATATTTATTATATAATTTTTTTTGAAACAAATTATCTTATAAATTAATTTTTAATTTATTTTAATTTTGTAGTTGTAGTTATATTTCCTTATATTTTATTTTTATAATAAGTTTAGCTAATTTAAGTATTATCTTCATTAATAAATACTATTCCCCAATTATCTTAGAGTTAATTAATCAAGTACATATTTATTATAAATTTCAAAATTACAAGAATACTTGAGGTTTTTCTCTCGGTTGTTTTATTCGGCAAAGCTCCGAGGGCCGAGATTAGGGAGGACTACGAATTAAATTAGCTTTTTTAAGTGGCTGGAAACAAAGCCTCCTTCGTTTATTTTGTTTGATTGAGGGCATGAGGGAAATTGTCTCTATTAGCTAAATATAAAAAAATCTTTTTATAAATATTAGCCGAAATTTCGTAGCGACGAACATAAATGAACAATCGAGATATACTTACAGGTGTTATCATTTTAGTCTAAAATATATTCAACCTCTCCGCGGTAAATTGTCATGCAGGAGTTACTTAGTAACCTTACTTAGTTCTGTGCATAGAAAATAATCGCTTCCGCTGCATACATAACAGTACCTAATAATACGTAAACGATAAAGTTGCCTTTTGTATACTATTTTTTACATCATCATCAATTTCAGCCAATGGACGTCCACTGCTGTAAAGGATAATAAAGTAATAAAGTATTTAATTTCAAAATTTAATTATAAAGGATCATAAAAACTTCCCAACGACACGGTTTTGAACCGCGTTCGCTCTCCTCCAGAATTAAAAGTAGGTACATCATGCATTTAAGGTGAAGTAGTGTTTGCTACAGCTGTATATTTTTACGAGGTATAAAGTTATTTTTGATTTCGAAAATCTTCAAAAAATCCTTTTCTCAAAAAAATATTTTCGATTACTATTTCGATTGAATTAACGTATAGTTACTACTACGAATAAGAATTCGTCACGCATCACGATAACCATCCATTCATTCCGTGCACACACAAAGGCCTCAATAACGGCGAACTGAAATATAACGATTCGTTATAACGCGTTACGGACGTTCCTTTATCCGCGGGAAGAGGTGATAAAGCAAACCGTTAACTTGATACTGTGCGCGGAAACACAAAGGAAATATTTCGGGCGCGAGCCGCCCGCCCGCCCGCCTAACGAACTGCGGTGTCAATTTGGCTGCGATCTCGCAGAGAGGAAAGAAATTACTTACGCCATTGTATCTGAGCATAACCTTTGTGGGCCGGAAGATGTTTAAAATGTTTTATTTTTATTATCGGTGTTATATTATCTTTTTTAAAAAATCTGAGGCAACTTTTATTTTTCATTTTTACTTTTGATTGAAGAGTTAACGAGTTTTGTCATGAAAACCGTTTTTCATAAATGGTAACTGAATAAAATACTGTAATTATTATAATTAATTAAGCAAATAAAATATGAAAATTGTTGAGACAACATCCCGTGAGGGTGTCTCATAGTTTGCGTGCAACTTAAGTTGCGTTAAAATTTATTTTTGTCGAAATATTTTAAATTTATAAAATCAAAACAGAACATGTACTCAATATAAAAATAGGCACCGAATTGCGAACCCCTGCCTTCGCAGCCAGCGGTCGCGAATAGTGGCACACAACACAAAGCGCAGGAGCGCATTGTGCACCACAACAGCCGGCCGCGTATTCTACACGTTCATTATTCTATTGACCGTTCTGTGCGCGCTATTGAACTCATCCGCACTTCCTCTGACGTCGCTACACCTCCCATTAACAGGAGTTGCAAACCTTTTGTTAAACGTCTACATTCTAAGCTTCACGTGCGAAGGATAGCTTTATAAGCTTTTGTGTATAATGCATTATATGGCAATATTGCATGTATTAGCAAGTATTACCATAAACATTTAATTAAAATACAAACAATTTCACAAACAATATTGTACGAGATTTATATGGGTATTTTAATATATATTTTTTTAAATAATACTTTATATTAGGTTTTACTCAACTCTATTTTATTCATAAGAATTTTTAAATTCTAAGAAAGCTTGACAATAAAATATTTTTGTAATTTTTTTGCTTAAAATAACTAAGTCCTTCTCAAGTACACACAGCGGAGCATAAAGTGCGCCGTGTGCAGTGAATACATCACCACTCCCCACACTTACTTATTGTGTAGAACTTGGACAGTCGCCGTCACCGCTCTTAGCAGGGTGTGTCAAAGCAGTCCCAGTCCACGTGTTCACTCTCTACGTCAGTCCCAGCAGCACGCGCGGGGCGGGGGAGGAGCACAACAAGACTACACTGACTACGCTGACGCTGAACCTATTTTCCAGTTGTCGGGCCTCGGTTGCGCTAATCCGCAATTACAAGCGTCTCGTTGCCCGTCTCGTCATTCGCTCGCCCGCCGGTGTCTGACATAGCACGCATTAACCCTGGAATTCATAGTCGTGAAGTGAACAATCCCCCACAAACCAATATTCAGTATTCACCCAGGGGCTGACTATTGAATCATCCTTCATTGCATTTCATAAACAAACTACTGGAGAGCCCCTAGGTGACTGGAGTTTCAAGCAAATGTTGTCTATGATTTTACATTAGATCTTTGAAAATTCTGTGACACAACCACAGAGAGACGTATTTTGTTAATTCTTTGACATTTTACAAAATAATTGAGTTTCTATTTTCTAATATTTTCATTTACTTTTTGTTTTTATTTATCATAGTAAAATTTAATTCGTTCAAGAGTACAATAGATCAATTTTATCAAAAAGTTTCTCACAAGAAGGAGTTGTTAGAAAAATATTGAAGATATGTGGACGAACATGATCATAATCAAAATTATCAGCCGATGGACGTCCACTGCTGGACATAGCCGTCTTGCATGGACTTTCAAACACAACGGTATCGAGCCGCCAGCGTCCAGCGGCTCCCTGCAACCCGCTTGATGCCCTCGGCCCACCTAGTGGGGGTTCGACCAACACTGCGATTTCATCGGCTCTTCGAACTATGTGGTCTGCCCATTGCCATTTCAGCTTCACGACTCGCTGTGCTACCTATGCCAGTGACTTTGGTTTGTCTGCGGATCTCCTCATTTGTGATACGATCACGCAGAGAAATCCCAAGCATACTATTTACTATTTATAAGTAGTTTGATATTTCATACTTTTGTAATGTGGAATCCTACTTGAAATAAAAAAAATATTGTCAGAGAAAATTTGTTTATTTTACTCAAAACCACCTATAATTACCTTAAATAATTACAAGTAGGTACTATTATGCTGTATTTTTTTACAATTTATAGTAAGTGCAGTAAATAAATATAGGTGTAGCTTATCCTTAGGAATAGTGGTAAAATTGCATTTCACAAAGCTTTAGATCACATAATATTATATATGTATTTAGTAGGTAAGCTTGGCCTGGTAATGGGCTGATAATAATGAACCACACACACTTATTGCAATTCTAAAATCAAACCTATGTCCTTTTGATACAAAGTTTAATTAATAACAACAATAAATACATAATTTACATATAACTTATTGTTATTATTGTATATTTTTATAGGGCCAGACTTAAATGAAAAATGCAGAAGTAAACATTTAATAATTATCTTTATTAAAGATGTGAATCAATAAATTTTTATTTTCCATCATTCATTCAATTAAGATTTGTATATATTTTCTATTGTTATGGACTTCAGAGTGAGTGACCACCTTACAATACACTGCACTCACTCCTACTACTTCGATATTAAATGCTGCTGACTTTTCAAGGTATGAGGGTCTTCCAATTAGTGTGATCTGAAAACTCAGATTTTCAAGGACCAAAGTATTCTCAGTATTCTTGGTAAAACAGTATTCTCAGAGCTCATCACTGCTATTCCCTGTCATGATAGCCGGTTTCTTTAAATCTGTGCATAGGGTCCTCCGGGGTTGTTTATATGTATACCTATGCGTGCCATCAATACAGCTTGACTTGTGGCATTTCTGTTATTTCATAGAATGCTTGATGGAATGCACATACAGTCTGAAAATAAACATTATGTTAGTTACATTTATGTAGGTTATATATTTCCTAAATCAAAACTAGATGGGTATACCTAACATTTATATAGGTTAGATTACAAACAAACTAATTAAATTCTTCATCATGAGTATGTTAAGCATGAGTCTCTCAGAATGAGAGGGATAAGGTCCACCACTCTGGCCCAATGTGAATTAGCAGACTTCACACATGTAGAGACAATGTTTTTCCTTCACCGTATGAGACATGTGATATACATTTAAATTCATAAAATGCACATAACTGAAATGATTTGGAGGTGCATGTTTCAGACAGCATTTGAACCTACACCCTCCAAATAGAAGGCAGAGGTCATATCAACTGGGCTATATGGATTTTGACCTACTCCTAATTTATCTATACTAATATTATAAACAGGAAAAATTTGTTTGTTTTGTATAGGATCTAGAATTACTGAATTGATTTGAAAGATTCTATCACTGTTGGGAACCTACAACCTCATAATCAAAGGCAGAGGTCATACCCACTGGGCTAATTGGTTTTATATCTACTCCTAATTTATTAATAATAGAAACAGGAAAGATTTGTTTGTTTGTATGTAGGTATGTAGGCTCTGGAACTACTGAACCAATTTAAAAAATTCTTTCACTGTTGGGAAGCTACACTATCCCCGAGCTCTATAGGCTATATTTTATCCCCGTATTCTTACGGAAATGGGAATTTCCGTAAGAATACGGGGATTATTGATAATGAACAAAGGTACGTACCTGGAAACATCCCGTTACATAGAATCGAAGTGCTGCTAGAATGCATAATAATAGCGGTATTGGTATTCCTCCCTTGGGTCTTCTGTGTTCATTCTTCATCAAACAGAGGCATATTATGCCTAATATGAGAATCTTTCGTACATTCCATAACGCCATAGTATTAAACTGGATTTACGCAATTGCTAATATTTATCTTGGATACTGATATAACTCGCTGTTTATACACAGTCTTAACACTTTCCAAGTCCACTTTTTAATAAATAAATCACGAATAACAACAAAAAAAAATGCCAGGGGATGGTTTGGCTGACAAATATCGGTAATTCAGCAGTCAGCCGCCAGCTCCTGTCAAATGAGGGGTTTCTTTTGTCTATGAAACGCGTAGGGGTTGAATTCGACACATAGCGACTGAATAATCCCCTTAGGGGCCCCCTACTACGACTATGAATTCCACCGTAAAAGTCATAGAAATCTTAATAGCAAAGCAATAGAAGTACCGTGTACTCCTTATACATATATGACTATTACAGACATAGCTAAGGATGACGTGGTGTAGTGTCGAGTGCCGAAACACGACGCAGTGTGGGACAAAGGTTACATTTTTATATACAAATCAAAGTCTTCTGTCTCTTTTGAATCGTCAATACATTTAATATTTTTTTACAGTAGAAACCTAGTCAAACTGAAGAGTTTACCCCAAGCTTTTTTATTGTATACTTATTTACAATAGGTAAGTATACAAATACTTTATATTACAACAACAGTTTTATATAAGCTTCGGTCAACATACAGTCGGGTTAATATTGCTGAGGACTCCATAACGGGACCGCCGCCGCGGCGTTTATAGAGATTAAGGTTTTATAAAATTTCCTCGTAAATCCTAGTGCATGAGCAAATTTTTGTTCAACATCAGCTGTGAGACGACAAATTCGCGTATCTACACGTCACTTCTAGCGCTTTATTATTAACAATTCTATGGTAAGCGCGATGGCCGAGGCGTTTAAACTTTTAAGAACATGAGTTGAGTTCGTAGTTCGTACACTCGATGTGGCCAGCTGAGAGTTACTTAGCGAGAGAAGTTCGGATGAAGAACTCGCTTTTAACTTTTAAGAGTTCCGTAAATAAAAATAGAAAAATGTCGATTCATTTATGGTGTTGAGTTCGTGGTATAAACGGCTTCATGTAAAAGGAGCGCTATCAACAAAAAAAAAATATTTTAAAGTTTTTTTTCTGCGACGATTTATAATTTGTGCACCAAAAAAACATTATAACCTGAAGCTCGTCAACCCATTTTGAAGCAGCGTTGTGGGTCGAAGCTAAAATAGGTCGATAATGATGATAAATTATGTATCTACGTAGCTAGCATTAAGACAATAATAAAATTACAATTTAATTAACTAATTAATTAAATGCAGCAATAAAATTAACCATATTATTTTCATTTTATAAAATAAATACGCTTAAAAATTTTAAGGTCGCGACTTATCACCATTGCTTTTTAAAAATGTAAAAATTGTATTTTCAATGCATGATCGTATCTTGCTTACTGTAAATGTCTTTGACTTTAAAAGCTTTTGAAATATGTATTTCAGCGCTCTTTTTTGCTGACGCGCTCTATACTAATAGGGCGGTCGCGACAACGACACGTGTCAACACGCGACAGCGGGTGTCGCGGTGTCGCGGTGTCGGGATGTCACTCCGTCGAGCTAATTTACGAGAGAGCGTCGAGGCGACAGACGCGGCTATTTCGGAACACTACAGTTGCGATTGGCCCCATCGCGCATCGGTTACGGAGCTGCATCGGAGGGGAAGATGCACAAACACAAACAAAGTGTCCGCATTCTGTGCAGTACACGAGTACCTACTCGGTCACTCGCTGTGTTGTGTTCACAGCGAGATGGGTTCGTTACCTGTACACTGACGGTTGAGTCTACATTAATAACTTTAGTTTCTAACATGCAAAATAGCATTAATAATCCTTTTTTTAACTTCTTCTTTGAGTCAAATAGCAATTTTCATTATTTTGTTATACCTCCATTGAAGCCTTACTCAATGGTTCAACAGTTAAGTTACTGGACACAACTGTGGTTGTTAGTAGTTGGACTACTTTTGTACCCACACAGTTACAACACCGTCTTTACGACTTGTAAAGCAACGGAAATGTCACATTTACAAGAATATACACATTTAAAGAAATGCGATGCGATTTAAAAGATATATGTGATAAATACAAAATATACATCAAAAAGATGTTTGCACTAAAACTACCAAGTATATGCATCAAAAGTTTCCAATACAAACGGAATTCCGATATGACAAAAAGCGGCGCGTCATTCACATGTCCGCCCGCCCCGCGTGAGAGCTCGCACCTGACGACCGCCCACCCGCCCCGCGCCCGCCCCAGCTCGTGACAAACTGCATGCATTCTTAAATACATCGCGTCATCCGGTGCACCTGAGGACGGAGGACGACTGCTCACGCTGGATTTACACACACCGAAATTTGTCACATGTTCGGAGTTCCTGTAGAATCACTATTGACTCACATAACATGAAATGAAATTAATTAAACTTTATTATTTGTTGATAATTTCAAAAAAGGTTCCTAATTTAAAATGAACTTGTAGCACTGTACCATCGTGTCGTCTTAAAGTTGTCTAAAAGTTTAACTCCTCGAGTAGTTTACCTTAAAGTCTAAAGCCTCTGTAGGTCTGTAGACATCTACAGAGGCTTTGACTTTACTACTCGTGCCGTATATTATTTCTACATAAGTAAACAACTTTAATAAATAGAATACAATGGTAAATAAATATGTAAGGCGATAGGAATTTCCAACAATTATTCCATTTGGTTGGTTTATTTTTGGTGGAGCCGTTAACTAAGTTACAATCTGAAAAATCCTTTCAGCTATAATCCAAAAAAATGAAAGCGTAAAAATTTTTCTTTGCAGACTTTGAGACGTAGGTTTTATGAGTTCGGTTCACATTACAGTCCATCAAGTGTCATATTTCAGAAGCTGGCGCGCGCCATCACTCTACACGCTCCGTAAGCCGCGCTCTCACTACCTACTACACTTACATGCTCGACGTCTATCTTTCATCAATACAATATTCTGCAGTTTTTTTACCAGATTCCCAAAAAAAAGAATATTCTTAATTTTCGGAATCTTTCGTTTATTTTCTGTTTATGGATGTTTGGATGTTTGTTACTTTACAACGCCGCTACTAATGAAGCGATTTTTGAAATGAAATTTGGAATGAAAATAGATTTTACTCTAGATTAACACATGGGATACTTTTTATACCGAAAAAATCCATGGTTTCCCGAGATTTGCGAAAACTGATGGTTTTGATGATATGAATGTTTGTTACTCTTTTACGCCTCAAATACTGAACCGAATTAGCTGAAATTTGGTATTAAGATATATTATAGCCTGGATTAACACATAGACTACTTTTTATCCCGGAATAATCCATGGTTCCCGAGGGATTTGTGAAAAACTTAATTCCACGCGGACGAAGTCGCGGGCGTCCGCTAGTTAAACATATTTAATACATATCCGTCAAATCAGATTTAATTTTAACGTGTTTATGATTTATCTGGGCATACATTTGGGTGTCAAAACGTAAACAATTTATATGCGTAGCGAATCATCAGCGTCTAATTTTGAATCCACCTTTGTCTGTAGTGTGTGGGACACGTGTCGTGGTGACGCGGCGTGACAGTTATTTGGTTCGCAGCCGAATCCCTCGAGAGCCGTCAACCAGATGGCGCTGCTGAGCCGCGCTCGTTATTTTAAATCACGCCACTCGATTGTCCAATAACATTTACACGCGGATGTAAAAATTGTTTCTCCAATAAATATGTTTATGGAGCCGTAAACGATATATTGCCGTGTACGAGTAGTCGCGATGCTGACCATCGAAGAGAGCGTTTAATCTTTTCTTGCGAACCTTTCTCATTTTTTACGGCTTCAATATTGAGTTTTATGTTCGTATCGCTTGTTATTGGATTGTATTCATTAATTTCTGAGAATTGTAGCAAAAGTGTAGGTAATTTACGAGATAATGATTTTAAACATAATAGCCTCCTTTGTTATCCAGAACCTTCAGTTTATCATAAAAGTTTCGTTATGAAACTCGAAGGTACTTAAGAAACGAACACAGCTGCTTAAATAATGTTCAAGTAATGTTTAAAAGTTGTATACTATTACTTTGTGACAACTTTAAGATGACACGACGGTACAGTGCTACAAGTTCATTTTACTAGTAAATTAGTTGTTGTAGATGAATAACTGGGCCAAAGCAGTCAAGTTATCGTGTACTCAAATAAATATAGTTCATTTTATGCCACGCCATGTGACCATCTTTTGATAGCAGACCTACGATATTGTCTTGTACTGCTGCAGCATAAATCGATGCTACTCGTAGATAGCGCGGCGAAGGTGTCGCAGCTCGCAGCGCGACGCCTCGTAAACTTGATCGACATCGCATACAGCGGTGTCTTATCCGCTCTGTGCTCTACGATATACACGATGTCTTCACACTTGCTTCCGCTAAAAATACAGAGTATAAAGTTTTGTAAAACTATTGATGTTATGGATTGCGAAAAACTTAAGTGTTCAAACATTTATATAGAATTCGAGTAAGTGTAATAATTAATAACTAAAATAACTAAACATTAATTTTGATAATACCGACAATATACAAGTACCTACTAAAAACGGACTTAATTGTGAAATAGTTGTTCCTTAAATAACTCTGCAGAACAATGGTTTCCATAGCAATATTAGTTTTAACAAACTGACGGACCACATTCAACGAACCATCATGTTATATTTAATCTCATGACTATAGAGAATATGTAAGTTTGTTATTGTCAAAACTAAGTCTGTACAATCTCGATTTAGATCTTATGATTAGTAATCCTTCTTAGAAATCATTAGTACAGTATTCCTAGTACAAGACGAGACGTGTCGGCTGTTGCAGGGCAGTGTCACCAGCTAGCTGCACTAGCGACACTGCCCGCATGAGATTCTTGGGATTCGTATCTGTTTGAACAAGCTATATATATTCAAAATAGACAGTTTTTAAAATTGATTTTTTTTCATTTAATTTGACCGCGTGACAGTACTCTTTATGAGTACTGTCACACGGTCAATAATTTTTCAATTTTAATTTTCTTTATACTGTACCGTGATTTTATCTTGAAATTGTATAAGCCACCTGTTAAAAAACAATTTACTTAATCATTTTGACTATAAATAAAATACCTACTATTACCAATCTATGACAGTTTCCTAAAAGTCTAATCCAATTCGGAAGGTATCAGTTGTATGACTCAATTGAAAATATTAAGAACCTGGTACAAACAACACAACTACAGGTACTTCAGTTACGTACATAATACCCATATTTGAAATTACTGAAACGTAAATATATTTCGTTAATTGATGGCAAAATAAAGTTTGAAGTCATTTAGATTTTACACGTCGATTATCTAGAAAAAAATAAACGCGGCATTTTTCTGAGTTATTTCTATCTGATACAGCAGAGGTGGAATTGACTTCACTCTCCGCTGTACATATTACATTGGTGTCTCCAGTGATTCAGGAATGTCGACACTTGACACCTGCGTGTCGTTTGTATCGTCACGTACAGTGTACTTGTGACCTTAATACCAATCCATACGTCCGACTCCGCTTGAGCAGCCAAGCGAGCCGAGTTTCGGTTTCAATGCAGGATCACAATGAAGGCTCTACCCGCCGCCGCTCTGTCGCGGGGCAGCCGCCGCCACTGTTTATAGTTTAAGGTTTGTTATGGCATGTTTGGGAAACACTGTCGACTCGCTCTCCGTTGTGATATGTTGACACATAAGGTGCGAAGAATTTTAAGCTTCCAAAAAAAAGAAAGGTGCTAGAGCTCCTGGTCATAATAGCCCCTTCACAACTGGCAGCACCTTATAATGGTAATAAAATACCTTTGTCACGTGAATAGCATCTCTGTTTGCGATATAAATTCTCGGAATGTGTGTTCAAATGTTGAAACAGGAAGACAAGATTCTCACACTATTGAATTTATTGAACGTAAAATATCTTACGTGTGATTAAGATTAGCATCTGCAAGCTATGACAAAATTACTATGAGAAAACGTTCAAAAATAACTAAGTATTTCAATGTATTAAAATTTAAAGTTTTAGGAAATTGTATTGTGAAAGTATAAATTATAATTATGTATGAATATTATGTTATTTACAAAAATCTAAAATAAAAAATTAAAATTTTGAAAAACGTTTAAAAACAGAATGTGATTCAAATTGAAATATTTTGAAACACACGACATCAAAAGAAGTCCTAAAGCATTTAACTTCCGCTATTGCTACACACACACACACAAGTTCGCGACATGTCGCTCTTGCGTCCAGTCCGGAACTGCGATAACAGTTGTCGAAGGCTCGCAGGATATCTACCCGTATACCCTACCCTATACTGTACGAGTGCTGTTACACGAAAAGTTACATACAAGTTGTTGCTCGCGACCAGTTGTTACAGCCGCATGTTTATGTTAAAGAAATTCACGTCTACGACAAATAATGTTTATGTTTGCAAAATTGACCGTTTCGAGACGATGAGATTTTGTTTAGTGATGATATGATAATAATGAGGATTAAATAAAATATGCTGGACAAACTAGCTTTACTAATTTACAATTCCTAGAGAACACTTTTGCTTTCTGTGTATCTGTTATTAGTTAGTACAAGTAAGAAAACACGTACATTAATTATTCAATTAACAGTCAATCATAAGTTACTCCGACGAGATTACCCTCCGCCGGTGTCGAGACTCCGCTCCCTGCGCTACCCGCGTCAGCACTCCGCAGTCAGATCCTATGTAATTCTATTACGCACTTTGATCTCCGAGCGTCTCCTCCTCGTAACTAAACAACGATTCATTTGCCGTCGGCCGGGGGATGATATTTTAACGCTCCCACGACATATTAATCCTCGTTAAGTCCGATAAATTATTCACTTTGATTCCGAGTACCCTTTCCAGGTACGAGCTCGTCTCCGTCGGGAGCGCCGCTACGAGCTCGTCGGCTTCGGAAACTTCAAATATTTAATTCGAGAGTTCCTCTTCGCGGAGTCGGTTCGGTTGCCAAATGAATAGCGTCCTTTGAAACATTTATTTTTATGGCCGCGCTATTTTATGTATGAGTCACTTTGCTCGTTTAAAATTAATGAAGTTTTTGAAGAACGACGCCGAGGAGATTCAATTTGAACCGAGTGGCCTGCAACGAGTTCTCGACTGAGAAAATTGTACGGAAATGCAGACTTTATAAATTCGATAACACGCGAGTTTCCAAAAATTGCTTAGGAAATACATTATAGAATATTGGTCATGATAGATAATTTTTGAAAACCTCTGCGTGTATTTAATAATATTAAACTAATAATAAAATCAGTTGGAGATGATTCCGCCAGCTCTTTAGATTAATATCTAAAGTAAGTAAGTAACAGAATTCCGTTTAATAATCCTTTGTTTTTCATTACAATTCAACAAATAAATCACCGAGAAAATTATTTGCGACTATTTGCCAACTTTCAAATGGAAGCACTCAATTTAGCGTTCCCATTCTGAATTGTCAATACTCATTAAACTAAAACGCACACTGCGGGCATCTAAAATGAAACTAGAGTAAACAACTTGATTAAATCGTAATGAAGTAAGCCGGGAGTTGTTGATCGAACATGCTGAATACGCGGATAGTGTGCGCCACTCGTCGGCGACACGAGGCGCGTCTCGCGACAACTCAAACATCAGGCGATGTCTGTCGATCGGAAAATGAAAATTAAATGAGACATCAGCGTGCGGGCCCAATCACGGCGATGGAACGAGCCTGAATAATAAAATCATCCGCGCCGCGGAGCACGGGCTGCGAGCTGTGATCTATGGCGTCCGGTGGTTTATGCTAATATTCATGGTATGTGAAATTGTATGAAAATTGGTTCTAATAAAATTGTTAGATCATTACATTCTGTTTAAATATTCCCAAAATCATTTACCGTCACATTCGGAAATTTATATGTAACATCTTAAATTTAACTCGAGTTTAATTTTGGTAGTTTTTAAACGAGTTAGTTGAAACAACGACGCACAAATCATCATGGTGAGAATATGTTTTATATGACCACTTAAGACATTGCAAAAAGTAATAAATTCGAAATGAGTTATTTATCAATCTCGATAAGAAGTTGAAATACCATAAAAAGATGAAACGATAGAAGTTTCGCAAGGAACAACAACAAACGGTAATGAAGTCCATCTGCAGACACTACGCAAGCGGAGAGAGCCGATTAGCTGCAATGCGAGCTGATGCAGCGCTGTCGCTAACCGAGTTACAGAACAACGCTCCGCCATTAGCGATATTACTGTCCAGCTCGCAACTAGCTACAACTTGCTGCAAATAGCAACTTGCTGCTAGCGACGGCTAACTCGCTTGTGTGCTGCCGCTATTGGATTAGCGTGTTATTGGGATCCCTCTAAGTGGGAATTGTGTTATTGTTGCAACAATTGCAGCAGAACAATCAACTCATATTAAAGTTTCAAACTTAGCACCACTACTTATTAGGGAGGTAATTCTTTTAACACCGTGCTAGACATTAGAGATAGTCTAGTTTAGAAACTAAAATTACACATTTCATATCGGAACAATAATTCTCGTATCGTATATCTGTCAAAGTTCGATAGTCTATCTGTTCATGATCAAAGTTTCTGCCAGGAAGATCGGATAAGACAGACTGCAGAATAACACAATAATCGTACTGCGTAAGGATCTTCGATGAATTTAAAGTTGTTTGATTAAACTTTAGAATAGAACTAGCCAGTAACGACTTCTTCGAGAATCTCATTTTCTTATTATGCAGATTAACTGGCTGCAGCGCATGAATTATTGGAACTTTCCGTTTCATTGCAAAGAGTTAATAACTCTATCATTTCTGTAATAATTTACATTTTTACAATAAGCCTAATTAAATAATTTCCGGCTCGAACTTATATCCTGCAATCCCAATCATAGGAATACATGAAACTGTGCCTCATGAGTAGTCTAGTGGAGGCAACATTAAGAGCAATCATAAGTTCGTGTAAGGGTTGCTAAGGGATTAAAGTAAATATATGAAATATAGTTGGCGAGCATTCATGCCCTAAAACAAAATCTTGAGGGGCTAATTCACGATTTATGACGCATCTTAGGTCGTAGTGAGACTGGTCCGGGCGCTGCCAACTTGGCACTCGTAGCGCCGAGCGTTGTCGAGAGAAACGGCGGAGTTTTTAACCAAATCATTCAAACAAAATCTTCTTAATTCGTTGTATGTTTTGTTATATCTTTTTATGTACACAAACGTACCGCCCAAAGATGTTACGCTCTAAAGCTTTCAATAAAATTTTTGGTAATTTTTATTTGCATTCAATATCAAGAAGAAATCAATAAAATCGTTTAAAGATTATTTTGATGAATCGTCAGTAAATTAATTATCTATGATGTGACAGAAGGTTTTAACTAAACTTTGTACAAAATGTTTTGGCAAACATCGTCTTAGATACTGTAATTACATTCCTCAACATGGACCCAACAACAACAACCCACACACACACACACAAAACCCGCTCATCAATTCCGGTCCCTTCCACAAATTTGTGTGTAACCTGGCTTAACCCTCCCGAAGCCACATCGAAAACACTAAATACGCAAACTAACCCATTATAAATTCAATTAAGGGCGTAAGACGCAGACAATTTGAGACGGTGCCGGGGGTGCGGGGCGCGGGCGCGGGGGTCGGTATGAACATATTGCGGGCAGTCGGTGGGTCGGGCCGAGAGCGGGCCCGAGTCGAGTGATGCCTGCCCTTTGTGGGAGAACAATGCGTCCGCCGCGGAGACGCGCCAACATCGAGGTCAGCGTTTTGTGCGGCTGCCAACGAGCAGGCTCCGGAGGCCGCCTGGAGAGACAACCTTTGCTTAACCTCTCATGCGAGGCTGTGCAATCGAAAGAAATCGAATGGTAGATAGTTCCCATTCGATCACTTCATACGGAATTTATATAAATTACGTGTGCAGTCAAAAATGGAATTGGATAAAAATAATTTGTTTAATCAATTTGTGTTACTGGTACTACAAATACATATACATATGTATTTTTGTCAAATAAAGATAATGTTATATTTTTAACATAATTATATTATATACATATTAAGAGTTAATATATGTTCGAATATCTTCTATTTTAAGATAATTTTCTGTGAAACGCGTTTATGTGCGAGTCCATCGTAGTCAATCCCGCCATTGCGAGGTATATCACAATCATCGCTATATTTATAGAACCACTCGCTTCATACGATGAACACAATACAAAAAAAGCTTACAAAAGGATGAAACTTCACTAATACCGTGAATCGACACAGATATAAAGCTGCCATCACAATATCATTTGGTACAAATAATGTGAAACATGAGCTCATTGTATCGACGCGTGCTCTGCGCCGGCGAACAAAATTACAACTGTAATAACCGAATAGAGCGGAAACTTCTGAATTACAGCGGCCAGTAGCTCGAACGCTTCGCTATTACTTTACTTTGCTCCGGAAAATACACCTATAAAAAGATATTTCTTTCATACGTCGCATTAAGCTGCCCGCTCACTGGTATTGCCAGTACAATATCCTATTTAGTAAGCTATAAAAAAGGAACTGAGGAAACTCGTTATTTCTGGCTTCAACGAGTATAACCAGTGTTCATATCTATATAAATATTTATTCTAATGTCTTGAAAACCAAGTGTTACAATTTTAAGGTAGGAAGTTACGTACGAGTATAATACAAAATTCAGTTGCTAATGGACCTAGCACAGATTAATATAAATTTTCTTCCTCGATTTAAAATTCTTGTAACAACAGATACAGGAGAGACGGCCGTGATATGCACTTAGCAGTAAACGCCGATGATTTATTTCACTCTTTATTAGCCAAGCTACTCGCCGATAACAAGATAGGGTGCACCTACCTTTACCCGGCAGTAGGTACTTTTATACTTCGCTATTACTTTACTTTCGCGGTGAAAATACACGTAGGAGAGTGTATTTCTTCGCACGGCGCACTGGCTGGCGGTAACTGCGCGGAGGATCGTTATAATATACACTTGGTATTTTTTTAGCTGTCTCGTACGTCCTCTGGATAGCTCTGGGTAAGGAAATATTGAAGTTTCCTTTGTTCCAAGAAATCCTCAGTCAAAATTTTTAGCCCGGAGCTGGAAAGTCGGTGTCACATCACCTTCTTCATCTGAGAGCAAGTGAAGCCGTCCGTGCTTGTCGTTATTAGGTGTTAACATTCGATAGTACTCCTTAGACAGTTAAACATTATTACTCTAAGCGAACCGACCTGCATTGTAGCAAACTAAATCTTTGCAGATAGAAAAGTTCACCATTTCACTATTTGATCCACATGGCAATTAATTTTAAACTACAAATATGAACAATTAGGTATTTAAAAAACTGTGAAATATTAAGCCTTGTCTGCAGCCAATAATCATGATGACCGCCTGCATTTTGTATTTGCCGAATGTCATCGCATCTGGAGATAATCTTATTGTGAGAACAGCTTACCCACAGTGACAGTATCAACAACTGTAACACCAAACGTGCGCAGAGACCAACCAGTCAGCAGATACACATTACGCGATAACAGCAGAAGTTATTCCGAGCAAGTGGTCATCCCACAGAGCGGCCACTTACATGAGGAATGATAATGCTTGCTCATTGTAAGACTATACTTTTATTTTTGAACAATTCCATCAAGATAAATAGGTAGACGTGTGGCTGCGTCGATTATTATTTGTGCTGTTTTTGCCGAGATATAAAACTTAGATACAGACGCCACGCGGTGTTACCCGCGTGTTTCCCGTTCCCTTGTGTATACAGAGATAAATATGGCTTGTATTCATTAGGGCTATGTAATTTTTCAAATCGATTAAGTAGTTTTGGAGCCTATTCCATACAAACAAACAATGAAATCATCAATGTGTGATTGATGATTTTACACTATCACATCACGATTCACACTAATATTATAAAAGAGAAAGTTGTGTAAGTGTGTGTTTGTGTGTGTTTGTACGCTGCGGCTACTGAAGCGATTTGGCTGAAATTTGGAATGGAAATAGATTTTACTCTGCATTAACATATAGGTTACTTTTCATCCTGGAAAAATCAATGGTTCCCACGGGATTGGTGAAAAACTGAACTCCACGCGAACAACTGCGTTCGCGTTACTGCGTTTTTTTGCGAGTGTCCGCTAGTTCATAATAAATCTTCTTACTAATAGTGAAGGTATGGACTTTTTTTTTTTTTTTTTTTTTTTTTTTTTTTTTTTTTTATCGTCAGAGTTAGCACGGAACTGCATGGCATTACATCGTGCTAACTGCCTCTAGGGTATTTCCCATTTCTTTTTCTCCTCTTTTTCCTTTTCTTCCTTTCTTATCATTATTTTCCGGAGCATTTGTGCATATTTCTGCCACTCGCATTCGCTTGACAGCATACGCGAAATCAGGCTGCCGGAGTCTACGTGGCCATCTACCCCATGTGTCGCCCCTCTCAGATCGTCACAGGCAGGGCATTCGAATATGGCATGTCGCGGAGTGTCCTCTTTTCCACAGAAGTAGCAGTTTTCGGAGGGAGATTTCCCTATTGCGAAGAGGTAGGTGTTGAACACTCCGTGACCGCTCAGAGCCTGCGTGAGCCATCGATCCATCTCTCCATGATTCCTCTGATGCCAGCTTTTTAGATCTTTAATTAGCTCCCTCGTCCACGTTCCTTTTCCGCCCGCGGACCATTCTGTTCCCCATTCCGTCAGGGTCTTTTCGCGTAGTTCATGTGAACTCGATTCTTTATCCAGAAAAGATTGCGCGCGTTCTCTAATTAGTTTGTCTACAGGGACAAGACCGGCTAAAACAAGTACTGCGTCTGTGGAGATAGTTCTATATGCTCCAGTTATGCCTATTGCCATCCGCCTCTGTACTGCCTCTAATTTTTTCCGATACAGTTCGACTCTCATGGCATTTTCGTAAATCGGCGCTCCGTAGAGAATAACGGAGTGAGCTACCGAAGCCAGTACTCTCCTCTTGCTCGCTCTAGATCCCCCTCTTGTTGGCATCAGTTTGTGCAGTGCCTCGACCAAGTTTTGGGATTTTTTGGCGACCTCTTCAACGTGTTTTTTGTAGTTGAGGCTTTTATCGAGCCACACCCCGAGGTATTTAACGTGCTCTTTAGGAGCAACTGCCATATCCTCAACTACAAACTTTATTGGGTCTAGTTTCCGCCTTCCGCTAAAAACAATAGCCTCAGTCTTCTCAGGTGCTAAAGCAAGCTTCTTTTCCTTCATCCATGCATTGATTCGTCGGAGCGCTGTGTTTGCCCTAGTCATGAGAGATTTCATTCATTCTATACGACGGGGTTCTCCACCTTAAACAGGAAGAGGGCATCCAGCTAGTGGGTTTTGCCGACGATCTGGCGCTAGTAGTTGTTGCAAATACAGAGAAATCTCTCAAGGTATGGACTAACACGCTATAATTGTTGATGTAATTAATACTAACTTAAAATAAAATAATAGTAAATTAAAAAAAAAAGTTCAACAACTGTGTAGCGATGTAGCGACATTTGCCACAACTCTGCAATGAATGAAATGACTTCAAGTGCAAGCGCTTTGTATTACCAAGTGAACAGTGTCGCTATTTCACCTCCGCGAGCGCAAATAAAGGAAGCGGCGTAAAAAGTGCACGCTGCGGCTTAACGGCTTAAACTGAATTACAGAGCGCGTTAACATGTCGCGGCTAAGCCGACGCTAAATTACAGCTGCTGGCGCGGGGCGGCTCGGGGCATAGCGGGGCATAGCGGGGCGGCGCGGGGCAGAGCGATTTGTTACCTTGCTTTTTTATCTTGAATTAGCGCTTTTTACACATTAGCAGCCTGCTGTGACCACACTGTAACGAATTTTATCAGTATATGAGTAAGTAAAAGTTGCGCTGCTGCGTTGCCCAACTGCGCTACAGTCTAAAAGGAATGTTATGTTTTTATTTAACCCCAAACAAAAGTAAATATTATGTCATTGAAATATTAGAAGATTTGTATCTAAGATATTCAGTCTGTTATGACAAGTATTACTTATGATGTTCAAAAAAAGCTTAAATCAGCAAGCTCACGAATAGCACCAACTACAAGTTACTGGAACTTCAATATAGAACTCGTGTGATATTTGTAGTCCCAACTTGATTAATAAATTTTTTTTTTACTTTTTTCATAAATGAAAATGTTCTGCAAAAGCTCTCGGAACAAAGTCACAAGTTAACGACGAGAGCTTTCACTTTCAAACGCTCTAGAGTCCGTGACGCTTCGAAATATGGAGTCAGTAATGTTAAATTCATCACAGCAACTCTCCGAGGCGTCCGTCTGCATCAAATTGTCAGCATCGATCAATGATTAAAAGAAAAACGTAGACGGGAACATGTAAGGCAGTCGGTTAAAAAAAACAGTTAAAATTGCTAGATTGCTTTCTTTCAACACGTAGATGTGAGTTTACACAGCCGGTAGGAACGGCTTGAGAATGAATTACTACTTTTAATTAAGTTATTTAAATTAAGGTAGTGTATATGGAGGATAGTTTTTGATTCAATTTGTGGTGGGCTACTGTGAGATGGCCGCCCATTTCTAACCCATAATGAATTTTAATTTACTTATCGTCATTATCAATCACCTCGTAACGATCATTCCTTTCATAGATGATATTATGTCTATTAAATATTTAAATAGTTTTAAGCTTTTACTAGTAGGTAGCGAACGAATTTCATAATATAATCAGCTCCGCAGTTAACCTGCAGTTGAATTGATAATCGTACTTTGTAAACTGAAAGGCAGCTTGTCAGCAAAAGTGTGAATGGCGATAGTACTGTCCAGACTTAGCTTACAAAGTAACATATTATGAGTATATTTGAACTGTTGTATTGACTATTACTACGAGTAAGTTCGCACGTCTACCAGTTCCCACAGTCTGCGGCGGCCGCACAAGTTTGTGTCCCGCAGCGAGGCGCGCCTGCACCGCGACTGTTGAATGTTTCATGCGAATAGCGATGAGCTGATACCACCACTGTTCGAGTGTTCAGTACGAGTAGAACACCTCCAATGTGACTTATGCGAGGCTGATAATTGATTGGTTTCATTAGCGGTACATAACTGTTTACATGTTTGTACGTTGTTAATGTTACTTTTATTGTAAAAGGTAAATTACTGTTAGAATCATAATGGTTAGAACTAATAATATGTTATAGCCACTATTTATTAGCTGGACTACTAAAAAACTGCTTAGCGGCAAGAATAAGCATGCTATAGTATGCGCATTATCATCTGAGTCGTCCGGTCATAAAAGTCAAAAAAGATAGGAATGTGCAGCGCGCCTACCTGCGCACCCTAATTATCGATAAACGGCTACCTGCGCACGTGCTAATGATGAGTCAATAATGATTTGGACGATTCTGATTGGTCGGTTTCTAATGTAATTGCATTGCGTATTTTTTTTGCTATAAATGTGTTTACTGCAATTAAATAAATACATTCATGTGTTACTCGTTGCGCACTATGGATACTAATATATAATAAATTTGGCAGAAGACGAAGATTCTGATGATGAAGACTCAGATGAAGATTAATTTTATTTAGTTAATAATTATATAATATGAAATATGTATTATATTAAATCAAATATTGTTAATTTTTTTAATTTTGTGAACAAGATACGATAATAAACTTTACTTATCGATAATATGTCTTTCATTGTTACACCCTTCACTAGACGGCTCCATAAGACCCATAAATGCAAGCGAGATAGATATAGAGAAATGATTTATGGCCCTAAGACTCAGTTGTTAATGCTATTAGTATAGTAATGATGTGCGCACACCTTCGTGTCACACTGTCGTCCGATCTGGTCGCTGTAGTGTGCGCTGGCTCCGAACACCAGATATTTGAAGGACGTAATCTCCATCGGAGGCGAGTCTCGCCGGCTCTCGAAAACCTCGACATTGACACATGGCGCGCCGCAGACGAGTGACAGTCATAACGCTGTGACGGACGCGAGTGTCACAACTCACTGACGGACGCTCTGTCATGGCCTCTACTGCGGCTCTCGCGCGATCTCACTCGTGAATCAGACGAGATCCGAGTTCTGAACTTAGAGATAGTAACAAACTACCAATTATATACACGAAACACGTGATATGATAAAAAATACGTGTCGAATCGAGAAGTACGAGTATTTGTGTTGAAAAAGGAGCTAAGGTTCTCAATTAAAATAATTAACTAAAATAATCTTAATTAAATTGGTAAAAAAATTGCTGGTAATGTAAAACTACCACTGAAAAAAAAGATAGTTTTAACGAAGTACATTCATATATTTACAAGTAAACAATGTTATTAAGCGCCTAATCTTTACTTTACAAATAAGCGATATGAAATAAAATTATGCTAGTGTAAATACTAGTCACGCAATAAGCAATGTCAAGTTTAACTAGAAAAAATCGTACAGAATTTGTAAACATTATCATTGCGAGGCGATAGCGAAATGAAATGAAAATTTACTCAATCGAATTGTTTGTAAAAATGGATTTATTTGTTTGTTGATTTCTATAATAAAATGGCAATTATTATATATTCTATAATATATATAATTTATTCTATAATAAATTAAAAGAAAGTATTGATAAAGTATGTAAATATAAAGTACAAACGCACACGACAAGTATATCTAGTGTTGTAATATCAATGTAGAACGTGTGAAGTTGGCAGAAACTCTGTTACGTTAGAGTCAGTAGTCACAGTAAAGATATTACAAGCAGTATAATAACTCGGCCGTATTTTTGAAATAAATACCTACAGCCGCGCGGTACGTAAACATGTCATAGGGCTGCCCGCATGCAGCAATTTAATTACATTTGCTAACTTTGTGTTTCCACTTAGTTTTGTGATTGTAAATAAACTTTTTTTATATAAACAAATAAAATACTTTGTAAATTGTAGTAAAATGGGAAGTGATAAATAAAAATGCGTGTTTTTTGATTGGTTGATTTAATTAAGGCTGATACTACGTCAATGATCTTGAAGGATTGGTCGTATTCTTAAACATATTTATTTCGGTGATGCCATCTAGGTATTACCTCCACACTACGTGAACAAATAAAAAAAAAGATAAATACCTTCATGAAATTGTAGTGATTTAAAATAGATAATGAAACAATGAACAAACGCACTAATTGTCCCTACGATACGATAGTTCCCCTAGATTTCTCTAGGATGCCATTATCAGATCCTGACATGAAAAAAATGGGACTAACCTGAAAGAATATTCATCCAAACAAAAAAGAAACGGTTTACAAATGACGGAAATATCGCTGAAATATGTAAATACGATACGATTCTTTTTGGAAGTCGGTTAAAATTCTTGTCACCAATGCCAAGCTGAGCAAAAGTTTTATGAGCTTGCACATTAAAGTGCATAAAATCCGCCATTTTGAATTTTTAAGAACTAAGTTACCCAGTGACACTCGGCCTATCTAGACGAGTCTAATGACATATCATTTATCAGTATGTGTGCTTGGCAAATTTGTTCGTAACACTCCCGAAGGTCGGCGCGGTCCGGGAGGGGGGTAACGATGCTCAGCGCGTACGACTTCACACCCGCGCAGTCCTTTCCTCCCGTCGCCCGCATACAACAACAAGTCATAACATTCAAACACATACTCCTCCTTTGGGCTTCGCCGCAGTCGGGTAACAAAACACAAATGATCCGAGCACAGTCACACAATACATTGTACAAGCAGTCGAGGTTTTAATACAAGCTTATCGTACCTACTGTATCGTGATTCATGAACCGCGTATAGCTACATATTTCAATCGTGTCAATCACTTTCCTTTACTCTATTCACTTTATTTACTAATCCAGATACCTACCTTTATTCTGGAGATAAAAGGAAATACCTTATCCATTAAAAAATACAAGATTATGTACCTACCTACTAATAAGTAAATTTATTTTAAAGTTAACCTTTCAGAGTTTCCAGGTAACTTAAAAAAAGTTATCTCTGGATGGGATAATTTTGAATTCATGCATCCAAAAACGGCACAGTATTTCCTACTGGTCATAATTAAAAAAATCTAATACTATTAATACACTTTACTCTGTTAATACACCGTGCGTTCGTTCGTCACCGCGGCACAGTCGCGACTGTCTTCACCCTACGATCACCCCATGTTCAAGGAGCGTAGGTATAGCTCGCGTTTCGACCTCTAGTATGAAGTCCAACTACTAGTTGTAATATCTTTTCTGTGCAGTAGTTGTGTCCCGTGTCCGGCCGAGTCCGCGCCCGGGGCACAGTAGATATATTACAAGCAGTATAATAACTCGGCCATATTTTTGAAATAAATACCTACAGCCGCGCGCTCCGTAAACATGTGATAGGGCTGCCTGCCTCCAGCATTTTAATTACATTTGCCAACTTTGTGTTTCCATTTAGTTATTTGATTGTAAATATACTTTTTTTTAAATAAACAAATAAAATACTTTGTAAATTGTAGTAAAATAGGAAGTGATCAATAAAATGCGTGTTGTTTTTTGATTGGTAGATTTAAATAAGGCTGATACTAATCAATGACCTTGAAGGACCTTCATATATTTATTTTGGTGATGCCATCTATCTATTACCACCACACTATGTGACCAAATAATAAAAAATCGGTCAAGTGCGTGTCGGGCCACGCGCAGTGTAGGGTTCCGTAGATTATGTTAGCACTTTAACCCCTTATGTAATGTACAAAAATACCGATAACGATACCCCCACACTATAGAATAGACGATAAAAAATTGACCCTGACTTGGCATGTAGGGAAGGAACTACAAAAAACAAATTGAGATTGACCGGGTTCGCTAGTAGTTTAATAAAAAAATCTGGATAGATATATTGATATCAGCTGGCTCTTTACTTTTTTTATTCAAATACATTAAAGTATGAGCAACACAATAATGTTGTTAAATTCAAACAACTTCTTTACGTAACTTCTTTATTACCTTAAAATACAGGTATACAAAACATACATGTCATAAGATTTAAATCTATGTATTACATAATAATCAAAGAAAACAACCTAAATGAAGAAGTTAATAAATAATTATTTAATAATATTATATTAACGTTTACGTCATTTACCTATTTACACAATTTTATCATTTAAGTATTTATTTATATATATATTTATTAAATTATGCCTTTAGAATACAAAATATTAATCAAACTTTATAAAAATAATAACTTTTTTCCTAGTAGTAATAATTAAAAAATCCAACACACTGCGTTCGTCACCGCGGCACAGTCGCAACGGTCTTCACCCCACGATCACCCCACGTACGAGCTGCGTAGGTATAGCTCGCGTTTCGACCTTTAGTATGAAGTCCAACTACTGCTTGTAATATATCTACTGTGCCCGGGGGTTGTACTGCGGCGGGGGGGCCTCGCTATCTCAATTCTCAAGTACGTATTGTGTTAGAGGTACATGTTACCTGCTATGATTACATGGATATTGTAACATTGTTTATATACTCATTAATTACTTCTTAGTCAAGTGAGTCAATTATTACTATTGGATATGAAAAGTTAGTCTTTATTAAAATTAACCTTAAATATTATACTTGACTGGTCATGCTAAATTAAGGAGTATAAGAGAAAAATTATAAATAATAGGGTTCCAGAACTCGTTCCAGGAACTATCTACTGGTACTAACGAATTTTATTGGCATTCTATTGACTTTAAAAGTTTCCACCCACACTGTTTGACGAGGGAAGGATAGCGCTTTGTAAGACGTATTTTCCTTCAAGTACTCCTTGCGATGTGACGGTTTGTCATGAAGTGTACCTGCTTCAAGTGGCTTCTAGTAGGAAACTATTTGTATGTTTGATAGATGCCTCATAAGTACGAGTAGACTTTAATTTACTCAGCTGAAATCTTTGGGCTCTTCAGGAACTAATTTGTGCGGACATGTTGGTATAGGTGTGTAGTGTTGTACTCGTGTTCGGCAGGGGCTGCGCTCGTAAATTGTATAATCTGTTCAATATTTCGTATCGTTCCCTGGGGCGTAATGCACAAAGAGTTGCTTGAGAGGAAACTTTCTGAATTTGTCAGAGTTAAGTACTCTGAGAAAATATTATATCTCTATTTCATATTTTAGTCATGACATAAACAAAGTTTCAGACCGATTTAAAGTTGTTTCTACTGTTTGTAAAACTTAGACATACTATTTGGGCAAATCCGGTAAATCATTCTCTGAGTTCATTCTCAGAATAGAGAATGGCTCCGACAGCAGGGTAGAATGCACGTTAAATTTTGTCAGAATTGGATGACGATAAAAAAAGAAATTCAAAATATAAAAGTTGGAGATGATGGACCCATGAAGACCAAACTTTTAAAAGAAAAGCAACTAAAATAAACATCTAACACTTACCGGCTTAGTATTGGGCGGATAGCAGCGATCGAGAGTTATAAAAACTTTCTTTGTTTTATTCCGACCCCCTCAGGAGGGGACCCCGTCTGGAGTCAAATCGTTTTCCGATACTGCTGTGTGTGTATGTGTAGTGTGTAGTGGACACACGCGGGGTTCGCATGGTTTTGGGGACGTTCGATTTATGAACTCGTAATCGACGGAATTTAAAATTTTATGAGCGCTTTAACGGCCGGCTGCAGACAGCGCGCCGTCGATACTCTGTGATGCACATCACTATACTCGGCGCCAACGCTGGGGGCTATACTGTGGTAATAATAGCAATATTTTGTGATGTTTCAGTATTTTCGATCTAGAATATTTACGTTTTAGGCTCAACTGGTCAGCTTTGAAAAGCATGCATTGAACAAAGCGTTTTATGCGTCATCTAAAAATCACGTATTTTTGTCGGATAGGTATAACAAACGAATCCGAAGTCGATACACATCATTTTGTTTATTCAACGCCCATTCTATGCTGGGCATAGTTATGATGCAATGAGCGATGTATTCAGATTTCAGAATAATGGCGCTCGTTCAAAAAAAATTCATAGCAATTCTGCAATGAATAAACAATAGATGTCAAATCATTTCAATAGCTCTCATTATCCGACAATGACCGAGTCAATAGCCTCGCTGCAGACACAGTAGCAGAAACCAAAACAGTTTTGAATCAATAAGCACCGCGCGCGTGATTGCTGCGAGCTGATACGCCAAAACATCATTAATAATAGTTGAACCGCAAAGAGAATTCCGAAATAGCCTTCATACAGCCGCGGGAAGTGCACGCAAAGTAAACCCAAGGCTTTTGACGTTGACTGCATTAGAAAATTGATACCCATTAAGGCCTCACCTCACTGGGCAGACACGGCGGCGTGGCAGCTAAACATAGCCTGAGCACAGTTACTGTGTCTGTGTACTAGCCGGACGACGGAAGGCTTAGAACTTGACATCACATGAACGGTAAGCTGGGAGATTCTTTGTATAGTAAACAACTTAAAAATACATTTATGTGCATTAGTATATATCTTACCTAGCAAAAAGGAGAAAAAAAAACAGAAACATTGTATAAAAGACGTGTGTCTTTGGACGCTCGATAGAAGTGATAACTCAAACCTGCTGCCGCATGAGTGAGAGAAAAAGAAGCCGAGCGAAACTAATTTAATTAATTAAAAAAATTTTTTTATTAAAATTATTATAACTACAACTTAAATTAAGAAATTAATTATCACGTGTGTCAAACGGCGAAGGAAAATAAACGTGAGGAAACCTGCATACTATAGAATTTTCTTAGTTCTTTCCGTGTCTGAAGTCTGCCAATCCGAACAGCGTGGTGGACTATTGGCTCAACCCCTCTCAGAATGAGAGGGGTTGAGCCAATCGAGCTCGAGCTCAGCAGTGAGCCGAATATGGGTTGATAATGATAATGACATCATATCTGTTAATGTACTAAGGACGCTACATCAAAATCATAACCTTTTCAATCACGAAATAAGATCTAGCTAAACTTGTTTAAAACGATACGATTTCGCACGAGTGGTCGTGGCTTCCCAGTAAGATGTGGCCCTTACAGTGTTATGTCAAACTTTCCAATCACGAGCAATGACATTTACCGACTACCGTCCGTCACGCGACGACACGAGTCCGTCACGTGTCACGTGTCACGTGTCACGACTCAGGAATTGCAACGATATCTATGAGTAATTGGACGACTTGCATAACTGTTGCTATTCTAGATACTGTCGTGAATAATGAAATCGAGCCGGAGGTTTATAATTCCATGGTATTCCACTTGATATCAGGTCGACTAAGTGCTTGCTCAGTTGAATGCTGCTACAATATATAATACGAGTATACCTTCATTAGCGAAAATGAATCCGAAGAGTAACATACATATACATACATCGTTTGATATTAGTACATATTAGTAATTGTTTTTAAGTATAACAATCTACAGAAAACACATGATAATTTATAGTAATAAGCTGTAAGTTTTAATTAAACTGTACAATGTTAAAAAACAAACGGTGAAAGATAAGAAAACTCAACGACACTGCAGCGCGAACAAAACAAGAGGGAGCTGAAATTGTAAGACATTATTAATTATCTCATGTTTTCTTTCCATCGCACATCAAGCACCCGGACATCAAGAACCGCAGGGAAATTAGATAATAATGTGAATTTCATTATACGAGCGAATATGAGAATTAAATTTACGATCGTTATGAGCAGACATTTCAATTCCAACTTAATTTAAGAAACAAACACCTAATTCAAAATCGTTAATTTCCAGAAGGCCCTAGTTTACAAGGAGTTTTGATACATCAAGTTTGATTATTATTGATAGCGAAACACCACGAGTTCGGAGGACAGATTATGCTTAGAAGAAACGTCATGTACTTACTAACACTTTACAATAATAATGATTACAATAAAATATTGATCTACTTCTTGTGCGAAGATGAAAGCCAATTCAATTGCCTCTCAGCATCTTTGTCATTAATTTATTAAAAGGCGTCCAAGAATTTGAATACAAAACGATCTCGTCCAAGTGAGTCGTCAACACTGTATTTTTAACAAGATCAAACGAGCAACAATGTGGCGAACAACAACAGGGCGAGCAAAGGTCGTAACTCAGCGGCTCCACGAAAAGTATAAAAGTTTAATAAGTTCGGAATCTCATTACAACTTCTAGTTGTGTATTATACGAGCAGTTAGAGAAAAACAACCGAACGAAAGTTTCGCTAACTAGAAGCGCTCGCTTTACATTTACTTGAGACTTTGTGTCCTACATTAAGTACCTACTAGTTACTACTGCCTGCAGTTGCTGCTGCTACGGTTTACTCGAAAACATTTCTTCAACGATTCATTAACGGTGGAATTCATAGTCGTAGTAGGGGGCCCCTAAGGGGATTATTCAGCCGCTATGTGTCGAATTCAACCCCTACGCGTTTCATAGACAAAAGAAACCCCTCATTTGACAGGAGCTGGCGGCTGACTGCTGAATTACCGATATTTGTCAGCCAAACCATCCCCTGGCATTTTTTTTTGTTGTTATTCGTGATTTATTTATTAGAAAGTGGACGTTCGGATCGTTATAAGTGAAGTTATAAACAGCGAGTTATATCAGTGCCCAAGATATATATTCGCAATTGCGTAAACCCAGTATAATACTATGGCGATATGGAATGTACGAAAGATTCTCATATTAGGCATAATATGTCTCTGTTTGATGAAGAATGAACACAGAAGACCAAGAGAGGAATACCAATACCGCTAGTATTATACATTCTAGCAGCACTTCGATTCTATGAAACGGGATGTTATCAGGTACGTACCTTTGTTTATTATCAATAATTTTTTGTTCATGAAGACGCCGCGCGGTTTCACCCTGTGTGGTTCCCATTTCCGTAAGAATATGGGGATAAAATATAGCCTATAGAGCTCGGGGATAGTGTAGCTTCCCAACAGTGAAAGAATTTTTTAAATTGGTTCAGTAGTTCCAGAGCCTATACAAAACATACAAACAAACAAATCTTTCCTATTTCTATTATTAGTAAAGATAAATTAGGAGTAGATATAAAACCAATTAGCCCAGTGGGTATGACCCCTGCCTTTGATTATGATGGTGTAGGTTCCCAACAGTGATAGAATCTTTCAAATCAGTTCAGTAGTTACAGATCCTATTCAAAACAAACAAACAAATTTTTCCTGTTTATAATATTAGTATAGATAAATTAGGAGTAGGTCAAAATCCATATAGCCCAGTAGATATGACCTCTGTCTTCTATTCGGAGGGTGTAGGTTCAAATGCTGTCTGAAACATGCACCTCCAAATCATTTCAGTTATGTGCATTTTATGAATTTAAATGTATATTACATGTCTCATACGGTGAAGGAAAAACATTGTCTCTACATGTGTGAAGTCTGCTAATTCACATTGGGCCAGCGTGGTGGACCTTATCCCTCTCATTCTGAGAGGAGACTCATGCTTAACATACTCATGTTGAAAAATTTAATTAGTTTGTTTGTTTGTAATCTAACCTATATAAATGTTAGGTATACCTATCTAGTTTTGATTTAGGAAATATATAACCTACATAAATGTAACTAACATAATGTTTATTTTCAGACTGTAGGTGCAGTCCATCAAGCATTCTATGAAATAACAGAAATGCCAAAAGTCAAGCTGTATTGATGTCACGCATAGGTATACATATAAACAACCCCGGAAGACCCTATACACAGATTTAAAGAAACCGGCTATCATGGCAGGGAATAGCAGTGATGAGCTCTGAAAATACTGTTTTACCAAGATTACTGAGAATACTTTGGTCCTTGAAAGTCTGAGTTTTCAGATCACAGTAATTGGAAGACCCAAGAAGAAGGAATATAAAAGTAGTAGGAGTGAGTGCAGTGTATTGTAAGGTGGTCACTCACTCTGAAGTCCATAACAATAGAAAATATATACAAATCTTAATTGAATGAATGATGGAAAATAAAAATTTATTGATTCACATCTTTAATAAAGATAATTATTAAATGTTTACTTCTGCATTTTTCATTTAAGTCTGGCCCTATAAAAATATACAATAATAACAATAAGTTATATGTAAATTATGTATTTATTGTTGTTATTAATTAAACTTTGTATCAAAAGGATATAGGTTTGATTTTAGAATTGCAATAAGTGTGTGTGGTTCATTATTATCAGCCCATTACCAGGCCAAGCTTACCTACTAAATACATATATAATATTATGTGATCTAAAGCTTTGTGAAATGTAATTTTACCACTATTCCTAAGGATAAGCTACACTTATATTTATTTACTGCACTTACTATAAATTGTAAAAAAATACAGCATAATAGTACCTACTTGTAATTATTTCAGGTAATTATAGGTGGTTTTGAGTAAAATAAACAAATTTCCTCTGACAATATTTTTTTTATTTCAAGTAGGATTCCACATTACAAAAGTATGAAATATCAAACTACTTATATAGCGTGATCGAATCACAAATGAGGAGATCCGCAGACAAAACAAAGTCACTGACATAGGTAGCACAGCGAGTCGTGAAGCTGAAGTGGCAATGGGCAGGCCACATAGTTCGAAGAGCCGATGAAATCGCAGTGTTGGTCGAACCCCCACTAGGTGGACCGAGGGCATCAAGCGGGTTGCAGGGAGCCGCTGGACGCTGGCGGCTCGAGACCGTTGTGTTTGAAAGTCCATGCAAGACGGCTATGCCCAGCAGTGGACGTCCATCGGCTGATAATTTTGATTATGATCATGTTCGTCCACATATCTTCAATATTTTTCTAACAACTCCTTCTTGTGAGAAAGAAACTTTTTGATAAAATTGATCTATTGTACTCTTGAACGAATTAAATTTTACTATGATAAATAGAAACAAAAAGTAAATGAAATTATTAGAAAATAGAAACTCAATTATTTTGTAAAATGTCAAACAATTAACAAAATACGTCTCTCTGTGGTTCTGTCACAGAATTTTCAAAGATCTAATGTCAAATCATAGACAACATTTGCTTGAAACTCCAGTCACCTAGGGGCTCTCTAGTAGTTTGTTTATGAAATGCAATGAAGGATGATTCAATAGTCAGCCCCTGGGTGAATACTGAATATTGGTTTGTGGGGGATTGTTCACTTCACGACTATGAATTCCAGGGTTAAACATTTTAATTTTTTTATATGTATCAGTATAGTAAATTGGCTTGACGTCATATCCGTGTTAAGGTATCATGAGGTCTAGGTTGGAGTTGGAATACTTTAGCGTCAAAGGTGTACAAATCATAGCTAACGCCGGAAGGGTGATGTCCTGATTACAAGCGTCAAAGCGTCGACATCGCCATCAAATAGTTTTGTGATAGAAAGGAGATGTGTAGGAACTAGAGTATGAAGTAACGTTAGAGCAGTCTCCAAATATACCGATAGACAAGCGATGTGGCGACAGTGCTAATAGTTTTGCATTTTTGGTCGTGTCGTCCAATTTCGTTTCGTTTCGTTTTTATCCTACTAATTTAACAAGAGTAAGTAGTTCTATCTTGCTAATTTTTACACGTGTTTGTCTTTGAATTTAATGAAACAATATATAATAAATTTGGTTAATAGCTACAATTGTAATAAAAGCGTCTTCTAGTCCTATTGTAAAATAAAATAAATGTAAGCGAAATAAATGAAAGCGCTTTAGCTTTATTTTATATCGTAGGCGTACCTATATTAAAATAGTATAATATATGAGACACCCAACTGATTGTAGCGGTATAACAGATACGCTGCGAGTTTATACAGCTCAGCACGACTGGGTCGCAGTTCAAATGGGCAAAAGCTTTTTACTGTTTTTATTCTCATCTGCATAGATTGTTCTGGCCTTTTGTATTTGAATCGTTCAACTGACACATAAAGTAAGAATCAAAGACATCCCAACAAATGTTTCACATTCATTCGGAATATCTAACGACACACGCACTCGTTGTACTTGTGTGACTGTGTGTTGTCGTTGAATACACTCACTGTTTCAATACGAAATTATGTGCTGCATTTCGCGGACTCGATGTATGCACGTATATACTTATGGATTCGTGTATAAAACACATAAATCTAATGAAGTAACTGTTGTCTATCAGTGTTGTCAAAGCACCAACCGCGTGGTCCTACACTCCAGCAGTGGCGGAGGGGCGGAGGGCGAGGGATCGATCGGAGGGACACGTTCCCTCGCGAAGACCCGCACATGCCCCAGGGCTGCCCGTCTTCGCAGCGAGTGGGTTCTTGATGCACGTTTACAAATACCTACCAGTATTTTGATTGTATTGTTATCTAGAATTTAAACTAAAAATAAAATGAATATAACTTTTTAGTTGAGTTAAGTTTAAATTGCTTACTAGGCATGTTGTAAGAAGAATTGACAAAAGCTTTTGTTTAAATATTCTAGCGCATACTACTCTACTACTTTTCAAACCCAAAGTAGGTGCAAATTGAATTGATATTTTATTTTTTTACTGTATCTAAATAATGACAAGCGGATCAAATAGATGACCCACCTGATTGTAAGTTGAAAACCATTGTGTATGAACAGAAAAAATTCACGCCGAGCAAGGGAACAGACGGATACGAGTGCGTCGCTCTGTGTCCATCAGCCTGAGGCGTAGGTGTTAAGCCTTATGACTGAAATATAGCAATGCTGTGTGATGGTGAAATAAGCACGGTGGTAGTAATTACCCGGACGCGCTCTATCACAAAAAGCTGTACTGTGATTTCATAATTATTTTCAACTAGTAACGGATTTGAGTAGATACGGAGATTGCCCTCTATGGCCTCTCAAACTTTCCCTCTTTAAATAAATAATAATTGGTTTTTTTATATAAGAATTAATAAAAGAAAATGTTCAGAGTGCGATCTCTCGGCATGTGTATCGCGATGTGGAGGCGCCGCAGCCCTGCGCCGCAGCCCTGCGCCGCACTAACTCGTCCGCGGGGAACGTTCGCGCCGGGATTTTTGTTTTATGCTAATTTAACGCTTTGCATGCCACTGTTGTGCGCTACTGTATACCGCTGCGACATGACGCGCTGATCGGCACCGCGGCGGTGCAGCGGTTTCGAGTCCTAGGAGTCCTAGTCCTAGTCCTGTTCCAAACTTTCTGAGTATGTAGCTGGTGGTGTAATATGCTAGTGCCTTGGAGGGCGCGTTAAGCCGTCGGTCCCGAATGTTACCATTTACAGCATCATTGATAGTGATAGTCACCAGATTCAGATATTTACCTTAATTTATCTGATGGACCATTATAATGATAATGATGATGTTTTTGTCACCAAGTTAAATTGATGCGCTTCGGTGTAAAGGAAATGGTTGCAGCTAAAATACAAAGACAACAGGCTCAGGGATACAAGTCGCGTGACAAAACATTAGAGGACCCAGGTGATATTTTATTAAAGTAAAGGCGAATATTTCTTACTTAAATTCAAATGAGTCACGCTTGTTCAGTTAACAATAGGACTAACAAAATAAAGTATTTTCACAAAACAGTAACCAACGATCTAATATTAGTTCAGAGCTCACTGTGTGCGGCGGGGGCTGGGGCCGGGGTCGGGACGCGAGCCGCGGGGCGTTTATTGCCAATAAATAACGTGTCCCGCTTTTTATCTCGTCCCGCGCGTCCCGGTCCGTCCCGCCGATACAATCGTAAACGCCGATACGTTCTCTAAGTAACTAGATTTTGTCAAGTTCTCGAGCAAATAAGCCGTACTTTAGTTCCTTATTGTTGTTGTAGCGCACGATGTGTTTGCTCAGGGGGATTTGTGTGTTTTACACAACACAGATTTTAATGTTATTTTTAAATTCAACCGACTCTTTTCACTTTGATTTGGGTAATTTAATTTTCAATAAAAAAAATTGATAAGAAAGAGAGAAGTTTGTATGTTTTCTTTAAAAATTGTAGTAATGCCATTTTGATCAATTACATTTTGATAGGACTACAATCTGACAATCTCTTTTTAGGGTTCCGTGCCTCAAAAGGAAAAAAACGGAACTGTTATAGTATCACTCGGTTGTCCGTCTGTCTGTCTGTCCGTCAAGACCCTTTTTCTCAAGAATGCGTGGAGGTATCAAGCTGAAATTCATATCAAATACTCAGGTTTACTGTTTCTTAGAGCTGTAAATAAATCAAACTTCTAAGCCAATGTAATCAAAAGATACAACCGTTTATGCTGTAAATTTTCTAAACTGGCATGGAAATGAAAACAGATAGCTTGCTTGTATGGGGTACTTCCCGTGAACTCAAAGTCTTGAAGTTTGGTACGAAGCAACGTTAAGACGTTGCACTGACAAAGGCCAAATTGCGAAAAGTATACATTTATAATTACATCATATCACAAACATATTTTTAATAATTTTACGCTTTTCCTTTTTCCTCATGAACAAACAGTGTTAGATAGCCCATTTATCGAGGAAGGCTATAGGCTATACTTTATCCCCGTATATTTACGGGAACGAAAACCACACGGGTAAAACCGCGCGGCGTCAGCTAGTGTGGAATAAAGACAAAAGTTGTCTGTATTTTCGCGTTGAACATTCACGCTGATATAGTTTGCGCCAGCAGATGTCAGTGTGTACAAACTTATATCCTTCCCTGACCGAATGAAGCAGCAGCTAGTCACAGTTCGGATGTGAACCATGTCATCAGGTGTGAAGCAGGAGAAGTGCTCGCCCCGCCAGGCGCGGGCACGCGAGGTGGGCGGGGCGCTCTCACTGAGCTCTGATATATTGTGCTCATTGCGTGAATATGTACATTACATTACATTACATATTACGCGTGAGGCTTCTATTATTTACGGACGTCCTAAATAAAGAACTTTAGACCTACTCACAGTATATTTTTAACACACAATACTTCAATGTACTATGTCGTTGTTTTATCCGATTCTATACTACAGAATCGTTTCTGAGTCAAAGTTTGATGACAGATATACTCATAAATAATCTAAATTTATGAGTATATCTGTCATCAAACTTTCTAGATTCCCAGGATCCGTGGAACATTTATATAATTGATTACTAGCAATTTTCAATTTTATTCATCGATAATAAGTAAGTAAGTAAAAATTTGGAGCACGTGTGCAGTAGGCGACCATGTGGCCATGCGGCGAGTAACACGTGCTACGTGCCGGAAGGCGCGCGACTTTTCATAAGCTTTCCGCGTAGCTCCTCGCAGCACGCCCCTCCGCGAGCTTTACAGGCGGAAACATACTTTACAGACGTGACGTCGTTTAGCATATTTACAGTTTACATACGACGATCATTTATGAACGCGCGATTCATAAATTTGGTGCTGTCTCTTGCACACTCGTAAAGATTTATGTATAGTCGTAGGATATGAGTAAGTAAGCAGAAGTTTAAAATCGTTTTATATTCTTGTTTAAGGATTTAAAAATAGTGGAATACAGCGGTAAGGTACTAAACACAGTTCGTTTGATTTACTGCTTCCATAGATAATCCTTATTTGATAAGTAACGTTATAGACACAAGAACAGGTATATGTAACGCGGCAAGCCATCGAAGAATGTATATCTATTCCTCTAGATGTCTTGCGAGGCGATGCCGTTATTATGTGAAGGTTTCCTAATAATATAAAGTGGGCCATGTGCTTGTTCTCACATTGCACAGATGACGTGTAGAGTATGCTTCTTCCCTTACACCCGCACACCACCGCCCCGCGCTCTGAGCGACATCTCGACACCGCGACTGTCGCGGTTGTCTTTTTATCAGAGCATTTTATCGGTTTAGATGTGTCCCTTTTGCATGTATTTATTATATTGGAATATAGTTTGCCAAAGGAAAATGAGCTTTGTATAACTTGATTATGCACCAAAATTTCTTTTAACGTATAAACGATATAAGATGTTATTTGGATGTGTTAGTACCTACTCGTAACGTTCAAACGAAGATTTTACATCATTATACCGTTTGTGAATTTAAAATAAATTCAACGGTAGGTACAATTGTTCACATTAACAGATTGTACATGCCAACTTCATAAAATTAATTGATAAATATGTTGCGCACAATATTATAAATTTATAATAGAATTGACTACTATTAATTAAAGTTATTAATGTTAAAGCTAGTGAGGAATTTTGAAAAATGAACGAACAGCAAATAGTGTAAAATAATTAGTAACAATTAACAAATTAATGACCAGCACACAGAACTAAATCGCTCGTCCGCCGGCGGGTCATTTGCGCGCGTTGAAACAAATCACTTTACAACGAATTGATAATAATTGTCCTCAGTATGAATGTGCCGCGCCGGTGTACAGGGAGCCTGCATCTGCCAGACCTACCCACCTCACTTTATGAAAGGTGAAACTCTGTCAGCCCAAGTTCTTATACTCATAGGTGAGTGTAGTCAATTATGGAGTTCGTATTGGCATCGGAAGGTTTCAATTCCAGATCCGCAATTGTCAACGATTAAACGTATTTTTATTGTACTTTCTAAGCGGTATCGTGAGGAAATATTCCTATGTCTCGTAATCGCCAGACCCTTAGTTTCGTGGCAATTGTTCGATAGAGACCCTTAAAGTTTGATCTTAATTAATAGGACCATGATTTATTATATATACCTAACATGAAGTTGAGTAATTATTAAATACGTTTTATACACAAGCTGTTAAGAGTTTGGAGTTAAGCCCGCTATCGTCCGAAGCCACCACAGTCCCAGCACCATAATTGGGTATAGAACTTACTTATGGTAGGAGCATACATGATACATACCTACTTATAGGCTTACAAAATGTTCTATGTTCTGTGTTTACAAACCATCAGCATACAATGAGGTACGTCTAGCTATGGCACGCTCATATTCCATAGTAATTTTATTTAACTCATTTGGTAATTCACAACGCTCTTGCATTCATAATAAATATTAACTGAGTAATAAAATGTAAAAGGATCTATCCTACGAACTTAAAGTACAACGATCAGAAACATTTACGAAGGTACACGTTCCAGCAGAGTACTCACATAAACAAAAAGAACATTATTCAAAACCAATCTGTGACAGACAATCTCGTACGAAAGTTGACCAGCCCTATATCACTTGGCACTTCAAAACCATTACCTTCCGATACCTATCTACATCCAGCAGACAACAGACGGAGTGTTTTAAATGGCTCCTCCATCGAGCCAATCGATCTAATTACCAACACAAACCTTTTTTTCCGTTCACCCACAGGGTTCAATAGTTTCCGCCCACGCTGCGTCTAACAGCCGACCTCGCATCCACTAATAACTGCCCGACAAATAGACGAGGCATATTAAAGTAAAGCCATTAGCCCACGCCCACGCCCAGGCCCACGCCTGAGAAGACAATCGCTCAATTTGTGCCGTAATTACTGCTATCATCCTTTTAGGACGATCGCCGTTATTAAAACTACATTTTACTGATAACACGTTTGTGGCCAACATGAGTGGTTGTTACTTCATTTCTTAAGGGTTATACGTATTTTTTGTGCGGTCTCACGTGATAGATGATTATTAAATCCATACATACAAGTACCTCTTCAGATTTCTACGAAACATCATTGCTGCTTTGCTGCAACTTTCTGCGTAAACGTACCGAAGAAAGGAGTGAACAAAACTCCATGTTATTTTCTGTGCTTACGAGTACTTGATACGACTTACGAGTAGCAGGTGAGACAAATTAGCAAATTTTTATTTACATTAATTTTAAAAAGCATAAATAAAGAGGAACAAATTAACATCTGGTTACACACCTACACAGTAGAAAAATCTGCTTGATTGATTATAAAATTCCCGTGGAAACAAAAAAGTACAGGCTTCTTAAGATAATTAGTTTCCCTGTCTTGAAATGGAAAGAAACAAGTGCACACACTTATATTTATCTCCCTCACGCCCAAGATGCAACCGTCTTAAGAGATCTCGCGCAGTATTTGCTTACAAAGTCACAATAAAAACACAAGAAGCCGTCTCCGCGCCACACGACCCCACTCCGCGGAGTGGCAACTGGCAACCCTCATCTTAAACACGACGAGCTCTTCCACGTAACAGTTTTACTGAGAGCTTGACAAACAACATGGCAACACTCGCAGGCTTCCAGAAAAAAGACAAACTCGAGACACTAAAACACGTCTCCGTACTTCTTACGACTCTCGAGTGTCTTGTTTTTACTTTAAAAGAAGGAGATCCTTAATTAGATGTTGTATGAAGATTGGTTGGAAAAATGCATGTCAGTGAGTGACCCTCCATATTTTCGTTTCTATTACTTCATAAGCGACAAAGTATCATATGTTAAATCAATCTTCTGCAGAGAAAACATAAATACGAATAAAATACAACAAAGGTCTCATACTCTTTTTTATTTTTCCAGCAGATATGACACAGAGATCACTTAAATGAAACCACGTTTTGCTTTATTATGGGATAAAGCTTACTATTAAGCTTAAATAAAGCACTATGCAGAAAACACAATCGAAAACTAATTTCATTCTAAAGTAAACTTTATTCCCTTGACATAGGATAGAGTATAAAGAAGCATGGCGTTTGACGTTCTGTGGCACAACCATTAAAAGGAGGAGTAAAAGTTTTACAGCGCGCTTTTAGTTTATGTGTCTTTGTGCGGCTGTTTAGCGAATGTGCGTAAAATAAACACGCGGCGGTTGTGCACAATAGTCGGTCCTCTCGTTTTGTGTCTGCGGAACAATGCCGCTCTTTGTTGATGACAGTAATGCAGCGATGAGACTGACGCTTCTGTGTAAATTACACGTCTTTGACAATAAAAATGTTATGAGTAAAGTTATGTCTGATCATATTCAAATTTATTTTCGCTAAAAAACGTTTTAAATTTTGCGTATTTTACTGACTATGACTATGTTTTCTATTAACTTCTACTGTCTTCTAGTATTAAATTCAAGATTCAATTACAACGCAGGAGTAATAACAAAAATAGAAGAAGTTGTGAAGAATAAATTGTTAGTATTAAACGCGTCCTTATGTGAATAATTGTAACAACGTTGGTTAGATACAAACTACTCAAAGATCTATAAAGAAACCGGTTTCATGCACCGCAGTTTTAGACGTAATAAATAATGTAAAATACGTACTCGATCACACTCGTATATACGAGGCAAATTTTACAACGCTAACTCATATTTTATTAAAATATTGGAAAAGTTTGTGAGAATGTAGTCAAATCTTATACGATATCAGAAATCGAAAGATTGTGTAAAAGTTGATTCGATTTCTATTGAATAATGCATGTCCGGAGTACACGAGCGCCTTATCTGATAGTGTTGTGTCGCGGAACAAACGTGTCGTAAATAAACATGTTCCCATTGTAACACCTGCACCACGAACTGATTTAGATTATAATACTGACAAAATAGAGTCAAAATTTGAACTCGTGGACGGCGTACAACTTAATAAACAATCATTAGTAACGCGTCATGTTAATACAAAAACACTGTCACGGCTTGTCGTCACAGTGTTCGTTGTCGATAAACTGCATGCTGTGAATACTAATACTCACACATGGCTCCGAGAGGCGAGAGCATAGAAGGACGACACACATACCTGGAACAAATAAAAGATATTAGACAAATGTAGTATAGAAATGTATTAGGGGTTTAGCTTGTGTGATTAATTTTAGTATTTCAATTTTTTCCTTTTGTAATTTACTGTTTAAAGCGATTTTTATGTACTTATACTTTAATATTTATACTTTAATAGCACATCATTATTATTGGAAAATCTAACTTAGACCTTAGTAAAATACTTTTATAGAGATTACTACTCTTAACTTTTTGAACTACCTACCATGAGTATTAATGCAGTGTTTATTATCTTTGAATCATTGTTGAAATAATATACTAAAGTGTTTTTCAGATAGCATGGGTACGGTGACAGTTGTCTTGTGACAACTACGTTACGTACTATTATCGTGAATTGCGGAAACTTTAAAGAGTGAAACGAACTGTCACCGTACCCATGCTATCTGAAAAACACTTTAATTACACTTAAATTTCTTTACCCATCTGTATTATAGATGCAGTCGATAAAATATGCTTTTATTACGAAACAGTGACCCATTCACTGTTTCGTGTTTGATATAAAACAAACATAAACCAGACTACAAAAGGTAAACATGGAAAACTATGCTAAACCAGCCGGGGACACAAATAAATACGGTCCTCGGAACATAAACACGCGCGTAACATCAAATACATCACGCCTCCGTCTCCACCTGATACAGATTGACGAGATCAGCTCTTGCATTATTCACCGTCCTCTGTCCGCGCCGACACTCGTCGACACTGACCGAACACTCGCCGACACTCGCCGACACCGGCCGACACTCTCCGAGATTGGCAATAACACTACAACTTACAAGCGGCTGATTTTATCAATAATGTATAAACACGGGATACGTTAGCGTGTGAAAGTTCCATTCAAAGTCTCCGATCGGAGTGTTGTTTCAGAAAAGGCCAAGCTTGTCAGTCGCGATTTTTGTCTATAACTTGTTTTTAGTATTGTATTGTAAAAGCAGCTAATTCTGCCACTTAAACAATGCTTTAATTCAATCCGTCCAAAATATTTTATAGATAAACTTAAATCGTATCTCAGTCGCAACTACAGTAGGACTGTACGGTACCTTCGTGGAATCAAACATGTATAGTACGATTATTAATTCCAGTCAGTAAAATGACAAGTGACGTATAGTAGACATTTAAGTATTTGTACAAGATCTGTATTGTTTTTTAACATTCTTGCGAAACTGTCATATACATTTGCCCCGGACAGCATGCAAGAATTAAGCAACAGTAAGTGACTAACTCGGAATTCAGCTTCGCGCGACGAAACGAGCAAGTTTCCAAACTTTTAGCATTAGCGGGATTGAATCCGCAGTTATAACAATACTATTATGCTCTTTTGTTACCAACTTGTATGACGAACTGTAATATTAATTAGACACAAAGATTATTAACGTTAATGATTATTTTAGTTATTATAATATTATAGCAATCGGGCGACAGAATGCACTCGCAGACAACGATGTTATATCTTTGCTTGCAGACACAAAGCTATATTAAAAGATACTCGAAAAATGTTTGATTCTTTTAAAGCTCAACAATGTAATGTCTCAAGTCTTGAATCGTAATCAGGAGAGCTCATCTCCCTAATGTCGTGAGATAAATCAGTATGATGGAATGATAGCCGAGTGCGGCGTGCGGTGTCGCTCCATGAATAATTCGGTCTCAGCGCGATCAATCTCTGCGTCGCTCGTCTCGGCCCGACTTCTATAGCGCTGATAGATTCCGTAACGCGGCCGACTGTACCCATCACACAATTAGTCACGGTCCAGCCCTGCGCCAGCATTAGCCTGTAATAATAGGTTTCGGAGCGTTTGAACGATATCTACCGCGTTGGCGTTAGAGGGGGTGATTTGTCTGTAATTTATAACTATAAAGCTCATTAAATTAACGTATATTTCCTTATCGGTATTAGATCTACGTATCAAAATCAATTTAATACTGTCGGCGTCGAGTTTTACTAAAATGAAACCCTGCAATGCAGAAACTAACAACGCAGCTTCTAGTGAGAGTTTAAGTTTGCGCGAATTGCATTTTGTGATCTAAAGCGTGGCAACTTGTTCATCATGTACATGCGAATTTTCCAGGAATTGATAATGTTTTTCATTCAACGATTTAGTAGAAGCAAGGTACGCCCGCGACTCCGTTTGCGTAAATTACTATTAATAAATTACTCTTTGCGTAATTATTTTGGCTGATTTCTGATGAAAATCTCTATATGTTTACAACACCTAGATTTGCTTAATAAATATTATATAACTAACTATAAATAATATGATATTTGTTTAATTTAAACGTTTGTGCGAATATACAAACCAAAGCTTCAGCGAAATGATTCTTAAAGACTGAAATGTAGACAGAGTGAGTGAGGCGAGCATTACAGACGATTGCTTGCAGCAAATAAACCTGCTACAAGAGCCCACCGCTCGTTTCGCGCGACCGTTGAATCAGACGAAAGCGGTTCCTCCGTGTCAACGCAGATGAAACGCGTATCGAGTACATCATTCCAAACGTCGGTCGCGACGCGAGTGAATGATATTACCCGTGAAGTGAACGGTACACTCGCTGCAATAAAAGGGCGAACGCGCGCCGACTGAAATTAATTCCGTGTCGGGTTATTCTTGGTGTATCTGACAGCTCGCTCCACCTCGCCGCAATAACTGTCACCGAAATATGTAAACACTACAGTAAAAGCTCCGGGTACTCGGAAAGTGGAGTAACTGGATTTATTAACATTTATATCAAATTTCACGATCAATACATTTGAAAAAGTAATTGAACTTTTTGTGACAGACCACTTCAGTAGGTACAACATGCGACCAAACGACGTATCTCGTGAAGACAAATATTAACCAAGAGCGACTCAATCGGAAACATCGTTATATATTTCATAGCGTTGGGTGGAGGAAAGCTATGAGACTAGGACCGGCGCCATTAGACGATATTGTATCTTCACGACATATGTCGTTGGTCGCATGCTTGGCCTTCAGGGAGAGTAACACCGCCGAGCTTATTTGTAGTCAACGCTGCTTGGCTACAAACAAGCTCGGCGGTGTTACCGGCGGCGCTATTTCGATACAAGACGATTGCAGGAAGACTTGAGACTACAGATGTGAGTGGACAAGCATATTGTACATACAGACGGCTCGAATGGAATCCGATGGAGGAAGTACGAAAGTCTGTCCCTCAAAATTCGAAGTATAAGAGTCTGTAACACTCAACGCGGACAAAGTTGCAGGCGTCTGCTAGTTAGTAGTAAATGAATTATTAAGTTAAACGTTTCATTAGAGGGTCGGATGTCCACAAGCTAACAGCGCCGCCCGGCCCGGCCCGCGCCAGACACTGCAAACAGCGGCACTGGCGGCGCGTAATTGAACACAAACACAAAGTGTGTCTGATGACGAGGGCGAGACTCGACACAAAATCACATTCACTGCGACCCGTCACCCGTCACTCGTCACCAGAGCAAACATTGCAGGCGGAGAGACCGCGGTTAGTATACCTATCTGACGATTAAAATCACCGTTATTTTTTTTAAAAAAATTTTAATAAAAAAATACAACCGACTTCAAAACCTAAAAACGTACCCACTAAACTAAAAAGTGAAAAATAACATCATAATATGTTCTACCTGCTGATCAGTATGAAGGCGGTGCTAAGCCAGTGATGTATTAATTCAAGCCATGTGAGAATATCTTATAGCTTTAGATTTTGCAGACAGTGTTGTTTCATGTGGTCCTGTCAGAAATGGCTTAAATTAAGACAACACCGGCTAAGCACCGCCTTCATACTGATCAGCAGGTAGAACATATTATGATGTTATTTTTCACTTTTTAGTTTAGTGGGTACGTTTTTAGGTTTTGAAGTCGGTTGTATTTTTTTATTAAAATTTTTATTATTTTTCCATTTTTAGTGTAAACTTTCATCTCAATCGAATACATCAGACCCCTAATGACAGTCACAACCCATCTTGGTACAAAATTCTCAGCAATACCAATTAATCAAGCCCAAGCACAAGGTAGCTACCTTAAACCGTTAAGGGGTTCCCTTAATTGACCTTGGTCTTCATCATCAGACCCCTAATAACAGACACAACTCATCTAGGTAGAATGTTCTCAGCAATACGAATTAATCAAGGCCAAACACAAGGTAGTTACTGTAAACTGTTAAGGAGTTCCCTTAATTGTCCTTGGTCTTCATCACCAAACCCCTAAATGTCAGTCACAACCTATCTATGTGGAAAGTTCTCATTAAAGCAAATTAATCAAGCCCAAACACAAGGTAACTGCTGTAAATCCCCGAGGAGTTCCCTCGTCTGATTTATGGCTCCATCATCAGATCGATTTTAAATCTTCATGAAATTGTAATGCTTAAAAGTACTAAATGGAAAAGTATACGAACATACTAGACACCCATATAATTTTCAAAAGTTCCCCTCAATTTCTCCAGGATTCCATCATCAGATCTTGACATCGTGGCAATGGGACCAAATGGGGACTATACAGTTTCAAACAAAAAAAGAATTTTTGAAATCGGTCCAGGCGTCTTTGAGTAATCGGTGTACATACATAAAAAAAAAAAAAAAAAATACCGACCGAATTGAGAACCTCCTCCTTTTTGAAGTCGGTTAAAAATAATAAGGCTGGTCGTTTTTTTAAAATTATTAATATTGCTACAGAAGATGGGATTATTGGAGCTTCTTGAACCTACCTTAGCACCTAGAAGCGCAACGTCCATTGCATCATCGAACTCTGTGCCCTGCCCATTCATTCCAGCGGTTGTCCTATTTTTCGGTGTCGGTTCATTCAATTCAATCACGCAGAGCTACGTAGCTCGCTCCTTCACACGCTGCGCTGAGTCTACATATGAGGCCCATGATTTAGACATAAATACATAGGTTACAGTTATAGAGAGCGCCGCTCGGCCGGAGCACCATACATAGAGCAAGCATTCAAAGAGGAACCTACAGTTTGTGCCGACAGACAGCTAACGAGGGGAGGCACGCGACACTTTGCTAATTGTTGAGGTTCTGACCCACTTGTAGCGCCCCATGTCACCTGTGCCTACCACATACCATTAGCAAATACTTTCCTGTAATACGAGGACAGTTTTATTTCCGTACGGACAACTTTTCTCTACATAATTATTGTTAATAATATTAACCGTGTGCGGACTCCCTATAATTTACATCAAGAAATAGGCATCCACATTTTGTTACAATATTGATAGACGGCACGTCATTATGACGAGATGGTCAACATAAATAACTGTCTATTAATTAATTAAACTAATGAAGCTCGAGTTCCATCTCTCCACTCACAAGTCTCTATCGAGTTCAGTGGATGTGAACACAAACTCCGGGACGCAAGTATTTTAATGAAGCCATTTCATCTTAATTCCGACGCGGGCTATGATGACGTCACACAGCGCTGCGCTAATTGCACTTGACACTCTGAACTTGTAACGCGAGCGAACTGTGTCAACACAAGCCGCACACCCTCACTACAACATATGCATACACGCAATAACGGCCTTAATTGTGTACCACACGTGAGAGAAATAGGACGACAGTCGCATAAACTTTTATTGATAATTATGAAATAATTGAGATGTAAGATATCGTTGATCACAGCTTAGCGATCGTATAGTAAGGGAAGCAATTTACACGCTATATCATTCATATTTGTATTTAAACACTTCAATGAACGATTCGAATACATAACTGTATATTATGTTGTCATTAAGAATTTTGAAATGGGGTAAATAAATAAAATATTAGTTTGCCGTACGTGTAAAAAATTGTCCTTAGTTTGATTTATGTTCAGCAGTCGCTTCCATCGGCAGACAAGCTGATATAATCAACTACAGTTTACAGAACATACATTTATTAAAGTAGGTACAAGAGTCTCTAATGCCTCAATAAATACGATGTTTAATTACCGCATTAAATTACTCTATATCTGCACGTCACCATGAAAAGTGATAAATATAACACCGAATGTTGTACTATTATTGGTTTTCTTTATACATAAACATACACTAAATAAGGTTCGTGTGTCGAATCAAGTCGAGTCGAGTCCTAGTTAAAGTTAAGTAAAGACGTTGGCGAACTGTACTGTTGCTGTGCGGTGGCGTCGGTGATGTTCCGGAATTCTTTGACGGAGACGTAATGCGCTCAACGCTCCGCTCTACGCGCTACGACCTTTGATGCCAATTACTGCAGTAGGTAGTAGGAAATGTTTCTGGGGCGGCTTTGACTTTGCTCATTAGGTACATAGTTAGGTACCTACAGCAACGAACAACATCAGAATATTAAAAGTACTAAATACCTACTTGGTGTTTTTATCAGGTCTTAGACTCAGGTTCCTGTTCCTGGTATTAAGTTTGTTCAGGCTACGAATAAAAATCTAAGGTTAAGTAATTCTCTGAACCAAAATTAATATGTATTTTAAAATAACCTACCGTAAAATCTTTAGTTTCTGAAAAACAGATCAGAGGAAAACGACAATTTAAGTAAGTTTGTTAAAGTTTGCAAACAAAGTTAATAATTAAGACAAAAATTATACAATCATTTAGCAGGAGTAGATTTATAACTGAACACAACTGTTGGGAAGTCGCTCAAACTTCCCAAGTGCTGTAAAGTTTTGACGAAAGTTCATTTATTAATTGCCAGATGTCTTAAAAATGATGAACGACAATTAGAATTTGACGTGGGATTTTATATTTTTATAACTATGTAAAGATTTTCGAAATTATTAAATTATTGATTTCGAAAACAAAACCAATTAACTGTCCTAAAAAATCCTGCTTTAAAATCATCCGGAAGGAATAAAAATATTATTATAATTAACAAGATTTTCATTGATTGATCGTTTGAAGAAAGAGGATCGACGTGCCACATGGCTAAGGCCTCTGATCATCCGATGCTAACCACGGAACCAACGAGGTAGATACACAAGTACGTACGTATACATCCTTATACATATACACATATATTATAGTAACCTCACGCGAGGCGCAGGCAGTGTGTATGTTCTGTCATCCTCTGCTGTTGTACACAAAGGCTGGGTCGGGACCGCCCGCCGCTCGACCACCGGCGTGGCGCGGCTCGCCGGGAGGCGAGGGTAGTCTAGGGAATGCCAACTTAATGGATAAAGAAATGCTCGATAAATTATATTTCATATTATGGGTAAGTACAATATCAGAAAATCTTTCTAAGAATTCGTTCGGGAAAATAAACCTACTAACGATTGCCTCCCAGCAATACATCGATGTTTAAAAGGTTTGAGATAAAAAGCGTTAGCTTTAGCTTTTTCTGTTCTGTGTTTGAGAATAGTGGGTTCGAATTCCACCCGTGAACCATTGTCGTATACACTCATTACACTTAATTAAATAAATATAGTTTACAAAAAAAAATATTTAATTTTCATTGTCGTGCTTTTAAGAGGTTTTATTCTGTACACATTCGATATTCCGTACTCACTCGATATTCGATAATATCGCACACTCCAGCGGCGCAAGTCGGCGGGGCGCCGGCGAGTGCACAAAAAAAACAATAATAAAAAACAACAACATAAAAAGTTCCCACAGCGCTGTATCATTCTCCATCGAGTGTGATTTATGTCCCCCTCTGTCACGAGTTCCGGGAGTCAATAGTGTTTTTATTAGCCTTTATGATATTATGACATGTCTCTACAGCTATGTCGGTGAATAATAGCTGCACACTAGCGTGCGACTGCGCTCGTACATAAATATAAACATGACTCTCAGAACTACAATGTTTACAAGAATAGCATTTAAATATCACAAGTTTCACAGTTCGTTGCAAGAGTCCATTTTGTTTCGCTTTACTCTGCTTAGTAGAAGTGAGTGAGTTGCGACGAATTTATGGAATAGGACCTATTCTATAAATTCGTATACTAAAGTAATAATTAGTTTTGTATATTAAAACGTAATAATGGTTCGCTTAAACAGATGTGTATTTACTCAATAAAATTAGCCTAACACATTTTATATTATCATTACGAATTCTTAATTTATTTGAATACAAAGAAAGTCTTTTACGAAGTCAACTATTCAAGGCACGGCCACGACAAGGCATGTTCAAGTTTGAACAATTTATTGTAATGTTATGCCAATTTAATCGTCTACTCTATTATTCATAGCGATATAAAGAGCCCATTGAATTTTTATATTTCTTTTTACATTTATTTCAGTATAAAGCGGTTATATCGTTAATTTATGTATGTTTGGGTTTTTAGAACATATCAAATGTGCCTCCATTTAATAAATTCAAATATGTAAATAATAAGTTCAAACTGGTTTAAACAGGTTTTGTTTTAAAACAAAATCTAATTAAGGCTAACAGAAAATGAGAAAAGATGTTTTAAATAAAAGTTTGCTGTTATCCTGTTTAACTGAACTATTACAAAGTTAGTAGTCTATAGATCAGTAAACATAGAAAGAGTCATCCAAATGTTCCGATAAATGCGACATACAGACATAAGTATTATACACTTAAATGTATGCTTTCATACATACGGTAGGTTGCTGACAGATACATCAATTTTAATTAACACGTAAGTCAAAATCGCTTTCTTTGTGTTGGTAGCACGTTCTGATATCAGAGTGTGAGCGACGAGCGAAGTCGGCAGGCGTAACGATGTTATCGCTGTCCCGAATTATATTAGAGGTAATTACATTACAGTTAATGAGATACCGAGGTCCGGGGAGCCGTCGATTAATCTTTATTTATTGTTGCCGCTACGTGTTACACGTTCTCATATCTGTATGTTTTACCGACGACGTTTGAGAGCAAAGGCAGTTTTTGAATGCTAGTATAATATTCAAGAATTTAACTTTTCACACATTGTTGGTGTAGATTTTACAATCTATATTAGGACGACCGTCAATAGGCCTACAGATAATAGAAAACGCTAAAGCTAACGCTTTATTAATTCCGTGAGTATGCAATTTCTTTATGTTGAACACCTGTTTAAAAGGTTTTTTGCAATTATTTTTGATTTGAGATTAGTACCTAAATTTTTACGAGGGGAAATTCCCATGGATACTTTCGCCGCGAGGAGCAATAGATAACTACCTACCTAACTAATAGCTTAAGGTCAAGTTAAGAAGTGAAAAACAAATAAACGTACCCACAAACTCACGGTAATATAGCTATAGCCTCATTAAGAAACTTCAGACACTCAGCGGACAGTAAACAGCGTTTATCGATGTATATGTACGAAACAAAATCAGACAAGAGTTATCTGAGAGCTGAGGGCGCAACAACTTCGAACTTACTCTGTAGCTTTGACAACGCGTGGAGTGCTCGAGGTGCTTCAAATAATAACTCCACGTGGAAAAACAGCGAACATCACAAAAGTTGTTTGTAGATCTATAAATTATGTTATAAAGGTCTGAATTCACGTACAGCATGAATTCAGTAGTGGCATCGTTCGTTTCGATGATGACTTCGTTGTTAGTGACGAAAAAGAACATTTTATTTTTGGCATTCTTAAAACATAAAGTTCAAATTCGAATATGGCGTTACAAGCAAAAGTTCGTTAACGAGTTTCAAATACCGGAATTGCACCTCTGACATCTGGATATATTCAGTAGTATTGGATATCCTTTGATCGACAATAAAAACAAATCACTCAAACCCTGTGTGGTATCGATTCGAGACAACCCAAAAAATCTATAATAATCCGAAATCTATAAACACATCGTTCGAAGAAATGGAAATAAGCCCACAATAGATTATATCGATATAGAGCCCCACAAAAGATACAAAAAAGAGTCAAATTGTATTCGAAAACAAAAACATCAGGTCTTCATCAGACTAACAAATCACTTGTTTTTTGTGACATCGCTTTTTATCAATGCACCGAGAGCAAACATTTGTTCGGTCAAACAGAGATTTGCTTTTAAAACTGAATATTTAGATTGAAGAGTAATCTGTAGGCCTATAAAATGTTAGTCATTTCTTTGTTTTATATTGTAGGCGGTAGAGATAGAGTTGTATTGTAAAATTGATTTTATTTTACTGTCAATATTTTTTTTTATCAATGTAATAGTTGTTTGCTTTAGAAGTTGGTGTTTTAGAATATTCCAATAATATTTAGGAACATTGACAGATTATTATTGATAATTTCTTTAATATAATGCAAGGTGCATCCTTCACGTACGACAAAAAATAATAGTATAAACCATTTTTTTACATATAGAATAATCTCATTCCCATAAAATTAGTCGTAAAAATTTCGTCACCGCGCCCAAACGACTATTGTCGTACATTCGACAATTCCCGTGCGAGGGCGAGAATCGAATCCGCAACATCTCGGTGTGGAGTTCAGCCTACGCTTAAGCCATTTTTTTTTATAATGAAAGATGTATTTAAAATAAACACTTCATAACTAGTGCGCAAAAGTGCTTTTTTATTTTTTTATCATATTTTGAAATTAGGACTACAACTACATTATCAGTAGAAACCAAATTTAAGACAATAATATGTAGGAACACGCCAGAGGGGCACATTATACTAGTGAAAATGCCTTTTGTGCACAATACACATATTTTTCTTTATATTAATGTGAATAATATGAGATGAGGTGATTACAATAAGATGTTGGAGGTACTCATTAGGATTAAAACTAATAATCCTTTCCAAAGTAAGATAGGTAAAGCATCAAAACAGATCTTCAAGTCTATTGTCCCTCAAAAATATCTTTTAAGCTACGCTACCTACAGCTAAATAGCTTCACAAGTGATATCATTATCTAACAAGTTTAGAAAAAAAAATATTTCAGTTAAAAATTTATAAAACAGCCATGAAAATAAAGCGATATTCCGTTTTACAAGTTGAAACACACTGCAGCAATGTCGACAGAGTGGGCGATAACTGCGCCAAACCGAGTTAGCGAGCATCAAAAACCTTGAAAATTTCATACAACTTGTGTTAAGTTGCGGCAAAGTTGTCTGAAAGTTGAGACGTGGTGAATTTTTGAATCAAACTGCGGCCCTGCGGGTAGCTGCGAGTTTATTTGCCTCGCATTCTGGTGCAGCTCTCCGGGGAAATGCCGGTTTTATTGGCTGTGGGTTAAGAAGCTAAGACAACTACAACTTTCTCTACAATCTTTAGACAGAATCAATTTTCTGCACTCAAAATTAACTTTTAAGATTATTTTTATTTTAAAACCATTTGATGCAGAAAATTACTTATTTAAAAAGTTGATACTGCCCAAATTATATCACTATACCACCGCATAGTTATGAGTTCATTAAAAATATTTAACGCAATAAACTGTGGCAGAAAGACCGCATCGAATAGTTTTAATAATGTAATATTAAAAAGTTCCGTCAGCGAGTTAACAAAACCGCAGCAGCAAATCGACGGAGCGAGTTCCGGCTCGTCGATGAAGCATCGCCGAACCGGCCCCGGCCGCGGCGGTAACATTCAATTACAAAAATAAAATCCATCCACAATTCCCGCACATGATAATTAAAGCGAAGCGGTAAGTAATAGGTATTCAAGTATCAAACTATTGAATTATTCATGAGGTGTAAGCTTGTGAGCGGCGTCTTCGGCTCGGCAATGGAAACTATTAACATTTTAATTATCCCCCGTTATTAGATAGAAAACACTGCAGCACTGCGGGCGGGTAGGGTAGGGGTGCTAACGATATTGTCGATATCGTTATACAACTTGTGCGTAGGTATTGTATGTACGAGGTCGAGTATAACTATAGACGTTATGAAAGTCTTAATTACATAATTACTAATTGATCTGCTGTATGTACGTGTAAGCACGATTTGTCTTGAGATCTGGAGCTAAGAAATATTGAAATTTTATTTCCAAAAAATCTCAGTTGCTGCCCCACGTTAGAAATTTGCTGGTGTTACATCCAGTATTTCAGAGAGCACATTAATATTATACGTCTCTTACTACCCCGCGATGGTACACCCGTTAAACGCCAAGTCTCCCCTTCTATACAAGTACGGAGACCAGCCCTGTGGCAATGGGCCATCAAAAGAGCTGATGATGAAAGTGCAAATCTTTTGAATGTATTTACTCGTACAGATATCGATAACCTTAGGAATATCGAATGGTCGTTAGCGTCCCTATCCCCGCGCTGCGTCGTGTCCCGGGGCTCTCGCCGTGGGTGTCCGGGTAATTAATTGTGGAGACCTGCGCCATTAACGTCCGCCGTAATATAAACTCGTCACTTTCTAAATTGATAAGTGACTTTTATAGCCCTAAAGTTAGTCGTAACTTTTGATAGATTTTCGATGGAAAATGGATTTTCGGTAAAATTTTTGCGTTTATTCTTATCCTCTTCCCGACAGATAAAGACGGTGTAGTTTTAGTTTAGTTGTCATACCCTTTTCAGGTTAGCTTTCTTTGCTACTTGTAACTACATAAAGCACTTGTGTGGAAATGATTTATATTCACTGTTTTACAGAAACAACGAGCCACTTCACTCGCGTGAAATTGGTGGGTACTTTTTCAACGTACCCTGGTAAAAATCAACAAATGATGTTTAGGTTGGGTCATTAACTGGATCTAGGCGATCAAGATAAGCGTAGTGCTTTTATTAATTTATTTACTTAGATACACAATAAATGCGGAAACGGAAATATAAAAGTATCCTAATTGAGCATTTAACCGGCTTCCGCCACGTCGTATCTCCACATCCACTACACAAACGCCATAAATACAACTTACGATCCATATTACGTTTGACATGACACATTACATGCAACCCGTGAGCCGCAAATGCCACTATTTATAACGGGCAGGACACGGATACGGCACGGTAACGTGTGGGCAGATAAGTCTAGTTTATGAGAAAATTGCAGTGCTCGGAACCTAAACTTTAAATTTGGTCACGTTTAATAAGGCAGCGACCCATGTTGGAAACCACCAAAGCTTCACGACTTAAACAGAGCTCGAGACCTTATTAAGAAACGAGGATAAGAACAGAAAGCGTTAGGATCGGGTCCTTTATAAAAATAGGGGTCATTCGAGGATGTATATTAGGACCATTTCTGTTTCTCATTTATATTTATGACTTTTTCATCTTGATAAGGATAACCATGTGATATTTTTGTATGCAGATCGACAAATCTATTGATGATGTAAACTAACCTTTGGCTGAGATACATCGATTTGAAGCTAACAATTTCATCGATAAGAAACAATAATAACTTCTTTCGGGTAACTAGAAATGTAATTGAATAGAAATAAGTATTAAAAACGTCCCATACTGCGAGAGTAATAGCAATCAGTTATAAGCGCACTGTCGCATGCGGAGAGCGGAAATTGCCCATTAATGCGTCGCATAGAGTCTACTCTACAGTATTTGCTCGTGTGTGCGGGGTTGCAGTGCGATATGAGAGTACTGTGTGTCAAACGCGCCAATAAAATAAAACATCGCCACACGTTTGTGTTTGTAAACAACACTAAATAATTAATAAAAATCATTGTTTTATAAAGTCTAATCAATTGATTAGACTTTATAAAACAATGATTTTTATACCATAAGATTTCAATATTCAATACCATGAATTTATTTAAATAACAAATCTTTTAGGATTTTTTAGGAAAACACGTTTTGGTCTTTTCCACTTTGGTACATTTTCCAATTTCTGTAAACATTTAATTAATGTCAACATTTTCATGTGTGAGGATTAATGTAAATCTGAGATTAAGCGAACAGGCCTATACAGTAAGTGTCTTATTCAGCATAAAGGGCCAGCCTTTGAGACCTTGCTCTAAACAGTTCTTTTCACGCTTTCTTAAGAAATATTTCATGAGAAAATTTATAAAGGCGCCAGGAACCTTGCCCCGGCGGTTCAAGTATCCAAGAACGAGTGACTATGACGTACGACTGAGAAAGTTAAAACATTCTAGTTCTTATTGCGTAGGAGAAAAAGTATAAAATGCAATAGCAAAAAGTTGTGAAGGTGTTAACGTGTTAAGACTCACTGGAGCAGGAAAGCTATCGTATTAAGACGTCCTTTGCAGGTTGTTTCAAGTGAGCGAAAATTGTATTACTTAAATTATGCCACTCCTGGGACTTGTTACTGTGTGTGGTGACAAGAGTGGGACACGAGAATTTCATATAGGTGAACATAAAACGACAGGTCTATCACAAAACTAGTTTTTGGGTACTCTTTTTGTAGGTGAAGAAATATAACACGTAAACTGTTAATATAATAATTTTAAAATGTAGATACAAGTAGTGACAATGTTAAACTTCTATGCGCTGTTTAATAATCACAGTTTTATCCAAATAAGCAACTCATTCTGTAAGTTACATACTAATAATTACCTATTACCTTTTGTAATTGAAACGATAGAATTTTTTGCATTTAGATTTAATTCAATCAGTAAGCTTAGTGTATCTAAGAGTCGCAATGAAAAAGTGGAATGGATTGCAAACGAAAGCCAAACAAATAAAAAGTGGCAATCATTTTCATCGCGTTTTCAATTTTTCCGTCATGTAAAATGTGAGCTCGACAAATTGAAAAGAATCAAAGCTATCTCAATTAGTACCGTGTCATGTTGCACGATTTGTGAATAATTTGTGTGCAGCGACACCTGCCGGCGCGGCGGACATGGATGAGCGAAATTTAGGAGACATGTTTGAAATTCAGCATGATTATACTTACTGAGCATAGTTTTGTTTATATATTTCAACATATGTATTTCTCAAGATATTCGCATAATAATAATAATTTCATTTAAGAACTGTTTAGAAAAATGCTTCGTTCATTGATTTGCTTTTGATATAAAATTAATTTTTTATCAAAACTTTCCACTAGAAGAATTGAGCCATTTTTATCGGAGGAAAGATTTAAGTAAAAAAACAATATGCAAAGAGAAAGCTTGTTGTTGGTCAAAAATGTCCTGTCCAGAGAGAAACATACACATAGATAGTGTACGCTGTTAATTTTGTATTGTATAATACAATACTTACCACAGACGACGGGTTTTGTGTAGCTAATGATAGGAAACAGTAACGTAAACATAACTGTCCATCGAACAAATGGCAAAGTGGGTGGGAGCGGCAACAAATGGTGAATGGCTATGTAAATGCGTCATAATAGTATCGGTTACAGCAGTACTTAGCATTGTTACAAACATTCGAGCCATGTTAAACCGTCCGCACGGACATTACTCGACAAATTGAATTTGTTCAAACTGAATATCATCATCATCATCATCATATCAGCCGATGGACGTCCACTGCAGGACATAGGCCTTTTGTAGGGACTTCCAAATATCAGAGATACTCCTAACATAGCTCGTTCCATCGCCCGCTGTGTGACTCTAAGCCTTCTTATGAGGCCCATAGTTAGCGACCAAGTCTCGGAACCATAGGTCATCACTGGCAACACGCACTGTTCGAAGACTTTTGTCTTCAGGCACTGAGGAATTTCGGACGAAAAGATGTCGCGAAGCTTCCCGAATGCAGCCCAGCCGAGTTGGATTCGACGGTTCACCTCTTTCTCGAAATTGGACCTACCTAACTGGATCATATGTCCTAGGTATATGTATTCGTCTACAATTTCGAGTGCAGCGTTCTCAACTATAACTGGGTGGAGCGATACATGAGCATTACACATTATTTTTGTTTTGCCCATGTTCATTTTCAGGCCCACCTGTTGAGAAACGCTGCTGAGGTCATTGAGCATGGTACTAAGGTCATCCAGAGTCTGTGCCATGATGAATACATCATCCGCGAACCGCAGTTGAGTGATGTACTCGCCATTGATGTTGATGCCAAGTCCGCTCCAGTCCAGAAGCTTAAAGACGTCTTCCAGTGCGGCGGTAAATAGCTTCGAAGAGATCACATCTCCCTGACGCACTCCTCGCTGCAACTGGATTGGCCTCGTAGTCTGATCCTGAATACGGACTGACATAGTGGCGTTTTCGTACAAGCACTTCAACGCTTGGATATACCTGTAATCAATTCGGCATCTCTGCAATGACCTTAGCACAGCCCAAGTTTCCACCGAATCGAAGGCTTTCTCATAGTCCACAAACGCTAAGCAAAGTGGCTGGTTATACTCGTGAGTCTTCTGTATAACCTGCCGCAGCGTATGGATGTGGTCTATGGTACTAAAGCCTTTTCGGAAACCGGCTTGTTCGGGAGGCTGGAAGTCGTCAAACCTATTAGCGAGACGATTCGTGATGACTCTCGAGAACAATTTGTAAACATGGCTTAGCAGCGAGATGGGTCTGTAATTCTTCAGCAAGGTGTTGTCACCTTTTTTGAAGAACAGAACCACCACGCTCCTATGCCACGCCTTAGGCGTCGTGCCCTCGTGAATGACGGAATTGAACAATCGCTGAAGGACTTTAAGTATCGGTTTTCCACCCGCTTTCAGGAGTTCTGCTGTGATTCCGTCCTCACCTGGCGCCTTATTGTTCTTCAGGTGTTTGAGAGCCACACTAATCTCGTATAGGCTGACGTCCGGGATATCTTCGGTATAGTGTCGGGTCAACTTGGCTCTGGGGTCTTTAGCCAAATTGGCAACAGGCTGCTGAGTAGTCTAGAGAGTAGTATAGCTGTCCATAGAACTTCTCGACCTCACTTAATAACTCGGGCTTGGAAGAAATTAGATTACCGTGTTCGGTCTTCAAACGCGTCAGCTGCCTCTGTCCAATAGACAGATCTCTGGCGAAAACTTTCGAGCCTCGATTATTTTCAATCGCATTTTTAATACGCTCGGTATTGAAATTTCGCAAGTCGCTGGTTTGCGACTTAGAGATCTGTCTACTGATTTGTCGGTATTTTGACGCATCTGCTGAAGACTGTAATCTCATTTCTTGCCTCTCTTCCATGAGTTTAAGTGTTTGGTCCGAGAACTTTTTGGTTCTTTTCGCACGGTGGGTCTTATAGAACTTAGACCCAACGGAATGGACAGTTTCCACGAACCTGTTGTTCAGATCGTCCACAGTTTCGCAATTTGCTAGGCAATCAAAGCGGTTCTGCAGTTCTAGTTGAAAGGACTCGGGGTTTTGAATATGGGCACGAGTAGGTCGGAGCGTAGACTTCACCAGTCGATACCGAAACCGAAACTGAATATATGAATTCCAAACTGAAATGAATATTCGCACCGTGCTAACAACAATTTATTTACTTATTGGTGTTAATTATAGAAGCGGATATGAAATTGTATGATAATCATATTTAAAATTGCATTAATACTTACTTACTACAATGGCTATAAAAATGTTGGAGTATTGCTGTATGTACCTAATCATAGCTTGTCGCTTTATTGAAAGGTATAAGGAAATATTTATCATAATTAAAATAAGGCTAATTTAGGAAAAGCATTGTTAAGAACATAAGTACCAAATGAAACCTAAACAAATTGTTGTTTAGTATATTAACTGCAATAAAAATAATAAGAATAACCTTCAGTCGACAGTCCTTATACCATACCTAACTAAATATCAATAGTTTACATAAATAACGTAAAAGGAAAGCAGAATGCGAAAATAATAAGCGGATATGAAAAAATATGCAAAAGCAAACAAGGAAATGTGAAATCACTTTACCCGCGTAGAGTACGGGCGCTCAATTAGCAGAGCGCCTCGGTTTAGCAATTTGTATATGTGGCGGACGGCGGCCTTGCAAATTGGATAAGTGGAACTGCCGGGGAGAGACATTTGCATTCCGGCGCGATGCAGGTGTAATGTGTTGCTGCTGAATGAAACATGGGACACGCTGCGTCATGTGTGTTTAGTGAAATTGAAAACGAGAACTCCTATACTGTAATCGTGCTTGATAAGACGCAATCGTGAGGTCTATTTTGGAACACGTTTACCTAAAATGGTTAGATTTCACTTGTGCTTCGAAAACATTATATTCGTATCAGACTTTGGATAAGTATTCTGCACAAACAGAAACATTGATGCATAACCGTAGTGCTGATCGGCTAGGTGTCAACTACAGAGGGATGTCGCCGTTTCACTAGCTCACTTTAAAAACGCAGAAGACACAATAGATACATGGATAGGATGTTCCTGAGTGCAGACCATTCTTGAGTGCAAAGTAGCTGGATATAAATTCAACTTTAAATTTTTTATACTAAGTCGTATATACCTAGGTATTTAATAAAATTCTTCTTATCTAACAATTTCTTGGCTGAAAGTATCCAATTACGTTTCTCCATCCCATCACGTATTCTCGCAAAATATTACGTTATCGCTCGTATAATTAGCGCCAACAATAACAAGCGCCAGCGCAAATGCTAATTACTTAGAAATTCTCTCGCACGATGTTCGAAGGTACACAAGCTGCCGTAAGATAACTTTAGAACGAAAACAGAACCCGGTGGCGGGAATTTTCTTCGCTGAAGAATAACAGACGCACGCGGCGAGGCGGAACGCGGTGAGACTGTGAAACATCTGAATTTGTTCGGGCAAAGGTTCCGGTCCGCGGGCCCCTGACCCGGACGTCGTCCACGTGCCGCTTGCAGGACGCGGCGCTAAAGGCGCCGGCACGAAGTAGCTAACAATTTTTGTATATAAAATGTTTTTTAGTTCTGCTGTGATGTATTTTGAAGCTTCCATATTGGATGGTAATTGGGATGCTGGCAATAACTAAATTCAGGGAATCAGTTTGTGATGTGATTTGGACGAGCTACTGAACAGACTATACTATATGTGCTTTAATTTCATATACGAACTACTAGTTATGTAAATTATTTATTAGTATCAATATAGTTATTACTATTTAAAGCATAATTATCATAAGGATTTCAATCATTGACAGAACTGCGTTAGCTACTGCAAAACATGCAATCAACGATTCAAGGAAAATCAGGAATATACTCTTCGCATCATAATCTTCGAAATAAAAGCTCGGGTATTAGTTAATGTAATTGGTCATTCTAAAACACATCCCAATCGTCGCTCGCACAGGTCTGCTGGAGAGGCGCCTTATATTCCAGTTTTACTAAAATGATTACCGGAAATTCTCCGAATGAAAATGAAAAGACTGCGAATTACGAGAACCCTGTGAAAGGCGAAGAATTTTTGAAAATTTCCGCCGAAGTAATGTGATTGACCTCATTCGTAAGTAAATGCGATTTACTAACCCTTACAGATGGAAATATTGTTTTTCAACGTGTATATTTATTGAGTCATGCTCCTTACATCATGCACTAGACTATGTGTTATTCTGTTTTTAGACTAGAAAAAGCAGCGTTTGTTCTGCTGCAAGTTCCAATTTAACTCTATACCAAAGTTCATCAAAAGTTGTTTAGTGATCTATCCGTGAAAAGGTAACAGAAAGATAGACTAACGCGAATCGTTGAGCTATGTCGGTGACTTTGGTTCTTCTGCGTATCTCCTCACTTCTGATTCGATCACGCAGAGAATAGCATAGCTCGTTCCATCGCCCGCTGTCTGACTCTGAGCCTTCTTATGAGGCCCATAGTTAGCGACCAAGTTTCGGAATCATCACTGTTCGAAGATTTTTGTTTTCAGGCACTTAACAATTTATTAATTAAAATTTTCCAATTATTACTACAAACGTAATAAATGCAGAAATGACATTTGAAGTTTCAAGTACTTGTAACGCGTACGCGAGGGACGGAGAGGGGACATGCTCGGTGCGGGGCGCGGGACGCGGCGCGAGGGGTGCGGGTTCACTTCCGCGGGGAAATGGTTAATTCGGTGGACGGTAATGGCCTTTAATTTCCGTTACGAGTTAGCGCTCACCTGTCGCGCCGTTCGCTGCGGGGCGACGGATGAGTTCATGAGGCTTTTCATTAAAAAGTGCTTGTTTTCACGAGTCAAGCGTGCTTTCTGTGCCAGTTGTTAGCTTATGCGGCTGCGCATCATGCGGTGCTGGGTTCAAGTCCTGGGTCTGTCATGTATTTGTTGCTATGACGTAGGGCTCAGCGAGTCGCGAAGCTAAAGTGGCAATAGGCAGGTCACGTAGTTCGCAGAGCCGATGGACGTTGGGGTCCCAAGGTACTGGAATGGCGATCCCGCACCGGAAAGCGCAATGTTGGTCGATCCCCCACAAGGTAGACTAAATTAATGCTGTTTTAATGATGGCTTAGTAGTAGGACGAAACTCCGGAAGAGTGTGGGCCTTTATTGAGCAACGTACCACCTTCAATTGATCAGCTGATAGCACATGGAATGGTATTTTGTATTTTTAGAGTATTAATGTTTCGGTTGAAAAACGAAGTCAGGCAGTCGGCAGACTAAAGTGTATTTATTGTCTTTATATTTGCACGCTCGCATGAGCACGAGAACGACACTTCGCATTAGCGAGAGTTGCATGTAGGGGCGGGCGGATAAAGTATTTAGGTATATTAACTCGTTACTACCTATCACTTATCTAACGATTATTAGATATAAATTAAAAATGTATAATTGTTCATTAACCATGCTGTATTTAAAAACTTTGTCCAAAATTAAATTGTTGAGATTTAGCAGTCGACTTATTTTTGTATGTTCTTATCCTTACGAAAGTATTATGCTCAGTGGTTCCACCAAAGATTTGATAAGCAGACAGTATTTAATAGAAACATTTATCTACACAAGAAACCTACAAAATGCCTACATAACAACGTTAGTATGAAGCAAGCTCAACATCAAATCCACCGCTAAGTCGCATCTCTCAGACTATTCCTGCTATCAGTTGTTGATTGTTATCACATCGCCGCGTCCCCCGGGGCAAGCGCGGGCCACGAGCCGCCGCGCGACAAGCGATGCGCCAGCGATGGCGAGAGCGACGAGCAATCTAAGCTAGCAGGACGATAATAGCGCTAACTAGTGTAGCGTTATATTATGTTAATTGTAACTTTATAAAAGGATTGAATGTTTTGTTTGCTATTAAAAACTTTTTCATAGGATATTTAATTATTCAGATAATAAAGGAAACTATGTAATTTCTAAAATAATTATTAAAAGGTACAAGTGCTTTAAAGTAAAACTGATTTAAATTAAAATAATTACTATACCTTAGGGCTGCCGAATAATTAATTTATAAAAGAAATCCCTTGAAAATTTAAGATAAAAACAGCAAAATATCTATTAAAGCAAAAATATTTACCATAATTAATTAGTCTTTAGGGCAATAATTACTTTCTAACCTAATTTTACTGTACATTTTAAAGCAGAGGACAGCGTAAACCTACTACGCTGCAAACGGAAATCTCTTACGTAGCTTTCTTTTGAAATGATGTAATCAAAGCGAATGGAAGTGTCATTCATACTACGTCATGTTTAGTTCCGTGGCCCCGCCGTAAAGGGCGACACAATTACACGAGATTACAACGGAGCAGGATTAAGGGATATTGAAATTTTACAGCGCCCTTCCCGAGGGGGAGGGGGGCTCAGCTTCCCATCGAGTATATAATTTGTAACTTTGTGGGATTTTACTTGTAATTAAGAAGTTATCTATTTACGAGCGACCGATAAGTCCTGCCGCCCACAGGTAGTGTTTAAGCTCAAACTTCGATGACATTGTTATCTTTTGTATAAAATGAATTTGCAATCATATTTCGCTAAGGAAAATAGTATGTTTAAGGAACTAATTAAATAAAATATTTGTTTCAAACCTGCTGGCGTATGCGTGAGGGATAAGCCAGAATCGTCGTCACTTGCGTTATCACTTAAAAAACCTCAAAGTCCTTATTCGCACGAGGGCTTTTTTAACGGACGTTAAAAAAAACTCGTGCGTATGAGGGCTTAGATGTTTTTGAAATGATCACTTCAGATACTAATAATAATAATGATATGATGATATTATTTCGTATCAATCGGTATATTAAGTATCTCGGAAACCAATAAGATGCGGATATCGTCGCATCTTATTGTTTTCCGAACACAACACAACTCAACACAACACAACAAGACGCGACACAGTGTACACAGGAGTTCCCCCAAAGCTGAAGGGCCTGTGAGTCAATAATATTAACTGCGCGTATTGGCACGAGCATGTACACTAACTGGGATTTGTTTGTTTGTTTGTGAACCGTTGGGCTTCCGAAGTTACAACCAAATACCTGCAGACTCTTTCAATATTTTAATTTGATTTCACCTGTAGGTACGTACGTACCTTTCAAGCAGAAACACAGTTCTGGTTAGCTGGAAATGAGAAACCTACAAAAATAGTCCTTCTCTTGGACAAGTTCGGTAAAAAAGAGTAAGTGATTTGCCATAGTCTTTCGTAAAGCTTTGCTTCTATGGCACATTCGCTAGGAACAGTATTGTTGGTCACATAATGTCTTACAGTGGAATTCATAGACGTTGTGGGGGCGCACCCAGGGGATCGTTCACCCGCTGAGTATTGAATTTAAACTTTATGCGTATTGACAATTCGACACTCAGCGGGTGAATAGTCCCCTGGGGCTGCCCCTGCAACGTCTATGAAGTCCACTGTTGTACTTCTGAATGCCTGTAGCAAACAGTTCACATTCAAACACACACCCATTCTTGCCTTCATCGAAGTCGGGTAAAAAACAGATAAACACAAAATAATAGTAAAGCATTTACTAAAGCGCGTTAAGCGAAGGGCGCGCGCACATCTGTCGCTGTGCCGGCGCGCTGTAAGGGTGAGTGCACACCGACAATGTTATTGTTATTGTAATTGCTATTTAACATCTGAACGATTGGGTGACGGGCGTACCAATATCAAATTAAAACAGTTAAAACATAGTAGTAGATCTTTGATTAATATTGGAAAACTACAATCTTATAATGATAATTATGATACTCTTAAGCTCGCCAATGCTTCGCGTTTGCACCCACGTAATTCCCGTTTCCGTAAATTTTACTAACTTTTTGTGAAAGAACTTATAAAATCATTTCAGTAGATCAAGACATTACCCCCTAAAACCTCACTATCTCACAAACTTTTTCTCTTTATAGTATTAAGTATAGATTACTTAATTAAAATATAAAGACCCGTAAACAAAGAGTATTGTTATTCGTTACTAATAAAGGCAACTTAATGACTGTTAATTGAAGCAAGAAATTCTCAAATTCCAACTTGTAACTTTAACTAGGCATATTAAATTCAAAGTCTATTTCTTATGTTCCTTTACAAAGAATTGTGGTCTGATTATACACAATTATAATTATTATTGTGAACGAATGTTAAGCTAATGCTTAACATTCGTTCACAATAATAAACAAACTAAAAAACACAGTAAGAAAATATTAGTAACAAGCAACATTGTTTCAAGTGTGTGTAAGGAATTATAAGTAGAACAAGAGACAAAAAGAAGTGCCTCGTTCTCTCGGAGCGCGTCAAGATGTAAGTTTTAATTATTACCACTACTAATAGATACATAAAGTAATCATGATTATTATTAAAAAAAAATTGTGTATTTAGCTGCCAAAATCTACTAACTTTACTGTGGTACAATCTATGTTCAGCTGACTAGAAACTTTAATAAAAGTTAAAAAGGAATGTTAGCCTTGTCTTTTAAATACGACTAACACGAGTATGTAGTCAGTGTCATTCCCATCCAACTAGAGCGAGAAGCCTGTGTAGGAGTGCGTAGGAACGACAGTAGTCTAATATGTGGGGATTGAACAAAGACGTCGCAAGTTCATGAAATCATTAACTGTAAAACTATTGAGGGTTACGTACATAAATTAAGAAATTAAAATGTAAATTGTAATACTTAAATAGTTTTTTTATACAATATCATTATAAAGATAGAATTAAGCATCACTTAACGAAAATAAACCAGCTGCTAATGTATCCCAAGCTTTACAATACTGTCATTGTAGGAAAGTTTATCCACTTCATTTGTCCCTCAGCTTTGCTCGTTTAAATGTGATTTTAACACTATTAGGGGCGGAGGGTGCGCCTGAAAAATGAGTACCAAATGTGATCATTGAGCTTAAGCTCCTACAATGGACCCCGTTCTATTTAGACGAGCAATTTGGCGAGCTTTTTGCTAAACACGTAATAAATGTTACGGGCTGTACTGTACTGAGCGTTTATTAGAATCTCGTTTAATTTTTACATGCTTCTGATATAAAATATGTTCTATTACAGAGTGCTAGTAAGGTACCCAATTTTATTACGATCTAACCTTGTTATCAAGACATTGTAGTGACTAAAATCGAGATAGTATGCTTAGTATTCAGCACGCAGGATGAATAAAAGAAGGTTAACAAAAGCTATTACTAAGACTAAGGAGAACGTACCTGGACTAAATTCAGTTCATTCTAAATAAAGGTCGGGTCAAAAGTGACTCAAACTGACGAATTTATATAAAAGGATCGATGAGAAAGGAATAAGTACGAGCAATGTGTAAGGATCGCAAGTGGAAGGACGTGGTATCCAAGTACCTCTACCAAAAGAAAGTGTGATAATAGGCATATGTATTTGTACTTTTGGAACAATTGTTGGTATTTTTATAACATTCTAGCACAGAATCATATGTACTAACTACCTAAAGACGTACACCTATAGTATTAATACTATAAGTTCATGAGTGAAAACGAGAAAATAACAATCGAGTGAGCCCCGAGCACGTTCGGGTCTAAAGTTCAGTAATAGTATTGAAACCATCTATTTCTGCTTCGCTGTAATCCTACCCGTTACCGGAACTTTTCGTTTATTAGGTTGTACGTTTTAGTTTGTAAAAATGTTTTATACAAAAAACAAGCGACTATACCCGTAAGTGAGTGTAACGCTGAGAAAGGGTGTTGACTCAAAGGATTAGTAAAGAGTAGACTCGACTACGTTGTCTTCTATGTGGACTTTTATATGGCCTTCAGCACATTTGAGCTTTAGATTGACATAGGTTATCAATCATCGTTATCAATCAATGGACGTCCTCAGCTGGACTTCAAACACCATTCGAAGGCTCCTTAAACCAGTTTCGTCAGATTTTCAAATGTGTCAAACGATTGACACAATCAAAATTTTTGCCCGCTTTTGTAATTGTAGAAACCGCAGCGTCTACCCTACACGTAACAAAACCCAGATCTCGTGAATTAAAACATTGATGCTACTACCGCAAAAACGTGCTACTAAAGTAAGTTTGTAAGTCAAAAGTCCGAATAAATTCCAGAGCTCGTATGTATGCCGCAGTGAACCGACGCAACGCTAGGACGGTCAGGGGGATAATCCCAGTATTTTTGCTTCAAATTATAACGCCCCGGCTGATGTCCCGGCCGCGGGCAAACAATGGCTGGCGCACAATGCCGGCTCCACAATAAATATTGTCACATATCGCGGACGACATTAAGTCGCTCTCACTTATTCTTTGAGTTTTTGTGTGCAGATATTTGCGGAATAACACTTATTTCGTTTTTGTTTGTTCGCCGGACTCGGCGACAATGGGCGGGATAAGAACTGCCCGCAGCGGATAATGTTAAAACGTTGGAATTATATTTTTATCATACGCTCTATTTTTATGTGAGTCTTCTTTATATACCTATCTCAATAACGTGCAGTTCAGCGGAATGAGATTCTTGAGATTGTAGTTTCGAATTACGCACGTTTGACTATTGGAAAGGAAAATATTATATTTACCTGAGTCATCGATTAAAACGTGAATTTCTACTTAATTTTGAGGGTGCACCGAGGACAGTTTTGTATTGCTTCAATAAAGTAATAAAATATAATTTATTCGTATAAAGACCCTCTGTAGCGATCGTTAACTGTCTATAATAATCGTTTACTTAATTATCACAGACACTGCATATTTCGCTGAACGTTGCGTTAATGGAAACATAACAATCCAACGCTACGGCGTAACCACCTAATATACATCGTTTACACCCCTTTATTATAATAGCTATAGAGTCCAAATTAGGTTGAACATAATTATATAACAAACTGTAGTTAATGATATTATGTCTTGTGTGTGTGGCGTAAAGTTCAAATCGCCGTAATATTCAGGGCTGTCAAATCCGGAACGAAAGGACATCCGTCACACGTAATGTAGGGCCATCGTGACACAATGAGCACGTTGTGACAGCCCTGCAGTAACACCCCTCCGACGGTGCCGGGGGCGAAGCATGCGTCGAATATGTGCTGAGACAAATTTGCTGAATAAGTCCTTATAATACCCTGCGTTACAACAATTCTAATAGTTGGCGGAACAAGTACAAGTACAAGTACATTGACAATCTTAAGCAATAATATAAAAAAAATAAGTAGTTACAAATAAAGAAATAAAATAGTGCAAAACTTTAAATTTGAAGAAATTGTATTATCGCGATGGTGTTTGGCAGCAGGAACAGAGTTGACGGTAGAATGCACTTTCTACCATCGAAAGTGCGTCAAATGCTCTGTCAAAATCTGCCAATCTGCATTGAAAAAGCATTGGTTTCAAGCTCTATAGTCTATAGGTATCGAAATCCGGACCGGACAATGGATAGTGTGATATTTCGGGGTCTCTTTGTCAGGAATAAGGAAGGACAGGTCAATTAGAGCGCGGTGTATGGTCGATGCGCGATACAGTAGCGGCTCATATAATATGTATGTGAGAAGAGACTCTTGCAGGCTATTTACGGCGTTTAGCTTCTTTGCGGCACTCATTGCTACTATTATACATTACTACACAATCTACCATGCTATTGAACAAGGATAATTAAAACATTAGAAAAAGAAACTTAACACGCAACTTACTCGTATAGAATCTAATTGTTAAAAGAATATGCATATTGATACAGAGAAAGTTAACCACCAAGTTTTATTTAAAATTAGAACACATTAGACACAACAAATCTAAAAATGTAAATTCTAACAAGAATAAAGGCTAAATCAGCTAGTGTACAATACACATGAACTATATCACTAGCATAGTTAGGTCTAGAGTATGTCGGTCTTTAAGATGTGTTAAGTGACTTTACCGCAAAGTTCTATCCGTACCGTAAATCTCTGCTTACATAATAAATAATAATAAAAATATGCTATATTATATCACAAAAGGCTTCGGGTTTTGATACCATTTCTTTGATATCAAATATGCCTGTAACATTATTCTTCACGTTTTTATGTTATTAGCCTGACGCATCCGCCATATTTAATATGTCATGACGAGAGTGTTCTACACTCGAGAGTGTTACGGACTTTTGTAAGAATTAAAATTACATACTAGTTTAACATACATACTTTGAGCACTCAACCAAAGCTTGTTCAACGGTTTAGGTAAACATAACAAATAGACGGTTACATTCGCTTTATAATATACGAAAATACAGAGAGCAAATTAACAAACATAATATTATACGAAATCTTTTTGTTGTTAAGTAACAATTTACAGGCATCGATTACAATACAAAAACGTTTTGGAAAATATTTTTTTTTAATTTGAGCCGAGTGTAATCCGGCGGGGAGCGAACAAATTACAAATCAAAACACACACACAAAGGGTTGACCGCGACACAACATTTGAAAGGGCTGTCTGAGGTCATTGTCTCTTTTTTGACCAGGGTTGTCACATTGTACCCATATTAATATCACTCTTGGCCCAGGTAGATACGAATATGTGTTATTTTATTAAGATACTAAGATTTATAAGTAATTTAATTATTATGACCATCGAAGCACTATTTCAAAATTAATTTTGTTGATTATATGCAAAAAAATACATTTAAAATATCAAAACAAATAAGATCAAGCATTAAAAACATACAACTTTTTGTTGAAATATTATTAAAAGTATTAAAAGATTGCATTTTTTTTTAATTAAACATAAATAATGTCTTGTTCTGTGTGTGGCAAGTGGCGACCCTATCTCGTTTGGGAGAGCAGGGCTGCAGAGATGTGTGCAATAAAATAGTGTCAGTACGTGAATGCGTTTAATTTGGCGTATGTATGTTTGTGTGTGTGCGGATTAATATAAAATAAAAAGTGTCTGCGTTGCTGCAGTGACGAGACTCGGTCGGAGGGGCGCTAAACGATTGCAGATAGATTTGTAATGGTTTTGTTTGTTCTATTATTGCCTACTACTTTACCAGCGCAATTTTGTTGTTTATTTCCCCTTCTAGAGTAGTAGAGCCCTTAGAGAGTGATAGAGAGTACATCCATGCTTCGTTCGTCAATGCTGGTCTAATTAGAAGCAGAATAACAGAGCTAAGTTAACACCTAGGTAACATGTATAGTGATAATTATTGCTTGTACTTACTGTTATGTATTCTGTAACGATGGCTAAAACTGAACAACAATGTATGTGTTTAATTCGTAGCTTTCAAAGATAGTTCTAAGAAAACAAACAAATGTTTAAAGAATAAAACCATTATCAGAACATTTGCATCTTTTGAAATAGCTACGTTAACGGTTGTATTAAAAACTATTACATAAAAAATCCAAGATCGTTAAACACTGTTTTTATACAGCACACATGAAAGCCTTTTTTTAAATCTTACGTTTACTTACTTTAAAAGGCGAGCAATAAAATTGTAATAGGGTCTCACAAAAACCTCTAAAGCAATGCTTAAAAAATAAATGCCTTCATATAAAATAGACAAAAGCATTTCAATTACCACAGACCATAAAAATAAATCTCGGCGCTCATAAAGGGCGCCATAAAAATAAAAGCCGCCGTCAAAGGGTGACGGCAGTGAAGGACTGTGTTCGTTTGTTGGCCGAGTGACAGTGACGGTACTGGAATACACGCCAGTTAGCGAGCCGCGACGTTGTGTCAGACTGCAATAAATGTATACTAATATCATAAGGCTGAAGAGTTTGTTTGTTTGGTTGATTGAACGCGCTGATCTCAGGAACTGCTGGTCCGATTTCAAAAATTATTTCAGTGTTAGATAGCCCATTTATCGAGAAAGGCTATAAGGTATATATTATCCTCGTATTTCTACGGGCACGGGAACCACGCGGGTGAAATCACGCAGCGTCAGCTAGTGTTATCATAAAAATGTACTAGTTTATCCTCCCGACGTCGTATGTAATTTAGTTTGACGACAAGGACGCCTAACAGATCAGCATCTGCAATTTATTAATCTTTGGTACTATTGAACGGTACTAGATTGTTGTAATAACGTTAAACTGAGCTGACGTACTGAACAGTAGCTGTACAGTATTTTCAACCAATACTATTGCTCGGTCTACATTTTACTCAATTCTATGACGAAACGTAACAACGTATGACACGATTTTATTGTCACTGACGACAGTTGAAGCACCATTATGAGCAAAACACCGAATTGTTTCAACATGGGAATCGAATTAGAGTCGTTAATAAGCCAACGATACAGGAAAAGCGCCAAAGGATATCAAACACTTCTGATTTAAATCTTAAATAAGAGAAACCGTTGGTTAAGTCAATAAAGTACTCATTGGCCCTTCAGTTGAGCAAAGCAATAGATGCTATCGTCAGTGTTGATTTAACCCGCGGCAGTGCAACGTGTAATAACTGTCCGAGCAGCGCCGACGCTGGCCGCAGACACACCTGGTTGTAAGGGGACAGTCACACTAGGTGCTAGATGGCATTCAGCACTTGAAATACGTAATAACTTTTGTCATATGATGATAACAATGGGAACGAAGCTACTCACGAGATTTTGGTAGGCTGCTGAAGCACAATGCTTATATTTGCAATTTCGATATAGATATGTACGTCACTATGCTTGTTCAACTGTAGACAACTATAAAAAGGACAAAGATAAAAGCAACTATTTGAAAACTGATTCAAAAGAAGAATACAGCCGTTACGATCGTATTCAGCATGCAACTCTTAAAATACCTCCTCTTCCTTATATTCTACCGAATACTGACTGATATTAAGAGTATCAAATGATAAACATTTAGACCGGTGGATTCATTTATCTTAACCTATTACAACAATTTCACAGGATGCTGTCTGCAAGTTTACAAAGTACCTATTAAAAGAGTCAGTATAGCCAGAGTATCATAATATCAATGTTTTCTTTAAATTCGTTGTATCTTCATTCCTAAAAATCGTTTCCATCGTCAATATTGGGCAATATGTACACATGTTAGTGACCATATTCTATGCCATTTTTATGATTTGTTAATTGTAAATGTCAATGTGGTGTTGTTCGGTGCTCGTGAGGGTTAACAACAAACACCACCAGCCGATGTCTCAATCCACTCCACTTCCAGTCCGCGGCTCCGCCCCGCGATCGCTCAGCGGCTGCTCCAACATAATTACACTTTCTTATCTCGATGTGCAGCTATTGGCACGCTCGAGTACTGTTAACGAACCAACTTCATACTTTATCTCGTAGGTTTATACTAGTACCTTACTACATGGTCTTCTCCGTTATACTTTTATATTATTATCATCCACTACTAGACATGATGCTCTTATAAGGACTCCTAGATGCAGTCAGTATCCAGCCCGCCTGATATCTAATATTAGCCTATTGCACTTCCCAGTGTTGTCAGGCTTCCCAGGGTTGATATTCCAGTATAATTATAATCATAATAAAATAACTATTCAATTAGGAAATACAAATCTCTAAATCGATACACAAATGCATTAGAAATATTGATATAGTTTAATTTAACCCCATGTTTGTTATGCAGATGAATATAATGTGTCTTACTGCATTCTGTAAAGTTGCAACATCGTTCCTTTCCCAACAACACTTCGTTGTTAATGACGTTTCAGTTTTAGCATCCTATAAACACAAAGTAAGTCGTGTCACAGGCGAAAATCTTGACGAGTGTAAAATAGCGGAGTCGTGCCCCAGTTGTACAGCGACTGTCGCTCACGACTGTCGTATTACACCCGAGAGTCTACGAAGCTAGAAGAGAACGGCCGCATGTTTGCCGCCGGCAGCGACGGCTCAAGATGTTTGCGCAGCGTATCCCTCGCGCCGCTCTCGAGCAGGAGTTGACTTTCCGATGTGAATAAACACTGCTACCGATGGTTGGCTGTGGCTCGCAACTGTTACTTTAACTTTGTAAGAGCCACTCTTGAAATAGCTTTACAACACTTCGATAGTCATGGAAAGTTTTCATATTTAAATGTCGCGGTCGTTCACAGGTCGCAATTCAAACTTTGGCATTATTATAAATTCAGAAGTAACTCTATTTTCTACTCTCGTATTATTAGTTAAATTCGTTTTTCGAACATACAAGGTAAATAGTAAATAGAAGTAAGAATAAAAAATACAGACTTATAATGCAACACCAACACTACGTCGAAGGAAGATGTAACAAGAAAAAGTTTGGCCACGTGTAAAAGTGTAGCCAAAAACAAATGATGAAATCGATGTCCCAATTTATGACGGTTTCAACAAACTTGTACAGTTCGTTTAGTACAAAAAACGCGATAACATTGAAAACTTTTATTGTATTTCAGAATGAAATAACTTATCATAAGTATTGTGCATAGTGTGATCCAAACAGCATGACCTTAGGATCAATCGGGCAAAATCGCAGTGATACCTATTACATGGTGACAATAACGTTAGAATTATAGGAGCTAGTGATGGTAATGTATGTTATGTAAATAACAATGAAAAATAGCCAAACCCCGATAAATAAACATAATATTTGCATAACTTTTGAAAATCTGTTACCTTTTAGGAATTTCATGTACATAATAGCAATTTAAAAACTTTCAATTTGGATTGTTTCTATAAATTGAAGCCACTAAATAACGCTAGTATGTTGTTAACATAAAACTCCTATTCTCCTTCTAATTAAGTAGTGGAATTGTAAACACTTTAAATTTAAATCTTCTAGCTATTGAGGCGTTAATAGAAACAATTACAGCCTTTGTGAGATTTCTAAACTTAAATAGATAATGTTGTAATCACGAGCTGCGACTGGTTACTAATCAAAGATACCTTCTTCACAATGCAGGGCTAATTAACAGCAAACAGTCCTACGTGGGGGTCAGTCGAGTTGTTGGTTCACTCCCTCCCACGCGCACTCCACACATAAAACTCATCAAGTTGATTGAGAAGATTGCATCTAAAAAACATCAATGCTATACAATTGAAGAAAGACAGATAAGTGTCATTATTAATGAACGATAGTTACTTGTTAATGCTGTCGTTAACTTCGTTATTAGAAGTCGTGTCTTCTTTGTTATTACAATGAACTGTTTTTAATTATTTTTTTACGATACCGCTATATTTGATCTATCTAGCTAAGCTAGCGTTATCGTTTTATTTATATTCTAGTAACTTGCTTAGTTATACTTCTACTTCTACTTCAATTAAAAAAAACAATTGACATTGAAAATATTGTTTACCGTTTTTATTTATTATTAAGATTCTTTTCATTAATAAATAATATTGGCCTAATTAAGATCAAGTTTTTGTTCCAGGTATTTCTTGTAGGTAATTTTAATAGATCATACTATAAATAGTAGCTATGCTTTATCGAACTAATACCATTATTCTTTCTCGATGTCGCAGGGATCAAAATTCATGTCAGTATTTTCTCTTAAGAAGCGCCAAGAAGTGATATATTTAAACCTTTGTAAGCCAGCGATAAATTTATCCGAGCTATTTTCGGAGAGATTATTGTGCGTGGGTAATTTCAATTGTGAAGATTGATTGTCTTCATTCCGAAGGGTTGAGAAGTACGTCTGGTGAGTATGTTGGTGCTGCTCCGAAATTACTGAGTGGTGTCTTCATTTAAACTGTTACTTAATATAAATTTTAAAAGTCTCTCCACTTGTTTTATATGTGTTATTGTTTAACATTACTGTCTTCTATATTTAACATTTAGATGTATTCCCGTTTATATTGTAGTGTTAAAGATGAAATCTCAAGCCAACCATGAGAGCAGATATACTGCAATACCCATTGTAGACTGAAATAGTATAGAGATTTTCACAAAGTTCATACTCGCTAAGGCAAAAACGATTGTATCCTTCTTTGCGGGGTTCTACCTTGCATTGATAAAATAACTTTTGATGTGACTGGTGTGTATGGTATTTTTTTTAATAATTTAAAATATTTTAATATCGATCATGCTGCCTGCTGAGATCGTTACTCGATTTAATATGCGCATTTAAGTTCGCTAAAACGAGACGACTGTAGAAATAAACAAGCGGAACCTAGACAGCGACAGCGACATGAAATCGCTGGGAAGTTAATTTAGTATTTAAATTGAACAGAAGGTCGGAGGAATAACGCGGTACACCAGCAAACTCTTTGCGGCGAGCAGTAAATTAAAGCCATTGACGGAGTAAATGGAGACGATACATTGGGAGCACAGGAATGCCGCCGTGGTCCACACGTGCGGCGCACAGTTGTGGGATTGGAACATTGGCTTTTGTGAATGTTGGTTACGCGTATGTTCGGCGTTCGCTCTAGCGTGTTGCCGGTGTTAACGGTTCGCTTAGTATTTTGAACCGTTTCGGACAGGTCGTAGGTAAATGTTTACGAATAGTTTCGGAATTGTAATTCATCAACTCAAATTAGTCACTGTAGTCAGTGATTGTAGCGCTTTCGGAAAATAAAGGAAAAGGTACAATTTAACGAGTAAAATGGTTTTATACATCATTCTTTATTCTTTATAAATTTGTATGTAGTATTTATTTGTAACTTTTCATATGAAAATTAAAGTGGAAAACAGGATTGCTTTCACAATCCTTTACTATTGAGAAATTTGTCAATTGTATCGTTCATAAACTAACATTTAGGTACTTTTCTATACTTCAATACAGTTTACTCATCGTCAACAATGAAAAAAATATTGTAAATTATAAATAAACGTAAATCACTATAATTGCAAAGCTTTTTAAAGAAGAAAACACAACTTCATAGAAAATTGACAAACAAGATCATCCCTAATTGTTGTTTTAAAAGCACGATAATTTTCCAACGAAACTGTGTCTCCGTTCTCCAATCAAAATGTGTCCCTAAAGACCCTCAGCTGACTCAATTTAGTCCTCCAGAATGAATCCTTAAAACTATTCACTGTAATATCTGCCATATGTTTTGGTATTAGAATCCATTATCCCGTGCAATCGTAGTAGATTTGTTTAGCGCTAACTCAGACGCGTTTACGCCGATTTTTCTTGTTTTATACGACTGTGTTCTTTATTTAGAGGGCACAAAACCGTTTCTTCGCTGAAACGGATTTGCATACTGTTCGTTGGGGAGTTCACAGCAAACATTCAATTAGAGGCAACCTACCACCTTTGAAAGCTTTTAGCTCTCGCCCGCGGACTCGCGGCGCTGACAAGGGCGCCTTGATGAACATCTTTCAGGGGTTCAGGGTAACGTGATATTGGAATTATAAACAAAGCTGCTGATTGTTCAAAGAAAATTATATCTTTAAATCTTTTGAATGATCTGAATGAAGTAACAATATTTTAAATTCAAAGTATTTAAGTTTGTAACAGATTTTTGAAATAATGGAGTAACTATTTCTGTGTAACGTTCATCCTTAACTGACATAACGATCAGCTATAGTTTATTTTTCGGGAACTTAAACTAATAATTGCGTGATATTTTGTAATATTAAAAATTAGATGGAACGTGCTTGTCAGCAGAATTAAGTGCAAGTATTTCTTATTTAAGCTAAATTCAAACAAATAAATACGATACACGAATCTCAGTAACAATTAAGACTTAAGAAAAAGCAATTGCATCCCGTGATAGTTAAAGCGGAAGGTTAAATAAGACTTTAAAGTTAGTTTTATCAGCGTACAGCATTCCGGCTCTGAACGAGTCCCGGCCGGAGCTGCGGCAAACTTTAAGCCTTGCCGACTCAGCGAAAACTACTCAATGGACGAAAGATTATTTCATATCGGATATCGGATGTTCTACTGATTTCAAAAGGGAGATTTTCAACTCAACGTTTCAAATAATTTAATGGATTTTTTACTGACTTCGATAACAGGAGTTCTGTATTCGACCCGTATTTTTTGTTTTGTTTGTTATGTAAAACTTTGTATGGAACAAAGAAAGTCTGAACAATTTTTTAAAATAAACTGTATTCAACAAGGAATTGTAACAAATTTATATCAGTGTACATACCACTGAGGATGAAGTGTAACAAACAGGACTTAAGGACTTCACTCAGTCAATTATTTTTTTGTAAATAATTCATGAACATAATGAAAGTTCACAAATTGGAGAAATTTCCGAAGGCTTCATTCCGCGTCGCCACATGCCCGTAGTTCTGATTAACCCGCTCTGTTTGCTTCGCTATTAGTTCGGGCCCTTCGCATTAAGCTGACCCCACATTGGGCATATCTAAATACATTGATATTTTAGCTGGAACACTATTAGAAACTATATGAGAGACAGAAAGTCTATAGAAGTACATATTAACAAACTTTGACTTATTTTTGTGGGTGTAAGAATGTTTAAGAATTATAATATCTGTAATAATCCAATTTAAGAAGAATAATAATACCTATTTTTTTTCTCTGGTAGGAAAAAAATCCCTCCGGACTGACGGCTAGTCGGCAGGGCATGTCCGACTTGTACGGACTGAAAAATACTTCGTGGTCAGCGCGGAACCGCTTAGCATTTCTTCACGCTGACCATAATAATACCTATTCAAAATGACAAAACTACCAATTATTAAGTTTATCGTAGATAAAACAGTTGAACTAGTTCTCTATTAAAAAAAGATTTTTTTTTTAAAGTTTTTCGATACAAATGATTTTTAGAATGCATTTTGTTTGTTTGTTAGTTGTTAAGTACTACATAGTTATTATAATATTACTTATACTATAGGTTTAGACTTTAGCAGCGTGATGTAATTTATCTATTCCATTACCGTTCGTGTGCACCTAATAACAATATTAAGCTTGTGTTTGAGTTATAACACATGCGATCGTGCGGCGAGCGTGCGTTTTAATGTGAGTTCAGCATTATGAAGAACTGGAAGCTTTGGCAAACGCAATTTTACTTCGCAAATACTTGTTTAGGGGCTGCCTAAATATGATAATGTGCCCCACTTTAGTTACTACTTTGCGGCAAAGTTGATCGATCGGCCTGATAACATCCGCGCCAGCCGCGCTTAAGCCTCTTCAGAACTTGCGACTAGCTTCCGGTACGGCTGAGGCTTTTAATCTAAATTATTAATTTATTAGTATTTGCTGATATGTGAGTTTGTTTTAGGTTTAGTTTGGAAAGCCGTCACTTTGTCGTGATTAATATTTAATGTTTTCCAAATCCAACTAACTCTTGGTTAATTAAAGCACTCTTAACGCAGAGTATTTAGTTGATACTTCTGGCCCTATCGCCCAGATTTGGGGAGTTCATGGTATTACACGAATAAAATGCTTCAGAGCACGTTAAGGCACCGGTCCCAATCATTATCATCAAGTAGCATCTGACAGCAATTGTTATACACTTAAAGACCACCATTCCGCATTGCTTTCGCGTGGTAGGTCTAAGCTCAATATCTCCTCTCCTATAGTGAGAGAGTTCTAGTTCTGTAGGGAGCCGTTTAAATATACAAGCACACGTTTCTCTTCGCTACTGGAGCACTTCAGGAGTTGAAGACTTCTAGGAATTCAATATCTACTAATATTGAGTCAACGTCTGCTGCGCTTTGCAGCGTGACATGACTGATGATGAGGATCTAAATGCACTGAAACACGTTTAAGCAGTGCGCTCTTTACTTTTGAATTCATTTACACCAGTTATTTTTAGGATGCTTGGATATTTCTTGGACTTCTTGCCCTTGCCTCCATTGGTATTTAGATTACATCTTAACAACATTATAGCCAATAAGACACTAATAATTCGCTTTCGCTTACTTTTTGTAACTTTGTCTACATTTTGTAGGTATTAGGTATTACAATATTCCTTTTCCTTTGTTATAAAACAAGTAGTTTCCTATATTTAGTCGGTAGAACTTCGCTGCGCTGTGTAATTTGGATCCAAAGTTTTCACTTCAAAGAGTATTATTATTGGAACAGTATCTGCATGATACCAACTTTATAAAAAAGAATATTTCGAAAGTTGAACAAGTTCACCGCCCGTTCTGAAACAGTTGCACAACTTATAGTTAGTTAGTTACACTAACTGGCACTTTAACAACCTCCTCCTTCTCCTTGGTGTGCGCTGTGGCTTTTGATATAGTAGTCCTGGGTTTTATGCTTAGTTCGTGTTATAAATTTAACATTTTGAGATACAGATTATAAATAACTGTTGTGTGTTTGTTTTTTGTTAAGCCATGACTTGGCCCAGCGTGTGCTGATTGAAAAAAATGTGAATTGTTTGGAGATTATCATTGTACTTACATGATCATCTCCCTGTCCTAACCCCACCTTAAGTAGGTTTGAAACAACATAGTCTTCCTCTGCCATTCACTACTAAAAAGTCGCTTACGACGTATGCGACTGCGGCTGAGTATGCGTCAACTGATCATCATCTTGTCTTACTATCATATTTTCTTTCATACAGTTAACTCATCTTTGATCAAGATCTTTTCTTTCTTGGTCAGCTCATAAGTTTATTCACTTGCTAATTTTACTTTAATTTTTTTTCATATTATTCAGATTCTATAGCTATATGTATGAATAGTTGTTGAACATGAGAGCGCGGTCGGCTCTCAAACAGAGACACTCGTAATCAGCTAACAGTAGTTCGGAATCGTCTCAACTTTAAACAATGGCTGGGACTGGCGGATCGGCCGCGGATCTAATTTGTAATTTAATTTACGAGCACAGGATACCTCCAACATGGAGTAGTTTGTTTTTGTTCACCAACAAAAAGTCTTCATAATTGTATTACAGTAAAGTTGTAGCAAACATTTTTACTGCCATTTCTCCAGCATCATTTAGTTTTAGGATGTTTTTGTCAACAGATGTTATAGATATATTGTTAATGCTTGCTAATTTATTTGTTCGTTTTCATACTAATTGTCATGTCAGCCAGTGATTATATGTATTTTATGATCTGATCACATTGAACTGCATCAGACAAATTCTGAAAGCGCGTAGTTAAGAACTGTAACGACTGACGGAACCCATACTCGTAGGTAAAGACTGGAGGTCGGTTTTAGCACGTTGCAGATTCTAACCATTAATATATTAAAGCATATCCCTATGCTTATAATTCAGATAACTTTGAACCCGAACGCGTCTAAAAGTCCGTCGTAACTGTATGCGATGTATGCACAGTGTAATTAAGTAAGTGAAATCTCCTAAGCCTCCGCCACTAGGCGCGCCCCCTGGCGTCGCGCCAGGCGGATAAATGCAATTAACATAACGAGACCTAACGACTACACGCTGCACGCGACATCGTGTTGTGTCGCACTCCGACACGTGTGACATCGGACAAGCATGAGATACGACAACATAAACGACCTCCTACGTAGGTAATTTATCCATACTAATATTATACATGCAAAAGTATGTCTGTCTGTCAGTGTGTTACCTCTTCACGACACGAATTTGGTACAGAAATAAAATGCACCTTGAAGCAGAACATTGGTTACTTTTTATCCCGGATAATCCATGGTTCCTTTGAATTGTAAACAATATAGTAAATATATTACGATTAAAAGAAACAGAATATCAAGTGGTCTGCGTTAGTATTTTATAATTACGTAAAAGTTAAAATTGAACTTGTCCTCTATATCTTGACTTTTTGCAAAATGCTGAAATAGTGGCTGAATTATCGAGAACGTCAACTCGATCTTCATCAAACACAGACAGGCACAGAGTATAAGCTCTGCCGAAAACTTATCTCTAACAGAGATCTGTACTCAAATTTTTTGGTGTAATTAAGTAATATTTTTTTTCATTTCTTGCATTTGTGAGTCCAAAGTGCCTCTGCAAATAATAAATGAAGTTAGAATATTAGGTGCCTAAGTATTTTTTTTTTGTAAATTTGTTGTTTACAAAAAAAACCTACAATTTACAAAGGCACAAGCATCTACCTACCTTCGTATAAAGTTGGAGGTATTGTCTTCACCTCCAGTTCTAACGTACCAAAGTTGATATGATTAACTCAAGCCACAGGCGAGCACATAAAACATGGCCGCTAACACAGCAGCTAAATTGGCTGCCACCCTTCGGCTCCACGCGAAGCCTCAGAAGTACCCCGCACAAAACCACAGCCGACCGAACTTTGCCCTGCGAGGAGCAGCTACCTGTGTTGTGTTCCTTATGAGAATAAACTCATTAGAAACTTCGTATCTCTTATATCTGCTGTCTGAACACGCAAGTGTCGTTCGATACGTTCAGTGGCTTGTGACAAAACTTGTTCAGTTCTTCGTGCAGCAGCTGTGAGTGGGAATGGCTGAATGCGGTGCTGATGAAATTGAAATCATATAAGGACTAATATTAGTCCCTCAGTTTTAATGATTCTGGGATGTGCTAGCTAGCGTTGCCAGAATTTGCGATAGCTTTCCATTTGAGATTCGGTAGATCATTTGTCAGTCAACTTTAGTGATAGGGTCTAGCCAACCTGACTGTTCGTTTTTCGTGTATTTTGTAAGACGCGGGAAAGATGCAAGAACCAAATTCTTAATTCCAAAGTGGCTGTTCAAAGTTAAAACATTGAATACATGGCAATCAAATAACTTGCAGTAAAGTATATAGGTACATTACCGTATCTTATTTAAATATCAGAAGGTAAATATTAAGACCAAGAAGTCAATTATACTTCATAATTGTGATAACTGAAGTGGTGGGCAATCGGAGAGTACCTATTTATTGAGTTACTTGCTGACGCCGCATGGTTTCATCTGCGTGGTTCCTGTTCCCTTAGGAAGACGAGAATAATCTGATAAAAATGAAAATGAAAAAATCTTTCAGTGAAATATATCACTGAAAGATTTTTTTAAATTAGACCAGTAGTTCCTGAGATGAGCAAACAAACTCTTCAGCGTTATAATATAATCAAATATATGCCAATATATTTCTAATCAGTTAATATAATAGATAAATGCCAATTTAAGCATTTCAAACTCAATTTATAATAGAATACTGTAGGAGTAGAATTTTTGAATAACAGTGGCTATAGTCCTCCAAACGTCAATTATTAAACAAAATTAATTGGCATAATACACGAACACCAGTCAAATTATCATTGGAGTCCACGAGGGTTTTTAAACGACTGTCACTCAACGTCCACTCCACGATATATCGGCGCTCCGAGCGAGCTCATTGATGTTGGGAATATTCTGATGTATGATTTAGATCTGCGGCTGACGGCAGAACATCCTATTAACTTATTGATTATTGATTGACAATAACACGACCGTTAGACTGGGTTTTTTGTTTGGACATTCCAGAGGTCTCTTTTGGTTCCAGCTTTCATAAATACCGACCCGCACTATCGGTGTAATACAGCAAGTTTTGTACTTCGTTCACGTAGATTGATCTAAATATATTACTAACAAACGCCCCTTCAGTTTTAATCGCATAATTGCCGTGTTCATACGAGATATATCTATTTGACCCCCTATTTTTTCAAAATCTGGTTTTCTATTATAAAAGAATTTTGATAATTGGTTCCATTGTTTAGGTGTGAAAGCGTTACAAATAAACTAACTTTCGCATTTATTAATAAGTATGGATATATAAAGTCAACTTCGTGTAAACATGTGAAATGGTGAATTTTCAAATTCAATATTTCCAATATATTATATTGCCTAACTGATGGGCTCATGAGATTCGAAGCCACATAGTACCTGCCTGCCTCGTGAGCTAATCACTGGACTAACGGGGTATGAATTTATTTGGGGCTATTTTGAAGGGTTTATATAAACTTGGGTCCCCTAATTTACGACTTTCAATTTCGTGACTAAAAGTAGCAATGTCTAAAAAGATACTTCTTCCAAAAAAGAAAAATAATTTTCAATATATTAAGTAAAGATCTATATTATAGTTAGTGTCCAGATTGCTTGCAATAACAGAACTCGAAAAGGAGCCAATATCCCGCAAAAATATCTCGGAAACTTTCACAACCCGTCACATGCACGCGTCACTTTTATCGCGTCGAGTGTACCGAGGGGTCTGGCTTACCCCTTAGTTTGTTTTTTTGTCGATTGTACTTTGTTCCCACGTTTTTGGAAAAAAATGTGGGAATGCGGTTTGTTTGTTATAGCGGCGCCTGCATCAAGATAAACAGGGATAATGGCACGAAAATATACGACCATATATATTAGGACGGTTATGGGTAGTTTCAGACATCGATTATTAGTATCGGTATGACGGTATGTAACAATTCTATTGTTCTTAGATCTAAAAATAAAATACACATACAGGTTATATTGGTTGCATTGATTTAATCTGATGTAACTGAAGCGGTTGGATAATTTTTTTTTTTATAATGTAATTATAAAGGTATTTAAGAAATTTATCATCCTATCCACTGCAGGGCCAGGCCACTCTTCGTATGGTTGTAAATAATAATAGAGGTCAATATATCTAATGAACTAATAATAGCAGATCTGGCTTTTCTCATCGTAATCGCAGTCACTTCTTTAATCAGATCCTCATATCTGTCGCCAAAAATGACGATTGTGACGCTTTATGTATATTGAAACCTTATAGATAAACAATCAAGATATAACATCGTATATCTAAGCACCTATGCTTATTATAAACAAAGTCGATTAGAAATCAGGACCGTGTTATAATTTAAATACATAATTTCTGAACCAACGGTTTTTCATAAAGTAAGCGATAATCATCCCCAAAAGGACACCTTTAATAGCAACTCAACACTTTTTAAACATAATCATAAAATCGGCGATAAGATCCTGAGCGCTGTGGCATCCACTCAGGGCGGCGACTAATAAACAGAGCATTAAACTAAGCCGCAATAAAAAAAGCTATTCCTGTGTTAACAAGAGGTAAGGCTGCTTGTTAACTGCGCGATTTATCGACGTTAGAACGTACATAATGATCGCATGTGCCGGTGCCGGTAGCCGGCGGAGGCAATACAGCTAGTTAGCTACGGCGCACGACAATATGGTGAGGCTTTCCCAATTAGTTCATTAACGAGCCCCGGTAGTGGCTTTATACTCACACTACGGGGCATTCGATTGTACGCTAATCCCAAGCTATATAGACAGTTCATTGTGTGTTAACAATACTATTAAAAATTTTAGTCTGTTATAGCCGATGTTTTTCTACTTAACATTAAAATTAAATTGGCTTTTCCCGTCAATATAAAGGTCGATTGAATTGATTGCCTTTTATTTTAATAGATTTCTTATAATTTGGGATTATGTCTTATAGATATAGTCTTATCAGTTTTTCTTACAATATTTCTCTATCACAATGATGACGTAAATAGATAGAATATGCTTGTTTCTCTTGTAAGTGCTCACTCGTCACAATCAGCTTAAGTAATTTTCGTAATAGTTTAATACTGGTATCATTAAAAGAAAATAATATCTTTGCAATTGAAAAAAAACACCTACATTAAAAACTAATAAGTACGAGTAGTTTTAGGTCTCCGTACGGGATATTGTTGTACATAATTCAACTACGATACATTAATTTATCTTTAGTTGTATAAGTCAGTTGTAGGAAGCCTTAATACCACCTTTAAATAAGTGTCTCACCGTTTTCGCACCGCCCGCGCCCGCGCCCGCGTCCGGGGACCGTTTATCATTTTTTTGATCACAGCCTGAGGGCGACGCTGATAACTATGGGGTTAGTGACAGCTTTCAACCCCGGATTAAGTCGGTATTGCGGCGGAAAAAATTTAATAGCTTTTTTCGGCCTATTTGACCCAACTCTTAATATGATGGGGTTATTTATATTGAAGTTGTAAAGTGGGATGAAACTACCTACTAGCAGGATTTAATCGAATCAATATAATAAAAGCATTTGGCGCCTCACCAACACGTATTTAAACTAAATGTTAAATCCGATAGTTGCGTTATGAAATAAAATACATTTATCAAATTCCAATAATTACGATCGGTTGCGTACGAATACAGTTATTTATTGTCGAGCATTGTGCGGGTTTGTCATGCTGCGTGGCTGCAGCCCGGCCGCCGCCTGGCCGCAGCCTGGCCGTCGCCTGGCCGCCGCCTGGCCGCCGCCTGGCCGCCGCCTGGCCGCCGCCTGGCCGCCGCCTGGCCGCCGCGCGCCGCCGCCGCCCGTCATTACCGACACAAATAAAGCAGCGCGCGGTAAATGCAAATCGCCATTGAATGGGTGCGATCAAATGTAATGCGCTCCAAAACAATGAAATCGACAATATGCCGGAATGGATGAGAGCCGCCTCGAATATTGATGGACTTTTGACACCTCAAGCCGCATCGGCGCAGTGGTTCAGGGGTTGGAATATAAAAAGTCCAAGCATAAAGAAAAGTTGGCATTTATAGTGTTAATGAATATAATATGTATAAACGACAAAAAAGCTTGGAAATGAAATGCATTACATGACTGGCTCCTTACATCCAGTTTCTTCATGTAAAGCTAAAGTAACACTAAAAGTAGTAAGTACTTAAGAAGACTTTATTTTTCAGTGAATAAGACCGTGACTTTTGATTTATGACGTTACTTTGACTGTTACTTGCGATGAACAAACTGGCCGTTAAACACCTATTGTTAAATGGTGAAATACTAAAAAGAAAAACCTGGCAGAGTTTGTTGTGGAATTTTCTCGAACCAAGACGCGTTTGGAACCCTTTCTACTAATTATTATCACTATTATCTTATAATATTATGTTAGACATTAAGAAATACTGTGGACATACTGTCATAAGCATTATTAATAATTATTAGTTAATTAAAATTTTATCGTAAGATATTTTCTGAAAATGACGAGCAACAAAATAATGTTTTTTTCCCGTTTAAATAATTAACATCATTAATTATAAAGCTTGGCTCAACTATTTGAGTAGCCTTTCCTCTTTCATTGGAGTCCTTAATAATAATTTTATAATCTTTAAATAATGAGTGTTAAATTAAACGTGTGATATGAATACTATTAATACATTTGAAGTGAAGAGTATTATTCGTATGTATCACCGTGCTCCTGAGCTGCTACTGAGCTGTATGTATCGAATAACACCGCCGAGTGACTCTGCTTTCTTTAAAATGTCTCGCGCAGATCCCGACATAATCCCACTCTATCTCTGGAGTTATGAGCGCTTGCATCTGCTTCCTCACTGTTTTCTTTTTGAGTAACATTATAAGCTTTGTATTTTATAAGTTAAGGTTGCGTAATTTAGAAGAATATTTGGAAAAATGTTGAGGAAGCATTGTAAGAGAGACAAAGTGCACGGTAAGTTTTTCTTCGACGATATCTTTGACACAGTAACGAAAGTGCATACCTAACTGTGGCTAGGTTATACCGGTATAGATTAGATGTACAAATGTCCGTTATCTTTAATAAATTAGCGTTCCGGTACGATGGTGTTGATGAGTTGCTAACTTATTGTCATCGTCACTTTTAAGAAAGCTAATTTTCCGATAAGTAAATGAAGAAAATATTCAAAAATGCAATATAAATTTTTATATAAAACGCTTGACTCCATTTTAAGCGGGCTTCGGTGTTTGTATGAGTCATAAAGTTTTGGTAAAATCACTAAAACCATACAATATGTAACATTTGTTTCCGCCTGGAAAAAGAGGAATTATTTCAGCGCAGTAACAGTAAATTATTTAAAATGCCAGTTATTTGTATAAAGTTTTGTTACAAAACTACAAAAGCATGTGAAAGCATTAAACTGCGGAAAGCTTTTTAAAAAATCAACTTCATTCGCTACGTAGGTATCCCACCGCATTACGCCGACAGAACAAAACGACGGAACAGCGTCGGCATGAGAGGCTCTCACCGCGCCGGGCAAATATTGATGAAGTTGATCGGTTTTAATAGTTATTTACCGTGGCATTGAGACGAGGCAAACACTGGCGTATTTGCCTGGCGATTCAATTTGTCCGTTTCCGACCAACTCCAATATTTATGTTGGGCCCTTACTTAGGCCTGTCACAGACCGGAGGCTATAATCGGTCAACGATTTATATCTGTCCAACTACAAAAACTTGGAATCAGGTAGGTATTATATAATTTTTCTGTTGATGTTTCTTTTGTAGGTACACGGGAAAAAGTCTTTTTTGGACATTTCATGTCTGAAATATTTTTTGTTGACGAAAAATGACCTCAAAGATCTTATTAAAGCTGTAAGTTTGTCAGGCTTCTGTACATTTAAACCCTACTACCTCCTAAAGTCAGAAATTCAGTCGTCTATCGTAAGAAGACAACTAGGCAGGTTTTTGACTGTGGTACGAGCACGGGCCGACAATTTTTGACTGCAGACTGCAGTAGTCCTCCCCGAAAAACCTTTGTCACTTTGGAGTTTCACATTCGAGTAGGTAGGAACATTGCTTTTGTTAGGTTGCGATAGCAGTATTAAGTATATTTTTCGTACGTTAATTTTACAGTTATCTTGAACGTCAGAGCCTAAATATATTTTTTCAATGTTAATGTGGATAACTGGATACTAGGTATCGTCTAGTTAACGCTGAACTATAACGGAATAATGTACGCATTCAGTACTGAACAGTGGACAGGCACTAGTCAAGTGTTTGCGCTGCGTTCAATGGACACATACTCGTAATATGTTTTGTTGATAGTGGCAATATTGAGACAGACGTATTTACCTATTTATTTATTAGTGTTTAGAAACCTAAACTAGCACCATCAATATTTTATAGGCTTTACATAACGAAGGAAAGTTTCATTTGCATTGACCAAAAAACAATATGAAGTTTTAGCATGGCGCAGCGCAGCAGCATGCGCTGCCCCCAGCGGCGGATGCGTCGGCTCCAGCACCAGCGCTGCTGAGCGGGAGCTGTATCATCAGTGTTATCATCAGTGGTCACCTGGCGGACAGATGCAGTCGGCGTAGTCGCGCAGGCTGCGCGCGGCGCGCCAGTGCGCGGGCGGGCGCGCCAGCACCTCGCGCCGCAGTCGCTCCACCAGCGGCTGCGTGGGCTCCAGCACGGCGGAGCGCAGCGCGCGGTGCTGCTCCTCCAGCAGCGACAGGCGCGCCGCCAGCCCGCGCCCGGCGTACAGGCTGTAGCCGCTCGACACCAGGCTCATGGCGCACGCACACCACAACACTGCACAGTACAGCCACGGGTCCTCCGTCCATCGGTCGCATCTCTCCCATTTCTTCTTCTCTCGCTTCTCCTGTTTCTCATTCTTCTCCGGCGGCGCTTTCGCCTGAGGTTTCCCCCCTAACCCTAGCTTGAATATCATGGCTGCGACGATATCATGTGGTTTGAAATGTTTTCATTTTTACACGTCAATGTATCATTTCTGCAGAAACAATCTACGCGTACATTTTGAAATTTTTCAAAGGTACATCTTGCACGTTAATTGATATTATATTAATAAATAAAAATATAAAAAAAGTAACGCGCGAAAATCTCTATTTTGAACAATGAACGTGACACGGTTTAATCGCAGAAATTACCACAAATATTTTTTTTTAGTAAACAATAACACGTATATTTATTTGTATTTAATTCCTATTTCATATAAAATATTTCGTTGATTTTAGTTAGAAATAATATCGGTATCGTATTTGCGTACGACGCGGTCTGCTCGCGGGGCCGGGAGCGACACACACCCTCTCTCGTCGGCAAGCAACACGCCACTGAATTCTAGTTTTCTTTTCCATTCCGTTTGGTGCGACAAACGCGGAGAGCAAGTTGCCGGTTTTGGAAATATCTCTCGTTGTTCTATAAAAAATAATGTTTCTTTATGTCTGGAATGGAATGACGCCAATCCCATATAAGGCAAAATAGATAATAATAATGTGTTTTCTTGTTAGTGTAGGTAATAATAAGAGCCATTTGAGCTTTTTCTTCGGTTGAGTCATTGTCCTGACAGAATCTTATAAGTGTAATATGAAACAAAGAAAAACGTAGGTAGGTACTTACCTACGCAGTTTCCCATGAATTAAATGAAATGGACCTATCTAGTCAATAGATGCAAATTAGAATTTAAAGTAAAGCAAACGAAGTCAAGCTTTTATAGTACTTGAGTATTTTGCTACTATAGTTAGTACATAAATGAAGAATAAAGTATAAACGTATAAAGACAACCTCTATGGTGCAGTTAATTGTTTATCAACAGAAAGGATTTGGTTCGATTTCTAAAAATTTGGAGGAATTTATAATTTCTTATTTCTAAATTGACTCCGGTTAGGACCAATGGTGCAACGGCGGTGGCTATTTATCATTCTAATGACAAAAACGTACCGCCAAGCAATAACTTAGCTTTCCAGTAAGATACCAGCTACTGCGTAGAGATTATAGTTCCTATAGGCAGGAAAAAGTAACTCCCCCTTCCAAGTAAGCCCAGATAAGATCGAACTTGTCATTAATTAAAAAAAAAGGAGATTAATGTGAATATACCGATATAATATGTGCGTTAATTAATGAGTTTAAAATTAAAGTTTCTTTAACGACCGATCTAAAAATCTTAAGTAGATATCTCTTATAGGAATAGAACTAGAGTGGGTAACCCCTCACGACAGAGATGTGTATCACATTAATTAAATTTGTTGGGAATGAAAAAGGCGGCGATGTTTTTTAGAGGACGGGTCAATTAATCTCTTAAATAGAGTCATTAAACACCGCGGGCGCCGGCGGGTTGCCTCGGTGAGACTACTCACACTGTCTCACGCCGGCCCTTCATATTATGTCAGCCACTGACGATCGGACGTCAGCCTATACGAGATTAGTGTGGCTCTCAAACACCTGAAGAACAATAAGGCGCCAGGTGAGGACGGAATCACAGCAGAACTCCTGAAAGCGGGTGGAAAACCGATACTTAAAGTCCTTCAGCGATTGTTCAATTCCGTCATTCACGAGGGCACGACGCCTGAGGCGTGGCATAGGAGCGTGGTGGTTCTGTTCTTCAAAAAAGGTGACAACACCTTGCTGAAGAATTACAGACCCATCTCGCTGCTAAGCCATGTTTACAAATTGTTCTCGAGAGTCATCACGAATCGTCTCGCTAATAGGTTTGACGACTTCCAGCCTCCCGAACAAGCCGGTTTCCGAAAAGGCTTTAGTACCATAGACCACATCCATACGCTGCGGCAGGTTATACAGAAGACTCACGAGTATAACCAGCCACTTTGCTTAGCGTTTGTGGACTATGAGAAAGCCTTCGATTCGGTGGAAACTTGGGCTGTGCTAAGGTCATTGCAGAGATGCCGAATTGATATATACAGGTATGACAGGTATATCCAAGCGTTGAAGTGCTTGTACGAAAACGCCACTATGTCAGTCCGTATTCAGGATCAGACTACGAGGCCAATCCAGTTGCAGCGAGGAGTGCGTCAGGGAGATGTGATCTCTCCGAAGCTATTTACCGCCGCACTGGAAGACGTCTTTAAGCTTCTGGACTGGAGCGGACTTGGCATCAACATCAATGGCGAGTACATCACTCAACTGCGGTTCGCGGATGATGTAGTCATCATGGCACAGACTCTGGATGACCTTAGTACCATGCTCAATGACCTCAGCAGCGTTTCTCAACAGGTGGGCCTGAAAATGAACATGGGCAAAACAAAAATAATGTGTAATGCTCATGTATCGCTCCACCCAGTTATAGTTGAGAACGCTGCACTCGAAATTGTAGACGAATACATATACCTAGGACATATGATCCAGTTAGGTAGGTCCAATTTCGAGAAAGAGGTGAACCGTCGAATCCAACTCGGCTGGGCTGCATTCGGGAAGCTTCGCGACATCTTTTCGTCCGAAATTCCTCAGTGCCTGAAGACAAAAGTCTTCGAACAGTGCGTGTTGCCAGTGATGACCTATGGTTCCGAGACTTGGTCGCTAACTATGGGCCTCATAAGAAGGCTTAGAGTCACACAGCGGGCGATGGAACGAGCTATGTTAGGAGTATCTCTGCGTGATCGAATCAGAAATGAGGAGATCCGCAGAAGAACCAAAGTCACCGACATAGCTCAACGAGTTGCGAAGCTGAAGTGGCAATGGGCGGGGCACATAGTTCGAAGAGCCGATGGACGTTGGGGTCCCAAAGTGCTGGAATGGCGACCCCGCACTAGTAAGCGCAGTGTTGGCCGACCCCCCACCAGGTGGACTGACGACATCAAGCGAGTCGCAGGGATTCGCTGGATGCAGGCGGCTCAGTATCGTGATGTTTGGAAGTCCCTACAAAAGGCCTATGTCCTGCAGTGGACGTCCATCGGCTGATATGATGATGATGATGATGATGACTGACGATCAAGCAAACTCACGTGCCTGCAGCGCTAACGGCTTGACAACCGATTAAACTGATCGTGTGTAGGTCGCGATGTGCCGATCGCGACCTAAACACGATCAGTTTTATCAGAGGTCAAGCTGTTAGTGGTGGTAGTTGTGGGCTGATCGGGTGGTGAGTGGCTAGCGTTATAGACCTACCACAGCCAGATCTACTATACTTTATGAAGGCTGACTGTTTGTCAGCCCATGCTCCAACTCTAGTTCGGTAGCCAAATTATGAAAAAGGAATGCTGACACACTGAACTTCATAAGATGACATACTAGCGGACGCCCGCGACTTCGTCCGCGTGGAATTTAGTTTTTCACTAATCCCTCTTGAACCACGGACTTTTCCGGGATAAAAATTAGTCTATGTTTTAATCCATGCTATAATATATCTCAATATCAAATTTCAGCCAAATCGCTTCAGTAGTAGCGGTGTTAAAGAATAACAAACATCCATACGAAATTTCGCGTTTATAATATTAGTAGGGTGTCTGACTATCACAGGCTCCAGTATCAGTAAACGTGACACCTGCGGGCCACAGGCTACACTGCACCTCGTACTCATGAGTAAAAGACAACACAATATAATATCCTGAGACCTCAGACCAATTATTGTATAGGACCTGCCTTGCTGGACGTTTTATTTACGATTATAAAAACTATTTCTATAGAATCGATGTTAAGTAGTTGTAATCGTGTTCGTCGGTTAAAGAGCTCTGTAAAAATACCTTTTTGTGTAATTGAATTGTGTAAAAACGGGCAAAAACTTCTAGTTTAGTATAAGATATATACCAAATCTAAGCTCGTTTTCCTCAGAAAATGACAGACAATTTTGTTCGTGACTGTGAGTGCGATACAGGTCCTTCTATAATTGGTCTGAGCCTGAGACTCATCAGTTTTACAGTCGTCTTACTCGGCCGGTCACACTTTACTATAAATTCAAATAAATAAATCTACCCTTCTAACATACACCAAGAGATGGTACAGCACACAGCACCCCACAAATGTTTAGCGTTATCTATATCTAAATGGGCATTTCTTACGTTTGATGCTACACTCCAATATCACGGCCCTTTAATTGTGCTCATAAAAGCTTCCAGCCATAAATACTTTAGTTGGCTTTATCTGTTACCAATAAATCTGGACTCGGATATTTTCATAACTATAAAGTGTAATCGTTCTAACCAATCTGAGAAAGGTTTCAAATATTTTAATATACCACAGTACGTAGCCTCTCCGGTCAAATACAATTTCTATTTCATATAGGATACAATTTCTTGTTCAAATACATTTATTAGTGACTACGAGTAACATTTTCATTTGTCAAATTGAAATTTAACGTAAGTATACTTTATTTTCATTAGATGTAATGTTGTTAACATCATTCTATGTAGGTGTACATAATCAAGACACGCAAGAGCTTTTAGCAAATTTCATGCAATTTTCATTTTCTGCATAGATTTTCCCCGATTAGAAAGAAGTATATAGTAAAACGTACCCTACGTAGGTAGTATTTCAGATGCCAAAACTCATCCAGTTCAGGAGTGATGGAGTAACAATCATCCAAACTTTCACAATTATTTAATCTTCTATCTACTAATATTATAAAGAGGTAAAGTTTGTGCCGATGAAGATGTAATCTCTGGAGCTACTGAACTAATTTTGAAAATTCTTTTTCAGTGGAAAGCCATGTTATTCGTGAGTGTCATAGGCTATATTATATTCCCGTATTCACACGGGAACGAGAACTACGCAAGTAAAACCGCGTGGCGGGCGTAGGCTAGTTACTAATAAAACGCTAAAGAAACCAAGTCAGTACATTTTTACCAAGTAAGTAAGTAAATAAATTTATATTCGCAGTAAACTTTCATGCGCTTATCATGAATACAGTTTAGACTGTATTCATCATAAGCGCATGAAAGTTTACTGTTTGTTTGTTTTTTATTCCGATTGGACATGAGTAAAAAGTATTATTCGAAAAAGAAGAAAATCACGTGGACTAAAATTTAGCATAGTTCTCTAGAGCTAACTAACTAACTAGTGGAAACATATTAGGTACTGAACAACACACACGCCGCGTATCGAATGCTATAGGTAGCGATGTTTTAATTAAGTTTCGTCACACAATTGACACAGGCTCCTTATCTGCGTCGTGTAATACAACATGTAACGTCGTGTATAGCGTCTAATCGCCTTACTCCGCTAATAGGGCATAATAGGACACTGTCCGATGTTTTCCCGTGTTATTGGACAATGGACAGGTTAACAGGCAATTACTGCGGATTAAGTAAGTGCGCGTAGAGCTAGAACTGCCGCGTAGGCTTGGTGGTTAGGTTTTGCGTCTATATATTTAGGTTCAAGTCCTAGAATGGGATGTTTTCCAAGAAGTTTTCGATAACAAGCCTATGTCAGGAAGTCGGCGGTGCTACAACTTCATGCCCAGAAGAGCACTTGAGAGTGTCGGTTCGGGTCGAAGCTCTAAATCTCGTCCACTATAAGGAGAAAAGCTTGCTCGGGTTGGCCATTTGAATAGTCTACTGATAATGAATATCACTTAAAGATAATATGAAGTATAATCTATCACTAGCAATCAAGACAAGGGAAAGTACCCTAATATGCTTTTTAATAATACTTTACCTATCTTTCATTAAAGAAATGTTCTCTAGTATTTTGTTTATAAATGAACTAAATGCGTTTCTATGCGTAGTAACTCAAGGGTAAGTGCATTAGCTGCGGTAAGCTGATGTGGCACATAGTCATGGCCTGCGATGACAATTTCTGGGGACGGGGTCGTTGACCCACTGTGTGGTACTTATGTGAATGTGATGCAGCGCACAAGTGAGCGGATAGAAACAGAAATGGTACAGTTTAGACTTTAGCCTGATTGACAGACAATGTAAGTACAAATAAATGAAATTCAATAACAAGACAATAGAAGTGACAAGTATGAAACGTAATACTTGAAACTGACTGTATCGTAACTTGTACTAGTACATTGTTATACTTTACGTACGAGTATTCGGTTCCATTACATCGGGAGTGTGTGAAACGTAAAGATAGTGATGTTAAGGGGCAACATTGCCGCAACATTTAATACACGCTGTAACATTTCCAAAAAATATAGCAATATCAATGTATATCATATGTCTGTAATGTAATGTCAAAGATGAATAATTTATAACAGTTTACGTAAAACGACCCTATTTTTAATCGCATCACATCACATCACACATCATCAATCACATATTAAGGCGAAAGTTTGTGTGTGTGTAAGTATGTTTGTTCCTCCTTTACGCTACGGTGTTGAACCGATTTGGCTGAAATTTGGAATGGAAATAGGTTTTACTCTGGATTAACACATAAGTTACTTTTTTTCCCAGAAAAATCCATGGTTCCCGCGATGTTATGTGAAAAACTGACTAACACGCGGACAAAGTCGCTGGCGCCCGCTAGTTTTTTTTTTTATTTTAATAAGCAATAATTTGTAAATAATTTAAATTTATATGATTATAGTTCGTTAACCAAAGTATTTTATATTTTTTTTGGAAATCCTATACCGTGTATTAAATGTAGTTTAAGTAGAGTGAACATTGCGTACGTAATGCGATTTGCGTTGCAGGCCCCTTAAATTCTGCGCTCTAGCATGAAATATACTATCACTATAGTTCTGAGTGAAACATGTCATTTCTATTGCCCTAAAATATTAAGACATCTATCGATAATGCATATTATATGCAAGGTATACTGACTATGTTTGCGGTCAAACTGCCTCCTAGGTCCAATGGTGAGCTTGCTGCAGATTATGAAGGCCGAGGTAAAGACGTACCGCCAAGCGATTTAGCGTTCCGGTACGATGTCGTGTAGAAACCGATAGGGGTGTGGATTTTCATCTTCCTCTTAACAAGTTAGCCCGCTTCCATCTTAGAGTGAAGGGGAGATTGCAGTCAAGGCTAACTTGTAAAAAAAAATTATAATAGTGTAACTATCAAGATGAAAAAGGTTGCCGAAATCATACGAGTACCGTAACAATTTTAAATTCATAGGTAGTTATTCAGATTTCTTAATTTTATAACCGTTTCATAATAATTTAAACTTTATCAAACGATAAGTTTGTAAAATAAATTGCGAATAAGCCAACGCTGTCCTGGAAAACCTAAAACTACGAGCTGTAATTGGTAAACAATGTTTGTCTGTATATAACACCTTTAATAAAGCCCATTTTCAATTCGAAATTTCCAGTTGGAAACTATTTTCATTTAGTTAGTAACTAAATATTGAAACCGAACTACGAATTTGTCTCGTTAAACTAAAAGGCTTATTTGTTGAAACTTCCCAACTTAGTTTGGAACTCTCCTAATTTTATCTCAAGAATATCTTTTACCTACTTCTGAAAATCCATTGAAATATATTGAGACATTAAAATATAAAGTATTCAAATGTTTTGATTGTATTGTAGGAAATGGTAGTCTGAGACGGATATGACGTCACTCGATCTTGTGCTGCCTCATGCCGACGATAGGTGGCGCGACTTGTTTCCGTAAAGAGTAGGGAGTTAGTGGGATAGCGATTGGTTCGCGGGAAGGATTTGCGATATAAGGCACTCGTCGTACGGTCGACTTCAGTATGCTCGTGGCGTTTAAGCCGTCCACATTTCTTGGTGTGTAATTCTTTATGGGTTACTTGGGATAGACAGAGAGAGTGAATAGAGTTTAAAAAGGGAGTGTTATTTAATTGTCGAGGCATCCCATAACCTTACATACAACGATTACAAGGTCGTGACTCCACTCAAGGTTATTTATTCTCTGCCATTCTAAGGTTATGTAGGTTACAGTTTGATTTGTTAATTAAGTTGTTCTAACAAATGTGAATAATAACTTTTGTTCGACATTAGTTTTCTTATTTTTGTAATCCACTTCTGAGTCTGATAAAGGTGTGATGTAAAAATTTGTGTGATTAAATGTGATGATTTAAATGATTATCATCAGCCATTGGGTTATGTGATATATTTCACCTGCGTGGTGTGGGAAAGAGTCACACAAGTTAAAAAACTTGTGTTGACAAAGTATGGTATGACAGGCTGCGATATAGTTTTGCCAAAAAACACAATAAGATCTAAAGAGCCTATAAGTCTTGGTTTACCTTCAACCGATCAGTGTTAAGACATAAGTGATGTTATTTTTCGCTATTTATTGAAAAAACATTGTAGGAGTCGGTTAAATTTTATGTAAAAAAGATTTTTTTAAATAGGTTAGGGTAAGGCTCCTGGATACTTAGCACCGTATTGGTACTTGTCAAATAAAACGAATTGATTACAGGGAACTGTGCAGTCTACTTATCATACAAGTTGGTGTCCGCGGCACGGACCCGAGCCGGGGGAAATCTCCGCGACGCGATCCGACTCGAGCCCGACACTCGTAAAACTTCCACTGTTCCCTTTTTATTTGGAAATAAAAAGTATTATAGTGGGCAATATAATTCAGATTGGCGCCCTCCCGCCCGCGGCAGGGGGTCGAGTACTGCCTGATCTGTGCCTTCGATTCCGTATTTTATACTTCTTTATAAAAGTTTGAGCAGTGCTATGATAACATTTTAATATTTAAAGCCAGTTTCCATCTTTCTCAATATGTATTTTCTGTGAATATCTTGTTATTTGACCGAATTCTGTTATAAACTTTGATGTTTTCTGCTAGAAATGTTAATCGGAAAGTCCATGTTAGGAGTGAGTTCGAAAGTTATATTCCAGCGGGCTCAGATCGAAGCCATGACCTCTCGGTGTGTCCATCCCTTTATCGTAGAGCTATTGAGGCAAACTGTGCTTGCAATACCATATTTAATTTATCACCATAACCCGTAAATATAATACAAATTTGATGAGGTACCATTATATATTTTTATGTAAACAAAATGTTTTCTCTACTACTCGTACGTTGATGTGTGAAATAAATTTTTATTATTATATTTGTTTCATTACTGTTTACCTATTTTTTATTTTTATTAAAATATTTTAAATTCGTTTAAGTGTATACGTATAGTTTATTTATTATGTATTGCCTACGCAAACAAGAATAAGAAATAACCCTATTGTGAACAATTACTACATCATTTGAAACTTGGCAAGATCGTAAATGATGTATAAATCAGTATATGCCTCTAAAGTCAAGCCCTAGATGCAGGCACGCCTGAGCATCATAATTCCGTAATCACTGCCCGCCGAGTGTGTCGGCTGCGTGTGTGTGTGTGTGTGTGTGTGTGCCCGCGGCTCTGTCTTCAGCCACATTAAGCTGTCACGGCGCTCGTCGGCGTAATTTAATATTCTATTATCTGAAATGCCAGCGGTCTAAATAAACACAATGCCATAGTAATCTTATCACAGGTTAACAATCGCACAGTTCACTCAAGCTTTTGTACTCATTTGCAAGCCTTACAATTGATTACATTCTTTTGCTGGACTGATTTTTGTAATCGCTATATTATATTTCTTACAATAAGTAAGTTTTGTATAATAACTGTTACTTATCTCTATTTTTATTGTTATCGTTTTTAATTTGTAAACTAGTACGTGCTTTTGCATGTTGTAGAATGTAGAGGGTTAGCGTGCTTTTATTTGTGGAAAGAAACGTGTAAAGTAATATTTTACTTTACACAATTCTTGTTACTTATTAATTTATTAAATTTACTTCTTATGAGTTATTTATTATACGCCTCATATTTTTTAGCATGTGAGGTTGGGCTTTAAACTTGACATACACATTTTGAATAGCGTGCATATTGATAAAAAAGTGTGTCAGCTCCGTCGCACGAATGGAGTTTACTCTTTTCAATATCAACGCCTGAAAAGTGAAAGGTGCGCAACCGAGGTGCAGCGCTGCGTGCGCGCCCACCAACAGCGTGCACGTGCGTGCGGACGCGCTAGGCATGTGCACGCTATGGCGGCTACGTACGGTGAAAGGTGCGCAGAATAGGTTGCGCACAAAAAACGTACCGAGGGGTATAAATGAAAAATCGATTGTTAAGGAGTAAACTCCAATAAGTTATGAAATGACATGCGTTACGTTTTTTGTGCGCAACCTATTCTGCGCACCTTTCACCGTGCGCTGTGCCGCCAACAACTTGCACATCGCACCCATGTGCACGCTGTAGGCGGGTGCGCACGCCGCGGCCTGCTGCACCTCGGTTGCGCACCTTTCACTTATAAGGCGCGAGTATTGAGACGTGCTTCGAGCTAACTTTTTGTTTTTTTTAACATACACACTTTTTTTTGTTGGTAAACAGTGCACATCGAGTAGGGCTTTAGTAATACTTATGTTAAAGAAGACTAAATGTATAGAATTGTAAAATAACTAATAGACTTTATAATATACTTCACATTATATATTTTACTCTTACAATGATATAATCATTAAACAAACAAGCCCAATAACATATAGTATATAGGTATAGTCGCCTATACAGCATACCCTATGTACGTCTCAATACACTCACAGCTAAATTAGAAAGTTGCGCACTAAAGGTGCGCACCAAAAACGTGACACTTTTTCGTTAGTTCAGTTGGTTTTACCCCTCGGATTTTTCTCATACCGGGCGCCTTATATATAAAAAATCGATTCTTAAGGAGTAAACTCCAATAATCTCAGAAATTACGAAAAATTCAACAATATAATATGACTTGATGGAAGTTTTTGCTTGTTAAACCGTGTCCCAGTCAGTAATATCCAAGATGGTATGAATATTCATAGAATTTTAGATTGGAAATCGTTCCCCGCGAGTTACAACCAAACATTGCTCTGAACAAGGGGTATCGGTCAAAAACAACACAATATTTGGAGCAAACACGGAGAAAGTATAATCAACAACAGGAGCGGAAGCGGATCTCGGTCGATGACGTCACCCTATCGGCCAGCTTGCTCACTGGTAGGGTAACCACTTGTTCCTATTGTTATCATTTTGGGAAGTTCCTTAATTTTTTTATTTATCTTTTTAGTTCATTCCCTATGTAAAACTAGCATATCCCACCACCTCTTGGATATGAATCTGGTCCCTTATGGCGTATGAAATGTTTCTGACGTCTCCGAAATAAGCAGCAGATATATCTACACGCAGCCATTAAAGTACGCTTAAATGCAGACACGTGAGGCGAGTTCGAGGGAGTGGGAGGTGCTCTGTGTGATGCCCTGCGGCCGTCCCCTACGCAACCGGTGATACCTAAAAGCTTGTACAACGCAACTTATCCCAAGATGTTCGGAAATGTCATAAATATTGCATCCGGGCTATAAAAGATATGATGCTGAATGTACTGATCAGATCGTTTAGATACCGAGGGAAAACTTCGGCACCTTACCTAGTGCAGCCTTTTGAGCTGAACAGTCCAAGGCATAAGGGTCTCCTATGGGAACAACAAGTAAGGGCTAAGGGTATAATTAAATAGCATAAATAGATTTGTCGAATTTGGATAGTTATTCATTAATTCCCCTAAGAAGTCCTTATCTCATGGTCACAGCACGTAGCGACCGCATCGGTAAAGTTGTAGGGGTGTAAATTGAGCCACTGAGCGTTTTATGAATTGTCGCCTGAACCCCCGCCCGCCCCGCGTCCGCCCCCGCGCCGCCCGCAGAGGTGCGTGCTAAACCGATATTGCCTCCTAAATATCTGCCACTTGGCCAACAAAAACGATTATCTCAACTTTGTATTAAGGCTTTCTGCTTTCAACTTATGAAAATATATCACGGCTTGGGGTGTACTTTACAACTTTGGAAAGTTCGATGTCATTAGCTGAACTCGAACTTCTAATAACTTATTGATACAGCAAAGTTTTTCAAGGTTAATCAAGCATTAGGTAGTTATTAATGGTCTAAGATTAGGTACGAATAATTAGAATAACTAGCGTATTGTAAAAACAAAATGTAAAAAATCTACATTCGTATTCTTGAGTGGAGATATGCTCTCCTAAGTCGCAGCTGGACCCCAGGACAGCACATTTAGCTTGTGCTCCAAGAAAACTAACTATTACAAGCAACAATTATCACCCTAATAATGCCCGTTTCGTTATAGCTATGTTATGCTATAATATTTAACATTAATATTGGTGACATTCTCTTTTGACAGTCCAAATAAAAGCCCATTTTAAATGGGAGTCGATCGGCTCGGTGCGAGAGCAATTTACTTATCAATAGGCCGGCCCGCAGCGACGGCGCGTCAATTAGAGAAACTATTAACTCCCGAGCGAATTATAATTGCTCCTCGGAGACAAATTATGTCAGACCCTCAAATTGGCCGGCGCGTGACGGGCTAATCGCGCCTCGTCAACTTTTGCTAAACTTTAATCTCCATAAATTACTGAATTATTTCATAACCTACGAGTACAACATTTATACCTATTAAAAATGGAATTAGACCGAAACTACTCGAGTGAGCTCCAAAATAATTACATCAACGTTAAAGTTTTATGGCTGTGAGTTGCATTGTTATGGTGTCTGTACAGTTGGGTAGGTTTCATTATTTAAAACCTACAGAAATGATTATAATAAGCAAATAGTTCTCGGAAAAACTCACGGAGAAGGGATAAGAGAAGAGATTGAAGCTTTACCGAAAATACTAGACAGATCTCTTATTCGCAGACATGTGACTTTCGATTTCAATAACAAAGTATGCTCCAAGTATCTCTCTGTGATTAAATAAGAAATGAGTAGCTTAAGTGGCAATGGTGGCAATGGTTTGAAGACAATGGACAGTCGATGTCGAAATGACGATGCGGCCTAGGACGCCCGGTGCCAATCGACCCCCTACAGGAGTGAACGATGGTATCCAGCGGGTATCAGGGAGCCCTGGACGTAGGCGTTCAAGACTCAAGATGGTGACTGTTTGGAAGTTCTTACGTCCCTTACCTATTTCATAATGTAGATGATGAAGGTGAAGTTCACAAAACCAACTTTGCCTTCAACAAAACAATGCGCTGCCCTGAGCCCAACATGAAGTACAGGTCTCTTACTCTCATGTGCCTGTAAAGTCTTCTGCAACCATACTATTTAATATAAGGATTATAATGAGATTTGATAGAGTTTCAAATCACATCACCTAGGTACCAATTTACGTAAGTGCTGCCCGAATATGAAGGACTTAGCAAAGTCAATAACAGACCAAACAAACTAAACAGTAACAAGTTGGCAAGTAAAAGTCCAACAATATATCACACACACCGCCAGTTGCTAGTAGCGAGTTGTCAGTGGCCGGCAACAGCTGCCCGCCACAAGTTACATCTGCCCTAATGCGAGAATACGCCGCTCTCATAATAAACGAGTTAGGAGTTAGTGACGGGTTGGTGAGCTCACGAGTAAATAGTTGTCAGAGTCGCGGCGTACTGGCACGTACGTACTCTGAAATGCGGTGACACTTGGTGGAGACAAGTGTCTGTGTTACATTTGTATAAATATCGTGTTTTATGGAGACTCACCAAAATAAATACTTTTTACCTTATTGCTACGTACTCGTAGACCGTGCTACAGCCTCAGTGGGTCAGTGGTTAGATTGGAATTTGGTACTTATCATGAAATCCTGGGTTCGAGTCCTGGATTATAAAATGTTAGGCTTCTTTTTCTTCTCTGCGATTCTCAATAGCAGTCTGGAGTTAGAAAAAATTAAAAAAAACCACTAGAGTTTGTTGCTAGCTCTTCACATTAGAACCTGCCTTCCGAACCGGTGGCAGTCCTTACAAATACTTGACATTTCCAAATTGCTTGTCAACTAAGCCTACTTGAAACAAACCAATTGAAATTTCAATTTTGATTTTGAAAAGAGCAATTGGTAATGTCAAAAGACACAGATACACGTCGTGTGGCAGTAAGGAGGACTTTTGGATTTACCGCCCAAAAATTGTGTGTGCTAGACTAAAATAACAAAAATACTTGAGTTTTAGTTTGAGCCTCTATCAACAAAGTTTTTATTATAGAGTTTTATTAGTTAGAAGAAAATCTAATAAATCTCTAGAATGGATGAAAGTTAATAAGTGATTGTGAACAACAAAGTGATTGGAAAGTCAGGACGAGCAATAACGTTGTTCGCAACAAATGCTGAAGTAACAACTTCATTACCGACTTGACCGACGGGACCACGTGTGAGACCGCGGCCGACTGCAGCACTGCTACACTGTATAGCTACTGTATGACAAAGTTAATAACACTTCATTATCATCCAGCTCGTGTAGAATTTGTAGATTAAGCTCACCCTTGAACTCCTAAGCAGGTAATTGACAGCGTTATTAGATATATTTGCAGAGGGAATGTACTCGTACTACCAACTCTTCGACTCCAGACTTTTATCGACAATTGTTTACAATATAAGACCAACAAATTATTATTATTATTATTGATCTAATTAAAACCTAGATCCATATCCGTTTATTTATCCACTACACCGTCGAGGCAGCTATCATGCAGACATACTCAATTATTTAAATCCTAAATGTACTAGGTACTGTAACGTATTTCCTACACTTGGCACAAGCTTTCCTCTTACATGTAAAGTTCGAGTTACTTAATTTATTAAACAAGTGGGATTTTATAAATTGCAAATACTCTAATTAAGTTGCCAAAGAGTAGTAAGCTTTAGCCTTATAGTCCCATTTTATTTATAGAATTTTCACAAGGCGCACGTAAGTATATAAGTGGGTGCCTCAAAGTTCGCTCGAACCTTCACATTTATTTTCATGAAGCACAGAAAAAGGTAAAAAAAACAACGTTCTTTGCTTAATTATAAATATCACAAACTGTTGACGTCAACCAAACCCTTGTTATATACAGACGAAGTGAACAGACTTCAAGAAAAAAAATAGATGGTGAAAATACCGCTAACAAAATAAAATATCTTCGTTATAAACACACCTTTACTATTAACATTATATTTGACAGAATTTGCTTTAAAACGTATTCCATACTTAATGCTGCCACTAAACGTGATGTTCATTTGCTGAAAGAAGGGACATGTTTGTTGATAACTATTAATAGTCCATCTGAAAGTACTTGAGGCTTATTAAGCATTAGATTGATGCCTTGCAAAGATAACAAAGATAACTATAGTAATTGATAGCTAATTGGAGTGATAGCTAGCTAACTAAGCTAGTAGAAAAATTCAATACTTTCAATTTATGTAAGAAATTATATTCAGTTACATTGATCTATCTTGTATGTATTGAATATTATATTCCCCATGCCTTAAAAACATCTCTTCTATAGTTTTCCTTTAGTCAGAGCTAGTGCCGACCGTGGGCGGCAGTGCCAGTACATTGTTAGCGCAAACAGTACAGCACCATCTTTTTTGAGACTATTGTGTGTTAGAAGTTATGTAACTAAATACGTCCTATTTGAATACATAAAATATCTTCAAGTTATTTGATTTTTATTACTGTATTCATTCACGTTGATGGTTATGTCATACACCTACGCAATTTTTAATTCAGTAAAAGTTTGAAGTTCATTTAGCTACAGCTAACCACTTTACTTTAGAATTTTTTATACTGCTTGTGACCAACAAGCAGTATAAACAATTCTAAAGTAAAAGTTTAGAGTTTTTTAGAACACAAAAATATCGATATCTATACCTCATAGCATGGGATAGACGATAAAAAATTCATCCTCAATTTGTACGTAGGAAAGGGGAACCCCAAAATAACATAATTATAATTTTTCAAAAATTATTGGTGGCTTTAATTAACACAGCACTACCTTGGTACCGCCTTCAAACTGATCGCACTAAGCAAACTGAGGAGGTAGCACATATGGTGATGTTATTTTTCGCTTTTTAGTTTAGTAAAAACATTTTTATAATTTTGAAGTATATTTTATTACAATTTATAATTTACAGCTTTCTAGTAGTAATAGTTTTTTTTTACAAGTTAGCCATTGACTACAATCTCACCTGATGGTAAGTGATGATGCAGTCTAAGATGGAAGTGGGCAAAGTTGTCAGGAGGAGGATGAAAATCGACACCCCTTTTGGTTTACATACGACATCGTACCGGAACGCTAAATCGCTTAGCGGTACGTTTTTGCCGGTAGGGTGGTAACTAGCCACGGCCGAAGCCTCCCACCAGCCAGACATGGACAAATTAAGAAAATCTCAGTCTGATCAGCCGGGTATCGTACCCAGGACCTCCGTCTTGTAAATCCACCGCGAATACCACTGCGCCACGGAGGCCGTCAAAAATAGTCTCTGCGCTAAACATGGACGAAGAGCGACTTGGCAAAACTTGTTATATTTCTTTATAAACCTTGTGAACTACGGAACCCTAAAAACATACATACAGCTGAGTTTATAAACTTCTCTATTTTGGAAATCGGTTAAAAACCATCTGATGAGATAGCAGCAAAATAGCTAACAACATTTATCGCAGTGAGTTCAAACTTTATAATCCTCTCAGCCACGAGACGCCTGGCCAACAAAGCAACAGTTAATACGTTAATAGTCAGTTAGTGAGCCAGTTTTCAAAGCAATTTTCTTTAAGTATGATAATTTCCAGTCAACGGGAATATGAAATAGTAATATCCGGACAATACCAGCAGCTGCGGCGTTTGCTAATGTAAATATAGCGCCGATGGGCGAACAACAATAGTCTGAGAGCTAGGGAAGGATTTTCATAGAGAATTTCGTCAGAAAAACGTCACATTATCTAATTATTGTGTTTATTGTGTCTAGTTTTTACACTAGGTACATAATTTGAACTATTATTTAAGGAAGGAAGACAAATTAATGTCAGTTATATGTAACAAAATATTTATGGTGATACCCGATAAAAATCAAGTTGTAATTGCGGAAAATGTGTAGTGGCCTACATGCATACCTACGACTACGACGACTATTACATATGGCGCATACACGTCCGTTCGCCGAGGCATGCTGCCGCAGACTAAGCGATAGCTCGTCGTGCGCCGAGATATATATGTAGCACCTCGTTGATCGCTGTTTCCAATAGACGACATCTCTGCGTGGAGTTTTAGGTTGGACTGAAGCCGCGACCGCATACGAAGCACTTTTATATCACGCAGCAAAAAACCTTTTCCGCGTGATTGGTCAATTGTTGTTTTATTACTAACGTGTGTTCGCAGATTTGTATTGCTAAAATTGTAAATATTAATAAGACGAAAATACATTCGATATTGCATTTCCATACGATAAATCGCCTTTTATTTCAAGCTCTCTAACCTACTAGTAAAACCTTACAGTGGTGACACCGACGTGAGTGAAAAAAATACAAAAAAAATAAGAAAAAAATATAAAAAAAAATAAAAAAAATTAAAAAAATGGAGTCAGAACACTCAGGCACCCAAAGAGAACAAGACATCGAGTTAGTCTCCATCAAGTCGAGATTACCACAGTTTTGGCGCGATAAGCCTAGGCTATGGTTCGCGCAGTTCGAAACTATTACTGCCAACCAAAAGCTTAGCGATGAGGCGAAGTTTGGACTTGTCGTCGCGCAACTGGACAAGATGGACATCGAGCAAATTGGTGATATCATCCTGTCACCAGCCAACACGGGCAGATACGAGGCCCTAAAGAAAAGATTGCTGTCTGTCTATGAAGAGTCAGAAAATAAACAACTACAGAAACTACTCAATGAAGTTGAACTCGGCGACCAGCGACCTTCACAACTGCTACGACGGATGCGAGATCTGGGCCGCGACAAGATTCCGGAGGACACACTGCGGATGCTGTGGATCAGCCACCTCCCACCGGCAACACGCGCCGTACTAGCAGTGAGCCAAGAATCAAAATTAGACTCGCTAGCGGCTATGGCGGACAAAATGGATGAACATACGAAGGAGATACAATCTGTTTGTTCCTGTAGTCACGGAAGCGTCACATCTCCGAAACCTACGTCATCAAACGAGAGGATCATAGAAATGATCGAGTCGCTGACGAAGGAAGTAAACGAGCTGAAGATGGAAAGAGCGAGAGGCAACTATCGTCAACCATATACTCATCGCCGACGGTCGAGATCCCGGTCAAGGTCAGCAAATCCAGAGTCGGCCGTATGTTACTTTCATCGCAAGTTTGGAAAGGACGCCTTCAAATGCAGAAAACCGTGCAATTTCGCAAAGAAAACCGGCCAGAGACAGGAAAACTAGGGGAGACTTTGGCTGCGACGGGAGCCGAGGTCAATGAAATGTTAACACACCGTCGCTTATTCATCAAGGAAAAGACCACTGGACTCAGCTTTCTCATCGACACCGGCGCGAACGTGAGCGTACTCCCGGCAAGAAATGCAAACAAAAAGAAATTGAAGCAAGTGGATTATTTGTACGCCGCAAACGGGACGTCTATTCCTTCCTACGGCGAGCGCATTATGAAGTTGGACATCGGGCTACGAAGACCTTACATATGCAACTTCGTGATAGCTGCAGTCACTCGACCGATACTGGGCGCTGATTTCCTGCACAAACACCAGCTGACAGTCGACATTCACGGGAGAAGACTGATTGACAAACAAACTGGTCTATCTGTCACCGGTTACGTCACGCCTACAACGGAGCACAGCATCAACACGGTGAACAATCAACAACCGTACCACGATCTGCTTGCAAAGTATCCGGACATCACTCGACCAACGCTCAAGCTCTGTCACAGCGAGGTAGAACATCACATAGAGACGACGGGACCACCGTTATACTCCAAGGCTCGACCTCTACCTCCACACAAGTACAAGGCGGCGAAAGAAGAGTTCCAGACGATGATCGAGCAAGGAATATGCAGACCGTCTAACAGTCCTTGGGCGAGTCCGCTGCATCTTGTACTGAAGAAGGATGGCACCTATAGAGCATGTGGAGATTATCGCCGGCTGAACGCGGTTACAGTTCCAGATCGGTACCCGATACCAAGACTTCACGACTTCACGTACAATCTACTGGGCAAGAAAATTTTCTCCACCATCGACCTGAAGAAAGCATACTACCAAGTAAGAAACCGTGAAGAAGATATACCTAGAACAGCTGTCATTTCGCCATTCGGGTTATTTGAGTTCACCAGATGCTGCTTTGGATTAAGAAACGCCGGGCAGACATTCCAACGGCACATCGACAACGTACTGAGAGGACTTCCTGTTTTTCCATTCGTCGATGACATACTGGTTGCATCAGAATCCGAAGAGCTGCACAGAAAAGAGCTAGAAGAGGTATTTAAACGACTCAGCGACAACGGATTACAAATTAACGTCGCTAAGTGCATCTTCGGCCAGCCGAAACTCGACTTTTTGGGTTATACAATATCATCCCAAGGAATTAAACCAACCGACGAGAAGATAAAGGCCATCACAGATTATCCTCGACCGCAAACAATCCAGCAACTTCGACGTTTTCTCGGCATGATGAATTTTTATCGAGAAAATATTCCACACGCCGCAGAACATCAGAAGGAGTTGAACGCGTATCTCAAATACTCGAAGAAAAACGACAAGACAACCATACAATGGAGCGAGACAGCAATAGAGGCATTCAATAAGTGCAAGGAAGACATATCAAATGCTGCAACTCTGTCTTACCCATCATCGAGTTTGCCGTTCGCTTTGTTTACTGATGCATCTGAGACCTGCGCTGGAGCCGTACTTCAACAGAAAATTGGAAATAAATGGAGGCCTTTGGGATTTTTCTCTAAGAAGTTTAACGAAGCCCAAAAGAAATATAGCACATATGATAGAGAAATGCTATCAATTTATATGGCTGTACGTCACTTCCGCCGGATGTTTGAAGGCCGTGACGTCACCGTCTACTCGGATCACAAACCCCTGATTCACGCACTGAGTTCAATCAGCAAGAACGAAACACCGCGCCGGACAAGATATTTGGAGTACATCGGCCAATTCGTTTCCAGCATCAAACACATCGCTGGAAAAGACAACATCGTGGCTGACGCACTATCCAGAGTGGATACAATAACGTGCCCATCACCGATAAACTACGAAGACTTATCTGGAGCTCAAGCCCACGACGCAGAATTAAAGAAAATAATGCTGAGTGACAGATATCAAGTCAGACGTATAACACCGCCAGGCACGACAACAACAATCGCTTGCGAAATGTCTACAGGCTCTGCTCGTCCGTTTCTACCACCGGAGTTCAGACGCCAGGCTTTCCAAGCGATTCATGAACTCAATCATCCCGGCGTAAGAGCGACGAGACGATTATTAACGACGCGTTACTTCTGGCTAACAATGAAGAAAGACATCACTGAATGGGCAAGAAGTTGTGAACAATGCCAGCGAGTAAAAGTACAGAGGCATACTAAAGCACCGATATGCAGTTATACGCCTGTAGGACGTCTAGAACACCTAAATCTAGATATCGTAGGTCCTTTTCCGGTGTCAAACAACTGCCGGTATTTAATCACCATGATCGACAGGGCAACGAAATGGCCAGAGGCGCAGCCAGTTGAAGACATCACAGCTGAAAAAGTCGCAAATGTAGTATACGACGTATGGATTGCGCGCTTTGGATGCCCAGTGACCATTTATTTATTTATTTATTTAATACACTTTATTTGTACACCACAAAAATAAAAGAAAACAAGCAAAACAGAAACACAAGAAAAAGTAGAATACAAAAGGCGGCCTTATCGCTTAGTAGCGATCTCTTCCAGGCAACCTTAGGCTTAGGAACTTATTAGGACAACTGTAGGTGGTGTGTACGTAATAATATTGTACATATACATACATACAAATAACTACACACTAATACATAAACCATAATACACAAATTATATAATAATTATAAATATCATAAAATAAACTAATATATAAATATATCATTATGTCGTATGATAAATATTCTAATAAAATAAAATATGTAACTAGTGACTAAGATAATATGTCTTAACGGATTTTTTAAACATGTCAAGGGATTTGGATTTCCGAATGTCGACTGGGAGTGCATTCCATAGCTTAATAGCACGAACAACAAATGAACACTTATAAAATTTACTCCTATGGAAAGGCATACACAGAGTAAGAGCACGACATGTTCTTAGCTCTGATTGCACTCCCAGAAATGTGAATTTCTCCTTAAGATAAGGAGGATATTTTGGATTAAAGAGCACACAGTACAGAAGAGAAAGTACATGCAGATCCCGGCGACGGCGAATAGGAAGCCACTTGAGTTTCTGACGAAATTCAGATATATGGTCATATTTGCGAAGGCTAAATATAAACCGAATTGCAACATTTTGAAGTCGCTCAAGTTTATTAAGATAGTCCTCAGTCAAACTGGGATAGCTTGCGTCCGCATAATCGAGAACAGAGAGTAGGAGAGAATTTGCTAACATAACTTTGGTAGGAATTGGAAGAAGAGAACGTAGGCGTCGTAACGAACTCAACGTCGATAACGTCCTCCTACTCAACTCCTTGATATGCATGCACCACGATAATTCCTTGTCCATAACAACTCCAAGGTTTTTAACCGAATCACAATACGGTATCATGACACCGTTGTAAATAATAGGTGGTACGTCGCCCCAAACAACTCTTGAGATTAGACTAGGACTGCCAATAATAATTGTTTTTGATTTAATAGGGTTAACCTTAAGCCCATACTGTTTGCTCCATACTGAAATTGCATTTAGATCTTTATTAATAGCAGACACAGCAGAGCCAAGGTTCTCAAGAGTTGACGAGCGATATATTTGCACATCATCTGCATACATATGGTAGAGAGAAGTGAAACATTGAGTGATAGAATTAATGAATATGGAAAAGAGTAAAGGAGATAACACGCCACCCTGAGGTACCCCGGCCGAAACATCGCACCAAGATGAGAAAGAATCGTGAACGCGAATACGCTGTTTACGGCCATTGAGGTAACTCCGAAACCAGTCAACCACCGATGGAGATATGTTAAGAGAGCATAATAAACCCAACAAAATGTCATAGTCAACAGTGTTAAAAGCATTACTAAAATCTAGCAGAACTAAGACTGTGAGTTATCTATTATCCATCGCCCAGCGGATATCATCAGTAACTTTTGCTAAAGCTGTGACCGTACTATGACCAGGGCGAAAACCGGATTGAAAGGGACTTAGAATGGAATGCTTGCTAAGAAAAAGACTCAACTGTCGGAAAACCAATTTTTCAAGGACTTTTGACAGAAAAGGCAAAATTGAAATAGGTCGAAAGTCTGAGAAGGAATTAGGGGTAATTTTTTTAGGTAATGGAATAATTTGAGCACTCTTCCATGCCTCAGGAAATTTACTGGAGTGGATGGAATAATTTAGGATATGGGTAAGAACTGGGATAACAATATCAATGATGGGAATGATCATATTACGGCTCACGTCATCAGAACCGACAGCATTTGAGACGATCGATAAAATGCTCTTCTTAACATCACATTCAGTGAAAGACTCAAAGAAAAAGGGTAAATGATTAGAAGTTGAAGCAGAAGAAAGAATGTTAAGTGTACGTTCTTTATCAATACTATCAATACTATCAATCGTATCGGAAGTAGCAAAATGTTTATTCAGATGTTCGATATCAATATTGATAGGATTATTAGGGGAAGATTTACCAACTCCAAGAGATTCTAGAAATTTCCAAGTTTTGGCAGAATTGCCATTTTCTACTGATTTAAAAATGTGGCGTCGTTGTGCATCTCTACATAATGTATTACAGCGATTCCGAGCCTTATGATATTTAAGACGATTCGCTTTAGAGTCAGTTGTTTTATATTTATATTTTGCAGAATTCTTTTTGTTCATATAAATTTTTATATCATCAGTAAGCCAAGGAGCAGGAACAGGAGCTAGAACCTCTTTTTCTTCTTCTGGAACTCCGTGCACTAGAAGAATCTTTCGCCTGGAATGCATCTCCAAATCTTCCTGTTGTTTGCCAAGAAGCTCAAGCTGTAGTTGCAGATTTTCCAGTGCAGTCAACACAAATGTCCGGAAGGCTAGAAACTGAGAGTTTAAATTTGATGTTGGACTTGTGGCTGGGATTGCTGCTCTTAACTCTTTTTGGAACTCTTCCAATCTTCTGTTGAAGTGCTCACCGATTTCGTTTATGTTACTTTTTAGAGACTCCATGTTAAACAAAGTTTAGTAACAGTGAAAACAAAAAAACCAAAAGTGAGGTTAGGATATGTGAAATAGCACACTGTCACAAAAAGAAGCTTAAAGCCTGTGCAAATATAACCAAAAGGAGCTGGCAAGCCTAGGCTATTCACAGGTACATATGTAAATATTTAATAACACTTGTATATATTTTAAAATTGAAAATATAAGAGATTACTTAAATGTGTTACTTTCTTTAAGCCTACCCACAGAGAGAAAAGACCATCACGACCGACCGCGGCAGGCAGTTCGAGTCCGAAGTGTTCACCAAGCTAATGCATCGCATGGGAATAAAGAAAACACGAACTACGGCGTACCACCCGCAGTGTAACGGTATCATCGAGCGCTGGCACCGCACGCTGAAAACATCACTCGCCGCGCGACTCAATTCTACGAACTGGACGAATGAAATACCTACCGTATTACTCGGCCTACGCGCAGCATACAAAGAAGACATCGGAGCTAGTACGGCCGAGCTCTTGTATGGAAAAACACTACGCCTTCCCGGAGAATTCTACGGCGAACCTGTTACAGTACACAGCCAGTCGTCTCAGTTTTTGAACAATCTGAGTGAAGCTATGAAGAAAGCGCAGAAGCAACGAGAACACAACACGCAGCGATCATTCATTCCCAGTGACCTAAAGACGTGCACACATGTATACGTACGCAATGACGCAGTGCGCAAACCTCTCACGGCTACCTACAGCGGACCGTTCAAAATCATCGAGCGCCATAATAAGTACTTCCAAGTGCAACTAGAAAATCGATGCACAACAGTATCGATAGATAGATTGAAACCAGCGTACACCTTCAAAACGACAGAACACGAAGAGATGGAAGCACCGACGAGCTCATACAAGGTCACCAGGTCGGGAAGAATTTCAAAACCACCTGTGCGCTTCGCTGAGGGCGGAGTAATGTAGTGGCCTACATGCATACCTACGACTACGACGACTATTACATATGGCGCATACACGTCCGTTCGCCGAGGCATGCTGCCGCAGACTAAGCGATAGCTCGTCGTGCGCCGAGATATATATGTAGCACCTCGTTGATCGCTGTTTCCAATAGACGACATCTCTGCGTGGAGTTTTAGGTTGGACTGAAGCCGCGACCGCATACGAAGCACTTTTATATCACGCAGCAAAAAACCTTTTCCGCGTGATTGGTCAATTGTGGTTTTATTACTAACGTGTGTTCGCAGATTTGTATTGCTAAAATTGTAAATATTAATAAGACGAAAATACATTCGATATTGCATTTCCATACGATAAATCGCCTTTTATTTCAAGCTCTCTAACCTACTAGTAAAAACCTTACAAATGTATGCGAAATAAAAGATGAAGTAGATTGTAAGTGTATAATACATTAGAAAATGATATGTTGTGATTATGTTAATCGTAACTTGAAGTTGAAGGCTCGTTGACAGAATAATTAGAAACAACGTTAACTTATAAATGTAACAAGTGCAAGCAATAATGTATTTCTAAAATAAAGACATTCGATCTCATTTTATGTATTCCTTCATATTCTGTGTAATTCCTTTAACCGTAACTTATAGTATTAACAGGAATGTTTTCAATACCATATAAGCATTCGTTTTCGAAATTATTTTGGAGTCTATTTTAAAAGTTTGTACTCATATCAGTATATGTTCATAGTAGAGAACTGAACACTGCCAACGTCCTCACACAAATTGACCATCTCTTACACTACAGTTTATAGAGCCAACGGTCTTGTTAACGGATACCAACAAAGCGTACTCCGCGGCAGTCATTTCACGAGGCGCATAACGCCATCGCGTAGTCATCCTCATTCGCTTCAACAGTCCTCCGCCGTAACGCGTAACGATACAACCGAACTATTTAGAATTTAGATGAATAGATGTAACGAGCATTGGATGGAGTTTAACTGCTGAAATTGATCGCAAACGTAAGCTACTAAACGAAGCCTTCGTTTAGGATACATTTTGAACCTCATATAAGTAATATTGTTTAGTTGATAATATTACACATATTATCAACTAAACAATATTACCTTAGTGATTAGTTGTCTATGTGGCTTATGTGGCTTCGAATCGAGAGGTCCTGGGGTTGAAAAGTTAAAGGTTTCGTTCTTCCATAAAATTGGCAGAAAAATTCTTTAGTCCGTAATTGGGAACATTGCGTTGGAGAGCAGAATAATTCGGCACTCCCGGTCATTCATTCTATGTCTCTGAATTCGGGAAATAGATAACGTTACACCCTCATGTTCCGGAGAATTATTAGATCAATGCGATACGAGAGTTAGCTGTGGATCATTATCAAAACATAATATTGTTACGAAATAAAATATTATTACCAGCCCGCATGAGAATGGCATCGTGGGAGTAGCAGGTGAGGAGATAAGGTCTGTACGCTGTATTTTGATTTTGTTACATGTGTAGCACAGACAGATCCTGTATCTACTGGTACAAAGGAACTGACCAGAAAAAGAATTAAAAACCGTTGCCTATTTTATCCAAAACACGGTGAACATGTTGGAATTTAAAAATAACAAAATAAATTGTGGTGGAGAGGGGTAAAACCAATAAAATAATAATTGTTGAAAAAGAAAAATAATATTTTTTTAACACTATAAAAAACTTACAATCGTACATGCAGTATCCGTAAAAATATTTCCATTCAAAAGCCTCCCAAATGATAATTTCCTTCTTTATCAAAAAGATCCAACGGAAACATTTTATATAAATCTTCCCGATGCGCTGTGTTCCAGTAAAATAAATGAAAAATAAATGTAAAAATAAAATGGCCGCCTCAAAAGCGCGGCAGCAACAGAACATCAATGAGCTCCGCCATTAATAAAACTGTTGGAATCATTTTTCCCGATGGCAACTTCATAATAAATTGCTGAGCCGCTCCTCTGAGCTGTCGCAAGTGTGCGACTTTTTGTCTTACTCGACATCATAAAGGTTAATGGTACGAACCATGCCTATAATTTATATCTGTGCTAATAAAGCCAGTATGAAACTGGAATAATTTAAAAACAACAATAATTACGGCCCATTAAATATCATAATATCTGAAGCAAATTTTGATTGAAATTGTCATTAATAGATATAGGATATCAACTCGCGATCAAAAGGTTTTTTTTACGTTATCACTTTTACTTCTAAATACACAGAAACACTTGAATTACTAAAGAATGGATTGTATTTCATCATCATCAAACGTACCAAATGAACATCGTTTACAGTACCTACCTAGTGTAGGAAATGGCTGGCGGTGCACTGGTAGTGGATGTTGTTGCAAAAAAAAAAACATTAATAAATGCGAAACAATTTAACGATAGTTTAATTTATATAGTAAATTTGTTCAGTGTTGAGATATATTGCCACATTGTGCAGTTTTGCGATTTTTTGTCTCACGACACGTCGCCAGCGTGCGTGCGCTCAGGCGGTCTTAAATAATAGCTCGTTCTCACATAAATGAGGAAAGCTGATAAAAGGAATTCCTCCAGAGATCAGGCGGAGAGTAACAAATGGACCGGCCGCCCGCCCGCCCCGGCCTCGACACGCGATCGCGGGCACATGGGAACCACACGCGCCATCATCGCATCTCGCCGTGATCGTTATTTGATTTCTTATCAACCGAGTCAAATCAAATTTATAAGAAAATACTTACTATTTTACTACCCATGTAAAAAATAGGAGGGGTTCAATTCACACATAGATAGACAAGTCATACTTATGCTTCTACATCCGATATTTATTATCCTACGTCTACAAGTAGTCCATTAATTTGTTCTGTTTTATAATTCTAAAAGCTATAAAATAAAGAGCGTTGATAGTTAAAGAAAAGCATAGAAGTCAATTTAGCACATTTTTATTTACCAAATTATTAAAATTATAGACATACCTGAACACAGGAAAAAATAATTAAGTTTAAGGATTAAAATAACAATTAAATCTAAATTTTAAATAAATAAAATAATTATAAGAATTTTTATTAGTCTATATGTTCCACTAAACTCAAAAACAATACGGATTTCATGTAGCTTGTATTAGGTTTTGAAATAAATTTCAAACATTTTTTTAGAACGAGTACCTAGATTTAAATAATTATCTGCCCAGCTGTCTTGTAACTATTTTTTTACTGAAACTCTATAAAACTTTTCCTGCATTGTTGCATTCAATCAAACGTGTTTATCGTCAATCAATCTCTGTGATACATACAACAGTTCAAAATTGGATGAAACCATTTCACTGCGCGCCATTTCGATGGGTTTTTAAGTCCGATTAGACAGATCAAAGCGAATGCGACCTGACGGAATGAAACCAATTTGTAAGACCAGCTGCAGGCACAGGGGCAGGAGCGGGGACATGGGATCACTCTCTGGATGGTACTAACACTGTTCATTGTGATAAGATTTGTGTTAGCTAAAACGAATTGGTGCTTGCTCGGAAGCTTTTTCTTAAAACGAAGATTAACAACCAAATGTAATATAATTAAAAAGTATCTAACTATTTGTGAACCGCTGCAGAATTCGTTGAAGAACTCAGGCTGCGGTTGTCATAGAGACACGGAATAGATCTCTACCGTTCTGCTTATAAAAAGCATTTTACGTTTATTATCCCTCGTTACATAAATTCTTTAAGTTTAGGGTTTTCAAAATATTTTATATATTTCCAATTACGTTTTATGCATCGTGGGGTTGTTTAATATTATTAAAATTACTTTTTATTCTAAAAGTTAATTTATATGAAAGTATCCTACATATTTTGTGTTTTGATATACTTATTATTTTATCACACACATTCGTAGGGCGATGTGATAAAGCCAGATTAAGCGCTTTAAAAATTGCACATTTCCCCTCGCAGCCGGCAGAGGAGGGATATCTCCTCACACAGTCCAGTGACCGAGCACAAAGCGACGCGTGCGGGGTCAGGTTGTCCATCTAATGTGTCTCTCTACTCGGATACGTCATCTTGTGTGTACATGTTATAACGTCACATAAATAACGTCTTAAAATATAAATGTCAAGTTCAATTTACATAGTCGGATTATTACTATTTCATTCTCTAATTCTCATAATGTACCATAGCGCGAAGTCAGTGATGTGAGTTGACCACCCAGAGTTGGCAATGTGACACGCCCGTGTCTCTCAGACCATGTATACGGTATTAACAGCAATATCAGTTGGTAATCGTTTATCGAAACATTATTACCGACATTATACATAAAGAGGACTGGCCTGTAGTGGGCTACTAGGCTGACGATAACGACAGAATACCTTCAGATTCAATAGAATTTTGACAGGCTCTATGGCGCAATGGTATTCGCAGTGGATTTACAAGACGAAGGTAATGGGTTCGAATCCCAGTTGGACCGATTAAGATTTTCTTAATTTGTCCACGTCTAGCTGGTGGGAGGCTTCAGCCGTGGCTAGTTCCCACCCTACCGGCAAACATGTATCGCCAAACGATTAAGCGTTCCAGTACGATGTTCTGTAGAAACCGAAAGGGGTGTGGATTTTCATCCTCCTCCTAACAAGTTAGCCCGCTTCCATCTTAGACTGCATCATCACTTGCCATCAGGTGAGATTGTAATCAAGGACTAACTTGTATAATCAAAAAAAAAAAAAGAAGTCTAGGGTGTATACCCTACTGAGACTGAGACTAACACTTCCAAACAAATTTGATAATTTATTATCCAGCAGATGTTATTTAAAACAACAAGAGCCATTCTAAACCAAATGTAGACTGAACTAAATATATCTCTCGCTATTGTAAGAGCAATCCCGCCATTACCAATACGTCGCAGCTCATTTAAATGTCTACTTACGTCGGAGGGCGCTGATAAAACAGTTCCGTGTATTTATGTGACGCCATAAATCCGTCCCAGGGCGAAGGTCCGCATCCCATGGTAAATTAAAGCCATCAGCGCTATGACACACGCGCCGCTAATGTACTCGCCGACTAAATAGCATCTGGAGAGAAGCGGCAGGATGTGTCTCAATAATTTACTGAAGTGCCTGCTGAAGCTAAGGCGTTGCTACATTCATAGCGGCTGCAACGCTTCCTCTGTTAATCATTCAATATTATACACAGTATAACATGAAACACGCCAGAAACTCACTCAATAGTATACCTGATTACAAAACAGTAGATAAAAAAATAAAGGAAAAGCTGAGAGAGTTTATTTGTATTTACCTATCTCTTAATATGTATGTGAATTTGTATACGATGTTTAAATGATTGTTCTGAAAACCTAATTTCATGCTTTCTTGAGGTAAAAGTTGAATTGAAAATATTTAGGGAATTCGGTTGACCAGGATACCGATGGCCTGTGATAAGTTGCCTATAAAATTATTATACCTCTAAATTTTGACCTCGGATGAACATTTTACCTCTTACGGGGTAATCAGAATCGTTAGAAAAAGTTACCATACTTCCGTGTAAGTGAAAACTTTTTGTTTTGTACTAATTTAGGTAAAATCAAGAATATTTTCATGCCACGTATATTATTAATAAAAAATAAAATCCAATAACCTTTATTGCTCTAACTGAACGCTGTTAGATCAGATCAAATGCGTGTCAGATGAAGGTACCGAATGCTGCTCAGTATTCAATTATTCATCAAGTATATAACATGGAACAGAGACATGGATCACATTTTGCATTAATGACATGTTTTCCAATACAATACGATTTCAAAGTCATGAGAATAACCTGTACAAACATTACTAGTTCCCGTGTGAAGCGCCAGGCGCGGCACTGCGCGTCTTAGTCCAACAAATATTTGCGTATGCCCTATTGCATTCCCCGCACGAGGATACGTATGGGGGTGCGGGTACGAGGGTGTTTATTGTTTATTGGGGTAGCGCTTATCAGCCGGAGGACAGCAGTTAGTGTCTGTGCGACAACTTTATCGTGTCTGAGTGAACGAAGGCTTAATGTACAGTTGCCGCTGTAGACAAGTCGGCTGGTGAATAATACGCAGCGACCTCATATTTTGTGCTTACACGAAAGCTCTGATACTCCTAAATAGATATAACAGTAGTAATGCACATTTGCATCAGAAATATATATACTCGTAAAATATGTCTGATACAAAGCACTTTTTTTTTCAAAATTAATTCAGGTATTTTAAAATACATTGTTATTTATAGCAATAATCAAAAGCAATTCATGTTACTAGTACGATGAACACATTTACTATGTGGGAATTAATGAATAGTGACAACACGATTTTTTTTCAAAAACATGTGTATCATGTTCATGACGATCTCCGATTCTATTAAATAAATGTTAAGAAAATCAAGCTTTTCTAAAAGTCTTTCTAAAAGTCGCTAACCTTCATTTGAAAATTGGCAACTATAAGCTCCGAATCCCCTCTCCTACAAGGAGAACAGCTGTGCTGGGCCACATAAATAATTTGATAATGATGATGAAACCCTAACTTAACCTATAGATTGTATTTTACGGAAACCCAACGTATAGAGATACCAAATATCCGAATTTCCCCCGAACTAAGCAACAATAAACCTCTAAATTGCGCAATCTAAGTTCCTAAAGAAAAGCTATTTCGCCCAAACCAAACGTCTATGATTAAAAACAAACTAACTACACGCCTGACCGAGTCCACACGGGACTCCTCCAGCCTCAGCCCACATTATCCTCATCAAACACGGCCAAAAGGCACCCTCTGTACAGTACACACCCTTAGTAATGGAGACGTTTGTCTTAGAATATATTACAAACAAGTCCCCGATATGTTTTTCCACGGGCACTCGCGAGGGATCGAGTTCCGAGACTGTCTGTTGACGTATAATTAAGGTTTATTTGCGTTTGATTCCTTTAATGTTGCGCTCGTTTCTTTTTTAAAGCGATGTATAGGAAATACTCGTATGTACCAAAGAATATTTTAAGATTTGTCTTTATTATAATTATCACACCAGGAAGTCTATGCCTTTTTTACCCACAATGCAAGAATTTTCTGTTATTCGCCGTTAATTGTACTGGTAGAATTTAAACTATCGTTTTCTGAATAACGGCTGAAATTTACGTCATTTAAGTCGAAATGTGCTCAACTAGTTCCTTGTCAAAGAGGAAAATCTTAAAAAGTAGCTGATCGTCAATCAAAGCAGTTGTACGCAGGTTCGTCGCAGGAGGGCGCGCGAATCTAACAGCGATCCATCAAAGATGGCCGCCGGCGATACGACACGAACCCGTATTTGTTCTGACGATCCTGACGAAGCCCGAAATATAATAAGGGGAAGAAAAGTCCCAAATACTTGATGTCTTGATAAAAAGTTATCATTGCTGTCTTTACAAAACCAGTCACGTTCACAATGATTGAGATTTGATTGAGACATAATAACACAGTTGCAATCAAGTCACTTTTGTACTTTATAACAAAATACGTAGAATATTATATGAAAACAGAATACAGTCATTAGTGAGGGTACGTTACATTTCTTAGAAAAAATTAGAACCTTAGAGATATTCGTATAATATGTAGTCTGGAATATGTCAGATCAGATACAATAATTAATTAAAGCTGTAAGGTATAGAGAAATGCTAAGTTTGTTCGAAACTGAACTGATTAGACAGATCTAGTTATTAGTATTACTATTCAGCAATTTCCTTATAAATTATCTTCAACATACACAGTTTGTTTATACACTGTTGCTATTGCATTTGTTTGTCCGCTACTTGTGAGGGCTTATTTCCTACGTGTCCATTTTCTAACAATGGCAAAAGGGCCACATCTATATCTGATGCCATTCGGTATTTATTCCACGAACGGTCCCCGACTGGGTTTTGATTTAACACAACTTAATTCTATTGTATTCCGTTCGCTATGAATTCACTGCGCGTTGTCAGATGACATCGAGCAATCAAGTGATAAGGATCGATCCGTGGTCCGCAGTGCCTCTCCAAATAATTCCTCTAAAGCAGTACAATAATACTAATGGAACGACATCCATTGAAGACGATGAACGTGAACAAGAATACACTCTAAGCTTGTATGAAGCGATGGATAGTGATGAATCGGATTGTTTGAGTTCAGGGTAGGAGGTCAGGAGTTCGGATGCGGGTCCGTACGAGTTATCTAAAGGAACATAAATTTATTTACAATTGTCGATCGCAGATAAGGGCACTCTCGTTAGTGGGAGCGACAATTTGTCGCGTCGATCTGTCGCTCTTTATAAATTGGTTTCTAATAAACGTTTGAACTGACATTTTGTTGTTCAGTAACGAGTATAGCGCTTGTATAAAATAATCTCTGCATTTGCGATCGTTTGTTTCAATTCCCGTCGAGTTAATGTTGACAGCCTCTGCGAGAGGTCTAGACCTGAAATTGAGAATTTATTGTATGTTAGGATACTAATAAATCGACTGATAAGGTATAGGTTAGGTTGGCCAACTGTTTCCAGTATTTTGAAAGCGTTCTACGTTGCAATATCATGAAAGTTTATTTACTGAATGTGTCTATGACTTGATTTCTTTGATTATTTTCTGTATTGTTTTAATAATAATAATAATAATCATTTATTTGCAAGAATTATTGTTCTTTACAATATTCAACTAAATTAATAGTTTGCAAATATTATACATACAGTGAAAAAATACAAACAGTTACAATTACTAAAATAAATGAAATAAAATTAAGAAAAAAATAATAATTACAATCAGTCAATTACAAATTGTCCTTAATATGAAGAAGCTTAAACTGAATATATAAAAAATGTGACTTGTAAAGTAAAAATTACACCAGGAACATTATATGCTCGTCTGCTTTCGAGAGATTTATTTTTGGTTTGGTACAATTTATTTGGTTGATTTGAATTGCTACTAGACTTTGACTATAGTTGTTGGCAAAGACTAATTTAGTGTTTCATGGTTACATACAATTTTCTGAAGCTTTACTATCTGGATCGTCATTTATCATCAAATGAAATGTCAAATACATAGGCACACACACACACAATTGTCATCATTAAATCATAGAACAAGACTTTTTTCATGAGGTTTTCAATGTATTTAAACTAACTTAACATCACGTGAAAGCTAGGTGCATTTCGTTAAATTCTAAACGGTCAAATGTATCTACCTACCATAAAACGGCTCCCATTTGGCATCGAACGAAACCTAACCGAGTGCCAAATCAAGCGCCACCGAGTACAAAGAGTTGGCTTTGTGCTGTAAACTTTATTTTGCTGGCACTCGCATTATACACCAGATATTAAACGTGAAACTAGAGAAAACGTGTGAACAAAATATTTTCAACAGCTCCTATAAAATATTAATGTGACCAAGAAATATAAAACTACAACTTCGCAGACGAAGAGCGTTTTAAAAGTTTAATTTTAAAAACAAAACTTTTTACTCTTAAAAGCATAGCGTTTACTAAATTAGCGTACATTAAGAAGTTAAGCTCTACTTTTTTTTAATACTGTTCTGTGCAGCAAGTAGTTAAAACTAAAGACCATCGCGTTAGAAGAGTTTAGAAATAGAGAGTTCCACCTTTTTTCCACCTGAGAGTTTACGCATATATCTTTGGGTATCTCCTGATATAGATTGCTGATCTTAAAATGACATTGGTCGCTTTGGTTGAAATTTGATCAAGAAGACATAGATGAAGTGACGTGCACTTCACAGAAGCACCGCACTACCTACATTTTGTACACAATTTGTAGTACGTACCTACGTTAAAAACCTATGCATATGATTATAAATTTAATGATAGTAATTGTTTAAAACAACGTCGTGTAAGTCCTGTATTAATACATACGCTAATTCCAAAGGCCGTATAAAAGGCTGTAATCCGCTAATCCCTTTAGCGCTGCGGCGGACATAAAAATCGGAATTTAAATTTAAAGCCGGCATTTTAAACGTTTTCCGAAATGTAAAAGTTCGATATTCCGCGCTGCACACCGGCGAGCTGCGGGCAAGTGCCAAATCAAGCTGCAGCTTAGCCGTGTGTATTAACAGTTGCATGTGTGTTCGTATGTGTGTAGGGGTGACACACTTATCTTTCACGGCCATGTACTAAATAATCCAATATTGTAATTAATCTTGATTATTTTTAAAGATCAATTTCGCAAACGAAAAATCGACGATCATTTATGTAATAAATAAATTAATTAAACAAATAAAAAAACCCGACTGCATAAATTATACAAAAACTGAAAAGAAAAAACAAGCTCAGTTCAGAAGTGTAGAAAGCAATAATTAGAAAACAGTCGGGACCTATTAAAAAATGTAGACGAAAATCATTCTAATCAATAGAATAAATAGGTTTAATTAATTTATTTATTTCACACTTTTTAGTTAAGATAGATGGTGAATTTCGGATTTATTTGTTACGTTTGTTACATGTTACAAAGTACGATATTGTATACGTCCAACCGAGGTTAAGTAAATATTAAAAAAAAATCTACGGAACCCTCGGTGGGCGAATCGGACTCGCACTTGTCCGATTTTTATAATCAATATAAAATTTAGTCTATTTTAGGTGTTCTAAACTTCACTTTATAAACCCACCACTCATAGTCATCCGCCTCGCGTATTTTGTTAGACAATTAATAAATAACGTTTTTCTTATTGTAGTTTTTTTTAACATGGCCATCATATACCATTTTGAAATCCTCTCAAAAAGCCCTTGAATTTGATACCCATGTTGCAATATTCAAAAAAAAATTTTTTTTTTCACCTCGAGTCTATAGCGTCTCACAGTCGTCTTGTTGGTATTTTTTAAATTTCACCTATCTAAGAACACTTGGGTTATTAAGACAAATCTAACGATATCTTAATTACGAAAATCCGTCCAGCGGTTTGGAAAATAAGAGGTAATAAAGAATATTACATACATACATACATACAAGATTCTTGCAGTCGGGTAAATAAAAAAGCAAAACAAGCATTTATAAACACAACACACCAACCTTTTATACTCGACTCTTGGTGATATTTAGAGTCAAAGGTCTGTGGTAAAATGGTTTACCAATTAGAATATTACCAACATAGATTTTTCCGATTTTTAGATTGTCATATCTTTTTTTTTTAAATCCGCTCAATACAAAAACACACATTATCCAAAATATTCAAAATATAATTACTTTGAGCGCAATTTTTTTTCAATAATTTGCCTGTTAATGTAGAATGGATAAAGACAACAATCAACCGTTTATTAATATTATTATTATTACTATTATTCAAAGTTCGACTTTGGTTGAACATCTCAACAATGCAATATAACACAATTTAAATCACGATGATAATACTCGTAGTTATATCGATATCGATAGTTTATAGACTCAGATCATATTTAATACAATCGATATTAATTTCGTGTAGTAAATGGATTAAGGGTCTGAAATATATTGATATAAAAATATTTCATAGAAAACTTGATTTAAGAACTACTTTTTTTTATTTATTCAATTTTTCCAAACGCTCCATTTTGTTACGTCACGATGAATTTCACTAAAAGAATACATAAACATTTTGTCAAACACGTTTGACGTCATGAGTAAATCTTAACACGTTTAGTTAAGATTTAGACATGACGTCATGAAACAGTTAAATATATACCATCATGGCCGACATCGTTATGACTTCGTATTGTCAAAAAAATATTTAAAATTTAAATTTTCATGTATTTACGTTTCAGTCTAGTAGAGCGATAATGAACAATCCATTTAAAAAAGTGTCAACTAGCCTATCATGTAGAAGCAGCCCTGCTAGTCTCCTGAAGTCTCCACGCCGTAGCGCGGAGGGTAGTTGGCACGGCACGCACGGCTCGCGGCCGCCCGTCACACCGTTACTCACGCCTCGAGCGCTGATAGCCCGATGTTACAGGGGAATAGCGCGTCCGTGTTTTTGTTGTATTGTTGTATTCTGATAGTAATACAAAACCCAATTGGGTGGGCATATCCTATACAGTAAATCAGTTTTCAGGAAGCTGATCTAAGTTCCCGACGTACTTGTAACTGCCAACACTGTTTCTTTTTGTATGTGTTCGAACATCCAAATTGAAAAAAAGAATCTGGCTAATGACCGTTTTAGAGTTAAGTATAAGTATTGATGTTTTCATTAATTTTATTGAACTGTTAAATGTCAGTCTATTTTTATTTGTATATTTGTAGACAATTTCATTATATTATGTATAGATAAGTACATATTTCTCAAGACTCACGGTCAACCTGAAATTCGTATTGATTTTATTTTAATTTTTCAAAAATTTTATATTATATTTGTTACAAATACAAACATTTGTATTTTACCCCTTCAAGTTTAATATGTTATGTCGCAGAATCACCCATTTTAATGTAACATTTATGTAACGTACTAGATGGATTCCAAATGTTTGTAAATGACTCCGTAAAAGCCTACAATTTGTATTTGCCCGGCCATTTAATTTAATTCCCGGATACGGAACGTAATTCCTGACACTATCACCGGGATCGCTCCTTAAACACATCCCGGATCCGACAATGCTGATGGGATCAATTTGTATTGCTTTCCATCTAACCTTACAACTATCCATTGCAGGAATTACAACTTTAATTACAATATCAATAAAGCTCATTTCAGTTTGCTCGCGACGGTGTCACTGCCGAAAGTTAGTATAAGCCAGGAGATAGGGCCTGAAAGTGACCAGATTACGCAGAGCTGTTTCACCCGTCGTGTAACTCCTGAGATATCGGGATTTGTTCGCTGAGGGGGCAGTTTGCCGGGCTGGTTTGTCGTAGTTAAGCAGTAATTGTAAGTAATTTGTGCGCACGAGAGCGGTGCGCAGTTTAGACGGAATAGTACGGAATTCGGAGACGGTGACTTTGGGGTTTACACGACGAATGGCGTTTTGATTCGGGAGATAATGCAGTGGAACAGTGGTGAGAATAAGCGTAGGGGTAAAATGGAGATATAAACATTGTACTTAAAGTATCAACCAGGTTATGATAATGAACTCGACGACTTTGTACTTACAATATTTTATTCGATTTTGTTTGCTGTTGTCTCCTGCCTTACCTGAAAAGAAGTAAATTTTATCATTTAAAACAATTTTATATTGGACCTTACAAAATGTAGAAACCTTTATGTAAATTGGTGCTTATTTACTTAAATTATTCAGTTTAGTGGCCAGTTATACATTAATGACAAAATATTTATTTATTACCATATTGCTCGAATTTTGTGCCTGTAAAATTTTGTCATGGAGAGTCAGACAAAATTATGAACGTAGCGAACTTTGCTAGTGGGGTGATTTTCTTACAAGTCAAAGTGTTTAGTTTATTCAGTCAGAAAAATTTGGAAGTCTTGGAAGGAAAACGCTCCACCACGATGTAGAGTTTTAATCAAGCTGTTAAAATACAAACAAAGCTAATTAAAGCGAATAATTATATTAACGATCTCAAGTGTGTCTCCCAACTGCTCTGTGACAAAGTCCCATCTCGGTGGACTTAATCTTTTTCGCGTGACTTTTGCAAATTAAGCTCATTACAGCGAGCGCTCCGTTATCAGTCCCGACGGGCTCAGTGCTCAGTGCTCAGTGCTCAGTGCTGGAGCAGAGTTGCATTTTGTTGGATATTGTGCTTTGCTCTCAGTTATTAGATAACTTTAATTTTTATACAACAACAGCTTAGCGACGCTTGTCTGTAATTTGCAAATGCAGGGCTGGCTGTTTTGATGCGTTTTAACTGACATTACGGAGCAGAATGTTACGTTTACTTTTTCTGATTGAGTATTTTTTATATTATTACAATTACATCGGAACCACTAGTTGGTGGAAAACGATCGCTTATACATAGTGTAACACTTTGCAGGCAGAGAACTGTAAGTGTTTAAAGCACTCCTTTTTTATGATCTTCCGCTGAGTAAGCATTTCCTTCGTGGAACCTTCCACCCATCTGACCCAAGTCACTAAGTCAGTTTCATCTCGACTTCGACCAAACTCGACGGTTGTCTTTGATTTAATTTTTATTTTTTTAAAACGACTTAACTCTGAGGCTCAATAACAGAACGTTGTTCAATCGAATTGGATTCTATACCTATTATCGACGTAGGTAATCAACGGAAGGAAATCGAATTGGAGACTTCTATTTGAGTCTGAACTTATAACCTACGATCTACGGATCCTATATGAATTTTAATGAATTAATTTGTCCAATAATACGTGCATTGATCGATAATATTTTTTTTTATTAATAGGATCAGTTTCAATCACAACTTGCAGTAGGTGTATCGAGCAAAGGCTGACATCAAAATAAAAGCCTCCATAACAGTCGTATTTGTTTCCTTTCAACGCTGAAAGCGACCCATTGTCAAAACTCCCTGAAAAGATACAATTCTTTACAAATTGACGACCAAAAATATCCAAACTCCAAATTCCTTTTATAGAAAACGGCGAATGTTTTTCACCGCTACAATTTGAAAGAAATAATTTATTACGTGACCATCTGAACGGCTCAGTGACTCGTGGGGGGAGAGGGAGGGGGATGAATGAGGGATGAATGACGAAAATTTAAGTACATTTGGCAGCTTGCGAACGGAAGATAAAGTTACAGAATCTAGTTTGAATGACAATAAATGAATTGGCATCGCTTTAGCGTCAGCGCTTTTCCGTTTTGTAAACACGAGCGTGTTGCCAAAATGAAAGGTTAACACTTATCATGTTCGATAAATCAGGCTTAGATTTATTTCATTTCACTTTGTACTTTGTAATACGGAGTTATTAACATCAGAACTATCTCGTGGTTTGATTCAACATTGAGGCTTTTAAAGAATATGTTTACTTAATCAGGTTTGTGGCGCCTCAGTAAAATATAAAGGCCAGCATAAGCATTGTGTGGGCTATTCGTTCACTCGGTAGCTTTCCGTAAATGAAAGCCACAGGAAACCTTTGCCATAGGTTTCTGCGAAATATTGCAACGCATTCAGAGAACACTTTCTTCTTGACGTTAAAAACAAACACGACGCTAGACTGTACTTTCCTGGAAGCGCTCAGTTATAAAAAAGTCTATCAAGTTAATAACACTGTTGGTAATTTAAGTATTTATCGTTCAGTCATATAAATGATGTTCTATTTATATCATTATTTAACATGTTTGCGAGTCCTCGCCACAGGGCGTGTGGCAGTACGCAGTAGTGTGAAGTGTCGCAATGTCGTATCTTCAAAGGCCGCCTCCGGTTTTTCGCGCTTCATACGGAGCTCGGCCGACCGTCCTCTACTGTAGGGTCGCTAAGCGATAGTGTTAGCGTAAGGATATAATCCTTGCTTTCACATTTTACCTACTCAACATCATCATGAAATTCTGCTTACTCGGTATAATTCGGTATACGATATTTTTAGCAGACTGAGAAGTGGATTACAAAAATAAGAAAACCAAAGTCGAACAAAGGTCACAATATTATCTGTCAGGACAACTAAATTAACAAATCAAACTGTAACCAAAATAAGATCCTGCAATGGCACGAGTCAACATATCTTCATATTGTAAAATCACGTTATAAAAGAACATAATATAGTACTTTTAATTTAGGGAATACGTTGAGTAAGTTGACAAGGGGTAGAAAAAAAATATGCGAATGAACGTAATGCGCCATAGCAATAATCTAATAATAATAAAGCAATAACATGTTACAATCTACAAATATACTTTACTAAGTAAATAGAAGCCGTGGCTTTGATGATTGTCCCGGCGTATCGCTAAACTCGCTCACATGCAATAGCATAAACATCGCATCGCTTTAGTGTGGTGGTGAAGGTTTACGTTTTTATTTTTGTGGGGCGTCGCTTTGTTCGAGATCAAATGTTTCAACAAAAATGGAAGCTGCTTTTAGAATATTATTTTTATGAAAATACGTATAATTTATGTTTTTTGAGGTTACAAGAGCACGTTTTTATAAATATCACGAATGTGATTGTCAAGTACTTCTCGTACAATTTATTTGTATCATCGTTAGTTAAAATTCTAATGTTTTCACTTCGTCACGTCCAGTGTTTAACCCAAGTCACTTCGGATGTCGAGGTCCTAGGCTATGAAAAACTAAGCTAAACTTGTTTTAAAGAATGTCTTCTAGGAAATTCTTTTAAGTAATTAGACTGTGGAACATGGATATGTTAATGCTTGGTCCGTCAAGTCATATAAAAAAATCGTTGTTATTTTAAATCGTAAGGCATTTATAGTATTACAGTTTAAAGTAATTCGAGGCACTTTAGCGTTGTTAATAGTTAGTTATCAACCCATATTCGGCTCACTGCTGAGCTGGAGTCTCTTCTCAGAATGAGAAGGGTTAGGGCAATAGTCCACCACGCTGTTCCTATGCGGATTGGCAGACTTCACACACGCAGAGAATTAATTTTCTCTCAGGTTTCCTCACGATGTTTTTCTTTCACCGTTTGAGACACGTGATATTTAATTTCTTAAAATGCACACACAACTGAAACGTTGGAAGTGCACGCCCCGGACCGGATTCGAACCCACACCCTCCGGAATCGGAGGCCGAGGTCATATCCACTGGGCTATCACGGCTCTTTAGCACGGCATTTTAGCGTTGAACTTGGGGAATTGAAAGCGAAATCAAAATACCAAATTTTGTTTTTGCTTTCTGTAAACTAGAAAATATTAAAATGCGCTATGAAAACGTGAAACAGCTGACGGCGGTGGCAGACCGTTGTGTGCGCGCCGATGTGTGCGGCGACGGGCCGGCCGACAGCGCCGATGTCACCTCGGATGTCACATCGGTTGCACGTTCGCTTTGCCATTCCTATTATTGTTTAGTGCATTAAGATATAACTGTGCCGAGCTTTCGCTTTAAAACATGTTGTATTTGGTGTTCCAATTATGACTGCTGAATCTACAGGTTTGGGCGATACTTATAATTGCTCATCGGTGTTCCATAAATAACGAATTAACTGACATTCGTTGAGACATTAAACGAAATTATTATCTTATATTATGTGTGATGAAATAAAAATCAAAATAAATCAAGCACTAATTTGAATAAAAATAATTTGATTTTAAAATAGCTATAATACCTGGTAAACAAGTCTCGTGTCAGGTCGTTACAACAAATCTATTTAATGGCAACGAAGTCGGGCGAGAGCTTTTAAACATGACACTTTATGCTTTGTACTATTACCATAATAACTCAATTATCATTAACATTCCTACCATGGTTGTCTATGGTGTTAGGAGTTCACAAAGTGATCTCTATTACGTGTGCAACAAGATTCACATTAGTCGATGCGTTCACGCCCATGCACATTACGAGTTACATCGTTTAGTGTCTCATTACACGGCGTGTAAGTAATATCTTGATTATTGTTTATGTTGGTGGGACCGTGTATCAATTTACAATTTTAATGTAATGCAATCACCATTCGAGGTTTTACAATTTGATTGCAGGGTATATCTGTTGTTTCTTTATTTTTATGTATTTTCCTTGATAGCTGATAGCTGATCTGATAGATAACTCCGATTTCACCTAATGTTAAGTGTATTGTGAATTACATGAATTAGGTGGCAGACTTTGAAGTATTCCAGACGTATAACATACAAATATGTATAACGCCATAAATGAACTCTACGATATCAATGATTGTACTGTCAGTGATATCTCAGCACTTGTGTCTTGCAATGCAACAGTAAAATAAAATGGTGACAGGAAGTTATATTAGATCGGGTTAGTCTTACGGGTACATAGGAGGACAGTCAGAGGCATGAAATCGAAGCAGTGGTCCAGGGAGTGGGGTACTTGAATTCACAAAACCTTGTTGCTTGCTTGTTTTAAGACTGAAGAAGAGTGTAATAAAAACTCCCTCAAGCAGCTTCAACTCCAAGCCCCGAGCCACAATTGTTCGGAAACGAACGAGAGAAAGAGATCATGAGTTTGAGAACTGACAAAATGTATCAGCACGAAGTTATGCTTATGCTGACAAACATGCTCTGCCTACCGAGATGATTGCATAAGGACTTTCCAGTCCAAAAAAGAGGTTTCAGGTTAGATTTAGATGGTAGCGGGATAAATCTCTATTACATCGGTAGTAGCAACTTTGGCAAAATAAAGAATGATTTGATTTGAATACCGTAGATATTTAGTGTCGTAGACGATGGTTGGCTATCGAAGGGTGGCGCGGGGTAAGTGGCGTCCGTGGCGTCAGTGGGTCCACACTGCACACTCCACTGCATCCAGCGCAAGATTGATCGTCGCCGACAGCCGAGCTGCAGCTAAACGACGTGCGGGCGGTTATCGCTCCATCGGCTTACGGGAATTGAAATAGGAAATGTTATACTATTACTGTTACTGCGGTGACCACATCAAATCGTATTTATACTAAAGGTATTTACGATTTCATAACGAATCGATTAAGATTAAAAAAATTCTTTTTGTATGGATGTAAATATACCGACATAAATATGAGCTCTAACGTAAAATGACGTTAAATTATATTTGTCTAGTTTGTGGAAGTAGCAGTTTATATTAAATAGTAAATATTTATATTAATAAATCGTTTTAATTTTAATTTTTATTAAGAAATAAATGTTTATGTATGTTTTATAAGTTCATGCTTAAATTAACGGGAATAAGTGAATAAGAAAAAAATATAATGTGTTCATTACGAACATGTTCTCCGCAGCCCTCTCTCCCCTCGTCCCGCTAGCGCCTCCTCTCTACACATAAAATACGCCTTTTACGATAGCGAAGCAATTAATACTATCAACGCAGTTAATTAGTGCATTCCGAGAGTAGTCGTTGTAGTGCAGTGGTAGGAACATCTACAAAAATATATAAATACGTCTTACCTTCACGATTGAGAGTTAGGATCTTTATAATAAATATTTCCTTACAAAGCAACATTAAAAAAAATCCATAGAATTGCTTTCCATCCATAGAATTTACACTAGGTTAGTGTATTATGATAGAAACTTTGGCTGACAAATAATATAATTAATGTTGGTCTATCAAATCTCAAAGACAAGTATTTTTTTATTTTACTAGTTTAATGATAACAGAGATGGCATCTGGATTTACAAGACGGAGGTCCTGGGTTCGATCCCCGGCTGGGAAGATTGAGGTTTCTTAATTGGTCCAGGTTTGGCTAGTGGGAGGCTTCGGCTAGGCTAGTTACCACCCTACCGACAAAGACGTACCGCCGAGTGATTTAGCGTCGTATAAACCGTGTGGATTTCATCCTACTCCTAACAAGTTAGCCCGCTTCCATCTTTGAGTCTCAAATCCCGCGGGAACTATGGATTTTTCCGGGATGAAAAGTAACCTATGTGTTAATCCAGAGTAAAATCTATTTCCATTCCAAATGTCAACCAAATCGCTTCAGTAGCCGAAGTGTAAAGTAGGAACAAACATACACACTTACACAGACTTTTGCCTAAAAAATACTAGTGTTGTGTTTTTTTTGTGTGTTCATTTATATTCTATGGTTACAATATTGTGTTATAAATAAGAAACACTGTAAATAGGTCGGTGCTAACCGCCAAATGACACTCGTGTAGCAATATCTGGAGACTGGAGTCGTGACCCGCGGTGGGCGAGGGCCGCCATATTGTATGTATTTAGATTGGAAATTGGGACTTGGCGCGTCACCACTTTCACTGTGTAGGAAGTCTTTGATGTCGCACTGAAAATTACGTCTTGCGCTTAAATACTAACTAATAGTAATATTATACATGCGAAAGTAAGTTTGTTTTTACGCTTTCACGTCTAAATCACTAAACCGATTTGAAAATTTTTTACACCCATGGAAAATTAGGTATATTGGCGAGGCGAGCATATTTTCCATGTAAGCATTATTTTGCGAAAGTTTGGAATTTGCCAAATCTTTAAGCCTACACATTAAAAGATTCACCAACAAAATGAAGAAGAATCCTACTAATATTATAAACGCGAAAGTTTGTATGGGTTTGTATGGATGTTTGTTTGGATGTTTGTTACTCTTTAACGCCGCAACTACAGAACCAATTTGGCTGAAAATTCGAATGGAAATAGATTTTACTCTAGATTAACACATAGACTACTTTTCATCCCGGAAAAATCCATGGTTCCTGAGCGATTTGTGAAAAACTAAATTTCACGGGGACGAAGTTGCGGGCGGCCGCTAGTGTTTAATATTAGATGTTAGATGATTGTGACGAGTGGGCTTATCGTGCGACTCGCGACATATCTCGTAAAACAAATTTGTTGAGTAATAAACGAACCAAACTAAAAAACTAAAAAACAGCCATTTGTCGACTGTCTTTTTCTCTTCAAGAGATTTATGTCGTGGATCGTATGTTAGAACTACAGGATATTATAATCTCCGAAGGACGGACTTGTAACACTACTAACTTATCCGTACTGCTACTCATAATATCTTGGAAGGACGACCCTTTATTTTCAGAAACTCAAATAGAATTTAAATCATAATCTCAAAATATTTAGCCGCTCGGTGACGACTCAGGATCAATGAGGCAGTCATAAATGTTGCATATTGTGATTCGTCAACGATTTTACTCTTGCTCGCGTTCGAATCTCATAATAAGGGTATGACTCCTCCGGGAGCGAAGCTACAACAGAGAGATAAAGTAAATGATGCAGTCTCGGGGGAGAGACGATATATTGCTCCCCGCCCACCACTGTTCTCGATTCGTTACAACTTTTACCGTCTTCACATACTAATACTTAAAGCTTTTTCTTATTTTTAACCGACTTCCAAAAAGGAGGAGGTTCTACGTTCGGCTGTATGTATGTTTTTTTTTTTTTTTTTTTTTTATGTATGTCCAGCGATAATTCCGTCAATTATGGACCGATTTTGAAAATTCTTTTTTTGTTTTGAAGGGTTTACTTCCAGGGTGGTCCCATTTTTTTCATGTCAGGATCTGATGATGGCATCCTGGAGAAATTGAGGGGAACTTTCGAAAGTTGTAGAGACGGCTAGTGCGTTTGTTAGTGTTTCCATCAGGTATTTTAAACCACTACAACTTTATGAAGGTCTGGAGTTGGTCTGATGATGGAGCCGAAACACAGACGATGGAACTCGTCAACGATTTACAGCAGTCACCTTTTGTTTGGGCTTGATTAATTTGTATTGATGAGTACTTTCCACCTATATGGGTTGTGACTGTATTAAGAGTCTGGTGATGAAGACGAGGAACAGTGAAGAGAACTCCTCGACAGTTCACAGTAGCTACCTCGTGTTTGGACTTCATAAATTTGTATTGATGAGAACTTTCCACCTAGATGGATTGTGTCTGTATTAAGGGTCTGGTGATGAAGACGAGGGACAGTGAAGAGAACTCCTCTGCGGTTCACAGTAGCTACCTTGTGTTTGGACTTGATAAATTTGTGTTGATGAGAACTTTCTACCTAGATGGATTGTGACTGTATTAAGGGTCTGATGATGAAGACGAGGGACAGTGAAGAGAACTCCTCTGCGGTTCACAGTAGCTACCTTGTGTTTGGACTTGATAAATTTGTGTTGATGAGAACTTTCTACCTAGATGGATTGTGACTGTATTAAGGGTCTGATGATGAAGACGAGGGACAGTGAAGAGAACTCCTCGACGGCTCACAGTAGCTACCTTGTGTTTGGACTTGATAATTTTGTATTGATAAGAACTTTCCACTTAGATAGGTTGTGACTGTACACACGCAGTAGGTATGCTAACACTAAAAATAAAAAAATAAAAATTTTAATAAAAAAAATTTAACCGACTTCCAAGTCAAAAAATAACTTTAACTAAAAAGCAAAAAATAACATCCTACCTATGTGCTACCTTCTGATCAGTTTGAAGGCGGTGCCAAGCCAGTGTCGTATTTTAATTAAAGCTGTTTCTGAAAGAACCCCAGAAATTTTGTAGTTAAAACGTGTTTAATTAAAACATCACTGGCTTGGCACCGCCTTCAAACTGATCAGAAGGTAGCACATAGGTAGGATGTTATTTTTTGCTTTTTAGTTAAAGTTATTTTTTGACTTGGAAGTCGGTTAAATTTTTTTTATTAAAATTTTTTTATTCGTGTGTTCAAAAAGGCAGTATTTTACATTACGATATTACGAATAATAATATTATTTAAAAGTAATTTATTGATAAAACATTTCTTTAATTATTTTCTGAAGTGGCAATGGGCAGGTCACATAGTTCGATTGATGTTGGGGTCCCAAGGTGCTGGAATGGCGACCCCGCACCGGAAAGCGCAGTGTTGGTCGACCCCCCACTAGGTGGATCGAGGACATCAAGCGGATCGCAGGAAACCGCTAGATGCTGACGGCTCGAGATCGTTATGTTTGGAGGTCCATGCAAGACGCCTATGTCCAGCAGTGGACGTCCATCGGCTGATAATGATGAATTATTTTATTTGTTTATCTTTGTTTATTTCTAAGGAAATTTCTCAACACTTTAATTTTAATCACGACGTTTAACTCACATGCATTTAATATCCGAAAATTTAATAATTGAAAGAAGAAATAGTCTCAGTCTAATTCCCAAAATTACAAATAAGTACCTAGTAAGTAACTACCTAAGCATATCATAATAGAAATATTAAAAGTACATCTAATCCGTTTCATTGCGATCGAATGTAATATAAAAGATGCAATGGAATTATGTAAAAAGAAAAATGCTACGCGCACACGATCGAGGACATCCAATAGTTCGCTGACTTTAAGCTTCACCTTAAACTAAATTTATTAAAGCCAAAAGCAGCACATTACACAAGATTTATTCAAAAGTTTGAGTGAAAGACAAAAACTTGCATCACAATGGCGGTCAGGGTTCGAGCACGAAGTCATGTGAAGTCGCAGCGAGGAACTGTCACGGATGCCATTAATCATGTGAGGAAGTTCCCGGTTTTATTATCCTCGTGTCCCGGGACGCGGGCGCGGGGCGCGGGGCGCGGGGCGGGAGGTAATGCGGTTAGGGCTGGGCTACGGGATTGGAGTTTTACAACCTCCGTCTTAATTTTGGGAACCATCGTGTATTTAACGGTTTGGTGAAGGATGTGAGAGGTGATCTTGAATAAACGGCGCGTGAAACTAATCTGTAAAATTAGGTCCCTATTCAACAAAAGCTAAGCTAAGCTTTTTTTTACTGTAATTGAAAAGAGACCGAATTAACCGTTACTCGATTTTATATTGACATTGTTATTAAAATTGCCTTTTTAAATCCATTATTTTTCTTTTTTAACTGCGTCGTTGGTTCAGTCCAGCCTATATCCTTGATTCGAGAGTCCTCGATCGGCTTTTAAAATATGGCTTTTTTCTTTTCTCCAAGAAACTTTCTCACGCAAATTCTCATGGCACTCAAATTTTAATCTTCTAACTTCAGTATTTCAGCTTTGGCTTGTACGAAGTTTGTATGTAGTAACTCATGGCTGTGGTTACCATAGATAGATTACTTTTGACGGATAAAAATTACAAAAAATAATGTTACCTACGTCTTACGTTACATAAATATAATTATGGTTCCTATTATTTATGTTTTCTCTTGTTATTTTTCCGGTAAATTAATTGACAAACAATGCCGATTGGTTTACCGTGAACTCTCTACGGACAATCCCCGACGTTCGCGGGTAGGTCTCGTTTGGTTTGTTTGTTTACGAAATATTCCTTTTTTTATTGGCTGGGAGGAAACCAAATTGGATGGACGCCGTAGATGGCAAATTTAATAAATTAATTAATTGAAATTTGTTGTTACAAGTAATTGTAGTTATGTCCGTTAGCGAGACGTCTATTTGTAATTTGTATAGAATTTATAAGTCTGTTTGCTAAGCATTACTCAAAATCATTATGATATGGTGTGATGTGTTTGTGATGATGGTGATGAAGTAAGAAAAAATAATGTTATCTATCTGATTTTAAACTTTGTAGTGGTTTTCTTCTAAGATTATAAATACTTCAAGGGTTTAATTTTATGTTTACGATTTTAGGTACTAATGAACATTTACAATAATGCAAGTTAAAAGCGCGCTGCACGTCATTACGATATGGATAAAATTCGTAGCGCAAGAGAGACGTCGAATTATGACTTTCACGTGAGTGAAAAGCATGGAGCAATTGACGCGCGACGCAAATTTTAAGACGTGAGCGCCAAAACCATTTTTACCTAATTGCAAGTAAATTAAACAACATAACGAAAAACAAAATGGCCACGTTCAAGATATATACCTAATTTTCTATACAAAACAAAAATTTAAGAAAATAAGTTAACTTTTCCTGAGATTGAAAGCAAAATGTGAGCAAAACATGTATTTTTCAAAAAAATGAACTATCCAGAAAAGTTTTACAAATTGTGTATTTTGTATAGTCATGACGAAGCTAACACTTTGAAATATCATTTACCCAAATATCAGGCTCCTAACTTTTCCAGAATCTGAAATCCAGAACCATTTGTAACCACTAAATTACATATTGCACACTCTTAAAAATTGACGATATAAAACTGCATTTTATAGAGCTAGTGATTTTCAAGAGACACAATCTAAACTATAGTCTATAGTTGTATCTTTGGGTTTACCTTTAGGCACTTCTATTTATCGAAAGTCATGAATTTAAATTTGACAACAGATTGATGTAGAAGCACGCCTTATTTTTCACCAGCGACATTTGTCATAAACAGATAAGGCGCACGGCAGCAATTAGCCAAGTTCCGCGTCTGACGTCTCACGTCTCACGGTGCTATCTTATCAGACGGGACGCAATTTAGTCGCTGCTCGATGTCAATTAGCGCAGTTGCATTGATTAGCGCTAATTACCGGCAAACTGCGTATATTGCGTGTTCTCGTGTACAAGAGAACGGTAATCGATGGACGATGATAAGCTATTGACTGCGAATTCGTGAAGTTAGGTAACGATGCGAGATAGCAGTGCAGAGCGCTATGATCGTGTCTTACAAATTTTGCTATTTTTGACTGCAAAATAGCATAGGATACAAATTTATATATAAAAAAAAAGTAATATATTTAATAGCGGCATTATACTAAAACTGTAAGTTGTTCAGATATACGTCTTTGTCCATAAATAAAAACCCCAAAGATAGAAATAGAGAAACTATACTTACATCACATTTACCCAAGCTGGGAAATCGAACACAGGACCTTCTATTTATAAAGAATACACATTTCTGCTAGAAGCTCATCAATACAGCAAGCACTCGGCGCACTCTACACATAATTTCAACAGTTCGCAATTCCGTTTTGCGTACTTCTTGCGGCTTGGCGTTGATTTGCGGTCGGTTGCATACAGTGCGTATGAAATGAGCGGCGTTATTAAGTTTCTCAAGTTATTCTTCACACTATACTAGATATAAAAACTCCTTATTTTTATTATTATTTCCTATTGATAAATAGCACATATATTAAAGCACAATTTTCATACGTTTCTCTTTTTTTAATTATGAATTTAGACTGTTTACCAGTGTAAATTCTGTAAAAATGTGTATGATAATAAAATATTTTTAACCGACTTCCAAGAAGGAGGAGGTTCTACGTTCGACTGTATGTATGTTTTTTGATATACTATGTATTGAATCAATTATTGTAATATATTATGGAAATCAAAGCAATTAAGAATATTTTTTGTTAGACGTATAATTCTTAATAAATATGCCATAATTACACTTAATTGAAGCTAATTATTTAGTGTTATGAGTATATATTTTAATTTTCATTCATGCATTTTATATTGTAGGATTTTAAAGGTCTTCTGACATAATTCGTTTATATATTTTGGTATATATTTTAAAAACTTACCTATAAATTCAAAAGAAACTTGAAAGTCTTCAATCCATTTTGTAGCAATATGTGATAGGTTATAAATTCAAAGACTGTGTTACGTTAGTTAAACATTCGCCCTAAATACTCAATTATGAGCTTCGTAGATAACAAAGAATTAGCTCCAACAGCAATCCGTCGCTCCGCAAACACTCGCACAAAGAGTCGTATATCAAACGCTATGATGCCGAAGCCTGCCCGGGGGACGCAGGAAATATCGCTCTATCTCCGCCTACAGCCTGTACTTACACTATATCAACCTTTTTGTGAAGGCTGCCTGTAATCATATTATCCCAACAGAAATATAATGTGAAAAAGGGACCAAGTTCGATACTAATAACGTTTGGGGCAGCCGTCGATAAGTGTTGAGATGAAAAAGTGCCAAGTTATAACGGTTGCGTCAATCGAAGCTATTGGAATATACAAAGTTAATTTTATTTAACAAATTGATTTATGATTTGGTAAATTATTATTATAAGCGTCTAATAATTATTATCGATCGTTATATGTATAGTCAAACATGATCACCCCAATAACCGCCAAACCTCAGTATGGTGCGATTAAGCTCCTAGTAAATTAGTCTAGTTTGTGATATAATTTATTTATTATGTAAATTGTGCCGTGATAGCACAGTGGATATGACCTCTGCCTCTCAGTCCGGAGGGCGTGGGTTCGAATCCGGTCCAGGGCATGCACCTCCAACTTTTCTGTTGTGTGTATTTTAAGAAATTTTAAGAAATCACGTGTTTCAAACTGTGAAGGAAAATCATCGTGAGGAAACCTGCATACAAGAGAATTTTCTTAATTATCTGCGTGTGTGAAGTCTGGCAATCCGCATTGGGCCAGCGTGGTGGACTATTGGTCTAACCCCTCTCATTCTGAGAGGAGACTCGAGCTCATCAGTGAGCCAAATATGGGTTGATAATGATGATGATTATGTAGATTACTTTTTGAGTAAATTTGTAAATTTTAAAAATTGTATACTCCTATTATTAGAAGATATTAGAAACGACCTTCACCCTGTTTTTTGTTTATTGGATGAAAACAACAAAACATCTGTTTATTGGATGAAAAGTTTTTAAATCAAATTTAGTACTTAATTTAAAAAATAAATGGTATGCCATAAAAATTCCTGGCCAAACTATCATAAATGATAATTAATATTGGTTTGGCCAGAATATTTTTCGGCGACCTACTAATATTATAAACGCAAAAGTTTGTATGGATGTTTGGACGTTTGAATGTTTGTTACTCTTTAACGCCGCTACTACCGAAGCGATTTAGTTAAAATTTGAAATGGAAATGGTTTTTACTCTGGATTAACACATAGGCTACTTTTTATCCCGAAAAAATCCATGGTTTCCCGAGATTTGCGAAAATTGATGATTTTAATGATATGAATGCTTGTTACTCTTTCACGCCTGGACTACTTAACCGAATTAGCTAAAATTTGGTATTGAGATATATTATAACATGGATTAACACATAGGCTACTTTTTATCCCGGAAAACTACATGGTTCCCGAGGGATTTGTGAAAAACTAAATAGCACGCGGACGAAGTCGCGAGCGTCCGCTATTCATTCAATAAACAGATGGGTGAAGGTCGTTTCTAATGCGCAAACATTAACATTGGCCCTAATGTAAACGTAAACAAATATAATGTGCCTTTATGTGCTATATGTGGCGTGGTGTATAGAAATGTCACTTTCACATATTGTGGCTGTTAAGGTTCTATTAGCAGAGTGGTAGGAGCTGTTACAGTAATGCGGTCACAGGAGTGTGGCTAAGTGTCTCATTTGCAAATGGCGGCGCTCGTAGGCTGCGATTTGGCTTAAGCGATACTTTTACAAGTAATTGAATTTAGAGTAAGTAAAAAATACAATTCTAACGTAAGCCAAGCTTTTACGCAGTGCCCAGGTCACATTGTAGGTATTCGTAAATCAACACCATCATCGTTAACAGCTATTTTAATGGTCCACTGTAGGTGAACTCTTCTCTCCAGTTAGAGATGGGGATTTGGAGGTGAGATCCACCACATTGATCCAGCGCAAGTTGACGAGATATAGATATAGATAGTTGGTGATAATCAGTGGCGTGCACTTTATAGATGCAGAAATGCGCTGCCTACCCAGACGACTCATTACTGGCCTGAACTGCAAAAGGAATTTTCCGCTTTGTTTGATTTGTACGTTTAGTGCATACCCTAGCTAAAAACCTTGTGCCACTGGTGACAATGTCTTAACTGTAATGATCACTATCAGAAGATATAAATGATTGAGATTGGCTGATGGCTTGATGTGTTCTCTGAGGTACATCATCATCATCATTAACAAAATTATTCGACTCACCGTTGCGCACGAGTCTCCTCTCAGAATGAGAGGGGACAGAATTCATACACGTAGATAATGAAGAAAATTCTTAGGAAAGCAGGTTTCCTCGCGATGTTTTTCCTTGAACGTTTGGGACACGTGATATCACATAATTGAAAGTTTAAGGTGCATTTAAACAAACCCACCGACCCGCATTTGTGAATGTCTGAGCTTTGTCTCCCTCCAAATACTCTCTCATTTAAGGAGGCTCTGGCTTTGTAGTGGGTCATTCAAAAGGCTGTTAATTCGTACAATCAATTATAGTAGATAATATATACAACCGTTTCGCGCAAAGTTGCAAAGAAGCAAAGTGGCAACCCAAAGTGTTTGCGTAGGCTGCTAGTTTATGGCTCGGCGGAACTTTCGTAATGTGTGTTGTTGTAACAGTTGCGTCGGCCCGCGGGTAGTTGCCGATAGTTCCATGTTTACTGTTACTGCCAACTTCCACAGATTACACAATACTTACTTTACTCTAGTTTTACTGAAAACAAACTTCGAAACTGGATCAATACTAACAACTATTCAGTAAGTAGGGTAATTCCAGGATAGATGCCCCAGTGGGATAGATGACTTGATTTTTATTTCACTATGTTAGGAGCACTGTAGGAGTTAAATTTTACTGTAAGTAACGAGTCCTCCCCCTGCAAACCTTAGTGTCGGGAGGAATTTCGACCGGAGTGCATGCGTTTCGTCTGTGTGAGTAAAAATGTTCCGCGGTGAGACGACAAAAGGCGCCAAAATAAGATTCGTAAGTTCTTTCAACAGTGTATTTTTTCTCTCGCTTATAGTTTTATTTTTTTTTCTATTTGTCTGCTTGCATTGAAGATTAGTCTATGTAAACTGATAGATTTTATAGCAATTGAAACTCAACTTTTGTTTTTATTGATAAGGGCATCTATCCCCTACAAAAAGTATAGTTGCCCCGTTTTTTATTAGGATAGATGCCTCTAAGGGCAACTATCCCCAACTGTTTATTATAAGTGTCGTGTTGTTGCAGGAGAGCAAAATGCCTCGTAAATATAAAAGGAAACAGGGTGTTGTCTCTCGTACTGTAACCTAGACCGAAGACAGTATGCTAGCAGCGTTTGAAGAGATGAAAAAAGAAGAGAAAGGCGTAAATCAGATTTCTAGAATATAAGGAATACCATCTAAAATATTAAGACGAAGATTTGCCGTTAACAGCAATTCTTATTTTCAAAGTTACTGTATGTGTTGTTGTTTTAAATTTGAATTACTTTTACTTTGTATTGTATTGCATCATATCATTGTAGTTACTGTCTGGCATAATTATTACTGGCATAATTATATAGTCGTTTGATTTCAGAACAAACCAATTGCAATGTTCAATCTAAGTCGCCAATCCCCACTAAGGGCACCTATCCTCAGAAGTTTTTTCATGATAAGTCTTCTATCCGCCACAGTAGGCGTCTATCCCATTTTTTAGAGGTCCATAAAATTACAATTTACACAAAATCTACACAGTCTATATCAGAAAGATTCAGATAATATAGAACATTAAGAAATATATTTAATATCTCCCAAAGAACGCAATGCTCTAAGATTATAAAATTCGGAGTTATTTAGCATTTTCGAAAAGTGGGGCATCTATCCTGGACTTACCCTATGTCACGACTTGACTTGACTTGTCCAGTTACCTTTGTGTTTTCTACCACCTAAAAGAGGCAGTCTGGATGTTGGGCTTGCTTAGATAACTGTTTTTAAGAAGTTTTAGTTAGTTAAGAGTGGGCTGTGTGAGAGAGCGGTGTTGAGTTCGACTCTTTAACTTTAAAATAATTTGAGATACCTACGAGTATCGGACAAAAGCTTACACGACGGGAATCAGAATCTGGTGGTGCTATGATACTAAGTAACATTTTTCAACAATTCATCATAAAAATAATCAGCATATTTTAAGGATTTTAAGGCCTTCCTCCTGTATGAGAGGGGATATGGAAGTCAAACCCACAACGCTGCTAATTTGATCAGCGGGTTAGGGGGATTTGCGAGGTATAATAATAATAATAATTTAGTAATTAGTTTTTTTCATGTTTTATTAATTTTTATTTTTTTATTAGGTTGAACATTCTCATAATGATTTCGTTTTGCAGCACTAAGTTAGATCATAAATTTACTTAAAATTGAGCTGCATACACGTGCGAATTATTACTAAAACTTTAAAGAACTCTTCCATGTTTCACACCAACTTTATGTTTAAAGCCTTTGAATAGTGAAGACAGTAGATAGGTTGACTGAAGTTTCAACCTTTTCGATTTAACTAGTCGACTATAAACTTATAAGTAATTGTAATATATTGTTAATAACACTCCATTATGACGTAATCGATCAAATCGAGCACAAAAATGAACTCTCCATTGATCCCTGACCCGACGCCGATCAATCAAATAGATCCCACTAAATAATGCACTGTGATCGTCCCTACCGCCGACTCTTACACAAAAAAGAGCTTTAGTTTTATAAAGAATAAAGTTCACAATCCCGGCGCTGATTTTGATGAGTGTAGTTTTCTAAATGATGAGATTAATGAAATACATGGGGCGGTACACGGACAAGTGTCTCGCTGTAACACTGATGTATTGGGAGATCATGGTATAACAATGGAGTTAAAAAATAGCCTCTATAGTTTTATGTGGCTGAAGTCTCAAGCAGTCGCTAGTATCTTAACATTGGAAAGCTAGGATACACACTTAATAGTATTATTACTTAATTTTGTTAGTAAAGTAAATCATGATAAATACACATTACATTACGTTACGTTACACGGCACATTACGTTTGGGAATGGCACCGGAAAGCGCAGTGTTGGTTGACTAACAAATTTAAAAATATAATAATAAAATATAAAAAAATTTTAATAAAAAAAATTCAACCGACTTCCAACTCAAAAATTAACCTAAACTAAAAAGCAAAAAATAACATCTTACCTATGTGCTACCTTCTGATCAGTTTGAAGGCGGTGCCAAGCCAGTTTAATTCAAGCCAGCCAGTTTAATTCAAGCCAGTTTAATTCAAGCAAAAATTAAAAAAAAAATATTTTTTAATTTTTAGTGTTAGCACATCTACTACTGAGTGTTAACAAAAATTAATAAGCAATTAGTTGAAATGTTATTTTCTTATGATAAGTATCTAAGTCCTACAATCCCAATTTTAAAAATACTACCTTAATTCAAATACAAAATTTCACTCCCCCTTTATCCATACGTAATATGAATATTCAGAAAAAGGTGACTGTCCTCCGTCTTCATCACCAGATCCCCTGTGCAGTCACAATCCATATGGGTGGAAAGTTCTCATCAAGTCCAAACACAAGGTAGCTACTGTGAACCGTCGAGGAGTTCCTTTAATTCTCCTTCATCTACATCACCAGACCCCTAATACAGTCACAACCTATCCAGGTGGAAAGATCTCATCAATACAAAATTATCAAGTCAAAACACAAGGTAGCTACTATGAACCGTCGAGGAGTTCCCTTAACTATCCTTCGTCTTCATCATCAGACCCCTAATACTGTCACAACCCATCTAGGTGGAAAGATCTCATCAATACAAAATTATCAAGTCAAAACACAAGGTAGCTACTATGAACCGTCGAGGAGTTCCCTTAACTATCCTTCGTCTTCATTATCAGACCCCTAATACAGTCACAATTCATGTAGGTGGAAAGTTCTGTTCATTTAGGTGTATTGATACAAATAAATCAAGCCCAAACAAAAAGTACCTGTTGTAAATCGTTGACGAGTTCCATCGTCTGTGTTTCGGCTCCATCATCAGACCAACTCCAGACCTTCATAAAATTGTAGTGATTTAAAATACCTTATGGAAACACTAACAAACACACTAGCCGTCTCTACGATTTTCGAAAGTTTTCCTCGATTTCTCCAAGATGCCATCATCAGATCCTGACATGAAAAAAATGGGACCACCCTGGAATCAAACCCTTCAAAACAAAAAAAGAATTTTCAAAATCGGTCCACAAATGACGGAATTATCGCTGGACATACATAAAAAAACAAAAAAAAAAGCATACATACAGCCGAACGTAGAACCTCCTCCTTTTTGGAAGTCGGTTAAAAATTAAAAAAAACTAAACGATTCCCAGTAAATTATTATTATTAGAACGGCCCATAATCTTAAATAAATAGGGATTTCATCTTTTAATTCTAAAATACATCTAAGAAATCATTTATCTAAAATTGGATTTTTATACTTAAAGTAAAAAAATAATTTTACTTTAAGATTAATAATCCACCCGCCTTCTACAAGAAAATAGCTAGTCCCTTGTAGCTTCTAGAAAATTACTGAAACATGAAAACAATGTTAATCTCTTAAGACTATAAATTTATCGCAACAGTGAACTGTTTGTGGGGGGGCTAGAGGGGGATAAAATTGCTTATTAAAGTTTAGCTTCGACCGGAGACCACGGCTAGATAGTGGAAACTTTCTGTTGTTGTTTACTTCAATGAACTAGAAAAGATATGGGAATCAGAGAATAGAGCGAAGCCGAGGGAATAAACTGAACTACAATAGTTAAACTTGCTGAAGCGGTTACTTGGATTTGATCATATTGGAACTGCAATAATAAGGTTATCTAAACAGCTATATATTTTTTATAGCACTCGTGATTTCGTTTGGGGGAATGCATTTTACTCTGTTTATGTTTCAACAGTAACTAGTAGAGTTTTCTGTGATAGTAATTAGTACTCGTTTAAGAAAGACAAACAACAACATGGTGTGTTCTAAAGTTGCTGATAAAATGACTGAATTAGAGATGATTTATGCGCGGTGTAGCGCGATTTGTATCTGCTGTCTTAAGCGATGGCTTTTCAAATAACGTTAGGTAATATATCAGCTGGTCTTAACTTTTGTTATTTATTTACTAGCTATTTTTTGCTCTCGTCATCGTCTTCATAAGCATAATTTCGTCTTCATAAACAGCCCAATACATTGTTATCAAGATAAGTATGTCGTTGCTCCAATGCGAAGTTATTGAGAATTTCTTGGAAAAAAAAGTTCAATAATATAAGACCTAGGACCGCTTGATCCGAAGTCACCACTGGACCAATCGAGGTGATCGTTTTTTGCTGTACCGAATTAAAAAGCTCGCGTAGATGCACGCCTACCACGTGGCGGGCTGGTGTGAACGTCGACATTCAGCTGTCGCCGCACGAGACGATTCTACATAAATCTTCGCTAACTTTACATACCGCGCCTTTATTAACATACCGCGCGTAGGCGCCCGATGCAAATGGTTTACATTAATACATAAAATTGAAGTGTCTGGCTGTTTTCGTTAACAACTTATTTTTTCAGTGCTTGACAGAGAAATGTGATTCATTCCCTATTTTTTTTTTGAAAAATATTTAGTGTAATGAATATTTTATTATTTACGATAATTATTTGAACACGAATCTTTGATTCAGATAATATGGAATTATTGTAATGTTATACTCCTCATGCCAGTTTCTTTAATTAGGTAATAAATTTAAGAAACTGGCATGAGAGTTATGAAGTTCACAGAATCTAATTTATCTAAATAATCTAGAAGGCTTTATCAAATTGTTTTTCAAAATATAGGTTATGTTATAACTAACATATGCAACACTTGAGAAAATATTTTTGAACATTTCCAATCAACAGTAGTATTGGATAACTTTATATAAAAGTCTTTGTTTTTCACGCAAAGACACGCTGGCTGGCAGACGAAGCACGCCGGGGGCGCGGCTAGTGTCGGACGAAGCAAGTTGGCGCGAACACATAAAACGAACGAGCTATATTGTCGAAGTTGCGCGCCTCCTCACATTTGTCGGCTATTTTTTGCATATTTTATCTCCGACCGGGGAGATATATTCGTTCCTACATTTTCATAATAACGTGCTATTATATACGCTCGCGGATGTAATAAAATATTATTATGATTGTTTAGGAAAATTATTTTGTTACATATTTTTGTTTTTTGTTTGTTAAAAAATATGAATTTGCCTTGTATATGTATAATAAATGTATAATTTTTTTACATATTCGTACAAAAGTACTCTATAAGGTTTTCAATTTGTTGTGTGTTGTTGCAATGTGGTTAAAAGATGTTTTAAGTGGAGACAGAGCTTGTTGTGCAGTATATTTGTTACACTTATTTCTACTGGCAAGCAACATCGCGATTTGGAGAGGAATTGGGGTGATAACTAGGTTTGAATATAGTGATTTAAAAAAAAAAAAGTAAAAAAACAAAGATTGAATGGATAATTAATAATAAAATAAATTAACAAAATAAATTATATTATAATATAATTTAAAAATCTTCTTCTAAAAAATTTTCTTCTTATAAATTTTTTTATCGATGAAAATTCGTATATTTTTAGCTTCTTTACACTAAACGTGACACTTTTCAATATATGAACTATAAACATAAACGAACAAATAACAAAGATAATTTGTAATTTTGTTTGAACGCCCATACAAATCTAACGATCAGCGAATCAACGACTTCATTAATTTGTGCCACTTTGTATGGGACGTTTTTCAGGTATTCGTGGCTGTGCCGCAAATCAGACCTTTTAGTTCCATGTAGGTCTGAAAGTATCTATCGTCAGTCGTCAAGATGTTACCACTTGAGACCAGAAGGGTTTTCCAACCAGAGAACCCACTCCACTGCTACTGCATGTAGTCTGCTAGTACCTAGTTCAAATATAAATCAACTTCTACAAGAAAAAGATTTTTTCTTCAGCTCAATTATCCACAGAATTAAAGTCATTTTCATAATTAGTTTTATCTCCACACCCAAATGTCCTACCGTTTCCCTGGCAAGAGACGTTTTCTTTAAACTTTGCATTACGAATAACTACTTAATTCGTTATATCCTCGAGGCTTAACTTGAGCTTAAACTGCGAGCAAATGTTTATTCAGCCACTGCAGACACAGAGGTTGCAGTCGGAGGCCATAAATTCCGAAGACAAGATTAAACTTGTCAGGGGCCCCCATTTACTTAACGCAAATTTATGCAAATATCGCGCGTCGCTCTGAGCTCCGCAAAATTTGGAGATTTCGTTTCCCGTCTCTATAATATCACCGAAAGCTGGATGGACGCGCAAATGACGGAGAATGCTAAATTGATTTCCATTTGCGAAGTAACTTTTGCGAAGAAAGTAACAGACCAACTGCAGTCGTTACTCGTTATGGTAAAAGGTTGTGGCAGCGCCCTGCTTCTTTACACGAATTTGTTTCTTCCGATATTTTGTCCATGCTAATATTTAAACAAAGAAAAACATTCGACTGCGGAAAATAAGAAGTAAACTCTCGAGATGAAATAGAAGAATAGAAGAAGAATAAAATTTTATTATCTTTCTTTGGTCTTGTATCATATTATGTATCTCTTATTTAAGCATAGGTCAATCTGATTAGAAAGCTGGAAATTAGATAGTAGTACCTAGTAGTAAACTAATTCTGGGATACATTAAAAATTGAAAAGTGACAACATGTCCCTGCCCATGTGCTTTCTACTAAATAATTTAGAGGCGGAGTCTATAAAACAATGTAAAACTTAAGGAAATATCGGCCAGGCACAGAAACTGCACAACTGAATATACGAGTTAAGTTTGACGGCCTCCGTGGCGCAGTGGTATGCGCGGTGGATTTACAAGACGGAGGTCCTGGGTTCGATCCCCGGCTGGGCAGGTTGAAATTTTCTTAATTTGTCCAGGTCTGGCTGGTGGGAGGCTTCGGCCGCGGCTAGTTCCCGCCATACCGGCAAAGACGTACCGCCAAGCGATTTAGCGTTCCGGTACGATGTCGTGTAGAAACCGAAAGGGGTGTGGATTTTCATCCTCCTCCTAACAAGTTAGCCCGCTTCCATCTTAGACTGCATCATCACTTACCATCAGGTGAGATTGTAGTCAAGGGCTAACTTGTAAAGAATAAAAAAAAAAAGTCTACCTACGGCTTGAATTCATACAGCACTACCTATCTGGTTTGGCACCGCCTTGAAATGTAGACACGATAGGATACGATGTTTTTTTTTTCGTTTTAGTGTACTACTTGTACATTATAATAGGTATTCTGTGTCACTACATCTTAGACCTAGTTCAGACTACTTTAGTAGTTTAGTCCAGTATGAACGATTTTCAATAAATCCAAAAATTGTTCGTACTCGACTAAAATACTAAAGTAGCCTATAAATGTTTGAATGAAAGCTTTTTTTTTCATTTGACACACACAATACAGAAAAGACACCATAAAAACAGACAGAAAACAAAATAAAATATAGAAAATAAAAAGATGATGTGTGTGTTTTATGAAGTCCTTTGGTTTTTAACACTTACTATAAAAATATGGATGAATTTTACCATTTCATGCTTAACGAGAACTAATTTAATATTTTAGTACATTCATACATTAATCTTTTTATTTTGACGACATCTTTTACACTGCTTCATATTTTTATTTGATAGGTAGATGTTTACAAATCTTTGAAGTAGGTTAAAACGCATCGGTATTTTATTCAACGGGATCATTAATAAAGTGTTTTTGGTGTCGGTGTAACATCTACAGACAGAAATAGACTAGTTACGAGCGTCCAGTGACGGCAGCTAACGAGATGGTTTCCTGTGGACTTCGGCGGCCCTCAATCAGTTGTTGAGCGACTAACAAAATAAGCTGTCACTTCCACATTCATATTATTATAATCTATGGGCCATAGATGTAGGGTTGTCGCTCATTTTTATTTTTTATTTTTTATTTTTAATTTTACTTTTATAATACTCGACTTACTAAACTTCTTATTTTGTAGATAAATTAGTTAATGAGTGGATTGAGATCTATATGACCCTAGGTCCGATACTCAAATTTTGGGAGAAAACTTTCGTGCGCTCTTTCAAGCATAAGCTTTTGATGTATAAATGTAGCGTCGCGGTGGTAAAATTTTCCTCAAATGCCGTGAATCGGGATGGTCCTTAAGAAATTTTAAAGAACGTTGTAAAGGTACATTATTTTGAACATTTTATTTTAACAAACAATTACAAACATCTTTTAAGTTTATAAGCATAGAAGAAATAATTGAAAGTAGAATTCCGTCTGTATTTTCGAGAATGCCTTTCGAATGACCGACATGAAAGAGGAAAATTATATCACAAGATATCGCCATGGGATTGACCACGATTCTCAGTCATAAGGGACTGACAGAAAGGAGTGTAATAATGTCCAGATAAGAAAATATATTCATAATTTCATTGTTTAAACGTTGGGTTTCTCAAAGAATTTTTATTCGTAACATTTACAGCATTTGTAGTACAAGCCGATAGCATCTCGGCGCCCGCGGGAGCGATCCGCTAACTAATTAATGTCCGTGTAACGCCTCCGCTCATAAATTATTTTTATCTCGAGTTTTTCGAACGACTCACTCGGGAGGAAACAAGAGATCTCGTGATAGATGCTTGCGGTGTTTTGTGCGCCAGTTAACTCACTTTACATTTTTATTTCTGACATTTTCGCTAATGTTATTTAAAACTGAGGGTTTTGATTCCAAGAACCTGACGAAACTACCTACATTTTTCTATTCTCTATAGTGATATTTAATGGGGCAAGCAAATAGTCCACCTGGCATTGCGTAAATCGGTGATATTTAATGGGGCAAGCAAATAGTCCACCTGGCATTGCGTAAATCATTTTATAACTGAGCAATACTCTGCAAAAGTTTCTAGGCGTAAGTAGTACAATGCTATGCTACCCTGCGTCCTAAACTTTGTCTTAGACTGTTAAATCTCATGTGTCTGAAAATAGGAATAGAAATAGTTGTATTGAAAACATATGCCAATTTTCTTTAAAAAAAAGTAATTCCACCGGCATGCTGTATAACGACAACCATAGATAGCGTTACTTTAGAAGAGTTGTAACTACATAAAGAACCACTAGGTACTTTTACTGTGCAAAGTGTCAGCAATATAAAATATTTTTTAGGTAATGTTCAACCCTAGCCTAATAAAACTCTTGTGTCGAAATAGTTTCCGCTGTACCCATTTTTAAATAGGAGAAATTTTGATCCGTATTACTATGGCAGTAGAGAATACAATTTAAACTTCATTTGGTAGAAAGGTTCTCAGGTGTAAAGAGGGGTAACGACTCATTTCCGGGATCTCAGAATGCAATATCGTGAAAGGCCTATTTTCGATTTTTTTACAAAGAACGCCCGGTTTTAATAGAGTTACGAGCTCCGTGCAACTTTTTATTTTAATCGAGTTGTTGTATGTTTTTTTATATATGGTTTATACAATATGTTCAAAACCTTTTTAAATCATGACTTCGTGTAATTGTAAAGCTTATACGTAGGCTGTTACTTCGTATAATGCATTATTGCATTGCACGTGGATTCTGAGTGAATAAGATTTTCATTGATTACTAACGAGATAAACAATAAAAATCTTATTTCTCTCGGAGTTCTCCTTACTTGTCCTAATTTATGGCCAATTTTCAACTAGGTATATTACCTAACTAACCTACCATTCGTATAATTTGGGCCGGAGTTTGTTTTCAGATCAGGCCACACAAACTCTCTTAGGCTACAATTGTAATTTAATGAAATTGGTCGGTAAGTACCTACTTTATAACAGAAAAAAATGTTTACCAACAAACCTCTGGTAGGCTGACGCTCCTTCAGTTTTACATACAACGACGCCAGTCAGTACACTTTATTATTAAACCTTCGAAATCAAACCTTCTTCATTAAATGAAATATCTAGACGTATCTCGATAAAAATATACGTTCCTTTGAGTCATAAAACGGTATCTACGGAACCCTAAATCAAATGGATGGATACTGTAACAGGGATGTAAGAGATACACATCCAAATGTAAATGCCAAACCATCGCAGCAGGCGGGAGTAGGTAATGCAATCGCAAATATTTGCGGCGTCTCCGGGCGCTCCACACATGGGCTCATGGCTTCTAATTCTGATTGAAAATATATGATTCGTATGTTTCATATACTAGAATGACACCAAATGTTAAAGAAATATTTTTAAAGCTTGATAAATATTTGTGTCTTTTTGGAGAATCATTTGAAAATGTATTTTCCTTTGTTCTCTACGTCGCCTGTATCTTGGCCAATGTAAATTTGCTATGCTACAGGTATTGGTAATAATGTCTGAGTAGTAAAATATTTGCATGACATACGGCAGATTTACATAACTTGCAGATATTCTATTTTCAAAAGACAATATTTTGAATGTAGTAATTAAGTGACAGGAAAAAACATTCTTAAATTATTTAAAACGTGATTAGAGTAGGACGTGTCACATTCAACCCTATTGACCAAAAAGCCCTTGCGAGCAGTTACCTACATACATACAGAGCTTTAGTTTCATATCTGTGAAAAACTGACAATTCCGTTCGACAAAGTCACCCAGATCCGATAGAAAACTGCCGCGTCCTCAGGAAGTGATGTGATTTTGACTCTACTACGCTCGGAACCGAAAGATTCGCATAGACGTTCGGTGATTTCAGATAGAAATGTGCGTGGATTTCTGTCAGATCTATGAGCCCATTGATTAATACTTTTGTTAATTTCTAATTAATGAAGTATCTACTAAACAAAGCTATGTTTAATTTAATTTAAAAAACAACTTTAAAAAACCTGTAAAGAATTCCAACTCTATTAGAATAATTAAGGGACAATGTAAGTGGAATTCTTGCAGGTTAAACAGTGCACAGCTTAACGTATTTTTCTTCCATTAAATCTATTCTAAAAATAACGTTAACAAAGCTCGTCGCGGGTAAAAAATCCAAAAGATTTACCGTTAAGGCAGAGATTAACTGATCTTTTTAACTATTCCATCCGTCTTGTTAATCCGTCGCAGTAACTAATGATATCTAACCGGGAATCGTAAAAATAGACGCAGTTTAAGGTGGAGGGGCGGCGGCAGTGTTGAAAGATACTTTACTTTTACAGTACAATGAATAATATAGCATTTGTTTTGCCATTTTGCACAAAAAGTTGATATGCAGCAATGGTGGAATAAAACAATAAAGAGCAGAAAAGAAGAGAAAGAGGATAAATGTTCTCAACATCATTCCGATATCGGAGCCTCTTCATTAGATAGTTAGTGGTATAAATTGGGATAGTCGGAAGTCGGTTGAATTTTTTTATTAAAATTTTCATGAACTAAAATTATTATTTATTGCAGATCTTCGCAAGAAAATTATTTCATTATTTAATGTCTGTACACAAATACTCTCGTATCTGGTCTCCTGAATTGTATTTTTTCAAAGTTGCCACAATCACAATGAAATGAAGACGCATAGTAGCGAGCTATTCAAAAAGTTGCCATTGTGTAAACTGGGGAGCGATATGCTTCAGCAGACTGCGCTACACAGCGTGCGGCCGGTGAGCATTCGGCTTAAGCGGCGATGTAGGTTGAGGTATTGTGTACTTCACTTACTTAGGTTGAGGGTATTCTGTAAATGTTTATTATGAATTTTTACATTTCTCGTACAATTCGCATTTTAAATACGTCAGCAATTTTTCCCCGGCATGGAAGTAGAGTTGAAAGTACTTTGTCGTAGGCATTATCCACAGTGTAGAATAGTCAAATTTTATTGAAAAAAGAGTCAAGTACGTGCAATCATTGTTAATTATAACTAATATTGGCCCTTCCCTATAATGCATGGGCTTGTTTTCCCTAATTGAAGGGAAAACAAGCCCATACATTATAGGGAAGGGCCAATATTGTTTTAATTAATTAATTTTTGCTTAATTGAATTAAGCAAAAATTTCATGTATAAACATAAGATATAGGCTGATGAACATTTAAATCTAGATTTTGAACCGTTGAATTATTAAAACAACATAACATTATTAAAAGTGTATTGAAAAAAAAAACCAATTTCATACGAGCAATCAATAAAAAATCCATATCTATGCTCTTGGTATGGAATTTACAATATATTATTATCTAATCTTGTTCTAATCTAAAATAAAAATATAGCAAGAGTCCTAACCTCACGAATATTTTGTGATTCATATTCTGAGAACGACTGAACCGCTATTGTCTATTCATCGTTTCATATGAAAACGGTATTTTTTTCCAAAATGTCCACGATGGCAATGTAACGAAGACGTATAGATGCGAATAGACAAACGAGCTATACAAAACGCGCGTATTGTGCAAGGAGCGGCCGAGATACCTTTGTTGTTGCCTGGCTGCGCTCGTTGCGGGGCCGGTGAGCGCGCAGCTTCACGTGGGGCCATTGTGCGGCGCACGCAGCGGCGGAACTGACGCGGATGCGGAATGGGACCCAACGAGTCCATGGTCACTTTACTGGATGAGCCATTTGCTAATTGGATTTTAAACATTGTTTATTTTACAATAGTAACAGGACTTCAGGTACAGAATACATAAGTAGGTTCAAGTATTTGGAATAGTTCGATTGTCTCGGTGGTCCCGCCAATCCACATTGGAGTAGATTTGTGTGTCTAAGCTTCGAATCTCATTCCTTACAAAGAAGGCCTAGTCCTGTAGCGTGTGGTGGGCCAATTAAATAGTGTACAACTAAAATGGACAAATTAGCAGTTCTCTTACTCATTGTCAATGTTTGACTGTTTCCTAGGAGATTTTTTATTAAATTCTCTTATCTAAACATGTACATATGTTTTCTGTGTCTAAGCTAAGCATTTTAAGTGGTAAGTTTGATTATATTTTATTTGTTTGTTACGATTTTATTCGAAAACTATTCGAGCGATTTTAAAAATACTTATAAAGCTACAAAGCTACATTGTCAGCGACTAACATAAATTACACTTTATCCCGTATTCCTATGGCAATTTATAATATGGAACTACGCGGTTGAAACCGCAGGGTAGTTTTTTTTCATTAATAAATTTATTTTTAAATATTTATTACTTATAACTGTTTCGTTGGTCTAGTGGTCACTTTAAGTGGATTATGATTACTTAATTCATAATATTGTGATGTAAATAATTCACTTCCAGGCTGTGCCTACGTCGGTGGTGGCTGGTGGCCCAGTCTCGGGGGAGTACGTCAAGGCACGCCGAGATACACTGACGTTTTAATTGAATTGAATGAGAAACGGTTGACTTACAGGCGCTCGAGACAGCAACTTGAGACCGAAGTTATCAAAATCTGCTCATGCGTGAGGCACGCATTATAAATACCTAAGTAAACGTGATAACTCGTACAAAATTAATGTTTTTTATAATTACATTTTATTAAAATGTAATTTTTTTCTGTGGGAGATAATGTACTTGTCTATATAATTCATGTATTAAAATAAACTCATTTTAATATGTGTCATGTTGCCTTGTTAAAACGTTTAGTAAAATTTAGCTTGAATGGGCAGTCAGACAAAAATCATTTCCACCTTAATATGTTTTCCAAACTTTATCAAAATTGATATTATTTAGCTATCTTATAAACATCGACATATACAGACGAATGGTAAATTTTTAATATAGCTATATTACAGAATATCTTAACAATGCAGTATAGAATAGAATAGTATATGCAGAACGTGAGGTGATCACCCATGAAGCCGAGCGATCCCCCTAAAACGGAAAACAACAGTGAATAACGTTGTTTTTCTGCAAGCGAAGTGGGCCACAGTTGTTGACGCCGCAGTCACACACTAAACAAAGAGGTACTCCGCCGCACATCACTTAACCGCTATTAAGACAAATCACGGCCAAACGACTCTTCCGCCCAATAGTCCAGTCCGGAATTCCGCCACTGAGTTGTATTTTTAATGGATTCCCTCCATTACCACTAATGGTTGGTCCATATAGGGATATTAAGAAGGTAGATCTGAAGTCTTTATTTTGTTCAAAGTATGGCAAAACAAAGTCCCGCAAAATTATATTATTAAAAGGATTTTCCAATTTTTACCGATAGACGCCGTTTTTGTAGGCTATGTTTGTTTTTCTTTAAGATTACTTTAAATGGTAGCAATACAATAATAATTGCTGATTACATTGCATAAAACTATTGGATGTTTGTCACAGTTATTGTTATAGTTTTGTTAACTAAATTAAATTAAACCATGAAACAGACGCTCATTAGTTTTGGTTAAGCATTCTTTTGTAATTCGTGAATATTTACAATATAATAAATTAAAAGAAAGAAATTTTTTATAGTAAATAAATCCTATATTGTTAATCATAAGTCGAGTAACAATGCTGACGTTGTGACCGTTCTATATGTCGAGGTTTATTCTTTGGGGCCTATAAGCGTCAGCTCATGGGTCACCTGAAGCATGGATCAGTTATGTATTATATTTGCCTACAACTTTTTTAGTTACTATATCAAATGCCCCGTGTAATGTGTATGTGTAGGGACCCCACTTGTTGCTACTGTGCATTGTATAAGTGTATTTTATTATTTTAATTAATAAGTATGACTTTTAAACGTGAGTAAGAACAACTTTCCCTCTAAAGTTAAAAGTTTATGCTAGGAGTAATAATTTGAATTATTCATATCTGGGTTCTGTAGGTCCGAATGAAAAACTGCACCCTATATGTATACTATCAATCAGTAAAGATGATTTGTCACGGTGTAAAAATTCGTAAACCATTGCAGCTGCATTCCGAAAAATCTCATTCACAGACTCGCATTCTTTTCATTAAAAACCCTTGATGATGATCAATATAATATAGAAGCAGTTAACTAACCTGGTTAAAGCACACTACGAGACCAATGATGCCTACAGTCTACACTAATAGCACAGATAGAGTACGAGTCCTTCATCTCAACAATCATTTAAGGCATCATCCGAAATAGCAGCGGCAAGCAATTCAGCTCTCCCGTGACGTCACCCGCAGTGTCGGAGAGTGCTGGAGCGAAGGATTACACTGTAGCCCGCTTTGATGCGCTGGGGAAGTGTTGTTTGTAGCTGAAAATACATATTCAGGCTATCGTATATACGTATTTACGAGTATATAAGAGAGTAGAATCATGTATATGGTAAGTGTGACCTGTTTTATATTATCAAGCAATCAAATTAATATCTTATGTTGCCTAGTTACCCCTCCTATATATACGGATTCGAATTGAGAAATCTCCTCCTTTTTTTAGAAGTTGGTTATAAATTAAGTTGTTTCACTCGTTTTACTATACACAAGTAAAACTATACTTAAAAATATTGAAAACAAAATGTCTTTACTTTTGCACAAGGAATGATTGAGTTATTTAATTTTCTTATTTAGGGGGAATTTCGACGATTTTAGCGACAACGTAGTACGTAGAGATGCGAAAAAAATCTTCTGAAATATTGTAAAGTCAACATCTACTGAGAACGCTTCGGTAGTAGAGTGAAGCCTACGTGGAGGATTTTCCATAAATGTGACACTGTGTCGCTCAGTTGGATTTTTGCGGTTATCCCTATACTTAAAACCCCCTATTATGTATCCGTATTATCATTTACTATTATTTCCAACGCTCAACAAGGCAGGCTATTAACTTACTTGGCTTTAAATGTATATTCGTAGGATTATTCTGTTAGCGTAAATATACAATCGTTTGAAACTTTCACCCAAGCAGTATCACAATCAGCGAGTCGCGAAATATGACTGTCTCGCAAACGCAATACAATGCAGTTACAAATCACAACAGATGCATAATCAACTGGGAATGGGTGTGGGGCGCGGTCGCGCGCATTTACTATATTTAATACCTCTCCTTAAATGTGGCTTAACCTTTGTTTAGCTCGAATTATGTGCTTGAATTAATCGCCAACATATCGAGGAGACCGGGGCAATGGCACGGGTCAATGTTGCTTTGTAATCGTGTTCACAGTACTAATGCAATTGTATTTTCTTTAAATGATTTCCACACATCAGAAGATCGAAACGTGAAGCTTTGTCAGACTTTGAATTGCAGTTTTCTTTATTATACGCTGTGACAATAATTAAATTTTTAGATATAACTTTTCTTCTTTTTTTGCCTTTAAAAACTACAAAAGATTAAAGCATGGCTACTTTTCTTTCAATAAAAGAAGGCAAACAGAAGAGGTTACATTTTTGTGCAGTCGAAAATGGAGGTTGGAGTAAAAAATCTTTCATGTCGTAACTAATCTTGTAACAAGGTAAAACATGATGTTTGGTTTCTTCGTTACGATTTAACTCAAAAACTATTAAGCCGATTTTAAAATTCTTTCACCATTAGAAAGCTACACCGACTAGTACCGGCTTTATTTCAGCTAACAGGGACGGAAACAAGTAGATACCTAAATTAATGCCTCAACTGTTCAACAGTTAAATGGACTATATTCTAAAAGATCTAAGATTCAATCGCTGCCATTTATTCATATAGTCATATCCAGGAAAATAGTTACTGTTATAAAAATGTATTACACATTCGCAATCTTGCAGAAAGCCACTTAGCGTTGAAGAAAATGACTCGTATGCACTTACAAGGAAAAAGTCAATATACGCCATGGAGTATGGAACAGGAGATGGGGTCTACGTCGGCAGTCAGCAGTTAGCGCGCACCGGCCGCAGCAGCATTAGTGCTGCCCGTTGCGGCGCCGGGCGGCAGCGGGCAGCATAATCCCTGTTATCCCCCGAGCATTGCTGCCGTTCCCATCTTGCAGCGCAGACAATAGACAAGACATTATATACACTATTGTTATGAAATTGTTACACTCACAACAACACATTGTTGTTACCAATTATCTAAGTGATTAGATTCTGTGATGATAAATGGAGTTAGAATTTTCGTGTCTTTATTAACCTCATTTAGTAAGATTTACAATTATAATTAACTTTCATTATCCAATACAAACATGATGTTTTTATCATAATTTCAACATGTCGATTTGATGTCAAGAAAATTTATATACTTTTTTAATAGAATATACGGAATATTAACTATTAATTTTTTAAAAACATTTCGCCTTATTAAAGACAAAAATTCGTGCTAAAACTTCAGCAGTCTAATACGGATTAAACCAGGATTTTTTCTATTTAAAGCCTTTTTCTAGTGCCAAGATTACATTTTACAATGTTCCCCTTGACTATCATTAAAAAATCAATTAATGTTATCTGTATAAATCTACCAGTCTCAACTTGAAATGATATCTCCATATTTACGAGTAACCAAATAAGGTCCGCATATTATTTACGAGTAACGGTGTAGAAGAAATGAAACTTTAATCAAACGCCTGACATACTGACAGCGGACACGCGCGGATGCTGCGGTGGCCCAGATTCCCACCTGTTGGGCTGTTAGGAGTTATTCACACCTAGCATTGAATTGGCGACTCTCAGTGAACAGTCTCATTCTTCATCCGAGTACAGACTGATCATAAGAGTTGGTATCAGAAGTAAATACATAAATAATTAGCAGACACCCGCAACTTCGTTCGACTTTCTTTCATAATGGGACCCTGTCGCAAAATACGTTTTTAGTAGACGTCTACAAACTATAAACTACCTCCATCCGAAATTTTATATATGTACGTCAAGCGGTTATTCATATTTAGCGATGAGTGACTATTTGTTTTCAAATATTTAAATTGCGTTTTTCTTTTTCTAAGGAATTCGTATTTTTTCAAATATACTTTAAACCGATGGGTCTGTTTTACTGCCATTGTCTCAGATTTAAAACATATTTAAAAAAATAAATAAATAAATATAAATATACTTAAACAATACACATCACTATCTAGCCCCAAAGTAAGCATACAGAGTAGCTTGTGTTATGGGTGCTAAGATAGTTGATATTATAATATTAATATACAATTATATACTACATATAAATACTTATATAATGTATAAATACACACAGACACTGGAAAACACCCATGCTTATCACACAAATATTTTCCAGTTGTGGGAATCGAACCCACGGCCGTGGATGCAGAAAGCAGGGTCACTACCCACTGCGCCACGCGCCCGTCAAAATATTATATATAATAATATTTATCCTTTTATAAGAAATTGTAAGCGCATTCATGTGAAAAATGGATATGAACCGCTTCGTATGAGGCAGTGTACGCTATATGTAATGGTTTTGTATCCCTAAAGTTATTTGTGACAGAGCTACTTACTACTATAAGTATTAGCAAACAGCGTCGCTGTGAACTGAAGAAATTACATGGATGACACGATCTGAGTGATATGCTGGTCGTGTTCCTTGCATGCCTTGCTAAATGTTGCTTTCTAGGCGACGGTTACTTAACATCAGATGGTTCTTTCGCCAGTTTCGTAAACTATAAGAAACTTCAGAGTAAACGAAACGTTAAATGTGTGTTGATGGTGAACGCTTCCTACAGTAGCAACGTCTCCGATCTGCATAACAAATGCGACTCGTCAGCCGAACGTCAGTCTGATGTCTGCGCTCGTTAGTATCTTTCCTTACATTTTACATTTTCATAATTTACTACCTCCGGCTCCGTACATGAACTTGTGCGCAATCTCCCGGGACGGTGGAATCAGCGACTTTACAAAATCTCCGGGACGATGTTACGAGCCGTCGGGACGAGCGGGCACAGACGAGCCGTCCGGGACTCGAGCAGTTTTTGTAACAAGCAACTCATAACGCTAAAATGGTTTTTACGACCCTAAACTTAGTTGTTGTATTCATTCTCGAGGGATTTCACAATCACATAACATTACAACCTTCGAGAAGAAAATTAATTTATATATTGTTGTATAGGTAAACGCTATACACGACACGAACTTAATAAGATTTTCATTTTATAAATTACGCAATTTCACCCGCCTAGTTTACTTTCCCGTGATATATGGCACTCGCAAATAACGTGGCTTTCTAATAAATCGGTATACTATATCCAGAAATTACCCCCCACCATGCGACAAACTTTACCTCATTTACCTACTATTACGAGTAACATTATTATGTTTTTGAGATTTGTATCGCGTGGATTCTACTTTTTCCCTTCACCTAATTTAAATGAAAGAGAACTACTCGTATGTCTATGTAAACAAGAATATTAATTAAATAATGATTTATTTATTTATTTTATGATAAGAAGTTGATATAAACAGTTGACAGAACGACGAGAAATATAAGGGCTTATTTATACTTATCAAAGTTAAAATATACGAGTATATCTGAACTAAACTAAATTGTAAGAATGTGTGCACCGCTTGAGGCGAGTAAACGTAACTGAGTGGCAGAGGGAAAAATTTAATGAATATCTAATGCAAAAAATACTCATTTAATTTTCATTATTTCAAAGGCATACATCGTGTTGCAATATAGCACTCAACGGCTGATTAAACACTTCAACTTCACCATATTGGATAGCAAAAAGGGCAAACTATCAAATTAGAGCCAACAAGACCCATATTTTGAAATAGAAGAGCGGTCCCGGCCCCCACGCTAAGAATGTAATAACCGTAATGAAGGGTTATAGGGTTTCATGACGTTACGGCACGCTAGTGACGCTAGCTAGTGGCTGCAGCCCTCCGCGAGCGATGATAGCTGAACAATCGATACTTGTTGCTGACTTCACGAGCATTTCCCTACTTACACAACTGTTACAGAGATAGAGCTAGGTATTCGTGACAATATGGCTTATTCTACCCATCATCCAAAATAAATTGAATTGGTAAGCAAGCGTCGCTTTAATTAAATTATTACTGGATGAGAATGCTCTACAACCTACGGTTTGACGGACGGATGATTTTCAACACATGAGATGTCAATTCATCCTCTCACGAGTACCTCATTGACAGTGAAACAGTAAGTCGGCGTTGGTTTGTGATTTCATGCTGATATTATGATTTTAATATGCTGTGTAAAAAAATACGCTCTATATCTTGCATAAACTTTATACACCTTCCTTCGAGGCTGCCATAGTACGAACTCTATAGCTATCCGAACATAATACTTTATAATATATTACTTACGAGGGATACTAAAATACCTTAGGAAGGATCATGAAAGGACATACATTCAGCTTTAAAACTCTTTAAAAACAAATTCAGGTTGAAAAACTTCATTTTGACTATGTTATTTATAGTTCGTTTATTAAAGTTTAATAGTTACGTTAAGCATAGTAAAGTTTATCTTAGTTACAATTATGCTTGCAGTGTTACAGGTCAATAAAGCCGGGTGTCAGCGCTCGGCCGGGAATCGAACCGGCGTTTACACGCAATACCAGCTGTTAACAGGGTTTATGGCGCCGTAATGTGATCGTTGGAGCTGGTGCCAAGTCGGCCCAAGCCATGAGTTAACAGCGGAGTGGTGTGGACTGTATGTTGTGTGGACACTCGTCTGGAGAAGTACTACCGCTAAGCTTATTAGTGTAGTCAAGAAGCAACACTGCTTCGTTGTGAAGGGTGAAATTACTGGCACGTGAGGCTTACCTGTGCCTCAGGGCACAGATGCAGGCGTCTACTCTTTAAAAGATGTTCCGGTAAACATTTTTTATTATTTTAAAAATCGATCATTACCAATTTATTTATTTATACTAACAATGCTTTTTAGTTTGTAAAATGTGTGTCCATTATAATGTTTAGCATGATGTAATCATTATAAAGGACACTGCTGAAGAAAGAAAAATATTTTCCTGAAAAAAAAAATACAGGATATAAATGCAGTATACATAATAAATACATAATAGCATGATCTCAAAAGGTTGTTTGCTCAAAACAGACCTTTTTCTTAGTTTAATAATATGCTTGAAAGGTCTGGGGTTGAAAAAATAAATAAATCTACATTTCATGAAATTACGATAAAAACTCAATAATCGCTGCCGCTTATACCGTGCACCATACAGTTTAACCAGTAGATATTACAGTTAACCGTTTATTAGCATTAGTATTGAGCTTCGACTAACACAAGTTTATTGTTTGGAGGCGATCGGCCGCCATGTTGCCGCTAGTACTTCGCTCTATTGCCGTTTAATGTCTAGAAAATTAGAGACAGCTTAGTGTTCAAAGTTCATTACGAATGCATATTTCATAGCTTTGCAGTTAGTGTAATTTGTGAGTGAATATAAATTGTTTATGGCGGTGTGAACTGATTTGTTTCTTCAGTGCACGAGTATTCCGTATTTTCTACCTACAATTTAAGTACATTCAAGGCAATAGTGAACAAGCGTTTTTGAGGCAATCGCATTTTATCTTAGACCATCATCCATTATCATTGCTTTCCATCAGGCAGGGTTGTAGGCAACCGAAAACCTATTTGAGTACTATGAAAAAAAAAGAAAAAGCGGATTTCGAAGAATTTCAGTTTAGCTGTTTTTGGTTAACATATATGTATATAGTTTTGAAGATTACAGAAAATAAAATTAGGGTACATAGTTTTCAAATAAACTTTCATGTTAAAATAATTAAAAAATTACATGTATACTTAGCAGTGTTGTTAATTAGACTGTTGGTTGTACATCATAAAGTTGTTACATTTCAATGTTCTATTATTTGTATAAGTTACGAGAGAATACCCACAGGGATACAGAGTGACAAGTGATGGCATAAATCACAAAGGCTATATGGAGCACCACCATAAGCGCGCCACACAACGACCAGCGCAAATTTACACTGCACTTCACTTGCTACACTGACTATTTCACTCATACACAGACAAACATACGCCTTCACCCCACAAACCGAAACACCAAACTAGAACCTCCCTTATCTTTTAGACAATACGAGTCCAAATTCCAGGGTTAAACGTTGGTAAGAAGAAAATGTAAGTTGGTTTTTCAAGACCACTTCTCCAAGTTGACTTTCCTAACGTTAAAGGATTATAAACTGTACGTTGTTTAAAATAACAACCGAATTCAGGTCGTGAGTGAGTGTGGGACACCGCGTGGGCCACTGAGGGCGGACTGCTGATTTATAGAGTGTCGGTATGGAGATGCTCCGAGCTTCGGATGCTCTTATTAACTCGTCTAGAGATGCTACAGTACTGTGGTTTGACATGTTTAGTAACTGTCAGGGTTACCCAACAGTTTCATAATTTTATAGGCACATTTAAAACCGTTACCGTTACAGATAGAGTTTTAAGTTTACAAATTAAGGGAATCAATTAGAAATTAAGGAGTAGAGTTTGATCTCCATCCCTCACCACCTTTGGACTATTGACGTGCTCATTGCATGTAGACATTTAGCTTGTGACTGGCAAAAGGGATTATGGGCGTAGAGAAACCACAAGAGTACGAATCTTGACTTAAAAACCCTACTCGTATGATTTTTATATACCTAATCGTGACGTCTATGTTTGTTCACTGTTATTGCTTTTTATTTATCTTCATTGTCTTTGAGAAACAATACGTTTCAGACCTTAGTCCAATATCGATAATTATTCGACATAAAAAATGAAAACCAAATACGAAAACGAAAGTTAACCATTAAAACAAATAAACAAGTTATAGAGATGAGTACAAAACAGATCGCTGAATCCCGTCAGTCGGCACATGCTTCAAACTATGTAATTTCATATCACAATATCATAGTTATAAAGTTTTGATTCAAAATTTTCACATCGTTACTCATAAGCTGCTCTTACACGAAAACTTTTTTAGGCAAAAAGATTATTTATGTTTCACATTTTGCGTAATGACAATCTCCACGGGAGATTTTGACAATGAGGCTTTCTGACAAATAAACTTACTACTCGTAAGAGCTGAGTTCATACTTATCTTCAGGAGTCATAGCATCGTAGGAGTACCTACTACGCTGAAGATTGCCTACAAGCGAGCTAAAGTTTGACTTTTTTTTATAAAAATTTTAATTTTTTATAACCACTATTCACTAAGTGTAATAGCTAAGTATGCCCGGATAGCCTCATGTCTCATCCATTTTAATTTATGTAGCTTGATTTTTAATCGATTGCGCGCTGACTCTTATTACCAGTTTTAGTTATTTAGGAAAAATGAGAAAATATTGTCTTAAAATATTATTAAATATTTATTTTAAATTTGATTATTCTTTTTACAATTTGAAACTGTCCGTAGTGTGTGCGTGTGTGGGCGCCCTAACAGGAAATAGCCGTCATCAACGAGTGTCTCTAGCGACAACAACGAGACTGTGTCAAATATTTGAATACGGCGCGACAAAGTTTGGAGAATTCGCGCGACAACGTTACAATCTGCTGACCGTGGCCCGCGACCAGTATGGCCGCCATAAGTATGAAATGAGCCACAGACTCCTTTAATACTTATGATGATAATAGTTTATCTAGATTTGTTTCCAACACGGAAGTATATCAAAATCTATGGAGTAATTCTATACATTTATATTTTTTCTAGAATCATACAAGTACATAGATATTAAAGCGATGTATTATATAATATGTAACCATAACATAAGGTAAATGAAAAAAAATCCAAATACAATATTTTTTTCCTTTATCATTTTTTTTTATAAAAACGTTAACTTTAAAAGTTATTTAAAGAAAATTACAAATCTTTATAATCAACAGTTAGGTCTAAAAAACTGAAGTTGGAGAAGCGTGGTGAATATAAGCTCCATATCCACTCTATAAGTAAGGAGAGAAGCCTTGCTCAGTAGAGGGCCTGATAATGATCACAATATTTAGTATTATTGTTAACATATTCTTCACATTAACGTTAAATGCTTCACTAAACAAAATATAGCTCATAAAGTAATAATCTAACTAGCCCCAGGGCAACTTTCCATGCTCAAGCGAACAATCTGACGCGTGACATACAAACACGCATTGTGCTCGCGTCACGGCTAGTCGTGGGCGTCGCCCGTTTCTAGTTGTTGTGTAATGAATTTCTGCAACGAGACTATATCCTACAACCATATGAATCTCATTAAACAGGTAATAGATATGACGTCTACTACGAACTATAGAACTATTTTTGACGGCCTCCGTGGCGTAGTGGTATGCGCGGTGGATTTACAAGACGGAGGTCCTGGGTTCGATCCCCGGCTGGGCCGATTGATGTTTTCTTAATATACTAAGACAATTATGCACAATATTGTCCGACTGACTTCTGATGCGCTAGTGCCCTATCTTTAGTACAAATTATCATTGATTGGAGCAGTAAATTCTAGCATATAAAACTGACGTGAACTTTTTCAGTTTCAGCATCGTCACTCACCATCATGTGAGACCGCAGTAAAGCGCTTTGAGAATGTATAAAAGTAGGAATATGTATATAATTAGTGTACGCAGTCCAGTAATCGGTCAGTGGTTGTGCTAGTAATTAGTTTATAATGTATTGTGCCGTGTAAGGTCGCGGCTAATGATACGTGTTAAGTTATAAGCGGAAATATGCATTACTATATGAAATTGAACTTTTACTGTAAAATTGTAGTGTTTTAAACTTAATACTTAATCACTTTGTTGACATACTTTTTTTTAAATGTCTAATTTTATTAATATGTAACACAAAATAAAACCCTGGCTTAGTTTTTTGTAGACTCTCAAAAGTGCTTGAAACTAGCCTACAAACGATTACGAATTTTGATTTTGTGTTTAATTTTAGCTCTTTAATTCAGACTTTAAGTGCGTTTCGAATTATCATAATAATTTTAAATTGGCGACTTTACTTATGTTCCGTTTAAATATTTTATTAGATCAACGATTATAATAATCATAATATTCAACTAACAAAACGACAAAATTTATTGAATAAAGTTATTTAATTTACTATAATCACAGAAAACATATATACAAGAGAGATATCATTGACCCAGCTACTTTACAGTTTTCATAACAAGTATTTATTTTAAAATAGCTGTTCTTAAAAAAATCAAATAAATAGTAAAACAACTTTGCTACTAAACACTAGCAATTTCTAGTTTATGGGCTATGCATAGGAAACGAAAAATGCTTGCATCCGCTCAAAATCACAACTTGGGGCACCGCTCGGTCCGCAGATTAATAGGGGCCAGCGCAATTAGGCGCAACACGGAAATAATAAAGGACACTCGCTCGCACTCATTATTTATGTGAAGAGGAGAGAACAGAGAGAACGGAGACTTTGCGCCAAACGCGTAGGATTATTGCTGGCAATACTACGCACCGAATGGAGACACATGATTGTGTCATTTGAGGAAAATAAGCAATAATAACGTGTGCAGTGGGAAAACTTTGATGTAAATATATCTATGTATGTTTTTATGAAACAAGAAACCGAATGTCTATCAGAGGCAAACATTTCAGACGCAAAATAGTAATAGGAAGAACCTCAGCATATTTTATGTTTGGATAAAATAAAGAAGCTTTTAGGTACGTCGAAAATACTGCAAATAGGTGTAGGTGATATAAAAATTTTACTTTTCAGTGTCCAAAAATGATCTTTTATTTTTAATGTGATAATATAAATAACGTGAATATTACAATTTGCGGGAAAGCTGCGTAAACAAAAGGTCAGAATCAAAAATCAAGTTTATTTTAAATGTAAAAATGTAACCAATTGCAGAAAAGCTGCCGTAAATAAAGGATTTTCTAACTTCCTTAAGCAACAGTAAATCAACATTAGTGAGCAAGTCCGTAGCACACAATGCATTTGTTCTGATGCATATTTGATCCGAGTGCCGTCTGTTCCTCCGCCCCGCGCCCCGCGCCCCGCGACATATCCCGCATTGCTAACACGAGAACTTTAATCACACAACTGACTCAAATTGTGTGCTTTTTAAAACTAAATCCAGATGATAGTGGACTTAACCAAAGAAAACTAAAAATAACACAGCAATTAACAAACAAAATAAATTTGATTCCAGTCTAATTGAGGGAATTCTGAAAAATATTTTACTTAAGTTTCAAGGTCCTTTGTAGCTTCATTGAGCACAGCCATGAGATTCATTCTGGTAGCCATTTTATTTTTCAAAGGCACCCTTCGCAAAGTCTTCAACATGGAAAGAAGGAACAGTAAATCGTCATCGTCTGTCATAGAGTCGTATCTCGGTCTCTTTGTCCTGAGACGTTCAACTTCATTCAAAGGATCCGTTTTGTCAAATTCCATTTCAACTTCCTCCAGTTTACTAAAATCATCGGTTAATTCTTCGAGTTTACTGTACTCTTCATCGTCATCGTCTTCTTCGCATTTACTAGAATCATATTCGGCATCATCAATGTTTTCCTGTTTAATACTCGACTTAGCCGGTTGTTCAATAACTATATTTTCGGCGATTCTGGATCTAGTCTTGATAACGTCACGCAAGAACTGCATTTGTTTGAAGTGTGTGTACTCTGATTTCCTTGCTCCGGGATCTATGCCGGCTTTCAACTTGCGTTGTCTCCTTAGTTCTCGGCTGAAGCAATTGCGAATGCCTTTCCATTTCATTTGCAAGGTAATTTCTGCAAATTGAATTAATTTTTAGTAGAAGTAGTAGACTCATAACACTTGACCCCTTAAAAAGTGTTACGTATACATGTAGATAGTTGACCTTACATTACGATGAGTAAGTCTGAGCGCTGCGGGCCCTTTGCTCTATATTTCAAAAACGTTTGGCTGTATTGATACATATTTAGTAGCAATGATTATGCTCAACAATTTATGAATTAAATGCAAATGAGCTAAAGAGTTCGAGATAATCATGCTCAACTGATTTTTGTGACATTTGACATTGGGAAAACTTTTAGAAAACCATAATGAGGGTGTACAAGTGTATACTATTTATTTTCCTTATTTGACTGGGATAATAAGCAGCTATATTTTATACTTCACGTTGATTTTGAATATTTCTGTGGGAGAACGTTTATATTTATCCACTAACGAACGTCGCTCACTTTGTCCTTCGTCGAGTTATTGAAGCGAAGTTTCTACACGGACGTTCGGGCCGCTTACATGTAGGCTCGCAGCGCTGCTACTCACAATCCTGCTAAGAGCCGGAATTCCCGTTAGGTACTTGAGAGTTTTCGCGGCATTTTTCATTGATGCTATGCTCTTATTGGTCGTTGCGTGGTGTCATAAATAGTCTATCCAACACATAATAACCAATTTTTCAATCCGTTTGTTTTTCCTAAGTACAACCAAACGAATAAATGTTTTAGTTCCCTACTAATATTATAAACGCGAAAGTTTGTATGGATGTTTGTTTAAATGTTAGTTACTCTTTAACGCTGCAACAACTGAACCGATTTGGCTGAAATTTAAAACAAAGATAGATAATACCCTGGATTAACATGTAGGCTACTTTCCATTCCCGAAAAATGCATGGTTTGCGGGATTTGTGAAAAACAGAATTCCACGCGGACGAAATCGGGGGCGTCCGCTAGTTATGCTTAATATAAAATAAGTACCGATACAAAAATAATATGAAAGTTAAATAGTAGGTACCACCTATATTTAATAACAAGAAGGTGAGTAAGTGATGTAAACTTACGCATAAATCTCCGCTTGGTCGGCGACATGTCGTCTCCACCAAATATCCGCATAATCTCGGCCCAGCTTTGTTTCTTCAGTTCGCGGTTCGAATATCCGTCACAACTTTTGTCCCATATCGCAGGTCTGCTCTTTATTTCTTTAATAAACCTTTCTGTATCGAAGTTCTCTAAAATTGTCGCCATTTGGCAAGATTTTCGTGTGATTGCGAAATGTGGCGACCGGTCGAGCGAGTGGACGCGAGGCCAAGACAAGATGGCGTCGCGCAATGCGCACGGAGTATCCCGAGTCGTGCAGCGGCGCAGCGGTTTGGCAACGTCGCGCGCCGCCGCGTCCATTGTGTCGGAAGTGGTTACGTAGCCAGTAGACGGTGCTGGTGCTGGCGCTGAGCAGTCGCGAGACCACTTGTGTACGGTTTCACGATTATCTGAATGGCCGACCGCAACACGCGGCGCTGTATCATTGCCACGCGCTATCTGTCTGTATTTCACACCATTTTTTTGTACTAATTAAATAAACATGTGTCAGCCCTCAAATTATTATTTACTTTGAGTCAGATTTAATAATAATTTTAAGTAAATGATACTTAGATAACATCTTTCGATACTCTCTTAGTAGATACATATTTCGTGACAAGAGAGACACAATTTTGTCATCGTACCCGAACGTGAAATCACTGGACAATACGATATTTTTTCTCTAATTGAATTGCAAATACGACAGTCAGCCAGACGGCATAATTAATAAAATCCTTAATTTCCGAGCTGAGAATTAAACTGGGCTAAATTACTCATAATCGTGCCAGAGAGGTCCCCGAATTTTAGTAGGTACCTAACACCATAAATTTAGCTTAGTTTATCAGCTTAATACCTATTACTTAAGTATGTAAGCAAATTAAGTAATTTAATAAAAACACAAAGAATACCTTATTTCTAAAAATCTATTGTACTCTCTAGCTTTAATAAGAATACCCAGGCTATTTACCTAATTTCTTTGTTTTCAGTAAATGCATTTTCTAGAATGAACGATTGTGTAGGTAAGATTATAATACCAACTGACTACAGAAGTCTAGGAATTTGCATACATTAGCACAATCGTTGCTCTGGAATTGTGAATGCTACTTACGTTTTGTGAAAACTTTAGAAAATATTATAATTATTTCCGCCCGTACTTTTAAATGCTTTTCATTTTAAGCAGAAAAATACGTTCTACGTGACTTATACCAAAAAGTTATGTAATATTGAAGCAATTTTTATTCGAGAAACATAACGGTACCGCAGCACGGTCACCCGGAGGTTTTTGGACAGCGCAGTATCTGTCTCTTTGGAGCCCTAGGGCTAGAATAAAGGAGGGGGCTAATTTATTGAATAATAATTAGTATGATAGACGCACCAAATCTTCTAAGCAAATTTAACTTTATGGCACCTAGTAGATACCCTCGCAAAGCTATTACTTTACTTGTTCCGCAACGCACTAGAACTGTTTTTGGCGCCTATTCTACTATGCCCAGGCTATGTAAATTATATAACGCACTTAGTCGGTCTATAGATATCCACAAAGACTCACCAAGGACATATCGCAAGTTAGTTCTGCTAGATTTGCTAAACTAATTTTTCTTTTTGTTTTTACCAATTTCATTTTATTTTTTGTATTATATAGTATATTCAAATAGTAGTTGTAAAATGTTTCCTTTTCTTGTTACTGTAAAATGTATTTTTTTTCTTATGTAAACTGATTTAATGTAATCGTCAATTTATTTTAATATTATGGAAATGTGCATGCCGTGTCTACCTTCATTTGATTGTGCAGAGCCTTGTGTTTGTGTTTTTTTTTAGATTGTATTTGTGTAAATGCTGCAACAGTCACTGGTGGACCAAATAAATAAATAAATAAATTATCCATTTTTCCATTATTGCTGTACCATATGTGCATGTATCCAAAAATAATCAAACTATACTTACTTATTTAGAAAACAAATGGGCGCCCGTGACTTCATTCTCTTGAAACTCTGTTTTATACAAATCCCGCGGGAACCGTGGATTTTTCCGGGATAAAAAGTAACCTATGTTCTCTCCACTATTTATATTCTCAAATTTCATCCAAATCAGTTCAGTGATCAGTCATGAAAGATAACTAACAGACAGACATACTTACTTTCGCAGTTATAATGTTAGTATGAACGAAGAGCTACCAGATATTACAGCTAGGAGATGCGTAAATCACTAGAATGGGAGCACAATGAGACGCTATTGTGTTCCATTCAGTATCTGCAGTGATTTACTGAGCCAAGAGACCCGCTCCCTGCCCCCCGCTCCCCGCCACCATTCACTAGTTAGCGACGTACTGATACCTTCCTGTTACAGTGAATAGCCCGTAGGATGCTGTTACGGCTACCGGGTGCTTTGTGTATATTGTCGTTCGTAGCAGTAGCACTTACAGTGTGGAGGCTTTGTAAGTATTGTCTTCTTCTTTTTCAGTCATTATCAAGCATCAGTATGAAGAAATCGATCCGAGAGGTTTTGAATGAATGAATTCTGAATCCTGATTTGATTCCCAACACGGCCCAGTGTTAAATTTTCAGCTTTCTTAAGGTATGTCTAGCCATTGCAGGCTCTCGTTTTCTATATTTTTAAATGATAATTATTATAACACTAGCGAACACCCGCGACTTCGTCGGCGTGGAATTCAGTTTTTCAGAAATCCCGCGGGCGCCGGGATGAAAAGTAGTTTATGTGTTAATCCAGAATTAAATCTATATCCATTCCAAATTTCAGCGAAATAGTTTCAGTAGTTAAAGAGCAACATCCAAACACACATCTACACAAACTTTCGGGCTTATTATACTAACAGGATTGATACACACAATGCTACGATATACGAGTACCTACGTATCTCTGGCTGTGTAAGTTTATATGACTTGGCGAAATCTGAAAAAAAAAAACATGTAAAAGTGGATGTTAGCACACAAGCGTAGGTCTTAGAATGGTGTGTGTTTTGACAGCCGGCGAATATTATCTGCGGGAAATTATTACAGATAATATTTACTCAACCCGCCGCGCTCAAAGGGCCGGATATTGTGGGTACGGTCCGCAGGAAAGGGGTTTTTGAAAGATTGGATTTTGTTAAATTGGTTTTATATCTTCGTGAGTGTTTATTCGGTAATTAAGTAAGGCATTTTTAATGTGAATTTCCTGAAATTTATCAATATAAATCCAGAGTTGGGAAGTCTAAAAGTGCCTTGGTAAGAACATCGTGATCTGTTGAAGATAAATCTCTAAAATCATTTTATATCTATAATCATTCAAGTTAAATAGATTTAACTTTAACTTTAAAATCATTATACAATGATTTTCATGACCATTATTATTAGCAAGAAGTTTAATTTTTGACTTTGAAGGATAAATTCACCTATTTTATATTTCTGTATACTTCATACTTTTTAATAGCAATTTTCAAAATTGCTGTTTGCTAACTTGTTAGGAGGAAAATGAAAATCTACACCCCTTTCGGTTTCTACACGACGTCGTACCGGAACGCTAAATCGCTTGGCGGTACTTCTTTGCCGGTAGGGTGGTAACTAGCCACGGCCGAAGCCTCCCACCAACCAGACCTGAACCAATTAAGGAAACCTCAATGGTCCACTCTCACCACTGCGCCACGGACGCCGTCGACTATGCCACAAAAAGCTCTACTACTATTCAATATAAATTGAAATAAGTTGATATAAACGCTGCTGACTGTACCTCACGTCAAAGTAATTACAATAGGTTGGGTGTTTATTTTGTCTGTGATGTGGAATACATCATGCGATGTCCCTCGGAGCGTGCGAGCCTGTACTTACTCGGCCGTACCTTGGTCGAGTAAGTACTGGTAATAGGTCGCGACCATAGAACTCGTATGATATAGACATGGCATGTACGCGTGAACCACCGTCCAGATGACTTGTCATTATTATCAGCCTATGTGAATTGCTCACTACAGAGTCAACCCTTCTTATAGGTGAAGTAATTTAGAGCTTATACCCACCACGCTGCTGCAATGTGGGTTGGAAGTTTGAACTCCGTACCGCTTTAACAAGCATTCCACGGCACGGGACACACACTACCAACTTCTCAAATTAAGGCTGCTACTGTGAACTTCTAAGAAGAAATGTCTTCCTATTAAAGAATCCTGGTAAATTATTTTAACTTTAACTACATTGCTTCATCCAATAACAGATTGAGTGTCTGCCGTTGTATAAAATAAATGTGTGAATATCTCACACCGTGTATTGTTAACAATATCGGGGGTATACAGTCAAGAATTCCGTTGATAGTGCTGGATTCTACATAGGTACATATTTGGAGTAAACCATGCCGTTTCTATTGCCTTCTTATGTCTATGTCCGTGAGCTGTTTGTGGCTATATACTCTATACTTTGCGAAGAGTTATTGCTTAATCAATATCTTATGTATGTATTTATGTAGGTACTTAGTGGAACTATTATAAAATAGTTTGTCATGAAGTGTGTGTCAATCAAAATAAAGGCCAAAAGTAAGAGATCTTGAGTTTTAGGCAAGTGGCGTACCTATTACTGCGGTTCTCCTCAGTTACTGATAAAAAAAATGTAAATAATTACCTACCTATACCTACCTAAGTGTTTTAGTAATTTAATACATTATTAAAATAATATAAATATTGAACAGTTGTAAGTTTGGATGAGATCTAGATTCTTCGGTAGATCATGCTCAAATTTATAAAAACTTGTATGTATAACCAATAAAGATTTTGGTATGATTACTATCGAATGTTAATAATAATGACGGGGACAACAGGTCAATGTGCACTTCTGTGTACAATTCTGTGGACAACAGTTTTTCGAGTTACTTTTTAATTTCATGAAAGGAAGAATGTAATACTTTCAGGAACCTAACCCAAAGCTTCCAAATCCACAGCGAAGAAGTAACCACGAAGTCACCGAGGCATGCACGCAAACCATTACGTAGAGTCAGTGGGCACGAGAAGCGGCAAAGATCAAAGCGGGTGAAATTGCTCGTGCTGCGCCATCTTCGAATATTTCTATTTTTTCATCCTTTTATCCCCCGCCCAATGAGTCGCGAGAAAAAACGATAAAAAACGATAAATTGCCCCAAAACAGTGCTAGAGGGGAAGTTTAAATAAATAAAGCACGGTAGGTTTAACTTCAAAGGTATTTAAATGTATTCGCTGAATTATCATACTTTTATTTTTATTTTAAAATTTGTGGCCCATTTTATTTCAAGCTGTTCCATTCAAATTTTTGGTCCAAAGAATTTAGATTAGAAAAATTTAGAAATAACACCTATTGGAAAATGTTTTAGGTTTTATCATTTATATTATCGAGGATACGGATTGAAGCGTTTCTATTGTTTCAAATGTCCCGAAGTCTCGATAATCACTCTTTATATTAAGAGTTTAATATAAGAGAGTTTAATTTAAGAGTTATTTTTGAGATTTTACTAAACAAATGTTAAACAATAACAAGTATAAATATAATTATTGACAATTATAACCCTAAATATATAAATGAACTCACTTACCTTTCTTTACGGCAATAATTTGACAAACGCTTACCTGAAAGTAAAAACAAAAAAATGTTAACTTCGGCTTTTTTATTTCGTAAATACAGTTTTACCGATGGAAAGTTGATCGTGGTGGTATTGTAGAAGAAAAAAGCCTCAAAAATAATCGTCAGATCAACTGAAAGAAGAATATCTAGTGACTCAATATGATAGAGGAATTACTTGCAGTACTTAGTCATATCTCATACGGAACTGAGAAAGAAAAATACGAATATTATTGTTAATAAATTTTAGTCCCGCTGGAAACATAAAAAAGTTTGGAGCATAATAAAGTTCGAGCACTATATTCTAAACAACAAGAAGTAAAGTTGGCAATACATCCACTGGGAAGCATGGTAGTGGGGTGCGGATATAATCCTACTAATATTATAAACGCGAAAGTTAGTATGGACGTTTGTTTGTTTGGATGTTTGATACTCTTTAACGCCGCTACTACTGAAGTGATTTGTCTGAAATTTAGAATGTAAATAGATTTTACTCTGGATTAACACACAGGCTACGTTATCCCGGAAAAATCCATGGTTCCCGCGGAATTTCTGAAAAACTGAAATCCATGCGGACGAAGTCGCGGGCGTACGCTGGTAATTAATAATGAACGATATAATTTGTGTAACACTACACCGAGACCATCAAACACCAATTTTGATGTGGTTTTAAAAGTATTACAATCCTAGTAGTTTCAAATAAGAGTAATAATCGAATTTCGTTCAGTAGGTATAGCCGAAGATTTTCATTTTTTTTCCAAGGGAATTGCCAGCGGAATTAATCTAAAATATATAGCGTTCCATCAAAGACGAGGACAAAAGAGGGAATAAAATAAATTACTTAATATATCGAGGTCTAAATCCTACAAAATCCTCGTCATCGTATGAACGGCTGCAAAAAGCCGGGGATTTACACTCGGTGCTCAATTTCCGCCCAATCGTCAACTCGGCCTATATCGATGTCTATAGTCGCCCACTCGTGCGTATTCGTCATATTTTAAGGGACCTAGCGCAGTCACGCAGCCACGACCACGGTCACGACCACAATGACTAGTTTAACTAAAGAACCATGTGAAAATCACGCACTTGGACGCAGACCGGGCCGGTGGTCGATGCGATCAAGCTAACCTGCTATGGCCCACCACGCTGCTCCAATGACGTACGGCCATGTTATATTAATTGGTCTATGGGTTGGAGGACTATCAAGTCAAATAGAGGAAGACATTCCTCATTTGATTAAATTTCAAATATAAATATAAAAAACAGTCTAGGTTTCAGTACTTCCCTTGAAGCAATATTCCTGTTCTCCAGTTTCAGTACCAGACCACAATAATGAAAACAATGCAATATTTGTTGTAGTTGCTTATTTTACAGGCTAGTAAAAATGTATAATATTTTTGGTAGAAATCCACATTTAAGTACGTACGTAATTGATTCAGTACAAAACGGACTAAAAATGTTGAATATATTTTTAGAACGCAACTCAATCCCTCTAAAGTTTATATTGAATGTAAAAGATCGGTGGAAACAAATCCTGATGGATGTGTGCGACCGGCAGCCCCTGGACGCTGGACGCAGACGCCGGCCGCCGGACCGGACGCATTATCGACATCCGATCCGGTGATCTGTCTTCGTGTATTTACGACTGGACCAATATCGCTCGCTTACGTCTAAACGCGGGTCACGTCGATAGATACGATAGCTCGGACCAATCGCGATACACAAACAAGAGAAAGGAAAGCTTCCTTTATTGCCTAATAATGTAGAACGAGATGCGAGAGCCAGACATTCATTTCAAAAAGGCTGTTTTTATGTATATGATACCTTCCAAAACTCCTTCCACTATGGTCTAAATTCTATAAATGGCCTATGCTAATGAACTTGTTTTCAGAAAATGAGCTTTGTTGGCTACCGCAGGCCAGTCCAATGTCTTTCTCCAATCCTTATAAGCCTGTATCTACTCGTAACTATGTTGACAATCATCAACAATGATGGTATTTTCAAGCCTAATTATCTATGGGCTGCCACTGAATACATAGGTAATTTTCCCATTAAATTTGCGAGAGTCTACTTGCAACGACAACCACTTTGCAGGTGACACCACAAGTATTAACAACTAATTGCATGATCGCGTCGAATCCAAAATTGTTAGTCCAAATATCTATATTTCTTTGAAATATGTATTTGCAAAGGAATTATGGTTATTGTTATTTCAATGAATTGTGTGAAGTGAATGCAATACCATGATTGTGCGTCGGTGGGGCTCGGTCGAGATAACGTGTGCCTGCAGCGCGCGGGCCGCCCGCGTGGAAACGGTGGAAAATTTAATAAAATGCGTAGCCGAGCGCGAGACTGATTCCGCTGACTCGCAGCCCTTTAAGGGCGCCGATACCGATGCGTACAAATTGTCTTGATAGTTGACCTGTATTTAAATATAGGAATATTCACAATAACTTTTTTTAAAATATATCCAATAGTCCTCTTTCTCCTTCAACTTGAGAGAGAATATTTGTGTTTGGATTGGTACAACAATAGTCCAACACGTGGCATTCGACCCTAGACTTTTCGGAAATTTATACGGCCTCTATAAAATGTTGGTAATAATTCATTTATATTAAGCGAAAATTTCGGCTTGCTTAAATAACACACATATGCTGATTTCGTTCACTTCTTTTCTGAATCTTACTAAAAAGTTATTCTTCAAGCACAGTAGGTATTTTACATTCTACTTATCAGTGTCCAAGATAATATGGCGGACTTGTGTGGTCGGCCTACCGCGGAGGCAGCCGCCAGATCGAGGCTTAGCAGGGCCAAGTTGCCTTCAACGAATTCAATTTGGATCATTCTTCTATAGCATTATCCCGATTGAGCTCCCTCTCCCCTCCCCGCGACCCCCGCGCACCGAATTGGATCGTATTTTGCATAAAATGAAAATCGGATCGGAACTAACGAAACCCCGAAAAGGTCCTGATAAATGTCGCAGCGACGTCCAAATATCATAGAGCAACACGATAGTTCTTCATACGAGATATAATTAAATCTACAAGAGCCAGTCAGCTAGGTGTTCTCTCAATTTTTTTACTGTTACTTATTTACAAGTGCATAGAATATACAAAATATATATAGTGCAAAACTGAATGAAATGTTGTTTAGATATCCTCATGTTCAGTTAATCAACTAAACCTTCAACTTAAAACATATTTTTGTGATAATTTTTTGCGGTATGTTTATTTTTTATGGTGTGGCTTGCGCTTGACAAGAATAATGTCTGATAAGTGGAATGCGTTTGCCTAAAAAATGACTATTCTCATTTCTTAAACTTTAAAAATCTCTATTATATGTATTATGAGAGTAATCAACTATTTCCATTTTGTGTGGCATTTACTCGTAATGCCGCAACCAACAATCACCTCGTAAAACATAAAGTTTTGACCCCGTGGTCTAGTATTTAGGCAGACGAGAGCATAATGCATATCACCGCTCCATCGGGGAACAGGTCGCGTTTCTTGTTGGCAAATACTGATGATTGGGGACAGAAGGGTAAACTGCTACATATGAAAAACTCAGCGCAAAGGGCGAGTTCAATTTACTATAAAACTTTCGCTCCGTGATCTGATTTTGCGAAAACATTGGGAATACGAGCGGAAAGAAATGATAATATTGGTCGTACGTGGACATTTAGGTCTACTGCGGGTTTTATTTATAAATATTAAGATTAGAAACTGAGCAACTGTACATTGTATAAAATTACCATAAATTTTAATAAAGTCGAACAATGCAAATAAAGAACTCTTAGTTCAATCGAATTGAAAATTATATTAGATTTGGAATATTATATAAAGGTTTTTTCTTTATATATTAGTACCAAAACACAACACGAAGTCGCTTTGTAAAATTTTGTTTAACGAAGGTTAAAATGCGTTTTTTACTTAGTTTTCATCAGATCATAACAGATATATCAGATAAATAGGGGTGCTTGACCAGCAACACACTATAAGCAGAATTTGTTTCCTTAAAATTATTAAACCGGGACGAACGACGTCGCGCGTGTCAGTGGCTATACTTGAAATTTTCTTAGATGTCAATTTTAAACAACAATAATGGCTGACTATGAACCAAAGACAATCAGTAGGGTTGAGAAGTTAACCGCGGGCATCGTAACGATATCAAGTAGGTATCGTTATATCTGAAATAACTAAACTAAAATATCCGTTACTATACGTCATCTTAAAAAACGAATACGTTCCATATTCGTTTCGTTTTCCAACTTTTCAGTTGTGTGCATTTTAGGAAATTAAATATAATTTTAAGAATATATACTCCAAGGAGAAGAAGTGAATCATGAAATACATGAAAATGTTGGATATAGTAATAATAATAATAATAATATAGCCTTTATTTCCAAGTACATAAATTACAAAAATTTTACAGTTTACATTTTTAAAAATTACAAAAGATACAAAAGTTACAAAAGTTAAAAAACATTAACATTTCATTTCATTTTGTTGGATATAGTAGCGACATTATTTCCGCATACGAATATTTTTGAAATAAAGTCAGTGGCAATTTATAATGGAAATTTTTAATTTTTAAATTGTTGAAGAAAACAATTGAGAAAAACAAAAAAGCGACAAAAATATTTTTCTATTGAATTAAAGATTATTATTTCTTTCTTTTTTTACCTTGGTTATACACCACTAGTCCAAATGACTATGTAGAACATAATTGGAATTAATGTACACTTACTGTCTGTCTCTAATTATAATTCGTAACATTTTTCTAGCTCTAGAACCTACTAAATTTATTACCGCATAATGTCATATATTCAAAAACCTTTGTACTAAAGTTTCGGCCCCTTGTACATCACTATCTCTCAAACTTCTTTATATAATATCCTAATAACTCTGACTATCACGATTTACGTATACCAGAAAAATAAAAATCTCACCATGTTGCGAAACAAAAGTAATAAATTTTTTTCCATTAGTATTTCAAATCTTTTATTTATTTTTCTGATCCAGCAATCATAATATTCAAGTCGTATTTGTGTATTGTTTTCTTTATTCTTAATTTAAAAATTTTGCAAGTGATTGAAGAATCGGTTTATCGGTTTTTTAATAATTTTTGATCGTGCTATATAATTACAAACATTCGGGAGCACTCGCGCCGCGATCGGTTAAGCTCGGTTTAGGATGAGTTAACTGCGAGCAAAAAGTGCCACATTGTCGCTTCCATGCTCACAGTGAGGTCGTGTCAATGTTTGTTCCATATCATCATTACTTATTTGTTTCGTTTGCAATTGTTAGTCTTGTTATTTATTTGTTGTTTGGTTGTTATATTATTGCTGATTGCTGAGTAGTGTATGACTAACAATAATATAACTAACCGAAAATTCCGACTTTCAGATGGGTGGATTTTAGGTTGAATTTCATATGGATTGATTTATTTATTAGGTATATTAAAAATATAAAAAAAAAATATTATGAAAAAATACAACCGACTTCAAAATGTTAACGTACCCACGAAACTAAAAAGGGAAAGATAACATTATTATATTTTCTACTTATTGGTCATTTTGAAGTCGCTGCCAAGCCCGTCTGATGTTGACTTAAGTCGTTACTGAAAAAAACACATGACAGACAAAAATAATGTCTGAGAAACAAAAATCTTTACGATAGGGTACACCTTGAATTAATAGATTGAATACACTGGCTTGGCAGAAAATATAATGATATTATTTTTCCCTTTTTTAATTTCGTGGGTACGTTAATATTTTGAAGTCGGTTGTATATATATTTTTTAAATCATTATTTGTTTTTTCTCAATTAGGTCCTTCAACTATTTTAAAATCAAAAATCTCCATTTAAAATTGCCACTGACTTTATGAAAAAATATTCGTATGCGGAAATAATGTCGCTGCTATGTCCAACGTTTTCATGTATGTAGATTTACTTCTTCTCCATGGAGTATAATATATTCTTTGGTGCTGTGTTAATAAAGATACACATTTATTTTATTTATAAGCCACAAAGGACACAAATATTAAAATTAAAAAATATGTACATAATTATCGACAAGTTATAATTTCATGTATCTTTCCCGTCTCTTCAATTCATAGACAATCTAGCATTACGAAATGTCAAATTCGCAACATTTTCGTTAATCTGTAGAAATAAAACTTGTTGTGATTTCGTTTTTAGTGAAATAAATGTGATATAATAGTTAATTACAAGCAGTTTTTATGTAATTCGCGGTGTGCGCGTTAAATGAAGTGATGTGTATATAAATGATTTAGTTTAAACGGACGGTTTGTGAGAAATATGTGAATGTCGTGACGACGGATCTTTGTTTACCTTTTTTGCCATGTAAGGAAAAAAATGGTATATATCTATACCAATATAATCAATTTGAAGAATCTTTGAATTCGCTAATCTCTGTGATTGCCTGCCAGTCGGATTACAAAATCGTTTTTGCTTTTGACAGACCAATAATTGAAGAGGGTTAGTGGCTATATAAAACTACTTACTTGGGAAACTCGGAGCACAGAATAGTATCTGTATGAAATTGATTGAATAAGATAGATCAGATACTATAGGATGACCACGAATCCGTCCACATGAAGTTGAGTTTTTCATATCCTAAAGATAGATATGGATGGAATTTTTCAGGATGATATGTAGTCAATGTTTTAATCCACAATATTCTCGTACCTACATCGATTCAAAATTTCATCGTAATTCATTCAGTTTTGCGTCTAAGAGTTACAAATATCCATACAACCTTAAAAACTTTCGTGTTTGTAATATTAGTGTCCGAGACGAGGCAGGAGTGGATGAAAAATATATGGTTGAATTAGGGTTGAATTTAAACCAGTAAGAGAACGCACTTAAAGTAATAGTATAAAGATGAATATAACACCAGATTAGTCTTTTTTTGGTAGGTAGGTACATAGGGTAGGTATAGGTTTATACTTTATTTATGTTTTTTAAGTTTGCTCAACATAGTCTCACACAAATCTCTGATGAACTTTTAAATAAGGTAATGCCTTATGCTTTTAAAATGATTTATAATACTGAAATTGCTTTAATTATATGTAATTTTTTTAGTAAAATCAACTGCTCTGTTGTTTCCCGGCTCTTTACAGTCACAGTCAATCACAAACTGTAAAAGTAAGCCTTGTTGGGGACTATATTGGTGGTATTTAAAAGACACGGCTTATAATTTTGAATATGATAAATTTAAAACCGGACAATCCCTTAAACTCTAAAAAATATGGTCCTCACAAACATAATAACGCCGTTGGCTCGCCGGCGGCAGTACGAAAATTAGAAGGAAGTGTTCCTTATCCGTTATTATAACATTTGAAACAAAAGCCTTATTTCTTTTGATGTAATTCAGGGCGAGCCAAACGTTACTTGAGCAGTTTGTCGATGGAAATTTATAGGGAAACGAGGAGATTTGAGCGAATTCCCTCGAGGTGGATTAGTCTTTTACAATTCTTTTTTATTTTTACTGACTTCAGCCAGTCTACTAAGTTTTCATCACCTGGTCTTGTTTATTTATTTATTATATTTATGGTCTTATTTATTTATTATACAAGTACATTACTAGCGGACCCAGTCAAGTTGTGCTTTGACTTATGTGCATGTGTTCCCTATCCCTACCCTACACTACCCTACTCCTGCCCTATCCCTACACTACCTTTGAATTCATTTGTTACAAAAAATGTTATAATTGAAGAACCGCTCGGCCGATTTTGTGCAAACTTTATATAAACCATCTACTAAATAGTCTGTACACAGCCTAAACATTTGGTTTGGATAGGTGAGCCAGTTTTTGAGTTATAAAATTACAACGAATAATGGTATTGATTTCTATATATGTATATAGATTGCTCAAAAAATTGAGATAAAACCACAAAACTGCATAAGTTTGAAATAAGTTTTCTTTTTGTTTACTTATATTTAATATAGTACTGGTTAATACCAAACCTGCTTTTAAATTGAAATGTATCACATATAAATTAACCCATCATCTATTTATCCTCAACATGTTCATCATCAGTGGGTGGAGTCCACTGTTGGACTCGCCTCTTGTAAGGAACTCCAAGCAACACCGTCTTCAGCCGCCTGCTTCCAGCAGCTCCCTATAACACCCGTGATGTCGTCGGTCGATAGAGGGGGATCGACCAACACTGCACTTTTCGGTGTAGGCAATATCAGCACTTTCTAATAACGCCCAACGGCTTTCCTAACTATATGCACATTGTCACTTCTTCTTTGCGATTGGGTGAGTTGTGTCTGTATCTTTTGTTCTTCTGCGGATTTCCTCATTTTAGATTCGATCACGCAGCGATACTCCAAGCTCGCTCCATTGCTTTCTTAGTCTCTAGACCCTCTGGGCTTAAGAGCGGGGGCACACGATGCGTCGTCTTACACATAAATATAATATCTGTGGCATGTCACTCCGACGCCGGACTTGCATTCACCGAGACGAGGCGGGGAGGGGTGAATTCGTTGCGACGTCGGAGCGGCACCGCTCAGTTGTCTGCTATGGATACGCGGGGTAAAAACGTATCGGCGCCGTTCGTGTGGTAGCTGATACTGTAAAATCTTTGCGATGCGGCCCTGAAATCTTTGTGTGCCCCCGCTCTTACGCTGAAGCCTGTCTAATTCACTCAAACGTCCTCGTTACATTACATAAAAAATAAAGTCATGTGGTATTATGTTATCCCCTTTCCACAACGTTACTCTGTTACGGTCGCGAGCGCGTATTAATTCAGCGCGTATGGAGTGTAAAGGTTATATTGTTAACATTTTTAAGGGACAACGCGGGGTTAATGACCTGTGAGAGATACAGGTTATGTGGCAGGGTTAACGAAGGTACCCACTGCGGAAATTTTCACGCTTCGGTTGACTTAAAAAAATAAACATTGTCTCTGTATACTTGTGATAATGACCGAATGCCGGCCCATAGCTTACGTCATAGATATGTATGCCAGTTGCCAACTACTGTTGAACAGCATCAAGATTCAGGCTGGATCTCATTTAGACCAGACGGTGACGTTGTTGCTTGTTGCAACCCCATTGAGAAACCACAGCTAATACACTATAAAAAAGTCAAGTTTTTAAACTTGACTTTCGATAAGTAATAAGCTCGACTTAGCCACGTTCTCTATCATAGTAAGTTAGTCTAAAATGATTTGTCTGCCCTACCGCTAATATCGATGACTTGAAGATCATAAATTTTTGATTGACTGCAATCATGTACAATACAGGAAGCTATGATGCAGCCTATAATGTTAAATACCTGCAGTTTACTAGAATAAAACTACCTTAATAAAGACAAGTAAGTGGTAAGCGGAGTCAATTTGGCGTGGAGAACTAACTGACAATTTAAAAATATTGTTAGTAAGTACCAATAAATAATCCTTGCAGTAAGAACTTTTAGTGCAAATCCTTTCCAGATCGGATAACTCGCAGTAGCGCAGCTATGTACTAGCTTTTTTATTTGATAGAGGTTGCATTAAAACCGTATTGTATCCCCTCTGACATTTATAAACAAACAGAGATAAAAACACATTTAATTAAGCCATAGGTTAGGTTATCTACGTATAAAGTGCAATTACAAAGATAATTTTACCGCTGAATATGGTAAAATAGCACCAAAGGGTATAGCATTTAAGGGTTAATTGGGTGTTTATATAAGTTTGTCGTTTAGTCTGGCTTATTCGGTAAAGTGTTCGAGCTTTCTTGCTAATTATTAGGCAAGCCATGGTAAAGGCAAAGGAGACTAAAAGTACAGATGTGTCATTAGGCATAAACGGATTTTTTTAAACAATATAAAAAATTGCATAAAGTATCATCATCATCATCATCATATCAGCCGATAGACGTCCACTGCAGGACATAGGCGTAGGGACTTCCAAACATCACGATACTGAGCCACCTGCATCCAGCGAATCTCTGCGACTCGCTTGATGTCGTCAGTCCACCTGGTGGGGGGTCGGCCAACACTGTGCTTACTAGTGCGGGGTCGCCATTCCAGCACTTTGGGACCCCAAACGTCCATCGGCTCTTCAAAATATGTGCCCCGCCCATTGCCACTTCAGCTTCGCAACAGCAACTCGTAGAAGCGTTGATGCATTAATAAGATCGTCTCTAGTCTAATATCCATGTTGATACTGAGGTAGCTAATTTATCGCGAATACTAGCGACGCTCATTTATAAATCTTTGTGGATTATATTTTATAAATCTTTGTTTCGCTCGTGGTTCAATCATACGAATATAATCCTTCGTTTGCTCTGAATTCAAAACACTCGCAGCAAAATATATTTTTTTAAAAAATATCAAAATCATCAGATATTCCAAGTATTCTATGTTATAGGAAAAGTTAAGTTATTTGTAAAGAAAGACTTTAGACAAGTTTCTTTTTTTTTAGGTTTTGCTGCCTACAAAACAGAAAGAAACTAAATAGGCATGTCTACAGAGTTTTAGTTATTCTATGTCCTGTGTAATGCACTCTTTGTCTTTATCTGCGCTAATTAAGCGTCCCGCATTCGTCCCGCGCCCTTCCCGCTGCCGTCCCGGGCCCGTCCCGCTCCCGTCCCGCCGGTAATTAAGCTTTTATCTCGCAGGTGGCGATGCTGATATGCAATTGTGAGAAAACAGTGCGATACAAAGCCAGTTATCGCGTTAGTACAAAACAGTCCTTTTACGGTGTTAATTACTGCGGGGCTGCTAACAGACTGTGAAATTGATAAGAGGCTTATTATTTATATCGGAACCGCTCACTGCAGTTGTGTACATCGAAATCAGGTGAATTTCTCTATTGAATTGAAGCAGGATTTGTTAAGCCCAAGCACTAGTAGGTGTTGTAAAATTTTTACGACATACGTTTTTTACCCGAATGTTGGCTTACTTGTACTCGTGTCTACAATTCATGAACTTGAGATTTTTTCATTTGGAAAATTTTGGGGATGACGTAAGCTTGTATTCAAGTAAGCTTAATTTTTAAGGCAAATTTATCAGTGAGTCGCGACTGTATCGACATTTCGGAAGAAAAGTTCAACTTTGGTTGCCAGCAGCCAGCATGAAAAATAAAGTACCTACTACTCTTTTATTTTACAATTTTCAATTATTTTCATTTTCTTTCAATCAGTCTTGAGTTCAATTTAAAATATAAATCGTAGGCCCCGATTTTACCACTACCAACACAGGTCTTTATGTCATTATGAAAATATTAGACTTTCGGGTATAATAACATATACTTTTGCACTACACTCTTAGAAACATTTTCAAGATGTTTCCATTGCTCGGACGAAATGTCTTTCTACTCCATTAAAAACAATGATAAAAGTGATAAGCGGTATATTAAAACAATGATAACAATATGAAAATGCATAAAATGGCAGCCGTTTGCAGATATTACGAGGAAAATGGCTGAAGTCATTATCAAAATCTCCCGCGCGACGCCGGGGGAACGGCATTGTTTGCGCCGAGCGCCGCGCAGGGTTGCTACAGCTGTTTTATTTAATTTTTAAACCCTGAAAATATTGCAAGGTGTCGCGGTTTATAAAAATATGTGGACTGATTTAGACGCGGCTTATTTTAAATAGTACTATTTTGGACAATTATTAATAAGCCAATCCAAAGGTAACTTAATTTATTTTTATATTGTATTTTACGAGTATATAAACCCAGCCGCTCACAGCGCTAGACTGCAATCACGCCTATGGTATGATACGAGTATGCTACTGCAATATCTAGATTTTTTCTTTATATTGGGAATTTCTGACTCTAAATTAAAAAAAAAATCAAATCGGCTGACAAATACTCAAGTTATTTTTTATTACAACCCATTCAAAAGGTTCAGCTTATTCAGACGTATATATATTATATATTAGCATTATATTTTTACTAGCCGACTCCCCCCGGTTTAAAAGTCGCCCCGCGTAGTTTCTGTTCTCACAAGAATACGAGAATTAAATATAGCTTCTGACACTCATAAATAACGTGACTATTTAATGGTAAAATAATTTCAAAATCAGTTCTTTAGATCCAGATATTACACCTTACAACACCACAAGTTTACCTCTTTATAATATTAGTATAGATTAGTCTGATGTGTGACAACCCTACCCGAAGAATCAGCGTCACTTGCGAGATTGTCTTTCAGCCATCGAAGCTTATGAAACCATTTTCACAAAACGAGTAGGTGCCATATTGTTGTTGCCCCGTAACCTTCATAACTTACCCCTATATACTTGGAAAATGTTAAAAAAATATTATTATTACGTAATCTTTATGTAAGTTCTTCACTTTAATCAGAATTTTGATATCTTTTCATCAGTTGTTTTAGTCTTTAGTATACTTTTATCCTAAAAACGGTTTTTATAAAATTTGGTGGTCTTCTATCATGGCTATCGTTACCTCCCTGTACGTGAAGTACTTTCAAATCATCTATCTTCTCTGTACAATCTTGCGTAATGCGTATGTAATATAGTAATCCGTTGGGTGTACACTGTACCTTCAGTATTATTTATAAACCAAACATTATAATTTAAGAGAATTACTAAGACTGTATTTTCACTCAATATCAGGTGCCCTCGGAGCCTAAGTTGTAGATGCATTTGATTTATCATAAGACGAACTCATACCAAATCGTTGCCTGGTCTATAAATAAAAAAATCCAAGTTGTACAACATTAACGAAGCTAATGAATATAATCTGCATTTCAAATAAGGTGGGTGCAAAAACATAAATTTTCCCAAAACCGTTGTTATCTTAAGCTGAAACTGTAAAAAGCTTGCTTCAGCGGTACCGAGGGGATGAAATGGGGGGGAGCTAGGGGGAACTAACTAAGGTAATTAAAGACGTTTATCTGCTGCAGGTGTTGTGAACGCTAATTCCTGGGAGATATGGCACCGCTTCGGGAGGTAAAAAATTAGCTCGCAAAATTACCCGGACAAGCAAAAAATATCGCTTTGTTTTAAGTTGGAAAATGTTTTGCGAGTTACGTTAGTTTCTCTGGAATCTTTTTATTTGACTACAGTTAGAAGTGAAGTGAATTGGAAAATTAGGAAAATACATGGAAAATTGTAGGGATAAATAGAATTTCCATGAAATTCCACTGTTTCAAAGAAGAAGAAGAGTGTTCCAGTAGGAGAATATTTGGACCTTGAAAACGTAGATTGGTTGGAGTTTGCTAAGAGTTATTCATCTTTATCAGCCTATTCTAAGGGCCTAAAAAAGGGCCAGACCTCCTTTTGACAACTAAAAAATTAATAAAATAAGCCTGCTCAAAAACATTTGTAAATTTCAAACATTAATTTTGTAAGTTATCTAATTTAGTAAGTTATTATCTGAGCTAAATGGTGAATATTATACAGCTTGTCCTTCGACAAAAGCCTGCTCTAAGTAACGACCACCAACATAATCTGATGTCTATGATAGTGACGGGGACCGAGGCAACGTACCTTCTCTCTGACGCTCGGGGGTGTGTTACACGCTACAGGCTGAGAAATTCTTTCCCCAGAATTCGAACCTAGGATCTCGTGATCCCATCCACTGGACCAAAGAGGCAGTTATATTATTATGTTGATAGTATTTATTTATTAGTAAAATAAAAATAATTGAAATAATAAGTTGTTTTATTGAATTTTTATTTTACGCAAACATAATTGATTAGCATAATATTATTGTATCCGTTTACATAATGTGGTAGTTATTAGTAAAGCGTGACGTGTTTGAATTCGCGAGGAGCGCGGCGTGCATTGCGATTGAAATGGTTTAGATTACGTTGTGGGGTAGATGCACACTGATTAGATAACGCGTTCTATAGATGAAATTAAAAGTAGTGAATAATTATTAGATAATTTTTATTTGTATACATTCAATTGGTGTCTTGTTCTAAACTGGTTAAAGTTAATGAAAAGTCAAATTATAAATAACAATCGTGTTCTTTCTTAATCTTTATGATACAAAATAAATTCAATTATTTGAAATCATACTTATATGACATGAATTGGTATCTACGTGTTAAATAAAAACAAGTGTCGCTGTGGAAGTTTATTATGAACAATGTGAAAATAACGGCTTTGTTTCGCAATTCTCAGCCAAGAATACGAATAATAAAGAATATAAAATATAAATAAATTATTATTTGCTATCGATACGTGTGTTAAGTGTGCTCCTGTGCTAAGTTCAAACACGTATCGGGGGACGTTATTTATATTCAAATTCATTTGCTTTCGCCGCGCGCGCTAGATTGCTTTTTGATGACTGTCATTACATACATCATGGTTATTGCGCGCGTGAAATTCTTTCAGGCTTTACAGCGGCTCTTTTATTATGCCTACAGCTATTGCCGTAACCGTGTCATGTCATGGGAGGAAGTATTTAATGAAAATCAGAAAACGCTTGAAGAACGCTCGCTCAACGACAACTGACAAGCGTTAAAAGTAAATATTAGTTAGTTTTGAAACTAAGACAAACGAAGTAGAAGAAGGACAGAAAAAGACCGTAGAACACCAATACTACACCTAACCATAGTTTATTAAAAATATTGTAATTAATAGCATGCCAATTAATTAAATGCACTCAAGTCTCGAGATTTCAACAGTATGGAATCTTATTCTAGCTCTTGGTTTTTCTAGCTCGGCTGGCTTTCTTTTGCGAGCCAAAACTCGGTTAGACACTTTTGCCATTCAGCGAAAAATGCCGAGCATTTTACGGTATGTCGACATCACAAAGACCTCGAGTTTTCTACGTAGTTTTTCCCCTAAGTATGCTTCACACCCAGATAATCAGTCAGTGAAACTCATTATCATATAATATGATAGCAAAGTTACAGAATCAAATGTTACCCTGCAATTAAACGTTAAAGTAACATTCCAAACTCAGCGTCTTAACCGCACAGTGTGTACCGGCCCTTAGTGTAAATGAAACATTGTCAGTATGCAGATAATCCGATAAGAAGCGTCAGGTGGCACGCGACAGTTTGCGGCGCACTAATCTCTGGCACACAAACTTCGGATGTCTCGTATTGTTTCCGTCTGAGATGTACAAAACTTCGCCGCTGCTATTCTGTTGCATATAATTTGCTCGACGATCGTGTATTTTTAGTTGTTATGTTACATTGTACTCGATATGACTTATCGACTTCTCGAATCTCGCGGTTTCACTCGCGTAGTTCCCATTTCTGTGGGAATAAAGGGATAAATTAATAAAGCCTAGATGTCACAGAAAACATATGTACAGGTATATGTTACTACTTGATACTATAGTTTTCTATTGGTGAAATAATATTTCGATCCAGTAGTTTTGAGTTTATTCGATAAATACAAAAAACAAAGCATAAACATATCATTATACGAGTAAATAGACTTGTAATGAAATCGATCCAACTCATTCATCAAGTCTCACTCATCACAAGTTGATAAATGTTTAATGCTGCTATAAATGTTTAAATAAAAAACCTAATAAACTATTTAGCCTGACTCGGTATTCAAAACCTCATTGTTCTACTACTGATGGACCTAAACTCTTTGGTCAGGGAGACAGTTAATACTATAAAATGCTTAATGTTTGATTGCAAATCATCACGTACAGAAGGAAAATGTATCAAAAGAATAACAAATATACATATATGGCATTACATTAGTATTTGTTAATCGCAGTGAGTATATTCACGATGTATCTCCACCGCTGAAACAAAGGCGTGGTGATAAATGATCTGGTGCGATAAAGTGCGAATAATACGCAGCTCTGTCGACAGATGATAAATAGCCTCAACCTCTCGCTACACACAGAGCAGCCTTACACGCCTCGACGGATTGTTCATAAGTGTTGGTTAAAAGCAAATGGGAATAAAAGAAAGACATTAATATTAAAAATTCGAATTATAACAGTTATACAAAGGAAAGTGTTATTAAGAGACTCAAGTAAGGCTCATGTTTTGTGCACATTTAGTTATTTGTGACATAGAAATTCGTATGGTTCCGAAACTAGTCAAACCATCAATCATCATCTGAACAATAAAAGTGAATCGTTATTATTTTTTGAAATTATGGAACACTCCACAGTTCAAATTCTAAAAATATCAGTCATTGACTACAGACTATAAATAATAACCATCAACACTTCCATTCGGTTCAGTCTGAGTCTAGACTCAGTACAGACTATCTATCATCGCGCAACGTCTGAATGTTATTCTTTATCTCATTACAAACATTTATCATTCTGGTCTTTCTCGAGAATTGAGTTAGAAAATATTCCATAGATCTGATAATAAATTCTTTTCCCTTTTTTAATTCTTCGACAGTTCAACTACTAAGTTCAGTCAACTTGAAGTTGAATCGTCCCTGGTTGGTTTCTGTATAACGTTGTATTACTATGGTAAACGCTGTTGGTAAGTACGTTTGTGTCTGATTTGCGATTATTCAAAAAGGGCTTTTCTTATATCTCATTGTCTCTCACATAGAGTGGGGCTGAGACACTTTAAAAAATATAAAAATCGCGTAATCACAGAAAAATGTAAAGCGAGGCATTCCAACTATGGCAGAAAATGTCGACTAATCGAGTTTCACTTATAAAAAAAATAAAAAAATACTAAAAAATGTTAAAGTTTCATTCATACAACGTTATGGACTTGGCAAAGTTACACCCTCATCTAATCAAACTTAACAAGTGGTCACATTTAATCCGATTTCGGGAACGTCAGTCATCATTACATTACCGTAAGTACTTATTTATTAGCGTTTGTCAAAGTGTGTCACAGTAATTAGATCAATTACTCAATCTGTTGTTAACAAGGCACACTTTACATAATCCAATCTGTAAAATAAGTACATAATGATTAACATTTTGGGGTAATTTTACCATTATTTTGTAATAGAAAAAATAATGCTCCTAATGGGTGCATTAAGCTCTCCTGATTTTAAATGTTTAAAGTTATTTCAAAAGATTTATTTTACTTAATTCAGTCTTTTCAAAATCTGAAAGTAAGCGGATCACGTAGCGTGTTACATGTTCTTATGATATGTACCTGCATGAACTTGTGATCAAAACGTTTTCATACTGCTCCTAACTAAGTCACTGTACTATGCTCCTTATATTGTGGGAGATAAGAGTTAAATTATTGCACCCTTGTGAATTGCAAGTTCCCAAAACTCTGTTTACGCGAATGCGGGGAGGTTGTGAAGTAATTGCCTCATGTCTTATTCATCTCGAAACATCTACGGCGCGGTGCCGTGTGATCTTTTAATTTGTTGTCTCAAATTGTGTTGCCAGCTTAAAATATTTATGTTGTGATAGCTTGCAATTGATTGCTTTCTTTAAAAAAGTTTACTAGCGACCTGCCCATGGGTCGTCTACTTAGCCACATTATCCTGTGATTTTAATTTGTTTTTAATTAGCGGTGTGATCATGGTCCTCGGGTATCAGACTCTTTTGCGCACATGGGAAGTATCTAACAGTTTTTATTACTTTTCCTATAGTTAGTTCATAACAGAACATTCGTATGAAGTGTTTTGTACACTATAGACTAAAGAGTCATTACAATCTGAATGTTTTTCAATAGTGGGAACCTATGAAATATGAAAGTGTTAAGTGATTTTTCAATTTATTCATTTATTGCGGTCTATCTGTGTTTCTACATTTACTGTTGAATGTACATATGTAAGGATTATGTATATAGTGCCTAGAGGTTATATTCATCAAGTTTAATCAAGTTTAATTATTCAGAGCTGTGTTGTTGCAAATGTCGCAGCGTAAACTAAAATCCCGCGCAACTAATTGCACTTCAAAATAATTCAAATTATGCAGAACTCGTAACACTTAGGAGCGAGATTACGGGAATGGCTCTAAGTCGCAGATTACATTTCTTAGGTAATTAAAAGGCGAAATAAATTAACTTATCTACGTTTGTCGTAATATTTCATGTAGAATAGATGGCACTGCTGGGGGCTGGGGTACTGCGGCGTGATCTGTGGGACTACTGGGCGTGGCAGCTATTTGAATACATGTATATTCATACCTAACGGATACTTGACATGAGTGATGTATTAAGAAGTATTCTAGTCTTTTTATTTAGTCAATGACAAGTTAGCGTATTAATGTAATTACTACACTTGAAGGTAAGTGACAATGCAAACTTTGTTAGCGATCGACGATCGTGACAGCTTACATGGAGATTTACTTACTAAATACTATGCTCACTTTTCTCGCCTAGAGCCATTGTTCTTCCAATTTGGAATGTATGGCAGACGGCAAAAAGTCAGGCACATATTACGTGCCTGCTTATATTAGCTTCATATTATGTGTCTCAAGTAATAGTTTTTCTTACAGTTACATGCAATGGTTTACCGCATAACTCCTATTTGTCTGCTTCGTCAACAATTATAAGAGAAATTAAATATACGATCTCAATGTTACACTTACTAGGCTATCTTTCACGAAATGAGGTTTAAATTGGCGTAATTTATACCTAATATCCTGAAAGATTCCAGACATTTCAGAATTCCAGAGAACTTAGGTTTTTAAAATTAAGGGAAATTAAGGGTTTCTCTTGACAACTCAGACGAAAATTACCAATAGATACCTACTATATCGTACTAAATGAACGTTCGATCGTAAAACTGAAACTTAAAAGATTAATTGATTAATTTGGACTTTCCATTTTTTCCAAGTCTTTTAATAATATTCTGAATACTACAAATATGTATCACTAATGGAAACCCCGTTCAAAACACATCATATAGGTATTTGCATGTACCACACACACAAACATCTAACTAGTGAATCGAAAAGAGAACCTACTTTTATGAAGTTGCATAAGCTAGCATTGACTAAAATCGGGTCTTAAAATTCAAAAGAAATAAAGATTACGATCATCCCCCTGGGAGAATCTCATTGAATAGCTCATTATGGGGTTCTTTAAGAGCTTTTCGAATAATTAGCGTTTAAGGGAAAAATAATGGTAGCTTAACGGAGATTTATGTTCTTACAAAACTTCATATTATATTTTTCCAAGTTAACACCGGTCCGAGATATCACCTGAAGGCAAGTGACGAACCATCTTGAGACAATCTTAATGTTTTAAATTGCTTTTATTGTTACATTATGTATAGTGTAAAAATTATGTATCATCCTTTGGCACATAATAGGCACAAGTTATTGACTGATTTTTAAATAATTATGAAATATATTTAGCCATGTCATGTTTAGAAGCGACATAAAGCGACTTTCCTCGATTTACGTAATAAGTTTTAGTATTTTTTTAATTAGATACTTTTAATTTTGTATTTTATCGTATTATGCGCACAATGTACTTATTGTATTAATTGTGCCATTAACATCACCAAAACACACGATACATAAACATACTGAAGCAACCCGCTCCGAGCTTATTGCCCGTGAAACGGCCGCGTCCGGTCCCGCCCGGCCCGCGCACGGAGCGTGCCATGAGCGGGCGGGACCGTTTACTTCATACATGTTGATTTAGGCATTCAAAGTCTCTTGAAAACGTAATATTTGTGTGCACGAAATAAATCAAAAATATTTTTTTTTTTTTTTATCGTCTACAAGTTAGCCCTTGATTACAATCTCACCTGATGGTAAGTGATGATGCAGTCTAAGATGGAAACGGGCTAACTTGAGGATGGAGGAGGATGAAAATCCACACCCCTTTCGGTTTCTACACGGCATCGTACCGGAACGCTAAATCGCTTGGCGGTACGTCTTTGCCGGTAGGGTGGTAACTAGCCACGGCCGAAGCCTCCCACCAGCCAGACCTGGACAAATTAAGAAAATCTCAATCTGCCCAGCCGGGGATCGAACCCAGGACCTCCGTTTTGTAAATCCACCCCGCATACCACTGCGCCACGGAGGCCGTCAATTAATTGTATGAGCGAGTGAGATCAGTAAAAATTAAACCTCTACTATTACGTATTAGTAAGTAAGTACGAATGACAATAAATAAATATTGCATGAGTAAGTATTATTCAAAAATATCTACTCAAAAAATTACATCAGCCAGTAACGTACTCGAATAATCTCCGCTGTATTACCGGCAGCGCCGCTGGGGACCCGGCGGGGTACCAGCGGGGAGTGGGGGAAGTAAATGTAATATTTCCACATTACATCCCCTGTAATCAGAATACACTTGGGGATGAACCATCGATGAACGGAATAGCTAAAAATATGGGAATAATCCGTTCGATATGATTTCATGCCTAATAGTCTGGGGAAATCGTTTCCTTTCATACTTTTGGTATGAACAAAATGCGTAAAGAATAAAACAGCGGGTAGAAATTTCATTACATTATGGAGCAATAAGTGTCTTAGCTCTATAGCTTGAGTGAAGTGTTACTTGCATACTAATCCCGCCGAGCAGTATTGATACGCTGTCATCTGAAGAGTAAAATGAGTCACTTGAGGCTAAATAGCAAATATACTTTGCTAAGTTAGTTATATTCCTTGCATGCCCTGCGAAGAGTTTCTCAATTTATATCTTCCTTAATGGGACTACTAGCTGAAGGTCCGCGGTTTTACTCTCGTAGTTCCCGTTCCCGTAAGAACTACGAGGACAAAATATGATACTCACAAAATAACATCGGGTCAATCAAAATCGGGTCAGTAGATCTAGAGATTACCCCCTACAATACAACAAACTTTACCTCTTTATAATATTAGTATAGATAATTGTTATGTAATAATTTTTCTTATTAAAATTTGAAACAGTAAGTAAATAATTATTTTAAAATATCGGTAAGTAATATTTCTCATTTACAAAGTCAGATTGACCAATATATTGCTGAATTGGTAAATAAACCGGCTAAGCAGGAATAACGATTCGAGCTGTGAAGCTGAAAGGCCCTTAATCTACACCCTGGCACCTGGTGTCAAGACTTACAGTTGTTCTCGGCACCCGCAGAGTGAATCCATGATGGTAAGATATTCGTGTCATTAAACCTTAACCCAAAGGTCCGGAGAAGAGAGGTCGCCTGTGCCATTAAACCGATGGGTTTAACATAACAAAATTTATCAGCAATATTAATTAGCCTATAGTTAATGATGCACATAATTAAGCACATACGACCCTTCCAGTCGATAAATCCTGGGTGTAAGAGGAGGCCCAATTTGCGACATCAAATTAGGACCTTAGGGGCGAGTCGGTCCCCGGGGCCAAGCTTGATTTTCTCAAATGGCCCCAACATGATTTCGATTTGGGTTTATGTGGCGTTTTATGCGTTACCCATTTATTCTTCATTCTATGTTACGAAATGCTAAAATTACTTACCTTTAAAGATATTTTTTATACTTACATTTTATTTTATCACATATTGTTACATGACTGTTAATTATTATTTTAGTTCAATAACATAGTTAGAATTACAATTTATATTATTTACATTTCCTGTACCTACATAAAGTCGTCTTTAAAAAATATTTGAAAAATAAATGAAACATTTAGAATTGTTCTGTGTGTGAGATTTATACTTTTTTCGAAATCCTTTTGCGCCCTAGGGATGGAATGTAGCGATATCATGCTTCTAGGTAATTTATAGCACGTTTTCATTTTCAGCACAAGCCAATGACGTACAAAGTAAAGATATGGTTAGTGAATTGCTTTATACGTATGTAATGATGTGAAATATTCCAATAAGGAACATAACGCATATTGTATGTATATTTTAATGACACTCTACTTGAACGACAAAAAGACATGACAACATTCTTGAAAAAAAATTAAATTTTTAAATTTTATGTTTTATATTTTTGTAGTTCCTTGAAAACAAAGCGACAAAAATGGGAATGATGACTAGGTTTGAATATATTGATTTTTTTGATACATTTGGGTAAATAAGGTCAATATTAACTAATTTACACATAAAAAGCAAAGATTGTCTGAATATTTGCAAAACAAATAAGATTATAAAATTACAAAATCTATTAATAATAAAAATTCATACAGTTTAGCTTACTTACATTAAATGTTTCATTTTTCGAAATGTGAATTATAAACATAAGCATAAACAAATCTAACAATCATTATGACCTACGACGTCATTAAATCGTACCATTATGTATGGGGCGTTTTTCAAGGATCCGTAGCAGTGCCGCAAATCTGACCCTTTAAATCCCTGTAGCTCCGAAAGTAATGATCGCAGATACCCTGTTACTTTTACAAAATTGTCTTACTATTAGCATAATCCTAATTTATATACAATTAAAAAAATCATCATACCTATTGTCTACAAAATAAGCAATTAACAGTATTTTTGTATATTTCTGAAAACACAAGTCCGCGATTTGATATAAGTACTGAATGTAAATTCAATATGTGATATGTATACTACAACAAGAAAATGTACAATTCCACGTTATAACATTATTGTTTATTCATGTTTTACTTTTTTAAAGGAGTATGTGTATCTATATGTTACCAGTGCTGTATCTATGGCATCCGTTAAAAACCGCTATAAATTGGACGCGCGCAACCACGTGTTATAACGAACGCAATCAAACATTCCAAAAAACTAAGGCTTCAAATAAAAGCCTATTGATTGCCGGAACGAAAATTCCACCTTCGAAAATGATTGGCGCGCCATGCCTGCCATTATTGGAGCCATTATTCGAGGTGGTAAAATTCAAATTAAATCCAAAAAAGGCTTTTATATTATTATTATATTAACTCATGCTCCTGACCCGTACTGTGAACTTACAAATAAAGGCTTTTAAGTAATATTTTTTTTCACTATTGGACGTGTAACATTTACCTAACTATATTTTGTCAGTTAGTAGATATACTTTTTATTTCTCTCATACCTATGTTATTTATCATATATGTTCATTTTTTGAATTTTATCAATGTCAATTTAAAAATATAACACAAAACACTATTAAAAAAAAAATTAAACCCTTTGCTGGAAATTTGAGTGCCCAAGCAACCGGTGGTCAGGGCTCCAAACTGAGGAGCCTCTTAACAATACGCGTCTTCTCAAGAATCTCTGTCTTCTGTATCTGAATCTTGATCCAACAGTTAAGTTCAAAGAAGAAGAAATATTCTTAAGATGTTGGTCGAAGCTTTTCGCTATAAGACATTGAGTGGAACAACTATTGTAGGTGTACTTATCCATCCAATGTTCCTCAATAGCTCTCAATAAGTCAATCAAGCTAAGAGCGATCGGATTCATCACCAAGGGGTGGTGGTTTGGGAATATTGGTCATATATAAGAAAGATATGGGAAATATTCTTTAAAAAAAATATGTCGAAAGCCATCGGTCTTCACAGGGCATGTAAAAGCGTGAAAAGCATGTAAACCTATACCATATTCTTAATTATACGCACAACGATTTCAACTTAGTAAGATATACAAACTATAAAGCTTTGTTTACGCATTTTCAACAGAGATTTTGCAAAACCGTGAGAATAAAATATATTTACGCCAATTATGCGAGTCACACACGTTCCGGCGAGCGGCCGGGCGCGAGCCGGAGTTAAATTTATAAATCAGCGGGGACACCGAAATTTGCATACACGCGGCGTTTATTTACCACGACAAACAAACAACATGGGTGTCTTTACACTTCGTCGGATCACCATGTTTAAGAAATATGGAAAATAATAATAATCTATACTTTATTATGCTGCTCAAATAAAAAAAAATACATTTTTGCATTTGACATACTTATTAATTTATTATTAATAAGTTTTATGTTTATTTTAACATTATTTATTAATAAACAGAAAAGAACATTTAAATTACATATTTATTTTCATGATAAGTAAAACCGGAAAGCGAAGCCATTTTGTTATACTTATAAAGTTGTTTGTATGTTGAAGTGTCTAATTTTAATTTAATAACGACAGAACGGTATAATTTTTTAAAAATGTATACGAATAAAGGTACCTACTTAGAGAAGTAAAGTAAAGCTACTTATAATAGTTGATAGTTCCTAAGTATGTTTTAATCTTTGTATTAAAAAACAGACTGTTGTCTGTAACTGACTGTGTGTTTTATAAAAGTTCAATCCAATATTGTTTAACCAATATTTCTTTTAACAAAATTATGTATCTATAACATTTAAAACTGTCGACCAAGTTCGTTTTACATAAAACAAAACATGCAATTTAACGGTAGCCTGATAAATGGAAGGTATTATTCAGTCATTATTATTTGTTCGTATTCCGATTGGAAACCGATTAAGTGTGAAACCTGCCAGTCACACTTATTATATGAATACGATTTAACTCGCGCCACCGAAATGTTTACCGATTTAAGCCGAGTATTATATTATTTGGTTTGGGAATTGAGCGATATTTTACCGTTGACGGACAGATATATTGCATGTAAATGAAAGTAATGATTACGTATCACTTGTACGAACGGTGTGTTTTATTTGACTTGCATCGTTTGGGGAACCCTTAAATCAGTGGAGACAAGGGACAGCATATACTATAGTTTACTATAGTTTTATTGAGTTTATTTTTAACTAGCAAATGAACTGTAAACTGTATTTATTGTGTCCGTATTTGGGTAATTTTATAACTCATTTACTTATGATCTTATTTACTTATTTCAAGGCAGTTTCTATAGAAGTATTTGAAATGACTTTTCAAATGCTCAAATCAGTTTGTCAATGAGTAGCGACTCTACCATCGGCACGTAACGATTCTAGACAGTAAAACCGCAAAAATTTTAGAATTAGCTCTTTTTAAACTAAAAAATGTTACAAATCAACTAAACGATAATGAAGCAATTTTGGTACAACAACATTCTCTGCACTTCTAAAAATATCGGATTTTATCAATTCTTAAACGACGTATATTTTCTAAACCAGCTAAATTTTTCATTAAAAAGCTTGAACTTGGCAAACTAACGCCAGTTTGTATTCAATGAGGCAATTATCATCACTTGTACATAAACAATACACAGTACAATACACTGCGATGCGGTACACTAATGCGATGCCGCGGCGGCGCTCGGTTGGGTGCCGGTATTGCAGAGACAAATCGCGGCGGCAGCTGTGTGAACTTGCTCTGTCTTATAATGTGCATTCGCTATCTTTGCTTCGCATTCGATACTGTTGCATTTAAATGATAAATAAAGCTATTCTATTTACTAGTAGGTTTACTAGGAAACTGGCCTATCCGTTTTATGATGGTACGTCCCCTGTTCAGTTAGTTGATGAGTCTACTGAATATATTTTCGATGAGTGAAGCTAATTTATCAAGAGATGTTAAATTATGACAGGGTTATAATACAGCGCACTTGGCTGCGCCTGTAGACCTGAGCCATAGATGTCATATGCCTATAATACTGAAACCTCATAAGCTGGCATCAAAAGTCAAGTCTACGTCTTAAATAAGTGGCGTGCAACTTAAAATTGCACTACTGACTTTGGGGGACTAAGTTTGTATCATTCATATAACTAGTGCCTACCGTACTTGAAAACTTTGTGTTTGTGTTATTCTCGAACGAACTCAGCTTAGCAGAGCACATCAGTCATAAATTTAAACAGATTCAAGAAGGCTTTAGTGGCTTACTAACACCTACGTTAAGTTTAATATTACATAACTACCACTAACCCCTTTTGTAAGTCGATATAAAATATTTTTTTAAATACAACTCTTGAGAAGTTGAATCTACTGACATCAACGCAAAAACACTGCAGAGAACAGAAAAACCGTCCCCCAGACATATGAAAGTTGGCGCTAACTCGCCGACCAGACGTCAGGTGCACTTTATGGTCACGACGCGATCATTTTTTCCTTCTCAACCCCCACCACCCCCTTTCATCCCCTTCACCCTCTCCTTATGAATATTGCAACTTGCATCCGGAAAGGCGGCGCACCTCTCGCTGCGTCGCTAACATCGACAATAGGAGATAATGTATGGATAATGTCGCGACCTATCCTGATGTTGTAGTATCGCGAACTTTACTGTATATTGAAAGATCGCTTGTGGTTTCAATATAATACTTTGGAACGTAATATAGTACCCTGTATCTATACTAATATTATAAAGCTGAAGAGTTTGTTCGTTTGATTGATTGAACGCGCTAATCTCAGGAACTACTGGTCCGATTTGAAAAATTCTTTTAGTGTTAGATAGCCCATTTATCGAGGAAGGCTATAGGCTATACATATTATCTCCATATTACGTTCGCGTGATATTTGTTTTTTATAAATCCCGCGACAACATTCGACAACCATGGATTGGAACCAGAGTTATGTGTATCTGTGTGTGTTGTGTTGTTGTTTCAAATTTATGTTAATTTAGGATATTTTAGCCAAATTGGTTCAGTAATTACGGCGTAAATTAATAACAAATATACACCCTGACAACACAAACTTTCGTCTTTTCGTCTTTATATGTATAATACTACTATATTAGTGTGATTCTTTTATCTAACATGCTAAAGTATAACTGATTTATAAGTTTAACTATTTTAATGTTTACACAGGGGAGGTAAGTTACAGATATAGATCATCAAACCGCGAAGCTAAAGTGACAATGGGCGAGTACATCGTTCGAAAAGAAAGCCGATAGACGTTGGGGTCCCAAAGTGCTGGAATGGCCTACAATGGTAAGTGCAGTGTCTATCGACTCCCAACGAGATGGGCTGATAACTTTAGCGGGTAATGGAGAGCCGCTGGATGCAGGTGTAAGACCGTAGTTTGGAAGTCCTTTCAAGAGGTAAGAGGTCTATGTCATGACGTCCAGGTTTCAAGCTGGTTTCATCCACATCCATCATCATAATTTTCAAATTATGGTGCTGGATGTGGATGCAAAACAGCTCACATAATTGATTCGAACTCAGGACAGGAATAAGCAATACTCTCAACACCGCGCTACTGAAGTCAAATTCTGCTCTTTGCGAAATAAATACCGTGTATTCGGTGTAGTCAACATCTGTGTACTTATCGCTGCACGTTAGGGGATTTATAAAACATACCCCCTCCCCGCGTAGTGTTCGTATTTCACGCCTCGTGAATAATACAGTCCCCAAAGTTGCGATGCCAAAACTTTGGGCACCAAGTCTGAATATACATAAGGCATTAAGGCAATAAATCATCGAGCAGTGTTCGCAGCAGCTCTGAGTATTAGCATTTAGCTTAGCGTTGTAGTGGCGCTCGGTGCTAAGAAGCAATTAGCTTTACAATGCTTTGTTAATTAGAGAAAACAAGTCTGTATGTGGAGATGTTTTTTTAGGCAACTAATTGCCTTCAGCGGGTGAAATTCGATTACCTATTGATTAAAATAATGATATTTAGCTAACTGCGGTAAACACTTTTTTTTTGTATCATAATCTCCTTATTAACGGTAACGGACACTCGTCTTTTTTATAAACTTTCTCGTTCCTCTCCCTATGTTAAATGTCACACTTCTCCGTGCGTGGAATATCCGAAGTTTTATCTCGCTTCGTTATGTATACCTTATGCGAAGAGCACATAAGCCCATGCGTCCTACTCTTGATCTTTTCGCTTGGTTACAGAAAAATCTGTAAAATCTAATAGTAAGCGCTAAGAAATTACTAAAGATAAAAAAGTTATGACAGTTAAACTTTGATAAAGTTAAAGTTTTTGACGTCCAAAATCACGTCAAAAACTCTCTCGACATAACGTCGGAGAAAGCCCGACTAAGCCATACGGGGGCCTTAATCACGACCTGGTTCTTGCAATGCGGCGTGAGCCAAACTGAACACGATACATACGAACACTCACGATAGCTTAAATTCTAAAATATTTATCACAATTATTTAAAAAAATGTTATTTTGTGGAAGTTTATTTTATATATTGAGTATTTAATGAATATAACAGGGTTATAGACAAAATAAACCTCCATTTTCCAACAACAAACTGAATCGATTAGTTTTATTTCAAACGAGAAAAAGTTTTCCGAATTATAACTTTGCACCAAAACGTAATCGAATTGAGCCATCCATTGCCTGCATTACAAACAATTTGCCCAAACTTGTATACACGAGTAGGCTAAGAGCAGTGACCTCTGGCTGACGTAGTGTTTTATCATACAGTTCCGATATTTTAAATAGAAATAAGAAATGTTTATTGAAATGTACTCAGTATACAATTTATAATGGCATCCTGGCCCTTAAACTAATTAAGCCGTGTCTTAAGGGCCAGTGACTTCCCCTGGGTACAAAGCCTTTATAAACAATGACAAATATATAAATGAATATAAATATATGTTGAATGTTAAAATTTTAGAAGATTAAAAATATTAAAGCATTTATTTGTTTTGATTGTCAAAACAATTAAACCAATGCACGGTAGCAATAGAACCTGTTTTCTTGAGTGATTCAGTTGACTGAACATATCAGAAAAGATAACGTTTTTTTTTTAATTTATTCAAGCTGTTTACTGTCCACCGGCTCTTCAACTACTTTGCAAGTTTCCGCAGGCCTATTAAAGTTTTTCCGCAGTAATACGACACGTGTCGCCGGCATCTCCGCTGATGGGATTTTGATGGGTGTTCAACTTTCCGCGCCGAACCATAACCGCGGTTTAACTCGAGGTTTATTGTTCCGAAGGATCCAAAGTTTGCTATTTGTGAAAGATTTTGTATCGGAAAAGATTTAAATAAATAGATGGTATTCAATATTTAACTCTAAAAACAAGTTCAATTTATACTGGTACCTTTCTCGCAATTAGTTAGGATACCTAAATATTATGATTTTGATTTTATTGTAAAGACTATAATACCTCGCCCGCGTTAAAATCTCCTATCCCTTAAATAACTAGATTTTATTTTCCGATATTTCCGTCAATAATCTTCATCCCTATTCTATCTATAAATGAAAACGGCATGACAATCCGTGTAGCAGTTTTCCATTATAACGCGGCAGAGGACCTCGTATCTTACTTATAATTACCTGAAACCTGCACATTAGTCTTGTATATAGTCTATGATTGAACGCAAGATGTCATTTTCGGTAATAAAATTATGTTTTTCACTTATTTATAACAATTGGTGACAAATCTTTAATTGATAAAAACATTTCGTAAGTTTACTAGTTTTTTGTCAGGCTTAACAAAACAGCCGATATTATAACTAATTGTATATAATGAGATGTTAAAGGCGTTATATACAACCTAAGTTTTAAGTCGGTATTTTAACTTTTCTATTCGCTATTATTTTGGCTTTATGACTGCTGATAAATGTACCAGATGTTTTATCTCGAACAACATTTTATTACATTAACGTCATATTACGCGAGATTTAAGATCCGACGAGTATTTTATAAGTAAATAATTTAGCAGCAGTAAACACCCAGTGGCAGGATTGTTCGTGCACAAAGACAAAGACTCATAAATACCAGGAGCCATCGTTCCCGTCGCGGGATATATCTAGATTACGCTTCATGCGACGTATTTATGCCCAAATCTATTGTCGAGCGAACTAATATAACTGATATCTGCTGAATTATGTGAGGTGGGGTGTATAAGACCATGGATATTATATTTACTTCAATGTTTGTGGCATGGCTTTGCAGGGGTACGCCAAGGAGGAATTATTGGGTCAATTTTAATTTAATACGATTGCGTGTGTTATAGACATTTCCTTTATTATAATACTTTTCAAGTAAATTATTAAACAAGTATTTGTAGTTGTGGAGCAAACTAGTTTTTTTTATGTTACGTTTATAGAAGAGTTTTACGTTTACGAATAATATACGTTTATGTTAGTGTATAAAAGATCTTTGCAATTGCACGTTGTAGAGTCAACATCTCCTGAGGATGTTCCGGTTTCGAGGTGAAACCTACGTAGAGAGTATTTCGTCGCGCCTGGGTGATGTTGTCGCATGGGTTCGTCGTATTATCTATTCAAGATGAACTTCCGCAAAGTAACGCCTGTTTCTATCCTATATATAAAAGATTTTTTTCTTCATGTTTTTATTCAATTGAAATTATAACACGTGCTATTTGTTATTTTCTTCAATCAAGAATAAAAAAATCGCTATTAGTCATATAGTTGTTTGCATTGTAACATGATTTATGAAGCCTTTTGAAGATGCTCCGCTGCTAAAGTGTTGACACAGTTGTCGCCACTAACATTTCTCGGCTTTTCGTGGAAAATATGCGCGCCAAGTAGCTACTTCGTTACCTTTTCCGTTATTTTTTTTCTCGATATTTAAACTGATTTTTGTTCAACTAATGTCGAATTACTCGTACATAATTAGTCTTAGGGAATACTTGGACGAGAAGGGGAATATTAGTTAAATATTAAAAAAAAACATGGCTAATATTTTTAAGTACTATTACTTACTGGGCTGTATAAACCGATACCGCAAGAAGAATATAATTATGTAGATAGATACATAACTTCCCATAAATTAATAATACTTATCGATTTTTTTATAGCTTTACAAAACTGGCAACATTATTATCGACACAAATATTGTTGTGTCGATAATAATGTTGCCAGTTAAGTGATTCCACACTACTATCAAACCATCTCATCTAAAGCCTCCTCAGATTTGCATTTTTAATTGAATCAGGAATGTGATCTCCGCCGTCTGTGTGCTTGCGTGGGCGGCGGCGTCTGTGTCGACATTATGTCACTGTATATATCTTATAAACATAATGTAAACATGAAGCAACGGTTACATTCCGCTTCCAATTATGATGATGAGTTAGCAGGAAGTGTTAAACACTGTTTACCTCAGTATGTAAGAGATTTAACTATTCCTGTTACAATGCTGCTAATTGAATTGAGTTATGATAGGGAAATTTTGTTTAGATGATTAGGCGGTTCTTTTTTTATAGGAAAAAAAAAATATTGGGTGGTTTTTACTCAATAAAGTAAAAAAAGCTGTATGTATACAGGCAGAGTCATCGTTAATAGCAAGGTTTTTGCTTCGCCTATTATTATGGTATTAACTGGAACCGATGGCTTAATATGCTCTTACAGTGGAATTCAAAAAAATTCAAAGACGTTGTAGACGCCCCCAGGGGATCGTTCACCCGCTGAGTGCCAAATTCTATGAGTTTGAGAATTCGACACTCGGCGGGTGAATGGTCCCTTGGGGGTGCCCCTGCAACGTCTATGAATTTCACTGTTAAAGAGACAGGGGTGTAGCACCACCAATATCCCGACACTGGACTACTAACACACAGTAAATAAAATTATTTTGCTCATCTTTATCGTCCCTTTTAAGTTTTGGGAAGAAATATGGTAAATTTTTAATTTTTATAAATAAAAATGGAAAATTTGCCATACCATGGGACCCATGACATCAGAATTTTCAAGTACAGCTCATTTACCGTGAAGCTATTATTATTAAGGTTTCAAATATTTGAATGCCGTTAAAGGAAGAGGTGTTTACACCACAAGCAGAGATAATGGTTAACTTTAAACTCATTAATTAGGCGACACTAGCTTCGTGTTGCTCGCTACTTGTTCTCTTAATTAACATGAACACGGCGAGCCGGTGACTACCTAACGCGACTGTTCACCGCTCGTAGTCTGAGAGATCAGGTACCACTCGTATATCATATAGCTGTATATATAGAGTATATAGTATATACTCGTATATCACTCGTATAGTTGATCACTTAGTGCTCTATCAACGGATAAAACTATACGTGCATCATCAGGTGAGGATGATCGCCAGTCTATTATTTATATCTGAATGATGTAAGATTGCACCTTTCATTTTATTAAGTTTGTATTTAGTTTTAGCTTGCGTCGCTTTTCTAATACGATTGATTTAATTGGCGAATCTAACGAATTATGAAACGAACTTATCTCGAATACGTACTATTATGAAAAAACATCAGTTGAAATTGTTCCCTCTGTTTTAATAAAAGAAAAAAAAACTACATAAGTTAAGTTTATCTTATATTTAATTAATTAGCCTCATTATTTCTTGATCCCTCTAGTTAGCCTGGGTATTGGGTAGAACAACAGCTTTTCTTTAATCTAACTCTCAGTAAAAATTCTTAGCCCTAAGTTTATTAAAATTAACATCTGATTCTGATCTGATTAATAACAGATTCAAACAATGAATCTTGATCAGATGAACTCTAGGTTCATATATTTCTTCTCCTGTAAGTCACTAATTTGGTCTTTATTAACAACCTGTTAAAATATACATTAAATCAAGTAAGAAAATTCATCTACTTACTGTATAATAACCACGAAGGGTTGTCAGTAGGAACCGGTTGACATTTGAATCTCAATTTTGTATATTATGTCAAGTAACATACGTCATAGTTAGTAAATTACCCTGCTGTAGCTTTTAAGATTATAAAAACACTAGCTGATGCCATGTGATTTCACCCGCGTGGTTCCCGATCCCGTAGGAATACGGGGATAATATAGCCTATAGCCTTCCTCAATAAATAGGCTATCTAACACTGAAAGAATTTTTCAAATCGTACCAGTAGTTCCTGAGATTAGCACGTCTAATCAAACAAACAAACTCTTCTGCTTTATAATATTAGTATAGATGACAATGATGATTGAATACGTGAACCAAACTCCTACCATATCCGAGTAGGTAAAACGTTAGGTATTTTCTACACGATACCGACGATAGCCCGGTCCCTGCAGCTCACAAGAGTTTTACTTAACTCCACGTCGGTTAGAATAACTTTTCCGCTACATTACCCCATGCGCCGCTATTTGACGAGAGCTCCTCTAAGATAACCTTAAACGCCACTAGTGTGAGAGACAGCTGTGAAATCTTCGTGTGAAATAACATTGCTTGATTTAATTTTAAAAAGTCTTTGTCCTAGTCTCACTACCAGTCAGTTCAGTCACGAGTCTCAATAAAATTTTCAATTTTAAATTCAAGTTTACTATTTTCGGTAATAAGACACGAAACTTATCTAGGTAAATCATTAAACTGTTACAGGTCTAATTCTGGACATTGCAGATATTTTGATTTTTTTTTAGTTGGAGGGCAATAATTGATACTGAAGCCAAAAATATTTTTTTTTATTATTTTTGGTCAGATTTTTGTTGCTTAGTATTCTTTTCGTTGCTAAAATAAAATCAAAAGAGGGTGAAATAGAGGCCGAAAGTTTGTTACAATTCCCTTAATTATTTTTTTGATAGTATACCTGCTATCAAAAATATACGAAATAAAAATAATGTAACTCAAGATTTTTCAAAATTCTACCCATAAAGGTTTAAAAAAGAGTTGAAGTTTTTTTAATATACATCGTTCATATTTTGAGTCATATTTTTATAAAAATATTATAATATTAAAATCGTCCACTAGTTTGTAATATGTTGATTTTGTAAGTTCAAAATTAATTAATTGTGTTTTACCACTTATCTGACATGCACTTGTATTGGGAGTATGTTAAATTTTACCATGGACTCTTAAACTATTAACACGCCATCATTTTAAGTCCTCATACTGAAAATCCGGAAAAATCCTCTCGCGTCCGGTGCAGACCGCTCGTAACTAGTTTTGTCTTCGGATTACATATTTTTCGTCCCTCTTTAGCGTACACAAGTAGCGCAATAGAGCAGGACGGGTGTAGGAGTTCATGATAGATTTCAGTAGGAATAGCGCTGGTTGTGGCCCCCATCAACACTCGAGCCTGATTAAATGACGGTCGGGCTGTTAAGAGACCACGGAAATTTGTTTCGGCCCGCCTTTTCCCGATCTGCAAGTAAATAGCCGATAACGTCGGACATGGACCTCTCTGTAATGCTGAAACGCTGACAACACTATTGGATTTGTAAAATGCAGTTTGTGAATTTTTTATACGACTATATACATCGATATCTACATAGACATCAGGGGTGAACCTAATTGCGGTTTCTACTAAGACATTTTTATAGAGAGTACCACAGGTATGAAATATGGAAGTTTACTTTCTAATTATTAATTTCTAATCGGTAAGAAATTAAGTTAAGCCTGTAAATTTATGGTGTTACACCCCCGGTACCTCAGAGAGCACGTTACGCCCTTAGTATCATTCGAGCATTTTTACATTCGAACGTTAAAAAGTCAAAGAGTGCTACCTTCAATACGCTCCAATGCGGGTCCAAAACCCATTTGTTCTAAACCTTCAAAACCCGTGTGTTTTAAAGATACATGAATTAAAAATAGGCTGAAGATGATTGTTTCACAGAGATTCCTCTGTCTGTCTTCACAGAGGAATCGAGAATGAGAAACCTCAGTTTCATATGTTTTTTCATTCTTATTGAAATCCTTGTGCAGGTTTTAACGTGACGGCTATGTTATTTATTTATTTAAAAAATTTCAATGCTTTAAGGAGCTGTTAAAGTGAACTTTAACAATAGTATAGTTAAGTATTGCTCAGTAAGTGGTAACTGAAGACATCAGCGATATTTACGAGCCGCGCTCCCTAACCTCTGTGGACTAAACCAGGCGAGCCCACGTGGACGTTAAAATTTTTACTACCCAGATAATCTTCGTTCCAGCATTTATCAGGCTCAAGTTTTATTACTTCAATAAACTTAAACCGCAGTTTTAATCGCTCGCGGAGAAACCGAAACAATCGGTTTTACAGTTCTCGGGTAACCGGAGATTATGGTTACGGTTAGATTATGTTTAAGTGTAAAATGATGATTTTATTTTAGTAATCGTTTATCTTGAACTTTTTTTAATGATAAGTTATCCCTTGAACTGCGATTTTATTTGAAGTTAATTGACGGTAGTAGGCTTAGTTGGAAGAGGTACAAAATTCTACTCATACTCAGTACCGGTACGCTAAATTACTTGCAGGTGCGTCTTTGCCGGTAGAATGATAACTAGAAACAACCGAAGCTCTCTCTCAACCTGAAATAGAATGAAATGAAAACCTCTAACCTTGTTCAAAGCCTTCATCAACTGCACCACAGAAGTCCTGTACAGCAATAAAGATGTTTTCTTTCTTTCTATCGAGGCATTAGGTAAGTTAGATTGATTCCAATGCATCGATATATATAACATCTGTGCTTGGTGACATATTTTACAAAATATCTTTTCGTTGTAGAATACAATGTAGATAAAAGTTTCCCTGCCTCATTGGTTTAGTGACGTGAAACCTGGATTCGAATTGTAGGTTTCTAGAGGGCTTCATTGCTTTTTTTTATTAAAAAGAGTCGGCCTTATGTTAAAATGTTAGTGGTGTTAAATATCTGTGTATAGAAAGAATTTTAAAATTTAGATTAAAGATTTAATTTTGTAATTGCAATTTAAATTAAACCTTGTATACACAACACATAACAAATGTTTATCGCAAACAAAGATTTATTTATTGTATTCTATACGATAGTAGCCCACAATTTTAAGAGATCTTCGCGATTCGTTTCGTGTACCGAAAGCGCACTCGCAGATGGCTTATCAGATTACGGAGATTGTCCACCGAACGAATGCAATTCCATTCTGATTTCGAATAAGGCAAGCTGCCGAGAAACTACAATGCAAGTTTCGTTAATTGTAAAATAACTACTTATTAGATATTAGAGGTTTGGTTCCTGGGTCAGGCTATAAAATATAGGGATTTCATATTTACAATTTATAATCATTTCTAAGAAAAGAAATCAAGTTAAGCTGGTAAGTTACAAAATATAACTACTTTTTAAATCTTATCAGGGATGCCCCACATTTTCAACCGGGAGCTCACATCTCCGTGCAAGTACGTGAATCAAATACAGTCTATACTAATTTATCTTTCCACTGGTAAAATAATTTTTAAAATCGGTTTAGTTGTTTAGTCGTAAATGCGTAACAAACAAACAAACTCTCTTTCGCATTCTCATTGCGGTAGATTACATTAAATAAAAAAAATGTATATAATATTTAAAAGCATTCCATGTTACGTTCTTGTCCACCCATCACGATGCTCAGTGCAAGACGGACGTGTTACCCGACCGGCGGTCATGTCGCGCCGACACAGATACGCCCAAACCGTGTCGGACTGACCCCGCGACCCGCGACCCCGCACGGGTGGCCCCCTCTATCTCATTACCGAAAAGACGAGCTACACGAAACAAACGTTTAATAAGTATATTTTATAAAAGATAAATTTCTTATACCGCCATTTTGTCGATGGAATATTGATAAAGTTTCAAGGAAGGGTAATGTTTGGACACAATTAGTTACAAAAGACAACTACAGTTACAATTAAGACAAAAGAAAGATAAATGTAGAGAGAAGATCCCATCTTATATTTATTTAGCCTGTTTGAAACACTTTATACAAGCCAGACTTTTGAATTGTGGGCTTCCACCACGCTGATGCAATGTGGGTTGGCGATAACTACTTAGTAGTTTTATTTTATTAGTCGTTAATGATAAATGATAATGATCTGAAGCAACGGCTTAACCACTAACTTCTGATGGTACCTACAATACCTTCTATCATAATAAGAAACGATTTTACAAAAAACAATTTTATTTATCTTGCGTTTTCATTACAAAGTGCACTTTACATTGAATATATAATATTATTCACTTAGTTTAAGCACAACTCGCTTCACAAGAAACATATTTCACGATACATGACTTGTAGGGTAACCAAACATAATATTGTTATTATAACTAACGTTATTTTTTATTTTCATAGCTGAAAATCATTCTTTCGTATTTACTTATGTACTTTATTAGCAAAAGTATAAATATCATAGGTTTGGTTTTGATAACATTAAAATTTCAGTTACGGAGTTTCCCTGTGTAAAAAACCGTCATTTTATTATATTATGTAGAATTGTTTATGTAAGAGCTACAGTTCAATTATAATTCAATTGACAAAAATATTATATGGCATGACGATTGACTATACATTACGATTTGTTTGTTGTTAAATTGTGAAATGCAACTTTATGTGTAGTGTGTCTAGGTACATCGTAAAGACATTATTTTTTAATAAAACCTCTCATGATAACAAAGATCACTGGCATAAATCTCTTATACGCATACTTAAGTATTACATCTTAAGTATTACCTTGTCCATCCATCCTGTTTTTCTGTTTTCTTTGTGAATAAAATAAAAAAATAAAAAATAGTCACAGCAACTGTTAAAAATAATAATGAATTTTTATCAGGACACTATCCGGTTTATTCTTGAAGTATGGTGGCCCTGAACGTAATCCCGGCCCTGTAAAACTGAGAAGGGTGGAAAACATGCAAAAACCGCTGAAAGCATCAACAAGATGAAATCTACTCGAAACTAATACACAAAGAGCTGGCGGGCCATTTCAGGATGGTAATTGCACCAACCCACGAAACTGTAAGCTAAATATTTTTTTTACACCCAGAGCTTATTATAAATGCTAAAATATAAAAATTGAGCAATTATACTTAAACAGTTTTTTGTGGAATCGAATTACCAAACCGAAGGTCGATTTACTAAATAAGTATATTTTGTGATTTCACTACTTAGCCTTGCAGAACCTTTTGTGACCAATTACATCATACTGTTTACCCCCCCGGTGACGCCGTAGTGGTTCCGCAGGGAGCTATCGGCACCTACTCAGACAGAAAAAAAAAAAAAACCAATTACATCATTGGTCCTATTATGACCCTGTTGATAATTAGTACGCTAATATACAGCATTCTGGAATACTAGCCGCGCAGTTTCACCCGGGTGGTTCCCGGTCCCGTAAGAACAGGGGAAAAATATAGCTTATATAGCACTTATACACACTTATTATAGCACTCAAGGATAGAAGAGCTTCCTAACAGTGAAAGAATTTTTCAAATCGGTTCAATAATTTCAGAGCCTATTCGACACTGACAAACAAACAATCAAATATTTCCTCTTTATAATAAAAGTATATATAGAGTCGAGTTTTTATCAACTCTGCTCTCTGACTATGAAACGTATGCAAAATTCACACTTGAAAAATAGCAGCTCCATCCAATCTCGCAGTTGCTATTTAGTTGAAAAATGGGGTGCAACACGCCCCCATAAAATAATATCGGGATGACGGGAAATGGGTGATAAAAGTGGGGAAGATACCGATCAGGGTTGCTACACTGCGAATAATGGGATGGATGAAAATAGCTATAATTTTCTTCCACTTGTGCAGTAATATGGCCTATTTATTATTATTCTGATGTTGCTTAAAGTTTGAATAACTGAATAATTTTGGCGTCCTAAGGTGCTGAAATGGCAACGTACCAAATAGCGTAGTCGACACCAAGTAGGTTTCGAAGATAGGTAGGACTTACAAGAACGTCTTTTTTCTTAAAAAGATTATCCAGTTTTCATCACGAGATAAGTTGATTTGTAAAAGATTTATGGTTATTTAATTTTCGAATTGTACAAGTGTGTGTGTTTTAGGCGTGAGTCCAGGAAAATTTTGAATCAATTTAGCCGAGTTTTCAGGGTACCGGACATAAGAAAATTAAGGCAAAAAAAAAAATAATCATTTAAAATTACAGCTATTCAGCTCAATTTATAGAAAACTAGGGACGCCCGCGATTTCGTCCGCGTGGAATTCAGTTTTTCACAAATCCCGCGGGAACCATGGATTTTTCCGGGATAAAAATGTGCCATGTGTTAATCCAGATTAAAATCTATTTCCATTGCAAATTTCAGGCAAATCGCTTAAGTAGCCGCAGCGTAAAAGAGGAATAAACATACTTACGTACTGACACACTTTCTCACTTACACACAAATTTTTGCCTTTAAAATATTAGTGTGATTAGTGTGAAGTGTGGTGTGAAGTATGATGTGATAGTGTGATTAGTGTGATTAATACATTCTTCTTTATTTAACCGTAATTAAATTTTTACTTATCGCCTTTGCATTTTTGCTAAATAAAAAATGTTATAAGCCAGTGTGATAACCCTAACTTGCATGATACGACCAGGCGGCGAGGAAAACGATTTAAATTATAATATTTTGAAATTTATTTTGCATATTATTTTAGTTTTGCTAAAAAGCTTTTACCGTTAATAACATACATAACGTTGGCTTTTTATTGTTAGCAATTTATCCAAACTATTTTGGCAGCCATTAGAATATAAAGAGGACACTATTGACACTGCTGACATATTGTTTGGTCATTATTTCCTAAAAATGTCGGAGTGAAACATGCATTGAAAAAAATTGTTTAATGGTTGTTGTCATTCCCGCGTCCTTTATTTTGTCGGATAGACACTTGATTAGTAGGACGCGCATATGTAAGTGCATTGGCCGATACGGAGCCTTAAGTCATGAAATTTATGTGTTAAGAGAAGGAAAAACGTAACTTTAACTGAGGAGTCTTAGTTTCATCCAAAATATAAGTGTAAACTATCGCACTTATACGTTAAATATATCGCGAAATAAGTAACTTACGGCTAGTATACTTATAAAAGCAAGTTTTTAAAATGAATAAGTACGTACCTACCTAAATAATGGAGCTCTTTTCACGTCACCGACACTCTTTAATACTCGTAATGAGCTCACCGCAAGCCAATAAAAGCGATTTTTAGTAAATAAATTGAAAACACGATATATTTTGAAGTCTTTCTGGGCTTTCAGCGAAGTTTGTCGCTTCAGAGATAACTTTAACTACTTATAACTTGAAGTTAATTTCATTCGGCCGCTTAAAGCGGTCCTGTTTAAACTCAGAATATTCTAAATATATTCAAATAGCATATATGAGGGAACTTTGATGCCTACTTCGATAATAATTTATTTATATGTCTGCAGAGTGAGAGTGTATATTGTTTGTACATAACTAAAAGCGTCATTATTTTAATGAATTCTTAAACTAAAACCAAAATGATATAATATTGTATGAGAGAAAAAGTTTAGCCAGATCTAATTTTTGTTCTCACCATGTCGTAAAATTATTTTATACCAATATATTAATATACCCACACAATATGGAAATTCAAGCATACAGTCGCTTCATATAGAGTATTTATTGAGAAAAGATAATAATTATAGTAATTATAACAAAATATGTCAGTCATGGTATATTACTGAAACTGAGTGGGATCCCTCTTAGGAAACCTTTGTTTACGTAAATCGGTTTGAACGGCATCCGATACTCTCAAGTTTCATACCCTACTCCTATATATATTTTTACTATAGCATAAAGGATGAAACCACAGGAATATAATATGAAATCTTGTGTCACAGTGTTTGTGGTTAAAACGGTTACAATTATACCACAATTCTTCAATCACGTATTCATAAGCAAATAATAAACTATCAATGAAATTATTTTAATATCAGACTGAAAAATTTAATGATTTACGGTTAGAGTGCTGCCGCAGTCACCGCGGGCGCTGTTGTATTGATTTGTTCTATTGGTTATGATTATCTACTGCGTGTCTGATTTAAAGTTAAACTATATAAACGTTTTTATAATCAGTATTTTAACAGCCAAAGCCAGGCACAGTAGTTAGGATATGAGACAAAGACCCATCACGCTGGTGTAATGCGTGTTGGTGGGCTTAGTTTGATCATTATTAGATGATTACGTCTGCGACTGACTAAACGTACTCTCTGAGACACGGAAGTGTGACACCATCGACATAATCAATATCCCAGAATTTGCACGGAAAATTTCCTGGAAGAAATTGTAATTGTTAAGTAAAACACAATGGCGGTTGAACTCAGACTGACTTTATTGAGTTGCTTGCATACAATTATTATTGAACTACCTACAATACATTACACTTCCCCTCTAAGAAAAAAAATATATATATATCTTAAGGTAGGTAAGGTAAGGCAGGCAGGTACTTAAATCAGCATACAACTTATAATTAGAATATATTGACATAAAGGTACGCAAGAGTACGCAAGATATATCCAGAACAAGACTTTTAACCGATTTGATTTATGATTATTTTATGTGTAGATATTCATTTGTTATCAATTTAAGATACCAAGTCCTGTGTTCGAACTGATTGAGGTAGGTATCTTACTATTGAACTGATGTATGTAACTACTAACTACTGCGTACCTAAATGGTATTTCACCATTACTTGAATAATTTCATATTCTAAATATAACTACGTACCTAACAAGTACCTAAGTAACTAATTATTATTATTTATACCAATTAATTGTTTACACAATCATTCAGTAATGTGAAACCAAAGCAATTTAGTACCCACATTACTTGACCGTTGGCCCTAACTAGGTAACTACATCTCAATATTTACACGATTGGAATACCTATTTAAAGGAATATTGTTTTTTTTTTTTATTACTCAATGGTCAATAACATATATGAATGTACACACAAGAAGTACAATTACTACACTTGACACTAGATTTGTATCTGCACAAGCTATTAAAAACACTGCCTATCCAAATCTAAATCAACTTATTGATAAATTAAACTGATAAATAACATTAAAATCGATTCAGTACCTACACATATGTTTCTAACTTAACTGTAAACTTACACTGAAAACAGTAATAAAGTAATTAAAAAAATACTTATTAAGAATTACTTTTAAATTTATCAGACATCTATATTATGTAGGTACTTTTATACTATTTTGATAATTCCGGTTTTAAATACAAACTTTAATTTCTCTAACGTTTTAGACTTTATCTTTGACATCCTTTGACATGCAACTCAACCAAATCATACATAGCCATTACACCTTCCTTTATAAATATACATACATTACGTTTGTTTATATACCATACTCGCTGGTAGGTAGGTAAGTACATAATCTTTTACAAAACTCACTATTTTTTTTTGCTTTCACATTTATTACCTATCCTTTATTACAAACAATCCCCAGGTTCTACACATATCAACCTATGCATATGTACTCGCATATATCCCTACTGTTCACTTAAACAGTTACCTACCCAAAAATACATCTGACCAATTTCTGTGTCTCATAATAACAAAGAGATTACTTTCCTATTATAACATTTATCTATTTCAACCTGATTCTGAAAGTTTTCTGCTTTACAGTAATTTAAATAGTTAGTATTACAACCAGTAAGATTCTCCATAATCCTCATATCCTATGTATGTTGATACCTAGTGATCCAAAGTATATAACGTTAGGTAGGTATGATGCCTTCAACTTATGAAATTATGCTACGCACATATAGATTATTAATGCAGTATACATACTTAGAAACATGTGAACATATATATCACCCCATATTTTAACATTTGAGATCACATGTCATGTACGTTTGACTTTTCTATAAAAATAATTGCAATCATTTTGTACATATATATATATATATATATATATATATATATATATATCTACATTGATATATTATACATATCATATTGTTGAATAAGCCATAAAATAGCTATTCATTTATACATCATTTAACCATCATAAAACTATTCGTGCACCTACCAAGTAGCCTATTTTGTTCCCATTTTTAACGTACCAACCTAAGTATCTAACAATCTTCCCGACTATGGGTACCTCAACCCTATGGATCCCACACAGCCCAATTAAATCGATTTCTAAACAATATACGAGTAGGTACTTATCTGATCTGGTATCTTATCTGTTCGGGATCTGGGGTTTACTTAGCTATGAGCCAGAGAAAGATTAGATTCATATGGTACTTAGGTCAGTATTTGTGTAAAACCACATAAATACTGTGACCTTATAATATCTATCTACTTTAAATATCATTATCCTTTGATATGAATAATATACTGCACACATGGCTAGAGGCTATACAAATAGGCACATACATGTACCAATTATTTTTGTTAGTATTTTAATAACCAACATAATAGCTTCACAGGATAGTTGGCTCATGCTGTGGATAATGGTTCCAAGCAACCAATCATTAGTAATATTATCTATAGGTACTTTCTCATCGTTTTTCCAATAATAAGTATCATATTCATAGGTACAGAATCACAACAAATTAAGCTTAGCATCTCACAGCCATGCCAGTGTAATATATAATTATTCATAATCAAGTCATCCTTGTTGCTAATTCTAAACACAATTTCTAAATTATCTATGATTATTTAATTTAATTTTTAATTTCAATTGACATAATTTCTCAGGTAGGCAATGAGCATTTCTTATATGTTGTATAACCCTATTACGTATTATAGACTTATACTTACAGTCGTTTTTAGAATTAGCAAGTAAACAAATAAATTATTACTAAAACTGTACCTTAAAAGTAAGGATCTTCCTTATTTACCTACTTGTTTCACTATACTAATAGCATTAACAACTGAGTCTTAGGGCCATAAATCATTTCTCTATATCTATCTCGCTTGCACTTATGGGTCTTATGGAGCCGTCTAGTGAAGGGTGTAACAATGAAAGACATATTATCGATAAGTAAAGTTTATTATCGTATCTTGTTCACAAAATTAAAAAAAATAACAATATTTGATTTAATATAATACATATTTCATATTATATAATTATTAACTAAATAAAATTAATCTTCATCTGAGTCTTCATCATCAGAATCTTCGTCTTCTGCCAAATTTATTATATATTAGTATCCATAGTGCGCAACGAGTAACACATGAATGTATTTATTTAATTGCAGTAAACACATTTATAGCAAAAAAAATACGCAATGCAATTACATTAGAAACCGACCAATCAGAATCGTCCAAATCATTATTGACTCATCATTAGCACGTGCGCAGGTAGCCGTTTATCGATAATTAGGGTGCGCAGGTAGGCGCGCTGCACATTCCTATCTTTTTTGACTTTTATGACCGGACGACTCAGATGATAATGCGCATACTATAACACATATAGTGCTTCGGGTGCATCATTTTAACAACATCATTATCTCTTTACATAGCTAACTTGTCTTGTAATTCACAAAAACATTTATTAAATTCAATTTCAATTAGCTCAATAGTAGGTACACTTTTTCTATTTTCACTACATTTTTCGCTTTTTACATTTAAAACACTTTTCGCTTTTTACATTTGAATCATTTTTCGCCTTTTACATTTGAAACACTTTTCGCTTTTTACATTTGAAACACTTTTCGCTTTTTATATTTGAAACACTTTTCACTTTTTACATTTGAAACACTTTTGCTTTTTACATTAACGTCTCTTTTCGCTTTTTAACACTAGCGACTCTTTTCGCTTTATACATTTGCAATACTATCTACACCATCACTTCTCCGACAAGCAGACAACTGCCCTCGCGCGCTTGCCCGTGGTGACCACCACAGCTGCGCTGCGATGCAGTCTGTCTTCGCCCTGCCGGAGTTCATGGTTACACCTCCGACCAGCAGTCTGCTGCCCTCGCGTGCTTGCCCGTGGTGACTACCACAGCTGCACTACGATGCAGTCCTTCTTCGCCCCGCCGGAGTCCTTTATTACACTTTCGACAGAGCACTGCACTCGTACACTTGCCCGTGGTAACCACCACAGCTGCGCCGCGATGCAGTCCTTCTTCGCCCTGCCGGAGTCTTTTGTTACACCTCAGGCAAGCAGACAACTGCAATCGCTCGCTGCCCGTGGTGCCTACCACAGCTGCCGCGCGATTCAGTCCCTCTTCGCCCTGCCCGAGTCCTATGTAACATGTCCTGCAAGTGGACTTCCGCACTCGCGCGTTGCCCGCAGATACAACTGCAGCTGCCCCGCGATGCGGACAGTATTCCACTTGCCTGAGTCTTGAGTCAGATGAGCCCGGCGTTCCACAGGTACTAACAACCGCCAGCTCCACCGCCATCTTGTTGTTTTGCGTAGATTCCGCGACAGGGCCTGAACTTAAGTCTTTATAAATCTTTACCCGTCGCCGCTGTTGAAATCTGTACTGCCGATGCCGAGAGACTTTGTGTTTGTAGTATGTAATGCATTGAAAATGCTTTGATAAACTCAAGTCGCGACCACATAAGTATGTCATGTCATCGACTTGTCCCGCCAACGTGGCTGCTCGCAACGCACCAACTTTTAAACAAATAGATTGTTCCACAAGTCGTATATGTGAATCCGACTCCACTACATCACAAAAATCACTTTTATTTAATTTACCACACGACATAATCAGTATTTTCGACGATATTTCCAATAGACTGCGCCACTTGTAATTGTTAAGTAAAACACAATGGCGGTTGAACTCAGACTGACTTTATTGAGTTGCTTGCATACAATTATTATTGAACTACCTACAATACATTACAGAAATAAACCAATATTTCATAGCCCGATCCAGGACAAGAACCCAGGATGGCTTGGTCTGAGGCCAGATAATAATTATTTGCTATTTTCAGGGAATCTGAAAAATTCTTGTCTACTTTATCAATTAAAAACAAAAGGTCTCAGAATATCACGTGTTTATTTTACATTTTTTCGTTACAAAATCCCGGGGCTATTTTGGGTTGTATTTTGCACAATCCCCGTATTGAAAATAAGGGCCCGAACATATAGAATACCAAAACATTATAAAATATTTCAAATCTTCCAAATCAATGAGAACCTCATACCCATTTTTCTAGAGGTTCTCATTAATTAAAATTTATCAACAGATTATATAATTGCATCAAATTACTACTAATATTGCATATTCTGTCTATGATACCGGTTGCTAGTAATGCACACTATGGTTTTAGAAGCAATAAAACATTTTTAAAAACACGAGTCACGTCTCACGCACTCTGATTTTATGCGCCTATAAAATGGGCAAATGGCCTTTCATGAGATAGTGCGGGGCTGGTGGAGCGTTTTGAGTTACACCCTTGATTATGCGAAATGCTGTGACTTGGCTCTGATCTTGGACCTCAAGCCATTTAAATTATGTTTATGCTTTATCTTCCTAGTATTTAATAGGTATAAATCAGTTTTCGTAGGTAGCTGTCTCATATTATTGATAACATTAACATGATATCTTCGTGTGCTTATGAGAGAAACTAGCGACGCCCGCGACTTTGTCTGCGTGGAATTCAGTTTTTCACAAATTCCGCTAACCATGGATTTTTTTGGGATGATAAGTATCCTATGTGTTAATCCAGAGTAAAATCTAATTCCATTTTCAAATTTCAGCCAAATCGCTTCTGTAATAGCGGCATTAAAGAGTAACAAACATACATCCGTACAAACTTTCGAGTTTTAATATTAGTAGGAAGGTATAGACAAATAGGTACTATATAAGGGTTTAAAAAACTGGTGCGATCTCTCTTTAGTCGTGTCGAACTATTGTCCTATTGGACTGTCAGGTGGAAAAGAGAATGCACTTTACTTTTCACATATCTGCTAGTCTCCTAGTTTTCCGGCAAAACGAAAATATCCACCTTAATTATCAACATTTAATGTTTTGTAAAAAGCCGTGGCTAGCAGCTGGAAACCATAGAGTTTGAGGCCTATGTCCAGCTGCGGACGTCCATCGACTATTATTGATGATAATGAGAAAGCAATATGGAAACATGTGAGTATTGGTTGGAATAACTTATTCCAGTTTAGCTCGTAGTCATTAACATAAGTGAAATTGTGTGTGTCACATAGTACCATGTCGTTGCATTCTAGACACACTACACATTCTTTTTCATAGTCGAGTAGTGACCTCATCAGAACCACAATAAATCAAAGCAAACCTATGGCGCCCAATAACCCACGTGTTTTTTATGGGCGGCCGATGGGATATATTGTCCAATAAAGCAGCCCCATAAAGGCACAGCAGTGAAGTCACGTTAAATTGCCTACAAGAATTTTCTCCGACATTTTCCCGATTTTTCCCAAAACAAACGGTTTTCCTTAAAACTATACTCGGCACTGTAATCAATATCGTCATTTAATATTTATACCTACGAGTTTAATAAAAAAATATTGTAACGAAAATTTAGATATTTGTCATAATAGAAAACATTACTTCTAATTGAAATATTATCTACAGAGATGGAATTCTTCTTAGAACAATTTGTACCCTTAGAGTCAGTCGTATGTAAACTTTTGTATTACAATTTGTTTAGTATATTATAGAAATCAAAAACTGAACACCATTGAATAACTTTCTAACCAGATGTCTGACATTGTTGTTACTTTATTATTAACTTTTTCTAGAAAGTTAGTTTTGTAACTCTCTTCTTCTCTATACCTACTATGTAAGCCTGTACGAATATTTATGTGTATTTCTGAACAAAAAAAAATAAATTTTCAAGTACCTATATGTTGTTATTGGCAATAGATAATAATAAAGTAATTTAAAGTTTTCGAACTTATTGACCAGTTTTAAGAGTAAAATTATATCTAGGTACCTATTCACGCTAATTACGCTTTAAAATTACTAAATATTTTTTAAAGTTTCAACAGGTAGATTAATACAAATATTGTACACTACAATAACGATTCATCGTGGATAACAAAATAAAATAAATATACCCAACACAATTAGTACAACAAATTTCTACCGTCCATGCTTTTAAATAAAAAAAAATCAAAACATGAAATATACTTCAAGTTATAAGAAACCTATTTATCTGGACAGTGTAAACATATCCGCCATAAATCAATGGAGGGCGAGGATCCATTTACGAGGGCTATCGGAAACGCACTTGCCCATGAAACTATGGGGTTGTATAGGGCCGCAATCAGCTGCCAGCGGACGCCATAGCCACTACTTTGCCGCACCATTGCTTCAACACGCCTTATTTGTTGTTCGTGCGAAGCAATGATAAGATATTTCATTTATAAATCCAAACTTACGGTCATACTTCTGTTATATTTTTATAAAAAATATTTTTACATATTTTAAACATTTCTGCTATATTGCATTGTTGATCTAGTTAGCCTCTTGCTACTATATTGATTGCATTGTTTATCTAGTTAGCCTTCACCGAGCGAAATTCTGTGCTCAAGTTCTGGGTCAGGAAAATTATTAACTTTTTACTTCTAAGAGATAAAGTCCGGCCCTGAGTAATTGAGACTTCAGAATTATGTTTAAAACTTATTACTCTTTTTATGGATTATCGACTTTTTAACTACTTCGTTGGGACATTGGTTTTGGGAATTTAGTCATATCATAAAGTAGTGACTTGTGGGATCGCTCTAAAAATACTAGCTTTTGATATTTTCAGAATCACAATTGGGAAGTTGCATTTACTTCCCGTGTCTCTGAGAGCACGTTAATCCGTAACTAATGTTTCCCATAACCCTCCCAACTGCATGTTATATTGTTGAAACCGCCCCAGGGTGGCTTGTACCCCAGTTACACCTAGCACAGGCTTTTAACTGTTCCCGATACAGCGTCGCCTCCAGGCTACTCCTAATGGTCACGTTTCGGTGCACCAAATATTCACACGAATGGTCTACAGTTTCCGTTCAATACTGTAATCACACTAATCCGTTCAAATTATATAAATTAACTAGCTGACTGCGCGGTTTCACCCGCGTGTGTTCCCGTTCCCGTAGAAATACGGGGATAATATGTATCTCGTAGGAATACGGGGCTTTCCTCAATAAATGGGCTATCTAACACTGAAAGAATTTTTAAAATCGGACCAGTAGTTCCTGAGATTAGCGCGTTCAACCAAACAAACAAACTCTTTAGCTTTATAATATTAAGTATTACAAAGGGAAAGAGTTAGTTTACTTGAAGGCGGCAAACTTTGAAAGTACCTGTTGTAAACTATATAACAGCCAGAATCGTAAACACAACATAGTTACAAGTTAATAAAAATTGGAAAACTCGACTCTTTAAGGGAATTAAAGTTACGATATGTTGTGAAAATTCTTCATATTATAAAAAAAAACTTGCTTATTTACATTAAGTATTTTTTTTTAGGTAGCAAAATACTCTTATTTGACAGACAAAGTACAAATATATTTCTTTAGCAACTCGCCTTTTACATATACAAACACAAATTCTACTACTACTTTATGTTTATTTTCAGTAAATTATAATAATAATAATAATAAGCCTGTTTATTTCCAATCCAAATAAAAATAACATATCGTACAAGCAATTTTTAAACTGAATTACTAACATAATATTATAAAAAAAAAATTATGCATTAATATATTAATTGCTGTCGCTTTCTTCGTTACCATTGATCGGAACCCCTTCTCGGGTGAAGGCCTCCAGCTTTTTCCAGACCTCTCTGTCATTTTCAGTAAATTAACGTAGTATTTTTTTTTCTTCTGGGTTTATCTGCGATCAGTAAAATATCTATATGCAGATGTGTTTGATGATAACTTTGTAGTAATAAAGATAACTTCACATTTAAATATTTAGGAACGCAAATGGGGTAAAGTCCAACATTCAGGGCAGTAGTTTAGGAAGAATTTCTTCAAAAACATCCCCCTGTCATCCCTCCCCCGCTGTAAGTTTCGGGCTGAGAAGGATTTATTACGCCTGAGTACACTTTACGTATGACTGTTACGGCGCGGAGTTTTCTGTCGTCGCATAAATTACCGCCCACTAACCCGTTTGGGCAGCGCGGTGGGCCAAACTTCTATATTCTACTTTCAGAAGGAAGGAAGAAACTTTATTCTTTTCATAATAGTGAGACATTAATATTCTTTAAATAAAAATAGTAGTAGGTTCAACTAGTTACATTTCAATACACCAGAATTATCTGTATATATTTGTTTATTTATAACTAGCAAACGCCCTCAACTTCGTCCGCGTGGATTTCAACTTTTCACAAATCCCGCCGGAACCATGGATGTTACTATACATATAAACCTTTCTCTTCAATCACTTTATCTATTAAAAAAACCGCATCAAAATCCGTTGCGTGTGGTATGAAAGATTTGAGCATACATAGGGACAGAGAAAGCGACGTTGTTTTATACTATGTAGTGATGATTATTTATTAATGTCATTGACCCAATTCATTAAGCCTCAATGACTTTTACATTTGAGTTTTTAAACATAGGGTTAATGACTCAAATGAAAAAGTTGAAAGGACTCAAAATAGTTCTATCTACTAACTGGCCGACCCGATTGACTGACATTATTGACAAAAACATCTCTTTCAACAAGATTTCGCACATTTAGAGGGGAATACTACAAATTATTATTTAAATACTCATCAATAAAAAAAAATTAAAAGAAAGAAAGAAAAAGAATAAATTCAGAAATTCAATCAATATTTTTATTCATCATCAATATCAGTCTATCGGCCCATTACAGGACCTGGTGTCCCTTCTTATTGGAGAAGGGTTATGGAGCTCATTCCCACGATGCTGTTCAAATGTGTGTTGGCGGGCTAGCGGGCTTTCATGCATTAGGGATATAAAGTTATTCTGATTTTATTAATATTATTATTTTCTATTCAAGTTCACCACACATCCTACCGCTAAAACCAGCAGCCATGCATTTGAATAACTGAATAGCATTTCTTATATCCCATGACACTTGAATAACCGTGACAAGTGTCAAAAGCATTCCCAACAAAACGTCAGTAGAAAAGTCATTGTGAACCTTAACAGCCAGGACATAGAGCTTAAGCTGGTTGTAAGAAAAAAATTGGCACGCTTCTAAGGAATTCCAATATTTCAACGCAACATGCATTGCACTAAACTATACATTTTTTAATAGAATTTACACTTTAAACAGAATAGCTTAAGGTAGATTTTTGACTGTCGGCGAGTGTAATAAAAGAAAAGGATTTTCGGTACGTGTAAAATGTTTAGGAAATTGCTACTTAGGGGACTTTCGTTGAAAGCCGTTTCTTTTTCACAGGTTCCCTTTCACATCTTGTTGAAAACATTTTTGTTCAATATTTTATCGCTTAAGCGTTCTGAATACTCTGAGCGTTCAATTATGGTTCATTCAACGTTTGGTGACAAAATAAAGGAAAAATCACACAGGATGGCGTTATTTTAAAATTGCTAAAGAACGTAATTGCAGGCCGTAAGAATAATTATGGCAGCTTAATAATTGACTGTGTTTGATCTTGTATATCATATCATACATTTTGTATGCAGGACATCAGAAGCCATCACGACATGTCACAACACAACTGTAAACGTTGCCATATACAATGTATGATACCGATTCTGTTCTGATGCGTCACGACACGACACGTCAGACAAATGTAAACCCGGCTTAAGGTCCTATGGTCTAGAAACAAAGTATTTATTCAAGATATTGCTCAAACTTTCTGATAGTGTTCTTGGCAAGTCAGACAAAACTATGAACGAGACGAACCACGGTGGTAGGCCGTTTTCCTTCCAAGCTACCCTCTTATCTGTCTGACTTTGACTTTGGTGCATCCGACTAACAGATGAGCCCCTGAAATTTGTACGACGAGTTTACCACTTGATTTTAAATAACTTTCTTTATCTGCGAAAATCGGTTTTTAAGTTTTCCTTATAGAAGAAATATTATTACAACCTCAGAGACGATTTAAATTAAAAACGAATAAGTAATACGCTAATTGAATCCTAGCTGGGAATCGAACTCAAGACTTTACAGTTATAAAACAATTTACAGCCTCCATAGCTCCATAGTAAAGGCGCCGGACTCACCCCCGAGAGCTCGTGGACTCGCCCACTGGACTATTGACATATTTTATTGACTTTTTTGGACGAAAAACAGGAATATTGTTGATCAATTTAAAAATATAGCAAATATTATTTATAACAAAAAGCAGAAACGCACTGTTATATTATTGTATCTTGAATAAGGAACTATAATATCATCGAATAAAATAATAAAAAAAAAATAAGTTAAAGGCCTGTGATTTGCAAGTCAATAAAAATGAATTAAACGCTTGTTACTGCGAACGCGCGACAAAAAATCGTCTGAAGGTCTTACCAAAATGGCCAAACTTTTAAGTGCCATTTGCATTTTAAATACTATTTAACTTGCCACTGAATTAAACATTATAAAGCTCCTTGGGCAAAAAACGTTCCTGTCAAGTTATTCTTTTTACTTACACTTGTAAGTACCCTGATTCTTAAATAACATTTAGGGGGAAAAATTCTGGGTAAGTTCTAAAGTAACATAGATAGTTCTCCATCTATGAAAATTTTTGAACGATGTAAAAGTAAGAAACAAGTTGTGTTTATAGTAAATAGTGCAACTTTTATATAAGTATTTAAAAAAATGTTTTTATAAATCTATTAAAAATTACTTAAACTTATAGTGTAGATAATCTGCCAATCTACGTAAAAGCAGCATAGTGAAATGCTTCTTCTACGAGGAAGATGGCGTGAACTTGTGTTTTGGGACCAGTGGAATTGCGTTTCATCTGCTCAAAAATTTAATTGTGGACTATTTTATTGATTTGATTATTTTAAATAAAATGAAGTAGAACACAAATCAACACATAGCTTAGTTTTCAGACCCCTGTAATGTGCCTGTCTCGTAATTATAACAATATAGTTTAAAACTCATTGTCCAATAACAATTTACTTCCCACTTTGTGCTGCTAAATAAACATCGTTTTACAAAGTAAATCGTCACCAGACGTCAATATTGTCTGTTCTTCTATCTTCCAGTAATGAATAGTTGCCAAGTGCGTCTACATTGCCCAGGCTGGCTGGACTACCGAAAAGCGGTAACGATTTGCAATTCAATAGAGACGAATTAATCGCTTGTTACCGACTACCGACTGAGCACTCGACTCCAGAACACGAATGAAGTGGAGTCGACAAAAAAGTCGAAAAAGTGTCGACAAATCGGCCGCCGTCGCGTCGTAATACCGAAATTTTCGAGTAGACGTTTCGACTTTTAAGAGAGGACATTTTTCAGGATTTTCCCGGCTTCGTCTGATGTGAGAGGCTTTCGTGAGTGGATTACATTTCTCAATAATAGATAATACGTGACAGCAGTTTGGATTTTCTTACATCGTGAACCACATGAGCCTGTTTTTCAACCGAGAAAATAATTTATTATTTGTCATTGTATGCGGCATTTGATGTGGAGTATATTTACGTGATTGTATTAGAAATGTGGAGATTCATAAAGGAACCCAAATTACAAATAGACAAGAGTAAAATATATAGTTAGATAGTTCGAAGAATCGACGTAACTTGAGATCATAAGGTATTGGAAAAGCGACTCCGCACCAGACTCGGTTGAACCTCAACTAGGCGGACAGATAGCATCATTATCAACCCATATTCGGCTCACTGCTGAGCTCGAATCTCCTCTCAGAATGAGAAGGGTTAGGCCAATAGTCTACCACGCTGGCCCAATTCGGATTGGCAGACTTCACACACGCAAAGAATTAAGAAAATTCTCTGGTATGCAGGTTTCCTCACGATCTTTTTCCTTCACCGTTTGAGACACGTGATACTTATATAATTTCTTAAAATGCACACAACTGAAAAGCCCCGTCCGGGTTCGAACCCACACCCTCCGGAATCTGACGCAGAGATCATATCTACTGGGCTATCACGATTATATTTTCATTTGCATAGTATTATATTTGCAAATCTAATAGTTCAATAATTTTTTTACTAAGTTAAGATTTCGGGAAAACTTAGCGTTTCTTCTCTCCCTCAATTTCCATAAACATTTTCCCGTTCATCTACTACAAGTCATACAATCGTGGATAAGAGAAAAAAATAAAAACAAACTTAAACATCTACTAAATAAGGTGGAGTTTTATTCATCGCAAAGGAATTAATTTAAAATCATGGCGTGCATCTCCCGGGAGTTAGAGTCAAATTGGATAGCTTTCCTACAAGTTTACATTTGCATAAGGACAAAGAGATATGGCACTGAAGGTAGGGGGTTGAAAAAAATCTGATAATATTTAAAAAGGGTCCAAAACCATTAGGAATGACAAAACATTTTCATCCTGCTACGTTGTTTTGAGATTTAAGTCGTCAACAATAAATGGTTTAACGTTTTTGACTGAATTTTTACAAAGACGCTAAAATTACAGGCACACCACAAACGTAGGTACATTAATATACCGCAAATTTGCTAGTTTTCTATCTATAAATATCATACCAAACAATATTGCTCTATCATTGACAGCCTACTTACTGCAGCGCCCTTTTTAGAGGAGAGGGTACATAAATGGAAATGAGACCCATCAGGTAGTCCCATTGCAAGTTGGCGGGTTCAAGGTAATAGTGTTAATTACTGATAACAATAAATAAATAAATAAGGGGTCAAAGGCTCAACGTGCTCTTCGAGACAAGGGGATGTTGTACCGTCTATTTTCCATTTCCGGGCTGAGAATATGAAAGTTTATCGCCATGTTTAATGCCGCCAAGCAACATTGATGTGTCCAAATCTGAAGGATTGGACACATCAATTCGTGATTTTGGACATAGCCATGCCATTTCTGACAGGATTCCACATGAAAAAACACTGTTTGCAAAATGTAAATCTATAAGATATTCTCACATGGCTTGAATTAATACATCACCAGCTTAGCACCGCCTTCATACTGATCAGCAGGTAGAACATATTATGAGCATATTATGATGTTATTTTTCGCTTTTTAGTTTAGTAGGTACGTTTTTAGGTTTTGAAGTTGGTTGTATTTTTTTTTATAAAAATTTGTATTATTTTGATAATAATAAATAGTCGATGAGTGTACACTTAACTTCAAGTGAGCAGCTTGCTTGTTCCGTCGTCAGCTTATTTTAACGGCAAACTACAGGGCTAGGACTCTCTCGTTATAGGAGAGAGGATATGGAACTTAGACTAACCATATGCTTTTCCACTGCGTGCTTAGGGTGATAATGTTGAATGTCTTAATGACCACTACGTGATTTCAACTCTTAGAGTTGAGAGAGATGTTTAACTTACCAATTCCGAGCTGATTTGTACTGAAAATTTCTTGAGATTCTCTACCCAGAAACTCGTGATCTGAAACCCCATGACCTAACCACTGACTTACATATATTATATGAAACAACATATGTATGTTTGTTATGAAAAGTGTTCAAGCAAACAAACGCATCAGTTTCCCTCCCGCACACGTTAACCGTCCGTATTTACATAAATCAGAGGGTGTCAAGATGTAAATCTTCACGGAATAAACAACTTTGTTAAGCCGGGACCAGAGTAATGAAAAACTTGCTTGCCATATATTACTACGCAATTCGCTGAAAAAAGACCCCCGAAATGCTACTAAAAACTTTCAGCAGCTCTGATTTTTAACGTTTCTTTTTATATTTTGTCACTAAAGTAAACATGAGGGGCACTAGGTCTTAATAGCAGATAATAATCATAGCAGTCCAATGTTTGGATTACCAACAAACAAAATGTGGTAAAACTGGGAGATTCCCCCCGGGAATGAATTAGTGGACTGTAAGTATGTAAGTGCTGGTGAGTATAGACCGAATACTACCTCTATTCTAGGCAGGTTTCTATCAGCGAATTACTGTTTTTTTATAATCGATTATCGCAAAGTATTGACGTGAACGGTGATATATTTAATCAATCAGAAAAACTACTCTAGGTACGATGACGTGAATTTTCAGCAGAGACTGATAATGTACATACAATATTTCTCAGAAATAGCTTCGAAGCTGAAAAGCAAAATCTTATAGACGTTATTCAGCATTGGACGCAAATCGAATAAAGCTCGATGCGCGAACCAACAATCCGACATAACAGACTTGTTTACGCCATGGCTGCTCAATTTTGATCCCAGTTTGATTTATACCGACAAATCTAATTACAAATTACTGTCTTTACTTTCCGATTTTGATATTTTTTAAATATTATATTGAATTTTTGAGTATCTTCATTGTAAATAGTTAAAAGTAGTAGTAGTAGTAAGATTACGGGGCAAAACAAAGTACAATATTATTGTACTTTGTTTCGCCCCGTAATTTTTACGAATCCTAGCGGAAAATCCCGCAATATACATTTTAAATCATTAGCAGACTTTTACTCAAAAATGTGAACTCGGTTTTAATTCAAAAGTTGTATTATCAAATATCGTACGTAATCCTTTCATAATTTTTTCAAATATTTTCAGTTGCTTTGTCAAGGTTGTGGGTTTAGATCGTGTCCAATTATGCCAATAAATTTTCAACAATATTACAACCGATGTCTTGTTAAAATACTGAAAAGATACGCGGCTAAAATTGCGAGATGACTACTAACTTGGTGATAAATGGTTCACCTTGAAAACCGAAAAAGTTACCGGAGTATTTATGAGGTCATCGCGAGAAAAAGTGACGACGGCGGCACTGAACTAATCTCTCTGACGCCTCATTATTCGCGGTGACAGATGAATTTGTAAGAGCCGTTGTCTTGATAGCTCGTTTGTCAAGCAGAGCCGCTGTAAATCTATCAGAATTCGGAATATTGAACAAGTTTGGAACCCTGCCAGGGTTTATTGCTATATTGGTTTTGTTTTTTCAAATCGCCCCCATAAAAGGGATTATGTTGAAACTTTGACTGTTTATTTTCAGCTGATGCTTTTTGGTGTTTTTTGTTTTGATTTCTATATAGAGATATTGTACTTGGTAAACCGATGAATCATAAATGTGAAGAAGAGGCCGTGTATGATACAAACAACCATCAGAGCAGCTCGTCTTTGTAGACTCATGTAAGTGTGATAGTTTTTGCAACTCCTACACACGTTTAACCTCAGGGATCTATGGAGGAACCCCACACAACGCGCAGTACAACCCATCACCTCTATGTGGACTGACGTCATCAAGCAAAACACAGGTAGTAGCTAGATGCAGGCTTACCTCGGTGTTTACAAAAGTACTATGTTCAGCTGTGGACGTCCATTTAATGCAGCGGTGATGTTAATGATGAATAAAATTAAGTCAGCGACTTAGAGATCTTTTATTTGTTTTCATGTATATTTTGTAGTAAACCTTTTTCTGTTACAGTCTTATTCCTGTAAAAGGAATCCATTTACTTATTGAATTTGGAACAGTGAATCGAGTTTGGTAATTAAATTAATAGATCGTAAAATCTCTTTCGATGTCCGATTTATTTCCGTTTAAAGTACACTTCTCGTAATAGACTACCAATATTTTATCTATGAAGCAAAGTTTAAAAATCAAAGTAGTTCTTCAGATTGGTGCAACGAACTAACTAACGAAGAAACTAATAATATTTCAAGATATTAAATCATTATTATTTCTAAGCAGTTACCAAGTTTTCCACACGGCACCGCGGGGAGCGATACATCGCTGTAACTGTTTCACCGGGTCTGGGCACAGCTCCTCTGTTACATTACTGTTATATCGCCACTTCACCACTCGCCTGCACTGTTATTGCCTCCATGCTACGGGTTCTCTTTCTCAAGCAGAGGAGCCACGGGGGAATAACATAAATTATTAACACGCCCGCTGTTAGGGCGGGAGTTGTATAACAGGGTAGCTCAGCTTACTCAAAACGTATAGCTTATTGATTTTAAATAAAACTTGTGAACTAAACCTTTTTTTTATAGTATAAAATGTCATGATATTTTGGTTGCAAAGAACGTGTCCTATTACAATGCAACCTCTACAAAACTAAGCCTTCTGTGTTTGTAATTTCATGGTCATCAGTGAGGTAAAACAGGGCTAATCGCTTACTTAATGAAATTCATTCTCTGAAACTATTTTAATGATATGTCACTTTAATGATTCTCTGGAGAAGACAAGCAACAATATTTTTTTTTGTATTTCAATGTTGTTGCAATGTAAAACGTACTGATGTCTACAAGCTAAAATTTTAGTTTTTCTAGGTAAGAGTTGTTGGGAATAAAGTTAGCTCTAGCAAAAGTCCTCAAATTAGAGCTCCAGCATATCTATCTTATATTAAATTACAGTGATGATAAGGCAGAAATAACATGAAAGCAGAATTATTTCCGAATAAATAATATTATATTTATACAGGTACCAACGTACCAAGATAAAATAACTCGGAATTTTACTGTCCATATTTCGGTCCAGTTGTATGGACGGTGATCACGACGATACTGAACTCGTTTTATCGTGGTACGATGCTAAATTGCCGAACAACCACGAAATAAAAGTAAAATCATTTTCCGGATGTTCTAAAATATAGTCTTATACCTATCGATTTACAATATATTTATATAATTACAATGTTCATTTGTGATGCTGACTGTTTTAGACGTAACAGACACTATAAGGAGAGCGAGTATATTTAATAGGGTATGGTAGTAAATCGATCTCTCCTTTGTACGGATTTGAGCCTTTGAGGCACCGCGTCGTCGAGTCAAACCTTAGAAACAAAAGTCTCGTTACCGGTACGTACGGCAGTAACTAAATCTTCCGTTAACTTAAACAGTAAAACCGTGGGGGCTTCCGAGTTCGCGGCGCCTGAGATAAAGCGGGGCTGAAGTAACTTTCGGATGAACTTCTAACAATTAAGCCTTTATATCGCGCCCCGACAATGGGAAGTAATTAGCGAACTGACGACTGGGAATTTAAAAAAGAAAACTCCGCCGCGCCCCCTTCCTTTGTTCGGGGAAATCTTCATCAATCTCGATTCAGAGGATGACCCTTGAGGAAAATCCATTAACATCACAGCGTTTGATGACGCCTTATTGGAGTCCGGCTCGGTCGCGGCGGCGGAAGCGCGCAATACGCCGCCGATAACAAATCTGTGAACCAATTTAAGGGGCCATTTTTAATATCCGCCCCGGGGTCGACAGCCTTCCCTTCACACGGCCCTGCAGCCTGCGACCACCGGTCAATTGAATAAAGGCTGATTTGTAGACCGCGGGTCTGAAAGAACGTTTTCAATACTCCTCATTGAACCATTACGTCTAATGGTCGCGACAATAGAGCATTACAATTTGTCTCGTCGCGTCTCGTTCTGGGATCACATCGGCTCAAAGCGCGCTTCGAGGAAGAAGACAATGTGGATCTTATGTTAAACGCTGGAAGGTGTTTTTTTGGGTGCGAGAATGCGCGATGGTGTCCCAATTGAGTTTATCGCCGGATATTGTAAAGTGGTCGCAGTTACGACACAATGTGTCGGGAGCATTGATGTGCCGTGGCTGTGATTGTGTGCGGACCGAAATTAATTTCGTTAATCGCCACATCCACCTCGTGCGGTGACACTCGGTGCGATCGGTTGGGCGATGAATGGGAATGCGTTCATTTGTAACCATGCCGCTTCAAACACAACCCTGTACTACATCTATAACTAACTGTACAGCAACAATTATTCTGTATGTTTTCACTTTACTACGTGATTGTATAGTGCTGATAATGATATCCATAAGCGATGTACCTATTCTTGTATCGAACCTCAATTTGAAACTTAGACGAAGTTAAAGGTACGCGACTGTATTTGTATATGATATTTATTCACTTTTGATTTATGCTACGTGACAGAATTTATGCTTAATACGTGGCCTTATTATAAGGCTCAAAGTCAGTCAGCGGGCGATGAAGCGAGCTATGCTTGGGGTTTCTATGCATGATCAAATCAGAAATGAGGAGATCCGCAGACATAGCTCAGCGAGGCACAAAGCTGAAGTGGAAATGGGCAGGCTACATAGTTCGTAGAGCCGATGGACTTTGGGATCCCAAGGTGCTTGCCGACCCCGCACCGGAAAGCGTAGTGTTGTGTCGACCCCCCACATGGTGGACCAATGACATCAAGCGAGTTTTAGGGAGCCGATGAATGCTGGCGGCTCGAGACCGTTTTGTTTGGAAGTCCATGCAAGAGACCTACGTCCAGCAGTGGACGTCCATCGGCTGACAACGATAATGATGATGATGATAATGACAGACGTTACAGAAACCACATACTCTGGGATATCATTCCACGCCATAGGGTATCCGCATATACTCAATATTATTGACAATATGTAGAGTAAAGTGGCTCCTAGTATGGGATAGCCCATAACCTTTTACTGTGGACTAGATACCTATTATAAGCTTCTAGTGTGGTCTAAAAAGATTAAAGTGTTTAGCGCGAATCAACTGGTTATCAACCACGGGATGCAATCGATCAAATTTCATGTGGTAGATAGAATATTATAGAAATTTATAGAAATTAAATTGCTGTACTCAATGTGAACAATTTATATTGTAATTAAGAAGTACATTTATAGCTAAAATATTCGCCCATTTGTATTGTTATTCTGTAGAAAAAGTGAAATACGTAAACAAAGAAACAGGTTACATTACATCTAAACTTACCTGAAGGACAAACGCAATCTGCCACATCTCTGATCTTCCTCGTCAGCAGCTCCTCCGGCTGCTGGTGGAAGCTGGACACCCTCGTCTCCAGCTCGTAGTGCTGCTCCTCCAGCACGCGCAGCCGCTGCTCCAAGCGCTGCTGCCGCACGTGACTGTAGCCGTAGGTGGCGAGGACGAACACATAGAAACACCACTGCACTGCACTGCCCGAACCGGATCTCTTATCACTCGGATTTCCCATTTTCGAATCCATTCGAGCACTTCAGTCTAAACCATTTCACCGTCCAATCCATCCAATGGCGGACGAATTAGACAACATTCGTTTTTGTACAGCTGAAAATAAAATTTATTGTAAAATACAATATGATCGACTGAAAATCAACCTATCGATCGTAAAAATTTCGTACAGAAAATGCAACTTCTCGAAAGTTGTGAGATTTATCAACGATCAAATTGTAGTTTATCAAATTTATCAGAGCTCAGTCAGGTTATTGGACTTGTAGTCGTGCTAGACGGTGGTCGGTGACTGCGCGCGGCGTGCTGCGGCTCCCTCGGGAAAGGAAGTCGACTGTCGGACGCTAACTGCCCTTCTAGTTGTGTCGATTAGTCGCCGAGTACCCTTCCGAACTTTGATGGACGTGTAGCGCTGGCGCGGATGTTTGCTGCTGTGTGCTCCGGGAGCGGTGACCTTCAGAACGGGCAGCCATTTCATACTTAGCCTCTGAATATATTACATGCTTGTGAAACTGAATTAGGCTGGTTTTGTTTTTGTGCCAATATCATATAAAATAAAACCTTCGCATTGAAACTTGAACTAAATTTTTTTGATTATTGTTTACATGCATACTAGAAATATAATTTTACTTTTATTATTAATTTCTAGAAATATAAAATTAACTTCTCAATTGTCTCTTTATCAGGTAGGCAACATATCATTTTGAGAAATATTTATTTACCCCGAGGACTCATTAAACCTACATAATATTATATTGGTTAAGGAATCTCCTATTTTAATTTTATTTGTACATATTGTGCATACCACAGTAAAACACTAATTGTGCACGACACTGCAAAAAGCTGTTTGTGGTGACTACAATCTGTTTCAAAAGCATTATACCGAGAGTCGGTATGTAAGTTAAAAAAAAAAATATTTTACTGTCATTCTTGAATTCGTTACAACCCCTGTAAGGGGTCATTCCGAATTTATTGGAGCCAATCGTTAAGAAACAACAGCGCTATTAGCATATATATTGCACAATAAGTGCATTAGCATTGCGCGATGAGCAGCAATTAATGGCGTCCCTTGTTTCACAGAGAGTGTCGAGGGTGCTGTTTAGAGGGGTCATATTCTTATGGTGGTTTAACCTTCTGCTTTGATGTTTTTGAGGCTATATTTATTTTAACGTTAGCTTAATGTATTCAGTATGTTTTGTCCTAATAAAGCAGCAGTTAACTATGGATACTATACCTTTTGAAATACATATTATTTCTTCATTCTTCTTTAACCTTTTCAAATATTACTTCTTTTCTATTCTATTACTTTTGGTTTAATATTTCGGAAACAGAGATTCTGGGTTTTTAATTTTTTGAAACAAAACAAAACACAATTTTTAAAGTATTTGTCTGCCTGTGTACCATTTTTGCTGCCCAGAAACCTTATGTGTAGGTCTGAAAACTATGGTTACTGATGAGCATAATACCTGTACTGTCAAGATTTTCTTTATACAAGTTAAAATTAAAAAAAAATAAAATGCCCCGACTAAAACGGATTGAATTAAATTATTTTTAGCTAAATTAACATAGTCAAAAAATAGAGAAACGCTGATATTTTTGGATCTTCATGGTATATTATCTAAGAACTATCTCGATCATGTTAAAACATTGATCCACAAGCTTAGAAGCTGCGATGGCACAGATAAGGACACATACAGACATGTCAAACCTGTAACACCTCTTATTACGAGTACGTCGGGGTTAAAATACGTCAAGAGCAAAACAAGACATCACGAAAGGAAAACAAGGCCAAGATAAAAATGTAAATTTCTCGAAACCTTCGGGCCATGTTTGGGCCACGTCCCCCGCACGTCCCCCCCTCTGCCCGCGCCCCTGACTGCTAGACTTATAAATCTCGTGATCTAGCCGACGTCCTGAGGATTTCTGTTGTCGCGATTACGCCGAATCGCTGAGCATGATAGATGACTATTTAGTCCTTGTCTTTGCATGGAAGTCTTTTTCTTAACCCTGAGTAATGTTATTTGGCGGATCTACTTTTTATCCTTGTTGTTAAGGTGAAGTGAGCAAAAGTAAAGAAGCTTATTACAATTTTTATTTTTAGAACTTTAAATAACATATTTTGCAAAGGCCTTAGCTCACTTATGTCACATATTATTGTAAGTATGTATTTGTATGTATGTATCTAATCAATGATGCTGCAACGGCCGGGCATTGATAATGCCTTTATGCAACTGACAATAATACTTTAAAAGAGGAAAATGTTTATATGGATGTATCGATAAAATAAATCTGAGATTTTTGGATTTTTTTTTTTTTAATTTATTTAGTACCAATATTACACACAAAAGTAAAAAGAAAAACAGTGGACAAGGAAACACTTATCTCTAAAAGAGATCTCTGCGAGTGACCCTTGGCAGTGGGAGAGGTTGTAAACAAAAGAAATGGATAGGTACAACAAAAAAAAAGTGAGGAAACATATTATACTTAATACATAAATAATAAAAGTAAATAATATTAAATATATCAAAAATAACAGAACATATCAATACTATAATAATAACTAAATAAATACATATATACATACATACATATAATATAACGAATCTATGATGATAAAGAAAGATAGTGTTCATGAATTTACACAGGTAGATTATATATAAAAGTACATAGTTTAAGTAATATAATCATGCAGATTTATTAAACAAGCTCTGTTGCATATAGAAGTGACGAAATTTATTATCATAAAAAATCAACCCGTACCTACGAAATATAAATTAAAAAATATAACTATCAAACATTTCAATGTATAAAAGGTACCTTAATTTTAATAACAGAAAAGAGCTTTTCATTCAATTGTATTTACTTCATTATTCATGATTGTAGGTAGGTATAATAGGTTGTTGAGAGTAATTGTCTTATTGAGAAAATATTATTGACTTCGTCTTTGCTGGCTTAACGAAATCGTGTAGCAGTGTGCAACCGCCTTTACTGTAGCAGCTCTTCAAACTTAATGTCTACTTAAAACTTTACACTCTGCGGTTGTCTAAGCTTGAACTTTTCAATAATTGAGCGATGGAGTTTGCGATAAATGGTCGGACAGTGTGGATGGGTGAACATATTGATTTAACTTAATGATTCATTACCCAATGTCGACGTTAATTAGTTTTGCACACTCGAAAGCGTAAATTATTTGACAGATTTAAACATTTGTAGTAAAGTTTACTTTAGTTATGTTAGTGGCACAGCATAAGGTTTATTATTTTCCGGAATTCCTATTACTTTTGAGGCAGTCGGGGTTTTTGATTCTATAAGTCATTTAATACCAAAGACAAAGTTTTTTTTATCCTAATCACGAAAACATGGTGGGGGTAACCTTCATATATATCCGACAGGAGAAGAGTATTTCATTCCCGTTAGTTATAAAAACTAATTTGGTTGGTGAGGTTGGGTACTGCTATATTAATAAACATACAGTTTAATTATGTTAATGATGATTTTCCGGTAACAATATCAGACCTGCTGACCTGTTCACTTAAGTAACATAGCTATACCTACAAACAGCTATTTTTAATTGTCAATTTTAAGTCACTTAATTCGTATTCACTATTTTATTGCAAACTGATCAAAATTACTGACCAGTGTGTTTGGCTATGTTATGTTATGATTTTCGTTAACAACGGGCTTTGTGGAGTTTTTTGTGTTTATTATATTAGGAGGCTGTGGCTATTATACCAAAGTTAGTGAATAGTCCAGCAGAGCAAAACCAATCCATATGAAACTTATGAAACCCAGTACTTTCCAGTTATAATAATATAGTACAACACACTGCGCCTGAATGGGTCGTCAAGTGATTCGGGTATCACCAATTCCCAATCAAATCTCCAAGTGTAGGGTTCTCCCAACAACAGATTCGGCTCACACAGCTCGTGATGTAAGCGGGGCAGCGTCAACGAGCGCGGGCGTCGGCGGGGGCGGCGCGCGCCGGGGGGAGGGTCGAGAGGAAATTCGATTCATTTCCTGGCGGAACTGCCAGAGCGAGTGCTCCTGTGACACTTCGCTGTGAGAGATTTCACGTTTGTGTTGCCTTATTAACAGTCGTGTCACTCGGTGGAGAATGTACCACCATTAGTAAAAATAAACCTTTCATTAATTATAGTTATTAATGTCACTCTAAGCCCGCCAACGCGTTGGAACAGCGCGTGGTGAGTCGTTGACGGCCTCCGTGGCGCATTTATATGCGCGGTGGATTTACATGATGGAAGGTTCGATCCCCGGCTGGGCCGAGTGAGGTTTTCTTAATTCGTCCTGGTCTAGCTGGCTTGAGGCTACTGCCGTGACTAGTTATCACCCTACCGTCAAAGACGTACTGCCAAGCGTTATAGCATACAAGCGATATGTCGTGTAGCAATCGAAAGGAGTGTAGATTTTAATCCTCTTCCTAACAAGTTAGCCCGCTTCCATCTTAGATTACATCATCACTTACCATCAGGTGAGATTGTAGTCAAGGGCTAACTTGTAAAGAATTAAAAAAAATTAAACTCCATATTCCTTCTCCTGTAAGGAGGGACTCCTGGCCCATTAGTGGGCTGTTAAAATAGGCTGTTACTTTAGTTAGTTAGTTATTTCTGCTAAACAGTATTGTTGTATTCCAGTCTGAAAGGCAGGTTGACGGGACACAGGGTCGGATTTTGTCAAACGCGTTTCCAACATGCCTTACGAAGTGTTCCTCAGACTATAGTTATTACGATAGTTTTCCACTGATCGGTGGTGGGCCATCTACTTGATCGGAAAATACCGCATAGTGTTGGATACCTCTGCAAGGTTTAAAATTACGCATAAACCTTTTCTTATAAATAAAGTAAATGACCTTTACTAAAAAAATATACACTTGTATATTTTCAAAAATATTTTTTTCATTATAAAACATACATAATGTAAAGCTTGTTGGTTTTTATAAAAAAAGACTGCCGACAAAAAAGAAAAACCTATAAATTTCTCTAAAAAAATTGCCCATAGGATAGCCTAATTCATCATAAAGAAAATAAGCAATGTTTTTTGATTCAGTTATTATAAAAACTGACGATTATATTGTTGTTGGCTTGTTTCTGTAAGCTGAAGTCTTCGTGCCCTCTCACATGCGATCAACATAAATCAACCCTTAAAATTCAATTAAAAATGCAAAACGCCGCGGTCGAAGGTAAATGACTAACAAATACAAGGAGCAGAACTCAAACGGGTAATTCGATTAAAAAAACGAGTATCAGGCTTAATCGGCATTACCCGGTCTGGTGAACTAGCAGTATCCTCTATAGAATAACAATATCTATTGCATTTTGATCCTTAGCGGCAAGTGTTTGTGGAATAAAATCGCATGCATCGATTTGGCATAAAATTAAGCTAATTTTTTTAGCTTTTTCAATTCTCTTCCTTATGTGTTGGATCATAGGGTTGTTATTTCTGTCTGCGTGTGTGGGAGCCTGTGTGGTATCTTTTTATCAGACACCTCTTTGTGATGTAAAACGCTGTTGGTAGGTTTTCCGTCAAGTTGGCCGACAGGGTATTGCAGTTTCAAATTAAATGTTACGTATGAGGAGAGACATTTTTAGCTATCTTGTATACTTATTAAGCTTTTTCAAATCATTCTGAAACGAACCCATGATCTTTTTGTATTTGTAAGTTATTTTTGTCCGACAGCTCAACACATTTACAGGCTGCTTGTGTATTGTCTTTGAAGAAAAATGTTTTTGTTTTAACTTTTCTGTGAGCCCCGTTAGTCTTTGATGAGGTGCTGGGTAGTCGGGCTATGCAATAGTGAGTTTTTCTTTCGATGTTTCACATTTACGATGCTTTCAGTGAAATTTCACTGAAGTTGGGCAGTCTGTGGCTACGTCCTCGTGCTTCGGAGAGCACGTTAAGCCTCGGCCTCGCCTCGTGACCACTTACCAGCAATGTTATTCTGTAACCGAAGTTAACCGACTTTATGTACTTTGTAGTAAGTGTATGTCCATTAACATTAAGCGTACTGAGATGCAATGTTTAGGTTTGGTGTCGGGTGTGGTTTATGCTGTATTATCATCATCATCACCATTATCAACCCATATTCGGCTCACTGCTGAGCTCGAGTCTCCTCTCAAAATGAGAGGGGTTAGGCCAATAATCCACCACGCTGGCCCAATGCGGATTGGCAGACTTGACACACGCAGAGAATTAAGATAATTCTCTGGTATGCAGGTTTCCTCACGATGTTTTTTCTTCACCGTTTGAGACACGTGATATTTATTTTCTAAAAATTCACACAACTGAAAAGTTGGAGGTGCATTCCCCGGATCGGATTCGAACTGGACCCTCCGGAATCGGAGGCAGAGGTCATATCCATTAGGCTATCACGGCTCATGCTGTATTATAGTTAGAGTTCATTTCAATAATATTGAATTATTTTATTTTTTTATTATTCACCAAAGTACATATTATATATTTTGGTGAATAATAAATAAACAAAATATACTTACGAAACACACCCTTGAGCCGCTTAAATTTATGCGTCTTATAATAGAATTTAAACTTAATAAAAGTTACCCATCGTGAATTCTTCGTCGTAATCGAAACAACAAGGAATTTAAAAAACTTGGCATCGGCCCCAAATAAAACACTAATAACATTCTTACGTCCGGCCATCCGCCATTACTGCGTCGCCCGCTGTACACGACACCCGAACATGTCTCTAACGAGGGTAAATTAAAATTCCTTACCCGCTTTATAGTGGGGTCGCCACCCCTACCGCGCAGCGAGGCTACGTCGCGGCTCTACCGTTCTGTTTGTTATACATTGACGGGTTATAAGTCAAAAGCTTTTATAATCTTCAATATTTGTACGTTTTTTTTATTCTTTACAAGTTAACCCTTGACTACAGTCTCACCTGATGGTAAGTGATGATGTTGTCTAAGATGGAAGCTAACTTGTTAGGAGGAGGATGAAAATCCACACCCCTTTCGGTTTCTACACGGCATCGTACTGGAAAGCTAAATCGCTTGGCGGTACGTCTTTGCCGGTAGGGTGGTAACTAGCCACGGCCGAAGCCTCCCGCCAGCCTGACCTGGACAAATTAAGAAAATCTCAATATGCCCAGCCGGGGATCGAATCCAGGACCTCCGTTTTGTAAATATACCGCACTTATCACCACACCACGGAGGCCGTCGATACTTATGCTGAATCATCCAATAACTTTTGTTAGTACATAAAAACCTATTAATAAGTGTATTAGCGTTTCGAGGGTTATTGTGTAGAAACTATTGGGAGTAAATAAATCATTCTTTCCAAGATTGCGTGATACTATCTTAACTGATTTCTCAACTAATTTCTAACTAAATGTCAGCTGACATCAATTTATTCATTACCTCGATTCATAAAGATCGTATCAACTTTAATAAAAGGCGATCTTTGATTATAGAGCGGTGAACAACAACTTATTAACGGTTACAGTGCATTTTTAATTCATTTCAAATCATGTTATCTATCAATGACTTTAATAATTTTCAATTCAGTATCAGGTTATCGTAGTCAAGGTTAAAACTAAGTCAACTAAGTTATGTTAAGTTTTAACTTAAAGAATAAAAATCAAGTGTTATTATGCCGACTCAGCCCGCTATAGACTTAATGTGAAAATATGTCTATGTCAAATAGTTTGTCGTCATCCCTCGATTTCGCCACACCTCCTTCAATCCCTCTCTTCATTTTTGACTTTAGATCATAAATATTAGCTTAATAATCACATCGGATTGATGTTACAAAAACAAATTATTTTAAAAGTTATTAAGATTAGATACATACGAGTGCCTATCTTTCGATATGAGTCAATATACTACACCGGTTCCTATAATTAAGTGATTTCAAACCAAACAGGTGAGCCAGCAATGTACTTAAAACAATGCACTTCCGTCTCCGTGTAAGCTTTCGTGTGTGACTCGAGCTTAGCGCCGGCGATTTATGGGTTACCTGGGACAAGGTAACAAGATTTCATTACACACTTGTTTAATTTTCAACAGTCGGGGTTTATCGTTTGTGGAATTTGAACGCCACACCTCGAGTGGCCGCTGGGGACGGCTTCTGTTCGAGTAAACGCGTTGTAATACAATTAAACCGCCTTATTTGTCTAATGGTTAACTTGGGCGAGGATTGTGAGGTTTTGTGTTTGCTTATGGAGTCGGGGATTCATCATTATTGTATTTTAATGACCTACTAGGGACGTGATAGCCCAGTGGATATGACCTCTGCCTTCGATCAGGAGGGCGTAGGTTCGAATCCGGTCCGGGGCTTGCATCTCCAACTTTTCAAATATGTACATTTCATGAAATGAAGTATCACGTATCTCAAACGGTGAAGGAATGAGAGGAAAATTCTCTACGTTTGTAAAGTCTGCCAGTTCGCATGGTGGACTTTCAGCCTAAACCCTCTCATTCTGAGAAGAGACTCGTTCTCAACACCGAGCCGAATATGGGTTGTTAATGATGCTGATGAGAAGAGGGGTATTGTTAAGCATTGATCCACTACGCTGCTCGGAAGGATTGGGATGATAATTTACGAATCAGTAACGATTGGAAGTTAATGATAATGACATGAACGGCTTAAATTGGTCATCGTGATATGAGAGTGTAAAAACACCAACATCTCAACTATGGGCTGATAATTCTAACTAAGAATTTTTCAGAAGGAAGGAAAGATGGAGTTGGAAATCAGTCGGGAGAAAATTGGAATTCCCTCATGAAAACACTAATTTTAGGGGTAGATCTAGATAAGATTTATCTATTCTGTTTCTACGGAATAGGAAAAAATAACTTTGAGACCCAAGTGAAGTCGCAATGAAAGCTTTTTTAAAAAAAATACACGTAGATATCCTATTGTTTTCTATGATTACGCTGGCATAAGCCAGTATTTTTCAACCTTAGAGAGAGTTTTATACAAGTTACTGGCGCGAATTAAAACTTCGTTAATAAGCCCAGGGTCCTATTTAAATTCAATGAACCGTTAAACTGGCGGAACTTTTAATTAAGTTCGGTTAAAAACAGAGCACTGAGCGATCCTAATAAATAATCTGTTCGGGATAAAAATATGACGGAGATAATTTCTTATCTGTTCAGGATCAACCATATTTTTATAATAAGTCAATGTAAATTTAAACTTATATTTTAAGGGGAGGCTATATTTTAAGTTACCCACACATTGCCATGTTTGGACCGGTCAAACTTATAAGTCCCAGGACAATACTGAAAGTCATGTGTCGAAACGTGTAGTTATTTGGAAATCAGTAATAATATTTTTTTACTTAAAAACGGAATAGTAATTTAAGATTAAATCATCAAAAGTCTGTTTTATACGCTTGCGTAGAAAGTGATTTTAAAGATCGTCATCATGAATTACGGTAGTAGATAAATAATAATAATAATACAAAGTCTGTCTAAAGGAGAAATAGTTATCCGTAGTAATTAGGATCTTATTTTTATTCAGATTCAGTTTTATGAACTTTTTGAGTGATGGGTTACATCACCCAAAAATTGTAGAAATGATAACTGTATTTTACCATCATGGTAACACATTTTAATCCTAAATAGTTGAGGTACCTAGTAGAATTGATACGGACGAAGCTGAGAGCAAAAGCTAGTAATGGTAATTTCGTATAGGTGCGTTAATATAGATTTAGTACTCGCTAATGGATCTGTCGGTGCGTGCTGCTCTATTGCTGTGTGATTTACAGTTTGAAGCATTTTGAATTATTACGAGTAGGTGTCCACTGTTTCAGAGCCTCAATAGCTCAACGGTAAGAGCGGTTGGACTCATCACCGAGGGGTGGTGGTTCGACCCCGCCCCGTTGGTCTATTGTCGTACTTCTCTTATATAAACAAGACATCCTGCGCTAGAGATATTTGTGATTGCAATCGAAGCTTGATGACCGCAATCGAGATGGATTTCAAATTTTTGACCGAAGCCGGTTTCATTACTTGTTTTTCAGATTTTACACATGAATCACCTCTTGTACGCATCGTTCTGTGAAGCTATAAACTAGGTATTGTTTAATACTTGCCCATCAAGTCCCTTGTAAAAAAGTTATAACATCGCATAAATCTATACAAAATAAAGTCGATCTTTTTTTAGTGTTTCCATACAACATCATTTTAATTATGACAAGCATATACTCACGATTCAGTGTGCGCAGGCAGATTAAATTGTAAAAAAACATGTTATATTATGTTTTTCTTGTATTAGTCTTCTTTTGTAGCCCTATTTACCATTTTTGGTATATCCTCTATCACAGTCTCAGACCAATTATAGAAGGACCTGTATCACACTCATAGTCACGAGCAAAAAGCATTGTCTGTCATTTTCTGAGTAAAACGAGCTTAGATTTGGTATATATCTTATACTAAACTAGAAGTTTTTGCCCATTCAACTACACAAAAACATTTTTACGGAGCTCTTTAATCGACAAACACGATTACAACTATCTAACATCGATTTTATAGAGACAGTTCTTATAATCGCATTAGATCGTTGATCATATACTTTGACAGAAAAGTAACGTCTAGCGAGGCAGGTCCTATACAATAATTGGTCTGAGATCACAGTTAGTCTATTTAAAGGTAAGATTTGTGGTGTTATTGGGAGTAATATATGGTTCTACTAAACCGATTTTGAAAACTCTTTTAACACTAGAAAGTCACGTTGTGTGTGAGTTTGATATGATAAATAATTGATCCTCAAATTCTCACGGGAACAGGGACTACGCGGGTGAATTTGCCGGGCTTCGTCGTATATCATATTTTTTTAAGGGAAGACGGATGCTAAATATTGTATTTAAGGTACAGATTCTCCAATTTGAGCTAATCTCCTGAATGCGCCGTAAATATCGGGAGCACGGCACCGTTTCTAATATTCAATAAATTGTCTGGAAACGTCACATAATCCACGGCGCTCCTGTAAATTGATGTCGTTTAGGGGTACGGTCGACCGCACAGGTTTACTGTAAGTTATTACTAACTCAGATTATTTATATGCGATACTATTGTTGTAGATGTCCAAGTATCTACCGACTAACCTAAAGAATCTAGTCTATAAGAATATTAGTTTTGTTAAGCTCTGACTACGGAATCTTAGTTTTTTTCTGCTACTACACTATTTAAGGAAATTTTGTTTTATCCATTTGACTCCTAAATAGACGACCGGTCGCCCATCGTATCTGTTACGTGACATGTAAAAAAGGAATATACCTAAAGACTTTTTAAATGGCTCACAACGGTAGATTAAAACCGCATTCCCTGACTGTCAGCTTCTTCAACGCAGACGGACTTTTCGACAAAATACTCGCGGGCAGCGAATGGTTATTTTGCCACTACACCGCACCGGTAAGGTGAATTCTTTGTAGAATTTTTCTATAATGTTACTTTACTTTTTGAAATCTACCCATGGACTATGAAGGAAGTAGATATTTGTATCACCATTGCTCGTCAATGACATATTTGTGTGGTGCGTGGTCATAGATTATTGCTTATGAATATTATTCCTTCTTACTCTCTTTATAGTTATTGTGAGGTGTGGGACCGCTTTGATTTCAGTTGATCTCTAATAATGACAATTTCATGAGAGATTGTTCATTGTTCATTGTCGCTTTCTGTAGGAACTTCCAAATACTGTCAATGAGCCGCCAGCATCCAGTGACTTCTTATAAGTTATATCTATTTACTATCAACGGGTGTCGACATACATTGCATTTCAGCATTTTGTGACCCTGTAACTATTGAAAGTCAATCGAGCATTTAGCCTAAATTATTGACTAATAAGTATTTAGTCTTTGAAGTATTGTCCAATGATATGTTAATTATTGATTAGCACCTTTATAACTATAATTGATAAATGATCATTCAACTATTGAGCTAATAACCAATCAGCGTATTAAGTTGAGCGGTTCACACGGCAGTAGGTAAGGCACAGAGGCCTGAGTCGCCGGGTGTACACTCACGGGCTAATTTCGCCGCTCCAGCAATTAATTCATTAATGCCTCGATCGAGCAGACTCTGATAAAAGCATTACAGATCACATTATCTTACACTTAGTTAATTTTCTGCTCCCGCCTGAATACTGAACGGCTTTTACTGAGTTAGAGTCTCCGTTCCGTCTAAGTGCTCTAATTTGTTAAATATTACACTTAAGTGATATAGAATCAGTTGAGTCTGCACGTTACTGGTGAACATTGAAATTTAGGTAAAATCTAAACTGCCCGGGCAATGTACATACGGTGCAGATTTTATCAAATAAATAAATGACTGAATGCCTATCTATTACAAGCGAAAGGCCACGACTTCGTCCATTACAAAACATTAAATCAATGAAATTCCAAATTCATTCATTTCATCGTTACATAACATGTATTTTTATTTAAACTACACATTTCAATATTTTCCAAAAATTTTCATCCTGATAGAGATAGAGCCTGCAATAGCTAGATAAGTACTTCATTTTATAAAGGCTAAAAATGTGTCTATAGTAATAGCTGTAAGGTAGCCAATTACGGAGTTTGAATCGTGGTTACTTTGGAGGGTAGAAGGTTTTAAGGGTTCATTCAGACCATGATTGATGGTCTGGAATGAACCCTTAAAAGCAAAAAGCTTTTTTTGCAAGAATATTTTGTCATATCTATTAACTATGACCAATATTACCGTCCCGTACCGTTAGGAGTGGGTACGACAATAGTCTAACGGGCGAGGTTCAACATAGGCTTCGTTATTTATTATTACAATTACATAATTTTTCTTTTCGAACATAAGAATTCGAATCGAATTTATAGATACTTGCTTGATTCTATTCTATTGCAAATCCAATGTATATGACAATACAATGCACAAAAATAGATTTCCCGACATGGAAAACTGAATTTTCCCGTCTGCCGCACTCGCGGCACTGCGCTGTGCTGCACAGCCATGCGTCACCGAGCGCTGTAGATACTCGTAGACACTGGTCGAATGGAGCAACTATTGTAGAAAGTTATTTGTCCTGTCTCATATTGAAAATGCAGACTGTAGAAGTTTAACCATGCTTTTACATACCATCATTATCAATCTATTTTTAACGGCCTATAATCAACATCGTCGTCATCAACCCATATTCGGCTCACTGCTGAGCTCGAGTCTCCTCTCAGAATGATGTCAATAGTCCACCACGCTGGCCCAATGCGGATTGGCCGACTTCACACACGCAGAAAATTAAGATAATTCTCTGGTATGCACGTTTCCTCACGATGTTTTCCTTCATCGATTGAGACACGTGATATTTAATTTCTTAAAATGTACACAACTGAAAAGTTGGAGGTGCATGCCCCGGACCGGATTCGAACCCACACCCTCCGGAATCGAAGGCAGAGGTCATATCCACTGGGCTATCACGGCTCTATAATCAACATGGCCAATATCTATGATCAACATGGCCAGGCTTAAAGGAGGAAATTTATGGCGCATAGACCCATTAAAGTGCTCCAGTCTACTTTATTGTTATGAAAACTCTATGAAAATAATAATCTTTGAAATTAATTTCAATGATAATAATTAATCCAAAAAAGTCCAAATCAAAATTTCAATAACGCTTACTTATGTTAATTTAATTATACAGGCACTTTTTGAAACCACAGGTTATGTGATAATGGAGATAGTTAAAGTCGAAAACTTAAAGTTAAAATTACAAGGGTTCCAAACGTGCCTTGAAATTCAAATGAAAAACAACTGACATTTAATTTTAAGGGTATTTTACATTTTAATTAAAATTAACAAAGAGTAATTTTACTAACTATGTTTAAACGTTCGATAAAACATTAGGAGATTAAGGACTGAATTTCACAAAGCTATTCGATCTCATCTCTTGCAATCAGTGTGACGACTCCGCGGTTTGGTAATTTAATTGGTCTTTAAAAGTTTTAAAGTAAGAAAGACTGGAGATTAGCAAGACCAGAGATCGTAGATTTGATTCTGTTCATAAAATCTGATAAATTGATTATTAATAGAGTAGAGAAAGATATCTGATATAATAATTTATCTCTCTAATGAATTAACTCCGTAAATAAACAAACCTGAACCCTGATAGCATTTCGATCTACTAAGCTTTATGGAAATTAGATTATATACCTTCAGAACTGGTACTTTAATTAAAATAACAATTTGGCTATATTTATTATCTTCCAGAGTAACTGGGAAAGAAATCAACGTATTATCGGAGATAGCTCTAGAAGTAATTTATAGAGCTCGTTAAGCTCCGGAATTACTGCTGCGGAAATAAAAGAAAATCTTTAAGTTTACACATCGACCAAACCAATAAGCTCTCTGTTCCTGCAAACTTGGGCTTAGTTAAAGGCTGAAGCGATTTAAATTCAGCCTCAATCATGATTATTATCAGCTTATATTTTGTTGAAGAAATGAGTAACAATCTGGAGTTGGTAAGGTTTGCCTAAACGTCACCTTCTTGCTTTAGACAATCCAATAAAACCACTCAACAGAAGCTCACATTTATGTGTTGTCCCACCTACATTGTTATTCTGTGACGATGTTTTTGTAACTGGACAGTGTGAGTTTCGAGCTCGTCTGTATCTTTCTGTCAATGACGCTATATAGCGAGCGATAGCTAGACAAATTTGAAACTCACACTGATAACACACTCGTGAAAAATAGCGTTAGGTACTGATTTGTTGACGAAATAATTGGATTGTGTGAAAGAGGACATGTGTGTAAAAGGTGTGGATGTTGAGTTGACGAGTAATAGAGACGATTGGAAAAGATTGACATATTTTTCCGACCCCACTTAAGTGGGATAAGGGTAAGGAGATGATGATTAAAGAGTTTTACAATATAATACAAAACACTATTAAAAATTTATAAAAAAATGAAGGTGCGGGATATTTGAGTGCCCAAGCAACCGGTGGTCAGGGCTCCAGAGTGAGGAACCTCCTTACAATACGCTACGTAATATTCGACTCTTGATCCAACAGTTAAGTAAAAGCTTTGTTTTTCAATTGTTAATCAAAACTTTTCGGTATAAAACCATTGACTGAAACAACTATCGGAACAATAACAGTTGACTCAACATTCCACATGGCGGTAATCTCGTATATCACAATAACATTATTTGCCGTGGTTATGGCACAGTTTTCATTTAAACGCAATAAATCGCGTACCTCTTGTAGCTTGTCCGTCGTCGGCAAACAGTCAAGGTTTCTGTCTGAGGTTTATTGCGGCTTCTTCTGTCTATAGAGACATATTTTAATTATATTTTATGACGAATGAAAAATAATATTTTACGCGCAATATTGTAGCAACTTATATAACGGTCATTTATTTAAATATCTAAAAGAAATCTTAGTGTTGATGTCTCTTATTTTAAAAGAGTTCAGTGTAATAAAACCAACCTCCTTACTTTACAGGTTTATTTAAACTTTAAGCATCTGCATAAGAGTAAAATAACTTAATCCTTAATTTTAACAAAAATACTCCAAGCATATTAATAAACCACAAACAAAGTTAACTCCTACTTTGTCCTTTTTATACAAAAATAAAAACTTTCTAACAGCAGTTAAAAAACAGTGCGGAGGCTAACTGCTAAAACTAGCGAGCGAGCGAAAGGAGGTTTTTTGCACAACTTTTATTTTTACGACAAAAGCTGGAAATACAAAGGCAACTTTTCATGGAGGGGTAATGAAACTGTCGTACTTACGGCCCAAATATAGCCTTCCACTACACAAAGTGAAGATATAAACGAATTAAACTAGACAATTTCCTGCGCGTACCAACAGGAATGTGCCATAAAATGTATATTTTATTGCGCAAAGAATTATTACGACGGGGCTCTATTATATTCTCCACGTTACAAAGACTTGGTTAAGTTAGTAAGAAGCCGGTTAGAAAGAAAAGCAAAATAAAAATGATATATTGTTATGTACAAGAATGCAATCATGGCATGAACAAACATCGTTCCATCATTTTTATCATCATCAGCCTAGTATAAAGGCCTCTCGCATATGATAATGATTTTTGTATAGAACTACCACTTTGCTCCAAGTTGGCAAAATATAATAGTTTGAGTTACAAAATCAAATATACTTAATCAAAAGTTTATTATAATGACCTGAACTAATTTTTATATCAATGGTTGATTGCAATCTCGCCTAATGTTAAGTGTCGATGCAGAAAAAGATGGAAGTTGGCTTACTTGAAAGAGATACAAGTTTATTCTACTCATACCTCTGAACGGAGCCAATTTAGAAACTATAAAGTTCAAACCCAGGACCTCTATGTTGAGATCTCTCAATAAGTTCAAAGTTTTTATTAAACGCAAGCTTATTGAAAAGTCGCAAGTGTTAATGACTATTTAAATGACAAAAAAGCTTGGAAATGAAATGTATTACATGACTGGCTACTTATATACCGTTATGTAAAACGGTGATAAACTAAAAAAGAAAAAACCTGACAGAGATTGTTGTAGGCTCTTCTCGGATCGAGGCACGTATGGAACCCTCGTAAATTTAATTTTAAGTTTTCAACTTTTGACTATCCAAATCCATTCATCTAAAGAGGTCGTCAAAAACAATTGAAACGTGTTTAATTTTTAAATGAAAAATAAACCGATAAATCAGTAAAGAATTATGGTTACATTTACTACGTATCGCTTCATCATTAGCTATATTATTTTAGGTATTCATAAAGGAAAATTTTTGATATCAATAAAAAGAATCACTATCTGAAAATATTTTGTAGGACCCGAACGGTCTGTTGTTATGAATGTTGTTGGAGGCGAGATATCCATACAAATTGTTATAACCACCATGAAGACCATACAAACTTGGCACGTAATGACCATAGTTAGACAACAAAACCGCTAGCAAGGGATTTATCGGCAAGTGATTTGCATTGTTATATCTTATTGGAAGTTTCATAGGAACGTGCATGAAAACAATATCGTGGTTCTGCGAGTTTCGGCTATTTTGCCTTAAAGATATTTCGTAATTTCTTAAGTTATCATTAGTTCTTATATTGTAGCTCGCAAGAATGTCGAGGAGATTCGCTGTTAAGTTATTTTTTGTATTAAATGAATTTGATTTTGGTGTTTCATTGTTAAAATCCTCTTTATAAAAAAGCTTCTTGTCTGAGGCTGATTGATTATCTTCCTCTACATTTTCGTTAACCTTGTATGTTTCACTTGAAGCAACAGCGTCATTACTTTCATCTGTTTTATTGATCTTAGTATCAATCTTGATTGGTTCCTTTATTTCATTGTTTAAATTCAAAACAATGTTGGTATTTTCCAGTTTCTTTGCTTTGCGTTGCTGGTTTGATTTGGAATGATTATTTATTTTCCAATAAGGTACTGTATCTTGAACTGTTATGATTTCCTTTTTAGGAGGTTGGATTAATTTTATGAAGTCTGAAAATATAAATATAGAAACATCAAAAAAATTATGTTTCCTACTAAGAAACTTGAATTTTTAGGCAGTGAACTTTGAATTGACTAATTTAGGTGATGATGAAATCAAGGAAATGAGTTGACCGAACAAAGAAATTCAATTCAGACAAAACTATGGTAATCTGCTGGTGAGTACATAAATAAATATGTTTAATGAAAATGTGTACACATAACCATCTAACCCTGGGAAAGCATATTTTATGATAGGCCCCCGCCGAGACACTGTAAAACATCCATGTTCATGACACAAATATTTTGCAACCGATATGAATCAAACCCACGCTGTATACAGAAGGCGTTACTATCCACTCGTCAAATAACAAATATCCCAGTTTTAAGTTTTAATAATGATTTTTAGTGTTTATAAATCAATTTATTTAAATAAATTAATTATTAGATAGGTACCGTGATACTCATTGCCTTCTGTCGCAAGATTTTCGGTTACTGCCTGTAACTGAACATTATCTCCATAATTATCGTCTGCTGGTGTTTTATTTATTTCATTCAATTGAATGATTTTTAGTAAACGTTTGTCTCCAAAGTCATCGATCACAGTTGGCAGTTTGGGTGAGTTTTGCAATGTTTTCACAAACTGTACATTGGGCATTGTACTGAAGTCCCTCTGCAGTTCCAGGACTTTTTCAATTGACGTGGGTTTCCAGCCATTGTCCGGGTAAACATTTCCGACGTAGTTTGCGCTCACAAAGAAACAAGTCGCCTGAAACAAAGATAAATTAATTATATTGCGGGATTGGTCATTTATTTAGTCGTCAGAAGACTATGAAAGGTTGTTTTTGTATGTACATTGTACAGGGTTCATTGTAACCCTTTGTTTCTTGTGTAGTATCCACGTAGTACGTTATTTATCCAAAAAATGGGTATTTGAAAATGGGTATTTTTTATTGACATAGGTAAACTGAAGAAATATATTAGTATATAATTCAATTTTGTCAAAAATATCTATCTTTCTACTTCAAAATATCTCAGAAACTAAAGCTAAACTAAAGTAAAGTATGTTACAATTTACTTACAGTTAAATATACAAAATACACGACCATATTGAGAGAGTTAAAAGGTGACTTAAGGGAACACTGGACAGAATGTGACGAACATCTGAGGAGTAGTAACTCGTATGTCACGGGTCACGGTACAGTAAGTACTTACCACTTAACCTAACAATAAGTAAAGCTAAAACTAAACTGGAGACAATTTAGCATGTTTTTCAATTATTGTGATTCCGGTCATTTCCACACTCACTGAGTTTCATATTAACTGAGTTTTTATTTTTAATTTTCACTGTTTCATCACACGACAGTCAGGCTTTGCAGAAAACTTAGGTATACACCTATCACTAAGATGTACTATATCTATCACATCTTTCAGCTTTCGTTTTCTCCTTATTTTAAACTTCAAATTATAGTCTGTATACCAAAACATATAAAGAAATGCTATTGTGACGCTACATCTGCAGACGAATCGTTGGTCGTGCTGTATCTCAAAAACTAGAACAAACAACAAAGTTAATGGTCAAACTTTAATGATCTCTACTAGGGAAAGGTTGCCACGAAATGATCATGAGCTGACAAAGTTTGAGTTTATGTAATGACAAATGTCTGTCCACCACAAAATTTTACAAGAGTTACAAGTTTAATTTTTTAGTTTTTTAAGTTTCTAGTACGATACCTTACCTTCTTCTTCTTCTCATGCAGCGAAATTCTAACCTAAGGCATAGTTGTTTAGGCTCATGCGACTGTGATTTGAAAAGTGATCAGAAGTTGTTCGACCTAATTTTAATCACTATTTGACATTCACACTGAAACAAACTGAACAAAAACCACCCTTGATGGGTAATTACCCTTAATTTGTCGTCCCTGTATCAAATATCTATCTAACACCCACCGTTACAAGGTGTGAATTTTGTGTCTTTGTGTAAATAACATAATATAGACAGAAAAAACAGATAAACTCCTTAATACAAACCTCCTATTTGTAACAATAACCAAGTTTAGAGTAGTTTGCACCAGTCTAAACGCCTTACAGTCGTGTCTTAATTGCCTCTCTGTGCAGACACGGGATTGCTTTCAACTGCAATGGACACTTAGCTCTCCTCAGCTCACACTTTCACATTGCTACTATCCGATAACTTTAAGTTATTTTTTTTATTTAACCTGGCTATAATAACCTTCATTATAAAGCCTAGATAGTTATTTAAAAAACATTGACATTATTGGTTCAAGAATGACGATAATTGTTGGACTTGTCGTAAAAGTCAAGCCGCCAGGTTACAGGGCACAGTTTTCCTAATCTGTACTATGACGACCTCCGTGGTGTAGTGGTATGTGCGGTGGATTTACATGACGGAGGCCCTGGGTTCGATCCCCGGCTGGGCGTATTGAAGTTTTCTTAATTGGTCCAGGTCTGGCTGTAAAAAACTAAGACGTACCGCCAAGCGATTTTGCGTTCCGATACGATGTCGTGTCTGAAAGGGGTGTGGATTTTCATCCTACTTCTAATAAGTTAGCCGTCTTCCATCTTAGATTGCATCATCTCACCTTATGGTAAGTCATCACTTACTTATCATCAGGTGAGATTGTGCTTGACCACAATATGTGGTAAGTCTTATGCCTATGTTGGTTTCTACGCGGCATCGTACCGGAACGCTAAATCGGAGCACGTTTTACCGGTACATACGATACTTACAATCAGACCACATCTGAGCCAAATTAGAAAAAAATATAAAATACTAAAATGACCCGAGCTGGGATTCGAATTTAGGACTTCTGTTGAATCAGAGAGATCGTCAAAAACTCGTGAAATAGAAAGAAAATCAGTTAAATAACGTGAACGTTTTATTTAATCAGAATCGACCGTTAAGTCTACAATTTTCTCTCTCCATATCTTCAGTGACTTGAAGTTCGCTCCCGGCAGAGTGACCTCATGCTGTGTGCCCGCGGGACGGTGCTGTGTGTCCGGGGTACGATGCTGTGTGTCTGGGGGTCGATGCTGTGTGTCCGGGGGTCGATGCTGTATGTTCAAAGTGCTTTCTGATTCTTTTATACTTTCTGCCCTCTTTTCACTTCGAGTTCTGAATAATTAAAATTGAAAATATATTTTAAACAGTTATAACATTGATTACGAATAATAATAGGCATTGGAGCTAAATAAAATCTGAGAGTTCAAACCCCATCCGTTAATGTCGTATGTTTTATTAGCCTTTACGCTAAATTGTAGGGAAAGGGGAGAATAATATTAAAAGCGAGTCTTTCTTTATTGTATACCCAACATTAACAATACAAATTTTATTAAGTAACTTATTGTAGTAGTAATTTTATTAAAACTTTTATTATATGTGTAGCAAGCAGCATTTATTATAATAAGTAGGTTCCAAAGTACCTACATGAGTAGGTAAAAAATAGTTAATACCTGCCATAGTTCTTATCAATAAGATTTCCGACTTCTTTAATTTGATTTCTGGATTTCATTTTCGTTTTAAATTTACAATTATAATGTAAATTAAATTCACAAACTGACGGAAAGTTACTACATATAGTTTTCTAATGAACAATGTAGTAACGTAATTTAAAATAACAATTTAAATTTTACCGTGCCATCTATCTGTAGTTGTAAAAATATTTTTTGCGCCATCTAGAATCACGTGTCTAAACTACAATGTTCCACGGACTGTGTTCATGTGCTGCACCGTGAACTCTCATACCCCACGCTGTAGTCTTCTCTAATGTCACTAGATGGCACTTTGATAATACTTACAAACTGTAAGGTTTTAGTGTATTTTATGATCATTTTAAAGATTGAATTGCAGACTTTAAAAAAGTCTTTGTACTATCTATAATCTAATATTATAAATAGACTGCAGCACTTACCATAATTCACATCCATTATGTGAATCTAAAAATATATACTTAGAGTGCCACAAAGTTACTAATACTAATATAATACTGTAGCCAAGTAGTGAAGGCCCTCAGGATGCATTCACTTTCACTCAAAGGGTTTTTCCTTTTTGGTGTACATTTTTTTGTACTTTTCCAAAAAATGGAGTACTATTACAGCTGGAGTCTGAACATTTTGATCGTACTCTTATTTGAACTAACCTTTGATTTCAACGAAAGCGAAGAAATCATTATCGACCCATATTCGGCTCACTGCTGTGCTCGAGTCTCCTCTCAGAATGAGAAGGGTTAGGCAAATAGTCCATCACGCTGGCCCAATACGGATTGGCAGACTTCAGACACGCAGATAATTAAAATAAATCTCTGGTATGCACGTTTCCTCACGATGTTTTTCCTTCTCAGTCTGGGACACGTGATATTTAATTTCTTAAAATGCACACAACTGAAAAGTTAGAGAGATCAGATTCGAGCCCACACCATCCGGAATCAGAAGCAGAGGTCGTATCCACTGAGCTATCACGGCTCCATGATAAAGGAATCATCATTTCATCATTATCAACCCATATTCGGCTCACTGCTGAGCTCGAGTCTCCTCTCAGAATTAGAGGGGTTAGGCCAATAGTCCACCACGCTGGCCCAATGCGGATTGGCAGACTTCACACACGCAGATAATTGAGAGAATTCTCTGGTATGCAGGTTTCCTCACGATGTTTTCCTTCACCGTTTGGAACACGTGATATTTAACTATTTAAAATGCACACAACTGAAAAGTTAGAGGTGCATGCCCCGGTCCAGATTCGAGCCCACACCCTCCGGAATAGCAAGCAGAGGTCATATCCACTGGGCTATCACGGCTCCATGATAAAGGAATAGTCCTCGCAAATCAGAAGGTAACAATCACCGTTATATGTTGTTGTGTAACATGCATGTTGCGACACCTCATCGTGATGCTCAATAGCTCATCCTTTCTCTCGCGCTACTGTGTCAATAGTTGCCAACATACAGCATAGCCTGTGAACCCCAGACCTTCGTCATTTTATAAAAGCTGAAAGTTTGTCAGCTCATGCTCCTACTATAAGTAAGTGCGGTAACCAATTATACAGTTTGGACCGTGGTGGCTTTAGGAGGTAGCAGGTTTTAAGGATCCAGACCCTGAACCGTCTAAGTATAAAGTGTGATTTTTTTATGTTTTCCTCGGTATATAATTATAAGAAATGATATTCCCAGTCGCCAGTCTCTTAGCTTTGCGCTAAACCTTTCAAAAACACTACTTAATTTGAAACTAAAAGGGTCTCTAAAGGTTGCGATTAGGTCAAACGTCTGGCGAATGGGGATATCATTTATTATATTATGCTGATAAAAAAAAATTATACTTTATTCTTAGGTCAGGAGTCTGGATCCTTCAAACCTGTTATCTTCCAAAAGCTACTACGGTCCAAAGTCCATAGTTGGTTACGGTACTCATTTAAAGTAGGAGCATTAAATAATATTAAATGACGAAGGTCTGCCTACCGCTGGCTTTCCGTCTATTCAATGCAATATATTTGTCACAATCAATACTTATTATAAAACAAATTGTCCTTCAATGCTACTGTCTTGTGTGTTTTTCATTTACCCATAAGCTCGGTAACGAACGGATTTGTTTTTCATCAATAAAATAAAATATAATATTGATTCATGTGCAAAGTTTAGTTTTATAATTTATAAAGATTTTGTGTAAATTTGTTGAAATACTTGATGACAATAATTAGTGAACTTGTCGGAAAAAGTTAATCCCTTGAAGTATAAAAAAACAATGCAAGCTAGATATGGGTTTTATAAAAGGGCTCCACGCAGACCAATTCGCCGGCGTCTGCTAGTTTATACCAATATCTCCTTTTTTTAGGAAAAAGGTGGAATTTCAAACTTTCATACACACTTTCAACCCCTATAAAAATCATGAGAAGATTATCCTTATAAAAAACACAACAAGAGGAGATATAGAGCTTATATCCACCACGCTGCCCCAGTGAGGGGTGGCTGGTATGTGACTATTTATCCCACTACTATATACACGAGAAAGTTAGTACGGTTGTCTGGTTGTTTGTTACTCTTTCATATTAATTCTACTGAACTAATTAGAATGATATTTAGATAAATCCTAGATTAACACATAGGTTACTTTCATCCGGACCGTTATGGTTTCCGTGGAGAGACCTATGATGCTGATAGTGAAGTTATCGTGGACGGGAAGTTATACAAGCCCGGTAGCCAGTAATGTGGCGTGCAATGCCATTATACCGTCATCGAATGTAGCGAATGACATGTCACAATCCGTCAAATAGCCCGCAGGTGCAGGAAGCCTCACATCACTAATGTCACAGCCCGCCGGCCGCCATTGTCCGTACCTTGCGACACTCGAGTACGATTCGGTTATCGCTATTTTCCGTATGGACTTAACCTGCATTGAGTATTTACAGAGCAGATGTGGTGTGTCAAAAAGATTTAATAGTGTGACTTAAAAAAATAGCAAAATTTCTCTCTGTTTCTGTATGGTGACAGAAAGGTCTGGCTCATTTTTTGTGATCAGCCTGGCTGTGCAGCCAGTATTTTTACCACAATTCAATGTGGGTATAATTTGTATAGTTATTGGGATAAGTTAGAATAAGTTCCTTATCGTATTCTTTTTCAATTTCAGTTAGTAAAAAAAGAATAGTGTAATTTTTCACACACTTTCAGTTATTAAAAAAAATAGTGTAACTTGATAAACTTTGAAATAATACATCTATCTTTAATAATAATAATAGCATATCGATAAAACATGGACCACAATGCCGCCGACGTGCGAGCGTTTAGTTAGAAGATTGGTGCCATTTTGAATTATTACTGCAATCCAATGCGAGTTAGCGGTATAAGGGCTTAATGTTTAACTCCGTAATTGCTACTTTCAAATGTTAATAATATCAATCGGAACCAAGGTCTCAACGTATTCCCCGAGGTACGATGATGTAATACTACCAACTGTACTGAACACTAATTGGATGAAAGAAAAGTAAATATTTTCTTGCCCAACCTACGACTCGAACTCAAGACCTCATCATGTTTTATTTGTTAACCACTGGACTAAAGATGCAGTTATTGTCGATAGCTTTAAAACAATCAATGAATATTGTTGATTTGCAGGTGGTATCAACAGCTTCATAAAATACTATAGAAGAAGGCAAATAGATCTTACATCACGTATGTAAAGCTTGCACTGATGCGATGATGATTGTAAGTCATTACTTATTATACTTATAGGTATGTGTATATGTACCAACCAGTCAAGGTCATGTTTATTTAATGACTAGCGTAAATTAGGAGCATCTTAACTTTCGTTTATTCATTACTAGCTTATGAGCGTGAATTTATTTATACATTGTGTGCCATGGCACAGCATTGCCTTTTTCTTAATACATAGAACTATTTCGGTATAAAGTTAATATTAATTACTATTCTAGGAGATTAAAACTTAATAGTTCACTAAACGAGGATCGAATTATAAGTCTCAAATTAAGTTTAGCTCCTGTTTCGAGGTCCTACGAGTACAGGAGTGATAATATTTTAGTAGCATTTTGTGATAATATTTTTACAGTGTAACAGATCATAAAAAGATGGTGGATGGTTTCGTTTTATCGAGACAGATTCTAATAAATGATATTTAAAATCGCGAAAAAATAAATTAGAATGTTTCTCTATGTTTATATAGGTGGTTCAATGCTAATTTAAATCTCAATTATGTGTAGATTTAAATTTAATAATATAATTGGTATAAACATGCAACCGTTGATGTAGTAATGTCATCAGCTGCACAAAAAGGTACATCATGAAATAGCTAAAATAAGCTTAATGATAATGTTTTCACAATTGCCCTTTGAATGGTAATGGTACGGACGGATGATTTAGTTTTAATGTTATTTGTATATTTGTATAATATGATTAACAGGGCTAGGATGAATATCGGCAGGGCCAACATTTATTGCATGTTCGACTATGTTTGTTATGAAATGGAATAATCATAATTCGAAATTTGATAATGATAACGCAGTGATCACTGCTGTACATGTTTTTTTATGGCATCAGGACAAAGTCTTTTTCAAAAAGGTATTATATGTTTAGAAAAAGATATTCCAAGTGTATACTTAGGTATACTAATTGGTGACTACGTTAAATATAAAATGGCATTTAATCACTAGACCAACGATGCAGTTATATAAAAAAAAAATCATATTATTGTTGATTTTCAAGTGGTAAAAACAGCTTTCAAATTTGTTAATGAACATAAAATAAGCATAACTAGTTTACTACAAATATTAAAGAAAAGATAAATATAGAGCCTGAAATTAGCAACCTATTACGTGTTCATTTGTAATTGTGTCAAAATTATATCTTCACCCCAGAAATTCGTCGTAAAAATAAGCACAATATGTAAGGCATGGCAAAAGTACGACAATAGTACGGTGGTAGGCGGGAACCGAACACAAGATCCTCAGGTTTAAGGCCCCTTTACTGTAAAGATTTGAAGGCAAACATTGTAAACAAAACACAGTGTAACTGAACCACTTCCCAGCAATGCTGCCTACATCCGCTGCTACCTGCGCGACATTTCCGCGCTTCCGGTTTTCGGACGCCTCTTACTTTCGCGGGTCGTAAGGTTATGTCATAGAGCGACGCAACCGCGCACAGAGAAGGCTTGACATTGTTTTATAGTTTACAGTAATAATTGGCGCAACACGCAGACCGTGAACTATACCCATGTGATCTACTGCGGACAACCATTAAGGGCGAGTCCAGACTACTCGGTCTTCTTCAGCGGTAGTATCTAGGGCGATGTGGGTGGCGTTAGAAGCGCTCGTACTTTAAGCTACAAATAGAATATAATGGAAGTTCTCTTGTCCATGAGGATACTTAGTTTGCTTCACAGTTACGTTGAGGTAACTCAGACTGATTTACGTATAAAAGAGGTATCTTCGTCTTCTTCTTTCTTCTGGGCCGTTTCCGCACTTAGCCATGTGATTGGCCGTTGTACATGTAATCCTTGATGTAGGTTCCCGCTGGATTAACTCCATCCAGCCGAGCTCGCTCCAGAAGCTTAATAGGCCGCCCAGATCGCCGTAAAAGAGGTATATTTATTGCACAACCACAAAACATTGAATTGGTTCGGTTTTTGAGTATTGTAGTAGTAATAGTTTAGAGTAAAATATTAAATTAATAAACCTAAGCATTTATACCACTTTTATACTACGTGTATACTATTTTTCTGACCAAGTGGGCTTGCATTTTGGATGGCGAGGTTCCCTAGTTGTTATGTCGCACAGGTTATGTCAGCATGCATTGATGTAATACAAAAGAGATTGTCCGCCATTAACGTAAAATTTTGTTAATATTACTCAAATTTTATGTCATCTATCAACTTAATAACTATATTTTCATTCTACTATCCTTCATAGACCATGCATAACACGTATTAGGTATAACTCAGTGTTATTGCTTATCCAATCGTTGGTCTGTCCATCGAATGTGATTTTAATTACAAGTGCTCGGGTTGTGTCATATCTCAGAGTGTTCATATGCAAAATGTCAACTACGTTCCTTGCCTCTCTAAATATGTCGCACATATATAATTATTACTAGCGATTACTAGCGGTCGCTAGCGACATCGTCCGATGTCGAGAAAATCGATGCTTTCATTGGATGTTAACATTTTTTTTCAAAATAAAATGGCTTAAGTATCTACTTTATACTTAAAAGATACATAGATGCCATTGCACAAGAAGGATTCAGTATTTTAAATGAGAGCTTCTAGGAATCTTGACTTTTTTAGTCTTAAAACATGTTCAGAGTTACATGAAAATACGATCAAGATTCTTCGAGTTTAGAAAGACAAGCGGATTCAACAAAGCCCTTCTTGTTTTATATTATGTATAAATAAACATTAACCCAATTATAATGTCAATGAACTCGTTTTAATGTTCATAAGTCACCGTTTTAGCGAAAAGTTCAGGAGGAATCATCGAATAAAAACCAAGGAACAGTTAATTATTAACAGTTAAACATAACCAGAGGTAGGCGCACGCACAGTATTGCATACGATTAACTGGAACACAATATTAATTAGATGTTTCTCACGCACCGGCCGGTTATTATCAGTTTTTATGTAAACCACTGTACGAGTATGTAATCTAGCAAATAAGTGAACAACTAAAGGTAATGGGTTTGTGATAGGCATGAAAGTTTGTTAGCCCATGTTGCTTAGGGTACTAAGTACGGGTAGCTGATTATGGAGTTTGGAACAATGTGACTTTAAGCCCCCTTTAAAGCCAAAAAGATCCAAACTGAAGCAACAACAGTAGATCAAAGGTCCAGATGCTCAATTGTGTAAAACGTATTTTTTATAGTTCCTACGGAACACCATGAGGAATCTTATCTCCAATCCTTTGACCCACAGGCAACCCTTTGCTACAGATCCATAGCGTTTGTAACTTATTTAGCATGTGTGGCTAATTAAGAAAATTCTCTGGTATGCAGGTTTCCTCACTATGATTTCCTTCACCGTTTGCGACACGTGATATTTAATTTCTTAAAATGCACACAACTGAAAAGTTGGAGGTGCATGCCCCGGACCGGATTCGTACCCATACCCTCGGAATCGGAGGCAGAGGTCATATCCACTGGGCTATCTCGGCAGTATTATACGGTACTGTATTTTAGACGTCATATTTCTAGATCAATAGCATATGAATCTGTAACGCTGTCTAATTGCCCAAGAACAGTTTGCTGATGATAAAGACTTTAAGAAATAATCTCAATTTCATCATCAGCTAATACTTATATGAGCCCATTTAAAACTAATGGTTAGATATAAATTAGTCAGTGATTAATCACATTCTTAATTTGAATATATTGCAACGTGTTTCTTAGATAGTGGTAGCAAATTAACTAAAACTCTCTGTTTCTCAGTCTTGCTAAAATGTTACATTATCATTTTGTATTGCGTAAATATAAATGGTGCTATATTAAAAAAAATTTGCAAGTTGACCCTAGGGTTAAATCTGTCACGTTAGACCTCATTTCGAAAATATTAAATTGAATAAATTTGGCCTAAAATGAAATCAAAGTAGCGATATATATTTTTTTCCATTCTACAGCGTATAAATTAAGCGATCATAAATAATTTTGATTTTTATACTCTTGAAAACTGTACATATAAAAATACATACTAAATAAATATTAAATACATTTAATAAATAACATTGAAAAAAATTCAATCTGATAGAATTTAAGAGTAGTAGATCTATTTGTGAGCTCGGAATAAAACGATTAGCATGCATCCATATTATTTACCATGGATATCCACCATCTGCGCCGGTACCATGGATATCCATGGTTACAGGCCTCAGTTGGACCATTTTAGGATAACACAATGTAGGAGGTGTGTTTGATGTAGTCAATCAAAACCGGTTTATGATTATTTAATTCAATCGTACAACTTTGATGTATTAATAAAATCTCTTGTTTTAGGAGGCACGGAGAAAATACCTAAAATAACGCTCAAAGCTAATCCAGACTTAGATATTATCTAAGGCTATCTAAACATGATACGTAAGTTGTAAAATTTTTCATACCACTGGCAAAACATTTATTATAACTTTGATAAAATTAATTAATTTATTACAAAAGTTTCCGGCGCTTCCAACAATAAAAATACTAGCTAATTTTTGATTACGTACGTTTTTGATTAAATTAATTAATAGAATACAAAAGCGGTGTTATAATGATAGTCGCACACTTGCGTAACATTATTATAAAATGTGAATCAAAGGCCTAGAATTAAGGCCATTTCACTTTTAACGGCAACCGGTTCGTGTAACATCTAACTAAGAATTCGTAACAAATCATACTTAACTACGCGGGTGATGTACGATTTCGACAAGGATTCCGCGGACATGCGACAAAAAGGTCTTGTTTATTAAACTTGAGACAAAAATGTATTGTTCTATTAAATTTGTAAAAGAAATGTCTTTCCTATCTAACTGAAGACAAAAAATGTCTCTATTATTAAATCTTATTCATTAATACAGAATATGTAATAGTAAAAGTTCTCATAAAAGTAATGATGCTTGGATTATGACTCGTAATAAATTTTTGAATAAAAATCCTAGGCTAGTCTAAATTAAGTTCCCGAACCATATAAACACGCCACTAATAAACAACGTGGCTTTCAATTGTTTAAAGAATTTTCAATATAGGTTTAGTAGATCTACTAAATCCATTTTGAAATTTACAACTTCACAAACTTACAATGTTTATCTTGTAATATTACTAAAGATGATAATATTGTGTACTGCGTACAAATCCGATCAGTAGTTTATTCGAGATTGAGTAACAAACATCCAAACTTTCACAATTATAATGTTAGACAGATAAGACGGTTTAAATGTCGTTCGAGTCTCTTAAAGTCTGATGTCAGCTTACGCCGGCTTTCCCGTTTGATTAACGGAATATTTGAATATGAACGAACTACAAAGAACTCTAGGATTATAATATTTTAATTAAAATACGTGACGGCACCTGCGTAACATGATTACGTAAAATAACGACCAAATAATATTAATGAACTTCACGATAGCTAGGAGGAGTTTCGATCATCTTTATTTTTAACCGACTTCCAAATAGGAGCAGGAGTTATGATCGTATGTATCGTTATCGTATCGTTGTGTGTATGTCATATAAGTATGTTCACCGATATTAATAAGAATTTTTAAAATCACATTAATCACAATTGGTTGTTTTGACCACACAAAAACAATTTTTTTTTTACTTTGACTCTCTGGATCACAAAAATATCGTTGAATATGCCATCTCGTAGAGTAGAGAAAGTAAATCTTGTTAGTCGTAGATTTTCGCTATCCAGTTCTATTTCCTGTGTGGCGGCTTCCTGAAGAAGAATTTTATCATAAAGAGGCTCTCTTTCTCTAACTCCGCTAACATTTGACCCTTCCGGTTTCGTTGTCCATAACCAAAATGCCCTGCTCTCAACTCCGAACCACTCATCTCGTCCTGCTTTGCGTTTAAATCCCCATTACAATATTAGATTATGAATTAAAAAATTACAGTAACTATTGGATAGAAGCAGGCGTTACTTTGCGGAAGTTCATCATGAATAGATAATAATTTATTTATTTTGCTATCATACGCGAAAAGTGCAATTGCACGTCGTAGAGTCAACAGAGGATGCTCCGGTTTCGGGGTGAAACGTACGTAGAGAGTATTTTGCCTGACCTGGGTGACGTTGTCGCATGGGTTCGTCGGCTTTTCGTGGAAGATAGCAAAATAAATAAATTATTATCTAATATTAAGTGTTAAAAAAGTTTGTGATGTACATCTGTGCACTCGGTACGTGCAATGAACACGGCGTGAGATACTCGTGCATGAATTTACGCAAGCATTACATTGCTAACTCGTTCGTTTGTTTTTATTAACCTGTCCAGATAACTGCTCATAAATCTGCGTTACCTGCTACTTTGATATGAAGCCAATCTACAGAGTGTAACTGTTTTGCTCGCCTCATACAGAAGAAAATATATTACCAATTTGTCCGTTGAGGCAGACAAGTAAATACTAATCTAATAATGGCCTATATCAATATTAAATTCAAAGTTTCATTACCACGCTTTTATAAAGCCAGTTTTTGGGTTTAGGCTGATGTGTTTGATTTTTTAAGGTTTCCACTCCGAATGTTTAAGACAGACGACTTAATTCTCTTCATTGAGGCACGGATCGGCGAGAAGTTTTGTCCTTGACTACGATATTACCTGATGTTAAGCGACGATGCAGTCAAAGATGGAATCGGGCTTACTTGGAAGAAGTACAAATTTATTTTACCCATACCTCTGACTGTTTCTACGAAGCATCATTTCTTTGCTGTTTAAGTGGCCACGTTAGCTAGCCACGGATGATGTACCACCGGACCTGACCTTAGCCAATTCATAAAATATATCCTAAATTGACCCGAGCTTGGATTTGAATCCACGATTTCTCTGTTGAGAATCATAGCATTACCAGCTGCGCCAGAGAGGTAGTCAAAACTTCGAACCTCTGCACCTATGCGAATATCTTTAATCAAACACGAAAGCACTAAACAGCGCGCTGATCAATCGAATAATTTCCATTTTACAATGACCTTTCTCAAAACGTGTTTGTGTGAAAGTTTCCGTCACGAGCGACACATACATACATACATACATACATGCACACATCGCGCTCTGTTTCACTTCACGACATGTGGTTTTGGAGAACTTTTATACACTTACGACCCACTTGCGAAAATGTTAACAACGTTGACCCGTTGGCAATCCGACATTTAACCAACATTTGGTCAAACTACTGTTAATTTCATCCGGCTAATTTTGTAATATGGATATTAAACTTACTTAAATGTTAATGTTTAATTAAGTCTACTTATCTTTTCTTGAAGATGAACAATTTTAAGTAGATACAAAAACCGTTAATGATTTCGATGGCATTTCTACATAAATGTAATGATTCCTTGAAGGTATTTTAATGTTTATTAAACTAATGCACTTTACACTTCACTATCTATTTTCAAAGATATTCATAATGATAATAGAATAATAAAAAATAGATTTATAATTTTGTTCAATGTAATTGTTTAAGTTAATATAAGTAATTGTAAATAAACCGAATAATGAAATAAATTATAAATGAAAAATCGTCTAAAATTTGCTCATGCTGCCAATTATTTAACAGTAATTATTTTTAAAGAACGTTAATCAAAATACTCCGATTCCGGAGAGAGTGGGTTCAAATCCGGTCCGCAATACTCGTCTCCAACACTTCAGTTGTCAGCATTTTAGGAAATTAAACATCACGTGTCTCAAACGATAAAGGAAAAACATCGTGAGGAAACCAGAGATTTTTCTTGATTTTCTGCGTGTGTGAAGACTGCCAATTCTCATTGGGCCAGCCTGGTGGCCTATTGACCTAACCCCTCTCATTCTGAGAGGAGACTTGAGCTCAGCAGTGAGCCGAATATGGATTGATAATGATGAAGCAAAGTAATAAAATGTCGATGTCATTAATTTTGATATGTAAACAGAGAAATGGAAAAAATACTTAAAACCGACTAGTCCAATAAAGCCCCGCACCATATTGGTAATATAATATGTGCAAAAAACTAAGTGCAGTGACTTGACCTAGATTTGAAAAAAGAATCATCAAATAAAAAAACACGTTAAAACAAAATTTTGTAAAACGATATAAAATGTAAAATCCATGTTAATCATGATATGCGAAATAAATGAAAAGATGCAATAAATAAATTATTACCTAATGATTGTTTACGTAATATTATTTTGAGTTTAATCTAGGCATAATGCAAATTTTATAGTAATCGCATAGTAATGGATCAGACGCGCCGCTCGCTGGCGCAGAGTTCGACAAACTCCAGTCGCAGCGCGAACCGTCCGACTAACGCGCGGGCATTTTGAATTTATAAAACTTTTATAATTCCGCAATTTTGAATTTGACGCTTTCTGACGAGAAACTCGGATGTCAAATTTAGTGGAGCGTGTCTTGTGTGTGTGTGGATTTGTTTTGTTCACAAATTTTGGGTAAGATTTTTCTTTTTTTGGTTGTTAAATTATTTATTTTTTTGAGTGAAAGTAATGATGTTTTCTTTTGAAATATAAAGGGTTGAACCACAAAATGATTTTTATAATTTATTAACAATATTATCCTAAAACTCCGGTGTTTAAATTCTATACCCAATACTTGTTTGCCGCGCTAATCTCAGAAACTGCTGGTTCGAATTAACAATTTTAGTGTAGTATAGCCTAATAATTAAGGAAGGCTATAGGGCTACTGGCTATATAATATCAGGCTATGCATGCGATAAGTTTACGCAAGTAAAACCGTAGGGAACAGCTAGTTATTTATAATAATTAAATCGAAATGAAATGTTATTTTCGGTATATTATTTAAATAATTGTGACATATTATTGAGATACAGTCAATATCTCTCAAACATTAACACGAGTACAGCTACATATATCTTAAATAATACTTATTGTAATATTTCTTTTTAGTAATACGCAAGTTACGAAACGTACCTATACTTAGCTTCTGAAACTGATTTTAATATTTTTTGGGACACCTATTTTTCAAATCGTGTTTTGAGTATATTTTAAGTAAGAAAAAATACAATTATATTTGCTGGGCAGTGAAACATTATATAATTTTTAAAATCACTCTTTTAGTAATATTTATGCATTAAGCCAAATAAAATGTAGTATTTTTTTTAAATTGTCGGACATGGGAAAGTAGTAATAATTACGTTGTAGTTTTTATTTATAACCAGATGCACCTACTTTCTCTGAACGCAATGATTTTTTATGTTTTAGTACGCAAATACTACCATTGACTCATTTCTTTACTGTGATAAATGTGTTTCTAGTAGAGACAACATCGTTCTGTATGAGATGACCTACTTCAACTAACGACTGTAGTGATTTATGAGTTTTAAGACGATTACAAGATTATCTGGAGAAGTGCTACGATCACGTTTACCAATAAGCTTAGCTTCCGCACAGCATTGCTAACTTTGCATTTTTTAGTATCAACATGGAAATCTGTTAATGACATACCCGACTTATTTAAGGAGAAGGAGGGTTTTGTGGGACATTTCCAATAAAACCTCCTTATTACCTCTTAGAGCATTTGGGCTCTTGGGGCAACCAGAACCTACCAGGTTCTGGTTAACATTTTATAGCCTAATCCAGGACTTATTATAATCTTGATTTGAGGCTAAATAGGTTGACCAATCTGATGAGGTCCTTAACAGGTAGGTATACTTAAAATTATACTTATACTTAACATTATAGCGTATCCCTATAGCGAGAGTACAACTGCCTGGTTATGTTTAGATATGAGAGATACTTTTCCACTAAAGACCAGGTCTACCACCTACTTGTTTCATCATCCAGTAGAATGCAACAGTAACGATGATACAAATCGACACGTTAGCAAAGCGAACAATTATTTACGCCTTAGTTAGCAATTACTCATTACGCGTCTGTAGCGCACTCACTGCGAGGTAACACGGTGTTACGCATCCTACTGCCTCTGCCACATTATTACCTCTATGTTTTATCGATTAGCCCAGTGAATATGATCTCTTTCTCTGATTCCGGAGGGCATATGTTCGAATTAGGTCCGGGGCATGCACCTCTATCTTTTAAATTGTGTGCATTTTAAGAAATTAATTATTATGTGTCTCAAACGGTGAAGACATCGTGAGGAAATCTTAACCTTACCTGAGAATTTTCTTAATTATCTACGGGTGTGAAGTCTGCCAAAACGCATTGGACCAGCGTGGTGGACTATAATATTGGCCTAAACCCCTCTCATTCCGAGAGGATTGGAGGCCGCTGGATCAGCTTCCATCTTCACACAGGAAGTAAAACTATAAGAAATGTAAACAGTAGTTGTTATCAATTGTAAATTATAATACTGTATGACTTTTTCAAAAGAGCAACTGTTGAGTTTCTTGCCGGTATCTTCTCAGCAGAACCTGCCTTCCGAACCGTTGGTAGAATCTTTAAAATAGTCAAATAGTCAACTGACTTGTCAAAAGTGCTTGTAAACTGAGCCTACTTGAAATAAATGATTTTTGATTTTGATTTTGATTTTGAGGTGTCCGAATATAGGTTGATGATGATGTTTTATCTATAATAGTTAGTTAACGTCCCCTAAGAACGAATTTTGCGACTGAGCTGGATTAAAGAAGTCTAAGGGTGGATGAAGTCGCCGGCTCCGCTAGTGCATATAAAATTAAATTCTTTTGCAAAATATAAAGTGGCTATGTCATTTAAAATGGTGCTTATGATACTGGCATCTATAGGCTATGATAGAATAAAAAACTTACACTACATAAAACCTGATGACTACGAGGTAACCTCTTTTAAACACTACGTTCATAAGTCGCTTGCAGCCAATGACTTCCTGCAACTTCCAAGTCGTCTGTCCATCCCGTTTGAGCATAATCAGCCTATTTTAACGACCACACTACAGATATTAGACCATTTTCGTTATAGCATTTAGAGCTTAAGCTCCCGCGCCTTACCTGCTCTAATTATGACTTAACACCTCAGCATTGTATTGCATTGCTGCGAACATAAGCCTAGGTTTTAGATAAACACATTCCTACTACAAGGTACAGCCCTCCTTGCTCCTATTAGAGATGTTTTGGTTCTTACGCCCACCATGCTGTACTGCACATTGGCTGGCTCAAGGTAATAATGTATAATTTGTAACCATCCCTTTATAATTATACCAATGTGTGTAATGCTTTAGAAGCTCCTGCGCCTCCTCATTTGCCATAAATAAAATTGTCTAACTGAAATAATAAAGTATAATGCATTTCCAACCAGACATTAATAACGATTTCTTGCCATTTACAAGTTGCGATTGTAAAACAAAGGCGCATTAGCACGTCGCCCGGGGGAGGCGGCGGGTAGGGCGGGGGCGGCGGGAGCGGCGGGGGATACGGGTAACGGGTTCGACTCCCGTTACGATTATCCGCCACGGTTCATTGGGGTGCTTAATTATTTCGATCCGCAGAGAATGTTATACGTTAAGCCGACATGATTTATATCTCGTTCATATCTTATGCGTCCACTTTGTTGGAGGCTTATTAAAATATATATATCTGACATACTGATACATGTGTTACTGTTAGCTGACCGAAGAACTGTGGGTAACTTGGCTAAAATAATACCATGATCTTGTCATGCGTAGGGTTGATAGCACCAGCCTGGTGGAACCTTAATTGGTAAACAATAGGGAGTGTAATGCTTGCTTAGTATTTATAATTTAAATTTACTTTATTTTAGTTTATTTAAATAAATTTATATTTAAATATTTAATTTAAATAAAAATTATTCATTTTGACGGCCTCCGTGGCGCAGTGGTATGCGCGGTGGATTTACAAGACGGAGGTCCTGGGTTCGATCCCCGGCTGGGCAAATTGAGATTTTCTTAATTTGTCCAGGTCTGGCTGGTGAGAGGCTTCGGCCGTGGCGAGTTACCACCTTACCGGCAAAGATGTACCGCCAAGCGATTTAGCGTTCCGGTACGATGCCGTGTAAAAACCGAAAGGGGTATGGATTTTCATCCTCCTCCTAACAAGTTAGCCCGCTTCCATCTTAGACTGCATCATCACTTATCATCAGGTGAGATTGTAGTCAATTGCTAACTTGTAAAGAATAAAAAAAAAATATCACTGTCATCATCATCAATCGATGGACTTCCACTGCTGGAGATAGCCCTCTTGTAAGGATTTCCAAACTTGACCCTTGAGCCACATGCATCCAGTAGCTCTGTGTTACCCGCTTGATGTCATCAGTCAACCAAGTGTAGGGTCGACCAACACTACGCTTTCTGGTGCAGGGTCTCCATTCTAGCACCTTACGACTCGTCGGTCATCTCTGCGAACTATGTGCCTATTGCCACTGCAGCTTCGCGATTCGATGTCAGTGACTAAATAAAAACTATACTTCTGGAAATTTATAGAAAAATAACTATCCGTACCGGAAACCATGTCCAATGGTACAATCTATACGGTACGCGTCGTACCGTCGCGTGCACTTCGTAGCGTGACCATTTATGATCATAAAGTTGTAATGTAAGTCACAAGAAGTTGAGGAGATAACATTTTTATGATCAACTTTAATAACTTTGACCTTGATACAAACAAGAGCAAAATGGCCATATTTTACAGCCCTGTTCTGTCTGTTATGAGTGTAAAGATTCATGTACCTGTAGCAGCAATTATCGTTCGATTCAAAGAGGTGTCTCCGTGATGTGGTGGCTTACCACGGTCCTCATAAGTAGGCTCAGATTTGCTCAGTGGGCGATTGTTCGTGCAAAGCTCAGAGTTTCTCAGAGTCGAATAAGATATGAGGAAAGACCACAATCACCGACATAATTCTACGAGTCGAAAAGCTAATGTGGAAATGGGTGCATTGAGCATATAGTTTGAAAATCCGTTGGACTTTGGGGTTGGAATGGAGACCTCGGACCGGTAACCACTGTGTTGGTTGACCCCCTATGACATTGAGCGAGTCATTGGAGTCGCTGGATGAAAGCGGCTCAGGATCGTGGTGTTTGAAAGTTCCTATAAAACATACATGTCCTGTAGTGGGCGTCCATTGACTGATGCGATCATGTTCAATGATTGTCATTACGGAAATGGTCCTTCCTTGGAACACTGCTACTTATAATTGATAATAATTTGTTTGTCGTATCCCTAACGATACTATGGAAAGTTAGTGAGACTTTTCATATTCGTATAGGATTTTTTTAAGGTTTTGACGGATTTTAGAAATAAGTTTATATATTGTATACAATGTTTCAGATCCTCTTTATTTTGTTTCAGGTGCCACAGAGTAAAAATATGAAACGACAGCGGACTGCAGTACTACTGGCACTACCGCGTATAGTGTGCAGCTGAGAGTGTCGCGCGTTGAAATCTAATGTACTGTGACCATGTACGCGAAAGTGATTCTTGTGTTTGGTGCTTTTGTTGGGACGGCGATATGTAAGCAATATTTTTTCTCGATTATTAACTTAATACTAATATTAACACAAAAATACTATTAAATTATAAAAACGGCTCTCTCGCTCGTTGCGGCGCTTTTGAAAACACAAGATATCTTGTCATTTATATCGCGACTTTTCAGTGGTCTTGTATGGGAATTTCAATTATTTTTCATTTTATTCAAAGTACCTGCAGACATTCGGCTTATACTCTCTTATTAAAGTGTTAAAGTTATGTATTATCACCCCATATATATCCCTATTTTACGCTAGTTAAAAAATAGTTCAATTAATTGATACTCTATAAATAACTGGTTTGTATCATCGCGCTTGACAATGTAGTGGTTATAAGTAAATGGCGCTTCTGTGGTCAGGGCCCAAGGTTAATTCGCTTTCCAACTTTCCCTAGCGGAACTTATTTGCGAAAAATAAGCGATTTTCGCGCGATTATCAGTGCTTTGTCTAAGAGATAACGCTTCGCGCGTAATTGCACGGTCTCACGATATTACCTATGCGTTTAATTGGAATACCCACTTTTGAACAATGAAAATGATCTTGTATTTGCCGCGATGATATCTCAATGTTCAATCTACTAGGAAATGTATCTATATCCTGTTTATGTGTGGCTCTTTCTGTATCCGGTCCGGTATTTTGAACTGTCTTTTTAGGAATTTTCAGATTAGAGTCTAGCTTAAACCATTGAACTATTAGCACAGCATTTAATTATTATTTGTTACTAGCTGAAGCCCACGACTTCGTCCGCTTGGAATTTAGTTTTACACAAATCCCTCGGGAAACATGGATTTCCTGGCATAAAAAGTAGTGTGAGTTAATCCAGAGTAAAATCTATTTCCATTTCCAAATTTCAGCCAAATTGGTTCCATCGTTGCGGCGTTAAAGAGTAACAAACATCCAAAAATACATTTTTAGAATAAAATAAAATAATTTAAAATAGAATCCAAAATAGCGGCTCTTAACATTTTTATACTTACGTATGTTTGTTTGTTAGAGCATCATTCAAAAATTGACCAATATTGAGGTTTCAGGTGAGCATGCAATTTAACCAACCGACCTCCTTCACCATTTTATCATAAAATGGCCATCAGGCATCGCAGTAATATGTGTCTATACGTAGTTGATGTCCTTTGATGTCCTATGAAACGTATTTCGTTCCTGATTCGCACTGTGAATTTATAGAGTGCCCTCCAGCTTCCGTTTTTGCTACAACCTTCAATCTTCGATTCAAGAATGAATAAGCACCTAGGCAAGCGTATTCCATAATAGGCTGCATCATCGCTTACCATCAGGCATGATTGCTACCAAGCATTGGCTATACAAAGTAAAAAGAAACCGCCAAATAAACTCTCGCCCTTTGCATGACCAAACCCCTGACCCGTCAGCGGTGAATGAGACAAATTAACCTACATAGGCCACAACCTCATACACGTCTCACATCAGATAGAGATCATGTCTCGCTCCACATCCAGACTGTGTCACCAGATGACTGATGACTGATAAGCGAGGGAACTCGCGGGATTAGCGTAGTTTAGATCTTGATACTGAGAACATCGTGATGACACGTTGTAATGTTATTATCATTTATTTTTTCCCATTACCAAACTTTAGAGGTTTATTTATTTTGATGTTTTTTGTAATAAACATATTTTTTTTATGAATTAAAATACAAATCGTCTGCATACTTACTTAGTCTTTCTTGAAAAATGTACTTAAATAAATAAAAAAAATAAAATAAAATTTTTAATGTCAAGGTTAATGAATTTTCGTCAATTTATTAACTAGGCATGTAAAAGAGTAATGCTTTGTTTTATATTTTCGGTTAATTAGTACAATAATAAAAACTACAAATTATATTAAGTACTAGCGGACGCCTGCGACTTTATCCGTGTGTAATTCAGTTTTGCGATGTCGCAGCAACGATGGATTTTTTCGAGATAAAAAGTTGCTCAACAACGTCTTTTATCTTCCTGTAAAAGATTCGATTCAGTAAACTATCTTTCTAGTTTTTCAGATTGATTATCATAATCATTTAATATCTTTCTAGTACTCATTACTAGCATAACATTTCGCTTAGTTTAAGGGAAATGGGCAATATTAGTCATGTTTAATTGTTTAATAAACCTGTCTTTACAACAACAAAAAAACCTGTTTTATAGTAATTGTTACAATATTTAAATTGTACCTGTAAAATGTTAAAATGTAATTGTTCTAATTGCAGTTGTATAATTTAAATAAATATACAGTTATTTTTAACCTGTCTAATAATGTATGGCTTTTTTATAATATTAGCATTACATAACGCTTGTGGGCTTAGAAAACAGTTCGGAATATTTAAATTATTATGAATAGAATTGTATATAAGACAGGTGAAAATCTGTATAAATTAATTATTATTTATAACGTCCACACGGCTAAGTCAAGTGTAATTAGTAAAAAAGGCAAATTACTTGTTACTTTTATTGCAATAAACTGTTTCATAATGTCTTTAAGTGCGTAAATAGATTGTAATATTTACCTACTTTTGTTATGCAATTAAATTATTTTGTCTAACTAAAAAACTTTTTTCTTTAAAAGTAAACTTTAAAGAAAATAGTTTTCCGGTAATATTAAGTATGTATGTATATATATGTATGTATTTCATAAAACTAAAATAGATTTTTTATAATAATGTTTTTCTAAATAGGAAATAAATTTAATTGTTTATGAATTTATAAGTAAAGCTACAAAATATAATTTTTTAAATGTTTATCTGTTGGTTTATTAATACTGATCTCCTAAGTCACTACTTTATGGGAATATTTATCATAGTAGGTCGTTTAAGCTAAGTCTGAAACTGCAGTTAACGCAGACAAAGGCGTGTAATAAAAATAATATAAGTATGATGCCCACCACTCCATATCTCCCATGGATTTCACCACGCCGACCGAATTAATTAACTTAAAAGTAGTGTGGCGTGTCATCTTAAAACAACTTTAATTGCAATAACCTTTATTATACAACTTTAAACTTTGTGTCCACGGTGTAAAGGTCACGGTAAACGCATTCACTCATTTGTATTTTTATTCTAGTTACCACTTGAAGTTTATTGGAAAATGAGATTTGTGCTACTTTAAATAAGGTTTATTTAATGTTGAAAAGCATTGTGATCTCGGTCGTGGGATGCGCCTTACTTAGCGCTCATACAATCATGTATAAGGCATTTTTCTCATATTGCGTTGATTATGCGATTTCTTTGCAGTTCGTTTTGTATTATTGCTTGCTGGAACTGGAAGTGTGTCCGGAAAATGAGTGCGATAATTTTACCGTTATTGCTTCAGTTATGGAGCTTTTTAGGGTTCTGTACTAACCGATACAGTTTAAATGTATACATATATCTCAGTAAAGATTATTTAAACTTTTTTATTGAATAAAAAAAATAAATTGTAAAACTCTTTTGAATTTTATTGAATAACGTAAAACTTTAATAACATTTATAATAATTATTACTTCTTTTGAAACAGTTTTAGTTAACATGTAGTTGGATTTGAGTTCCGATACTTTAAAAACCTTTTTTAGTATAAGCTGCTAGTTACTAGCTGTAACTATGCTATACGTTATTCCTTAACAACATTTTTTAACTCGACAATGTGAATTTCGATTTGTCTCAATTTGTCTCTACCTATAGTCTCATGTTAAGCACTGAGAGTTTGAGGTGAATTTGAAACGTCGATTTATAAAATTATCGTTAGAATAAACGACGAAGCCGCTTGTAAGGGTACCAAATTTAACTCGTTTTTAATGTTAAAGTTATTTAATCAGTTAGATAAAACCGAATTTACTGAAACATACAACAGAAAAATCAATAAAAAGGCTTTTTAACATGGTGAATCTGTTAAGTTTCTGCTACATGAAATATAGGATACTGAATAACGGATGGGTACTGCTTTTGGATCAGATTAAAATGTACGTAGTTGATTAAATATTGTTAAGTGTTGTAGTAACCTTAAGGTTTTATTGTGTACATCGTACGGAACCCTTTCACGCAGTGCAGCTCGCGTTTGTCTGTTTTTTGTCAGTACAAAAACTGTATAAACGTTATAGAGGGTTAACAATGCAGATTATTTTCCAGCCAGTAAAAATTTTTTTTATATAATATAATTTCCGGGTTTGTTTAGTGGCTGGAAGTTAATTGATTAAAATAGATTAGTTTATGGTGTATATTAATCATTGTAGTTAGTAACGGAGGCAACAACACCAATTTTACAGACTGAGATTTTTTTAATTCGAGATTTTCTTACAATAAAAACCTCAACCTAGAGCTTGAACCCAGGGCCTCGTACGAAGCCACTGAACCAACTGTTTCATTTAGTTTTGTTCAATCCAGCCTATAGAACTCCTTCCGTATCCCAAGTCCCGCCCGGTCGTTGACGCGAGTGCAAACTGCGCAAAAACGCGGAAAATCTCTTGCACCGGCGCATGGCAGCGAGGACAATGTGTCGGATCGGAACTCAGTCCCATTCCGCATTCTATGCTGATTGCTTCACTCAGCACTTGAGAACTTTGCCGGGGTTTTTATACCCCGCAGTGTCTGCCTGTTCTATGTGTGTTATGTATACCTTTAAACACAATAATGTAACAGCTCAGAGTTGTGTAAAGACTAGAAAGCGATGAAAAGAGCTATGCTTTGGACCTCGTACTAGGAACGCAGTGTTTTCAAACTGTTGACTTCAAGTGAGCAAGTCGAAGGGATTCCAAAGGCTACACAAGGTCGTCGTGTTTGGGAATTCCTATTAAATGACATATATATTTCGCTTTGTACATTAGAGCAAATATACAAAGTGGTACAAATAAATTATACTTATTTCAGAAGTCCCTTTGCTTTTGAGAAATTAATAGAAGTAGTATAAATACTTAATTTACTTTTAAATAGTACCAATATTCCTGTTCAGACGACTGTTAGAGGCTATCTCAACTAAACGCAACATGCATGATACCGATTCTGTTCAGATGCGTCACGACACGACACGTCAGACAAATGTAAATCCGACTTAATGCAACGCGCACACGACTTTGTCACAGAGGCCGACTGTAACATTATCTTCTAAAGTTCTAAACATTACTTAACGTAACGTTTTTCACTCTCGACGGCAAATTACAAGCGTTAGGAACTTAACCGTACGTTACCAACTGTAATCTACTCACACGCATATCCAACAGAATTACACATGTAATTTCGTCCTCAGGCAACGAGAAGCGATTACAGAAAGTGCATAACTGACTCGTAATTACATAGTGCGGGTTCGATTCCAGAATCTAACTCAGTATGATAGCGTGTTATATGACAAGCTATTGAAGAGGGAATTAAGATAAATATACCTAACCTGCCGTTATGTTTGATGTTTTAATATTAGATGCAGTTAGCAAGTTTATCTAATGTTTTAATATTATTTTGATGTTATTAAATATTATAGTTAGTGAAGCAGAACGTATAAATAACTTTCAATGTGTGTACAATAAATTAATAGTCAGAAAAAAAAATTGTTTTTGAAAAAGTCATAATGGAAAATAAAAAACCAATCAGAAAACAGACGGACACCATCCACTGTAGCAACGAGTCAGTTAAACACCAAATACTTTCCTTGGAGCTCTACAGTGGGCCATTACAAGTAGGCGTAATTGCGTTATCAACTGAACCGTGAAGCCATAAATGTCAAAAGTATAAAAATATATAATATAGATTCAGTTGATAGCTCACTTACTAAAACAATAATGATGATGAATAATTTCAGTATAAATAATGTGTTAGGGTCAATGAATAAGTATGTTAATAGATACACAGATCACAGATAGTGAAGGGAAGTTAGTGAAGATGTTACATCATTACGTAATGGTGATCGCTCACAAAAATGCTTTTGTTCATCACACGAGTGTCTCAGCGGTTGCTTCCGGCACTCGATCATAATTATTACAATTAGAATTACAATTGCATAATTAATTCCGTTAATACACGAACCTACTTTTTTGTAACAATTTTCACATCATTCGTAACAATTTTCTCAACCAGATTATACGAGTAAATGATTTCAGAATATTATAAAACTAAGCTTAATAATAGCTGAGGGTTAAGTTGGACTCAACACCAAAAGTTCTTGGCACAGGCTCGCTTCGATGAAGTTTTAAGATTAGTTCATTCGAGTACTACTTTGTTCAAAAGTATTCAATGTGCTTAAGGGTTGTCCTATCTGTATAAACCTGTAGATATTTTGGAAGAGCACGCTTGATGGAGAACCGTCCAAAATCGGGGTCGTAGCTATGATACGATACGGGCCCCCCGGTCTACAGGGGTCCCTGACGTGTGAATGTATAAATTTGTCAAAAGTAATCTATAATATTACTTATCTGGTGGTGATCTGGAAAAATTACAAAAGTAAAAAACAAACTACAAGAGTTATGGTGGAGTAAATAAAAATCCGCTCGTCTAGTGGGCCCCTCAATTAATTATGATACAGGGCCCTAAGGCACGCTACGCCTCTGGCTCGTAGGTACACAAGGAAAAGTGACGCAATACAGACATACACAAGTATCCATGATAAGCCGATAATAAAAACCGATTCGCGCGCCGGGCAAAGAGCGCCTAAACCTGTACGGTCACTTTCGTTTTTTTCCTTAACCGACTCAATAAGACTTACTTTTACACATAATGTTAAGTATGCGCTTGCATAAGAGTTATATCAACTTTGCGGGTATTGACTCTTGACATAAACACTTCAGTAATAAATGAAACTGCTATTTTTACATAAACATTACGGGTATGCAGATTTATTGTCTTTGTATTACGTATTTGAGGGTACCTTCATCGTTACATACGTACATATAATATACTAGCAGACGCTGCGAGTTTTCACCCTCGTGGTTCTCGTTCCTGTAGGAATACGGGTTTTCAAATAGGTTCAGTAGTTTCATGGCCTACCCAATGCAAAAAAACAAACGAACAATCAAATCTTTCCTTTTTATAATATTTGTATAGATTATCAACATCGTTAAGATCGTTGAGATTTAAAAATAGCTATCCCGTAGTAATAGCGATTCCCATGCAATGTAAACTTGAAGTTACACACATTGTAAGAAAATAGGAAAATCGGAAACTGTAAGGGCATTCCATAACATAGACGTGTAAGGAATGAGGAACCGCTCAGTACGTTCAAGGGATAGCAACAATATAGTTGTGCAGCTCTCTGCGATGTCTGATTGTCCTAAAATGAAATGGTGCAGGAGGAATGAGATCAAAGAGTAGATACTTGTCCAGAATATATCTTGTAGAACAACAGATAGGAAACCTTTCGACGATTTTTCAAACATTGTATCGGTGATACACAGACGCCAAGGAAACAAGCTAGAGGCAGAACTTTTCCATAACTGATAGAAACACCTACTCCACCATCGAAACTAAGCTTGGTGTAAGTAAATAAGCTATTCTGTTGAGAAATACGGCTTCACTTTATTGAAAATACCTGCTATTAGATAATTAAAGTTTATTTATTTCAGCTGCTTTTGTTTTGGATTTGATGTATTTTACGTAATTGATCTTGGAAGATAGTTACATCTAAAAATAACTATATCGATTTAAAAAATTCAATAGTCTGATGCTATTCCACAGTGTAAAACGTTTTAAATAATTAATAGCTATGGATTGATGTAGAAAGTTTTACAACGAGTCTTGTTTCCAGCAGCCTGTATTTAAATAGAGACATTCTAGCTATCTACGCCTAGACCTAACTGTATTTTCCTTTGTAACTTGTTAATTATATACCGGTTTTAGTAAAAAAGCGGCATTAAAACATTACTTAGTAGTAATATAAATGGATAAAGAGTAAATTTTGTTATTAATGTGTTTTGCTGTTTTTTTAATCATTTGACAAAATATACATCTATTTCTGGTATAGGTTCTGAGATACACCCACGAGTATAATCATGTATCTATGTTTACACTACTAATAGAAAGAGATAAAGTTTGTGGGGTTACAGGGGGTCATCACTGGATCTACTAAACCAATTGTAAAAATTCTTTTATTGGTTCAAAAAGCCACGTTATCTGTGAGTGGTGGCCTTTAAAACTCACAAATAACGTTATATAATATTCCGCCTTCAAAGTGATCAGAAGATACTTGTGAAGGTACTAGTGTCATTTTTCGTTTTTAGTTTTTCTTTGTGATTATTTAAGTCGGTTGATTTTTTTTTGTTAAAAAGATTTTAGTGTGTAGCATAAGTAACGAAAGCGTCACAGTACGGCTAATTTCATAATTTTCAATTTAACACAAAATTGCTAAACCGATTTTCATGAGAATTGGACTAAACAAAAAAAATATTTTTTAAGATTTGTTAAGAAATGATGAAATTAACGCGTCCAATTGAGAACCTCCTTTTTTTTAAAGTCAGTTTATAACACCCAAGCGTGATAGGTAAAGACGCATTGTTTTGAGATATCTCCCATATGTTAATATCTTGAAACCTGAATGCAAAACAAACTCGACCTTGCCTAACTCCGGTTGTTCTGCGCCGATGCGCGCTAGTTCGCTTTCTTCTCCACTTTCCCGCTCCCGAGTCATTGTCACTGGTGGCAAATTACTTGCGCAAGTTACCAGTAGGATGAAGTTATCACTGTCAAAGCGTATTTTACGCCTGAAGACGTCTGTATAAAACAATACCTACATGCTTTTGAAGAGCTCGTCTATTGTCTGTTTACATTAGTGTAAAGATATGGTGATAAATAATTTCGTAAACTTTAAAATTAAAACTATAATATACCTCGGCTTTTTCTCTAAGCAGTTTATATGAGTATTAAAAAAATATTCATGATTAATATTTTTTTAATATTTTTAAGATTTGGGGTATTCGTAGGATTCGTTAAAATTTGCTTTGAGGGCATAATGTAGCTATTCTATTTTCCACAACTAGCAATTGTTGTCCCACTAATAATAATGACTACCACTTGATAATTTTCTTTTGTTTGTAGACAAAGATTTTTGATTAACATCAGACAGACCGCTATTATTAATATTTTTTCTATTTCTCGGAAAGTGCATATTTGAATAACAAAAACCAAATCGGATCAGAAGTTTTTAAACAAAAATAACGGAATTCCAAAAAAACATGGAATACAAAATGTACATTCATTCAGATCGTATATAAAAATACTTTACAGGGTGCTCGGGAGTATTTCCTATAACTTCAAGGTGTTGACGAGTCCGAAGTCCAAACTGCTTAACTATTTTTTTAAAAAAAAAACACTTATTATGTTTTCATACAAAGTAACTCAAATAATTCTGATTATCCATGTTAAACAAGCCTTTAGGTAAAATGAAAAGAAATATTTTTTTTAAATGACAAGTTAAGATGATGATGACAGTACTTAGATACTAAATAGTTGCAACTGGCACTTCGCACTTCACTAATTAGCTACTTCGTGATATTTATAAATGAATAAGTTTCGCTACGTCATTATTATAAGGATGCGTAAAAGGGACACATTTTAAGATCTATTTACAAAAAAAATATTATTTACTCCGAAAATATTCATTTTAGAACGCATGTTCCTTGGACATATTTAATTTATTTTCCATAAAGAATATAATCCTAGAGTTATAGGAAATACTTCCGAGCACCCTGTATACTTATTAAATAATCTCTCATTCGAGTTGATCAAAATATTACATATGCCACATTAATCATCAGAACTGACAGTACTATAACGATTGCGTTATTGTTCACACTTTCTCCACCTGCCCAGGAAAGGCTTCCTGCTTCATCGCTTCCTCGTTCGCCTCAGCTGAATGCCCTATCTCTAGAGATACCAGTACCTACTGGTCCACGCCCTAATCATAAACTGGTCGCCAGTAGTATGGAGTGGAAAGTAATCATTATGCAAACTTTTAATGACAGGTTGTGAAGAAAACGCATTTGTAGTCTAAGAGACAGAAACTTAACTTTTGAATACATTACAAAAAATACAAGACAATAAGAAAACTACTCATCTATTGTAAATAATAAAAATAAGTCGCATTTTTAGTTCGTTAATTGTTGTTACAAAGTCAAAATGGAATTTAATTTAATCAATGAAAAATTATAATATACCGTCAATACATTTGAAATTGTTGTACAACAAAGTTATGGCAACACAAATGTAAACAACAATTTTAATCTACTTCAAGAATATGTAAAGCCACAAACTTAATATAGAAGCTAATCTATTTTTTATTCGGTATTGTTTACAAAAAATATGATTTGAATACTTTTTCAACTACTATCAGTACCCTTGAATTACATTAAATCACCTGGCTCTTGTACTATTTACTAATAGTTACCAAGTTAGTATTTACAGATTGATCGGGAAATTCCTTGAATTTTATTCTAATTCCTAGCATATTAAGTTGAGTAGTCACCCAGTGGTATAAGATAAACATCAGAAAGTTGTTCTGTTTTTTATATACTGTTTATTAGCAGTAGATACATATTGAGTTTTCGAATTAAATTCCCGAAAAGGGAATAAAATACACCTACTTTGAAATCATTCCTGTCTGTTTATAGTTGAAAACAAAAATGATTTCTAAAAAAAATTTTCTTAAATCAAGAAATACAATCGTGTAAATATTCATATAATAAAATAAGTACTTAACAACTTCAGTGGATTTTATTAAAAACTTTTGTATATATTCGATATACAATATTGTTAACGGAGGCGTCACATACCTACTCGTATTATAAAAAATACATACGTCAGTCGATTAAAAAGTAATTATATATTTTTTATTTATGCTTAATTACTTTTCGACACTGATAAATATTAAATATACTATCTAGATTAATTCTGTCAAATCTGTCTATTTTAAATAGGTTGAATGCCAAATTATTTGTCGGCATTGATTGACTAAAAATAACATCTCATGTTGCAGATTGCACTGACAGCTCATGTTATTATGAAACGTGTACCAAATGTACACATCTTCGTAACAGTGATCTTGTGAAATATTTTCACATCTGAAATAATCAAATCATATTGAATCTTAGAAGCCAATGAGCTAACATTCATCTAAATATACTCGTTAACTATAAAGAGGTAAAGTTTGTCATTTTGTGATGTTGTCTGAGTAATCTCAGATTCAACTAAACCGATTTAGATGTTTTTTTATCAATATAAAGTAATGTCTTCACCGATTATATACCAATATTAACATAGGCTGTTTTTATCTCTGTTTTCCCCCTGGGAACAGGAACTACGCAGGTGAACCACGGAGCGTCTGCTATTTATTAATATACTCAAGCAAGTTTTAGAGTTTGTTTGTTCAAAGCGCTATAAAAATGGCAGTGAAATTTGTTGAACTTGAAGCCCCATTGCAGACCGTATTGTGTAAATTGATATTCTTGTTATCTTTAATTATTTTGATTCTCACCGAAAGAGCAGTGTTCCGTTAGCAAAGCCTACACAAAGCACGAATGGTTTAAATTACAAGTTACAAGGTATCGTATCGCTCTTCAATGTTTTTCATCTGCAGAGTCGTTACTCCTGCCGCCTGCGGGCTGTACACTATAGTAGTTTGTAGACGCCATGATTATAGCGCTTAGGATGCCTGTGATGAGGATCTGCTAAGTACTGTACTTGTACCTTGAAGTAATTGGTTCCCGCTTCAAATCCCCATCCCACCCCATCTAGCAAGATAAATAAGTGCATGATGTATACTCTCTCTATTCCCTCTTTCTATAGTCTAATACAATCCGTTTACAACCGTCCACTCTCTGAAGGTTCATTCACCGTCGACATTACCACATCAGTCGGTAGAGGCTGCTGGACGCAGGTCTTTTGTAAAGACATTTAAACACAATAACCCTGTAGCTTCGACATGTTTAATCTGCCATGGGCTCTCCGGTCAACATTCCAACAACTCGGGATGCATTGTTTATTGGTTCTTCGACGTATGTACCAGCGATTGTAAGTCGTTACTTCAGTTTTGCGACTTGAAGCTACGTTATACTTGAAGGTTCGCTGACGCTGCCCGTTGAATATTGGAATGTGCGATTTACTTCAAGTATATTCTAAAAATTATACTGGTCTACCATTTACTCGTTAATAATTTCCAGTGAATGTCAAAATCAGATGGTCAACTACATAATAAATAATACATGGTACATAATTTGAGATTAGAAATATTTCTGTAGATGTTTTGCGTAAGTACCTGATCAACGCTAAAGTACCATCCTAAGAGGCAAATTAGATGTACGATAACAATTGATAGTTGCAATTGGGAGATAAGCGTCTGTTATACTATAGCTTGGCTATTAAAGAATGTATGGGAACAGATTTATCGTTTCAATTGAAAGGCTGGTCGAGGGGAATCTTTATAGTTATCTAACTACTGCATTGTTTCGCAGATCAGATACGCGTGGCGTATTGTTGGAAATTGCCTGAAGGTCAATATTACCTATATCTGATTGGATGCGGTCATCGGAAGGGCCATGGCATGACTTCTTTGCCTTCTTCAACAATAATAATAATAATTATTATTGTTATTATTTTAACACCGCCTTAAATAGCTTTAGTTGTGACCTGAAAGTTATCATTTTCTTTAAAATATATTTCTGTAAAGTTAGCCAGATCACTGGAAATAGATATTTGTCATCGTCAATCGGACCGTAGATTTCCTCATTGCCAATAGCATCGTTCACCGTGACGGATTCTATCGCAAGACATTCGCAATGGCAAATTTTCCCATGCCTGCCATCTTTCGATTACTCAACACCATAACAGAACTAGGATTATGGTAATTCTGTTAAATTACTACTTTGGAAGTTTTCAAGTAAAATATCCCACTGTTGTGATAACAGCTCTAAGATACTAAAAAAAAACTAAAAGTTATAGTTACACAATCTTAAAAATATAGTTATTTAATATGCTATACCATAGAATTGTGTGAATATTGGGCCATTTTTTAGATTGAAGGATACAAATCAGGATCCAAAGCACGGCAAAGAATAGCCACGGCATTTAGACAAAAATAGCCAATTCATTTTCAACAATGTAGTTACTTTATAGCACGTACACGCACTATTATAATCAAATTTAAGTTAATTTGTAAAACGTATTATGTATACCTTTGTTGCAATTATTTTGCTTAAGTCATCATTTATGCTTTCTATCGTTGTACAACTCCAAACATTCTTAATTTATTACGGTTAGATTTGTTAAACCGCAAATAAAAACCATAACAACTTCCTAACTTTTTAATGAATACGCAATTTGGTTATTTCAGATGTTACGACAGTAATAGTTAAGATATTGTAAAGTTAACCGTATTTTTGCGGTTCGTTTAAAATTAAATGGTCAATTAGAAGTTAGAACAAACATTCTATTGAAAGTAAAAAGTTAAAAGTAAAACCATGAAAGTCGATTTTAGACAGAAAAAAAACCGGTTAAATGAGCCACGCGCAGTGTAGGGTTCCGTAGATTAAATAACCACTATTTAAACTACTATCAAACGCATATAAATACCGATAACGATACCCCAAACCATGGGATAGACGATAAAAATACCATGTTCACTTTGCATGTAGAGAAGGAACCCCAATTTTTTTCTAATTTGTATAGACATAATTAATTTACATAACCAGGCCAATTTTCAGCTTTGTTAACAGGCTCTGAAATAAATCTTATTGACAACTTTATCTAATTTATTTACAACGGAATTTGTATGCAATTTTCATGCTCCGAGTACGTTTTTTAAGTTGATCGACTGTGACTCTTTATGTGGCAATTGATACTTACCTGCTATAGTTTTCCTCCTAATTTAATTATATATCCTCCTTCAGTGGGAATTTTTTCACGTATCCATAAACAACTGTTTATCTGGTAGTGAGAGGGGCTACTTGACTCTAACAATAATTAGCACTTAAAATCTTAATATTTTACAAATGAATCCCTCAATCGAAAAATAGTGGTAGAGAACTCCTCATACCTTTCAAATACCTATCCAACAATACCCCACACTATGAGATAAACGAGTAAAAAAAATAATCCCCACTTTTACATGTACCTTGAAAAAAAATTTTGAGATTTTATTTTACGACTATGCCTACATTTTTAATGTACATACTCATGCTAAACAGCTTACAGCAAATAGTTTTCTAGTAGTAATAGTTTATGCGCTAAACCGCGGACAGGCGGACGGACGGACAGACAGACGGACATGGTCTACGGAACTCTAAAAACGCAGCTTTGCCAGAAATTTAATGAAGTGAAATAAATGAACAAATAGGTACAGTGATATATGTATAGATACTCTTAAATCTTAGTTTTATACTTAGTTGTACACTTAGCCCTTGGCAACCCATCGGTAGACATTTAACGGTGTAAAAAACATTTGAAGAAACATGATTTTTTTATCTCAGAAGCATTTTCCATTGATTAGTAAATAAGTGGTGTATAAAATTGAGTTGTTAAGTGTTCTTTATTACATCTCTTAATTGAATCGCAAGACAACGAGCAAACAAATTATTTACTTTTCTAATCTCTGCCCTCGTTCGCGAACAGTGGCTTTGAGAAATCCGATTGTGCTCTCTGCTCTATCAATACGGCGGCCGCTGAGAAAAATATAAACGTTGATAGATTGCTGCAACGCATGCATGGGAAACGCCTCGAAAGTGTACCATTCATTGATAACGTACATTTTGTTGGGAAATCTAATTGAGGCTAGCTTTTAGTAGAAAGTGGACGCTGTACTTTGAGATCGTTGTTCAGAGACATGTCTACGAGAGGTACAGAATACATAATTGCAATAGTAGATACAAAGTCTAAATACTTGTAGTATTAGATGGTATGATGATTGCCAAATTTTACACTTCTAGGTCAAAGTATCCCATAATTTTGATTCATTTAAAGTCAAGTGAAGTTTGAAGTTCTTAGAGTAAGATTGTCGAAATATTTCTATAATTTTTGCGGCATAAACAGCGGCATATTTTTCTAGTTATGTAGTCAATGGCGTTACATCCTTATAACTTGGAGAGCACTTAAAGCCATCATTCCTGGCCATGATTGTTAAAGACATTGATAACATTTCCTTAGGTCATGTTTTCCCTATCTTTTTAGAAGAGAGGCTGTGCCCCTCAGTGAATCAAAGCATCACTTATGTCTTTATTTTAAATCTATAAGAGCGTTATAAATGGTTGTTAAGAATATGTAGTTTTAACAAAAAAAAAAACCGTGAGGAAACCTTTTATCGTGAAATTTATCGTGAGGAAACTTAAATACCACAGAATTTTCTTAATTCTCTGCGTGTGTGAAGTCTGCCAATCCGCATTGGGCCAGCGTGGTGGACTATTGGCCTAACCTCTCTCATTCTGAGAGGAGACTCGAGCTCAGCAGTGAGCCGAATATGGGTTGATAATGATGATGAACTAAAAAACTCAGAAGTGGATTTTAAGAAATAAAGAAACCAATGTTGAACAAAGGTTATGATTCACAATATTTGTCAGGACAATTTAATTAATAAATCAAATCAAAATAAAACCCTAGAATGACTGAGAATATCATGAGCAGTCCCGGGGGCTTATGAATCCTGGTGTAGGTTTATGGGATTCCTTCCGACTAGCCAAAACTCCCCATTCACTGCTCAAGCCATTCTCTCGACCAAGTATCCAAAATAACTCATGAAAAATTACACAAAAAAAATTGTGGACGAGTCGAACGCCCAGAAACCACTCAAGCCGAGCGCCATGAATCACCAGTTGCTCCCGCTCGATCGCTCCCTCTCTAACTCCCACTATTCAAACGGAAACAAGTCGCGCCACCTAGCGTAGGCACGAGTCAACACAAGATCGAGCGTCGTTATATCCGTCTCAGACTACTATTTCCTACAGTATATTGTACGAGTATGATATAAATATAATTTGTCCAGGTTGCAACTTCTATCCTGCCGGGGAGTACCTGAAGTTCGTGCGGATCCCGGAGAACCTGGACGTCGGTGAGGAGGTGCTGCAGGTGGAGGTGCATCCCAGGTCAGTTGCGTAAACACTCTCGTATTAATCGTTATACATTTAACGACCTGCGCCAACGACGACCTACGACCGGGTCGACTATAATTTAAAATATTTATTACTCTTGTCTTTTATCTGTAAAATTCATTTTAGGTTTCTATACTAATACTAAAGAGAGGTAAAGTTTGTGGTAGGTATTGTAGGGGGTAATCTCTGGATCTACTGAACCTATTTCAAAAATTCTTTTACTACTAAAAAGCCACGTTATTTGTGAGTGTCACTGACTATATTTTATTCCTTCACGAAAACGGAAACTACGCGGCTGAAACTATACGGTAGATAGAATAATACAATGTTTACCTGCCATAGAATAGTACAATGTTTACCTGCCATAACTTGTTGACTATTTTGACTGATCTCCACATGTAATTTACAGTGTCATTTCAAATCAAAGACTTTCAACTATGAAAAAACGAAGATCTGACCACTTCAGTCTAGACCAGCACTTAATTATTATTATTATATTACGTACGCCTCCCAAAGGCAGCAGGAGCTTGTAACATTTTCTCATTAAAGAGGCCGGAACTTTCATCACGGCGCGTACTCGTATGTTGTAACTGTATGAAATACATGTATTCGTTAACTAATGGCTTCCACGAATACTGTAACTACAACCTTCTTATATGGTATTTATTACATCTGCACACACCATTAGCGATTCTGATTATGAAAATAGATAAAGTGACCACGTTATAGTTTCATCACTGTCAGTTACACTGATATTAAAAAAGCTTTTCTGATGCAGTTGATAGTGTTTTGATTCTCACCAGAGATGTCCTGGGTTCGTTTTCAGTTAGAGACAATTGCGAATTTTATATACTTTTTTGGTCTGGTCAGGTAGTAGGTGCCAGCCTTAGCTTTACCAAATTACCGAAAAAGACCAAACGATGTTCCAGTACGATGCTATATAGAAACCGGCAGAATTATGGATAGAATAAACCTGTGCGTAGGGTTTGTAATGAATTTTAGACTTGGATTACGAGTACAGAACACTTAATTGTGGCATATTAGATTTAGAGAGAATTAATTAATGTAGTGTCGAGTTAAAAGCTCGGCTCTTCGTGATGTGTTATATTTTTACAGTGTAAGCCTTTGTACCGTGTCTTCCGATCCCCAAATATTTAAATTTTTTTTGAATTAAGAGTTTTAATGAAATTATTAAAAATAGCTTAACGTAATGATGAAACTGAGCGATTAAATTATAAATCACAGTAGCGCGTGTTCAATCAGATAATGTCAGTGCGGGTAACGCCGCGTGTCGCGCACTAGTTGTGCGGGTAATGTGCTGATATTGCTTAATAGTCATAATTGTTCACTTTATAGCCAAGACTGATCAAGTCACTGATAAAAAACAGTAAAAAAAGTCAATACTCTAGTTTTCTACCAGTTTCTTTAGCTTTTTAGTCGATACAGAAACCGAAATCCCGTTTTTCGGCTAATTTTAAATTACTTTAGACATACTAAATCAAGTATAAATTTTTAAAAGTTTTACCATTTGTACATAATATTTATACCAAAAATCCACTCGGTTTAAATAAAATGAATGACAATAATTAAATTATACTTATTCAAGACTGACAATTAATTAAATCTAAGAATTACATTAAAAAAAAAAAATCAATAAGCATTGAGTTTCGGTTGATTTTTGGCCGAAATTGAAACCGTCGCCGAAAATAGAACACCAAACCAAATCTAGAGTTATAAATTAGAATTATAACAAGGATTACTGTTATGCAACCAGTACAAAGTTAGCCGTCAGTCAAAAAAAGTGTTACATGATAAAGTACATTATAATTTACTTTTACTCTTCTCGTAATATACTCACATGGAAATTACATTATTACATATCTACCTGTTAAGTTATAATATACCTTTTAGATTTGACCGACAAAAAGCTTCATTATTCGAGTCCGCGTTTCACTGTATTGTACCTACCTAAGTACAATTTTTACGTAATGCTACAGAAAACATATGTACCTACAAGTAATGCTGTTTTCAGACTTGAGTGAATATAACGCTGCTCCAATTTGGCGGGCATTGCCTTTGCGTTATAAAGTATTTATTTATTTTATTATCTAACTCGCAGTCGCCCGTGACTTTGTCGTTGTCGTTGTCGTTGGTTGAAACTTGATGTAAACTTTCAAGCTCTATTTCACTTCCTTCTTTTTTTTATTTTAGCATGTTTTACCTATATATGATAGTACCAGAGAATTCTCTTAATTCTCTGCGTGTGTGAAGTCTGTAAATCCGCATTTTGCCAGCGTGGTGGACCATTGTCCTAACCCCTCTCATTCTGAAGTGACTCGAGCTCATGATGATATATGATAAATACTTAGTCCACTAATCATACAACACCACCACTAATTTACAAAAGTACAACTCAAAACATAAACTTCTTTATGGGTAGAAATTTGTAAAATCTTGATTGACATTATTTTTAGTATATTTTCCCTTTTTTTAATTACATTAAAAAAAGTGTTGTGTGTACTACCAGAAAAATATCTTGAAAAATAAGGACTTTTCAAAGACTTTCTACCCCAGTGCAACCATTTAATTTTTGCAACAAAAGTATCCTTTAACCTTCCTCATAATAGAGTCTCAAATCATGCCAAATGTCATTTGAATTCATTCAGTAGTTTCAGCGTGATGCCCGGCTTTAGCATCGATTAAATCTGTAATATCTGAAGTATAAGTACCTACGTATTATTAAAGGCCGTTGAGAAGTTCACCGGGAAGTGTGTTTATGATGATAGCTGATAGAAACACATTCTATAAACGCCATGTAATGGATCTAATCAGAGAAGTCATGCCACGAGTGATGAGAACTGGGTAACTGTGTTTTACTATCGACTAGCGGTTGCACGTGACTTCCTTCGTACACAACTTGTGATAACTCTGATATTAAAAATTATTGTAACTAAAGTCCAGACTTGCATGAGAGCGAGAGACAAAAAAACAAGGCAATTTGTATATGAATATGTTTGTCCCATTCACACGACCTGACAGAAACGCAATCTCTGAGCGGTCGGACTTTACTAATTTTTTGATTATAAAATAAAATCTGCAAATAAAATAAATTATTGAATTTAACCTATGACTATGAGGCAGAAATAGTAATTAGCATGATGAATATTTCACAACTGTTGAATTCCCAACGATTTTATCAGAATGGAATATGATATTTGAACCCCTAAAATATACCTAATAATTCGTTAGGCTATTTTGGAGTATACGCGAGACTAGCCGACGCCCGGCGGTTTTACCCGCATAAATCCTGTTTCCGGGATAATACGGGGATGTAATATAGCCGACTGTCACAAATAACGTAACTTTCTTGTGGTAAAAGAATTTTCAAAATTGGTTCAGTAGGTATATCCCCCTAAGAGACCCCTTACAACATCAAAAATGTGAAAGAATTAAATAAACAAACAAACTATTGTTAATATTAGTAGGTATTAATTAGAAGTATAGATTCTATCATACATTTAAGATTGGGAGTTTCATCAAATAAATGTAAAATAAAATATGTTACTCCATCTATGATTAAGTTCACAAACTACTATACATATTACCACCACACATATTATTGGAAACAAGCAAGCTTAATTCATTTAGTGTTACTATTAATTAACTTAATTTATCTCACGTTATCTGAATACAATTACTTTTTACCGACTTAATTTTTAATTAAAATAATTAACTGCGCCATCTAGTAACGCTCTGAAGAACGGCTAACTTTGTGAACTTAGTTGCGGCGACTACTAATAGATGTCGCTGTTGCTTAAATTTAAATGTTACATACAATAATTATGTTGTGCAATGTGCAGCCACGAAATATTTTTTTTAAATTACTAATTAAGTAATTGTTATTAACTGCCTCCTTGGTCCATAGATGTAAGTCTATTTGGCTTCGGATCACGAAGTCTTGGGTTTAAATCCTGAAACGAGACCGGGTTAAACGAGATACTGAGTTTTTCTTTATTTCTAGGTTTTCAGTAAAAATTCTCAGCCCGGAGTAGGAAAGCTGTTGTTGTATGGACCCATGCCTCAGAGACCCCATGCCTCGAAGAGCATGTTAAGCCATCGGTCCCGGTCATTATTATAAATATCAGCTAGTGGTCGTTAGTTAATGTTACATTATCACTCTAAGCCGCAGCAGCGTGGTAGGTATAAGTTCCTTATCCCCTCCCCTTAATGGAGGCCAGGTACTGTAGTGGGTCGTCAAAATAGGTTGATAACAATGATTTTTCCATTGTTTTCCAGAAAAAACCTGGTGCTGCAGGCGGTGGACCGGGAGGAGGACGCGCACCTGTTCACTTACCGCGACGTGAATCGCACGCACGTGTCCGTGGTGCTGGCGCAGAGCGTGGACGCGCTGGTGGACAGCGACTCTCCGCAGAACGTGGTGAAGTTCCGGCTCGGCTGCGACTTCGACACCGGCGACGATCTCGTGAGTCAACATCACCATCATCATTACTATCTACCGGGGAATCGGGAAGAGGGCACTTGGTCACTTATTTACGTGACGTGAACACCATTTCAGCACCTTAGAATCTTAAGATTCATAAGTTCGTCGAATAATATACCCCACCCCTGCTCATTGCCACTTCAGCCTTGCGATTCTTTAACTTCCATGTTGGTAACTTTGATTCTTCTGGCGAGACCGAAACCTATGTATACCGACATTAAAGATTGCTTTGTTAACATGTATATTTAAAAAGTCATCATATAAACCATCCACATAGGAAACAATAAATCTCACGCGCACGGTCGTTGTGAAACATAAACCCAATAAGGGCGAAACGATTTTACGTTTACTTTTACAACGTGCGCCGTAAAAAATATAAAGACTCCTTTTTAGATGAAGTTCAGTGAACTGCCGCGCCAATGGGAACACCGCGGGTACGGTGCGCGGACACAGAACCTATCTGGAAGGGTCTATTAAACAGAAAAGAACCATAAGTAGATGAACAAAATGTTTTATTATATATAATCATATATTATAAAAAACAACCAACGGTAGTCTAAGAGGTGGAACGTTTTCTTTCTAAACCACCCTCCAGACTTTAAAAATGCCATATGAAACATTTTTTACAACGTTTTATTTAAAAAGATAGAGAAAGATACCCTTTTTCTCTATGTTTTCTGGTGCTGATTTTCGAAATATACATAATGAAAAATATTAATATAATAAATAGTGATCAAGTGACCTTGTCAGACAACTTTTAGAAGAACATAATAACCAACAAAAAATTATTTTTGTACGCATACGCATACGCACCGAAGTCTGGACGATGTCATGAAAGGAAATCTTCCCACTACCATAGTTCACAATTTTATAAAATAATATGACATAAACAAAATGTAAGCAGTGTGGGCATGAATAAATATTTTGTTCGTGAGCCCAAGGACTAATTAATTAATACGTTTAATACGTTGGTAACTAGATTGCCACATCCAGTGTAACGTCGTCTATGCCGAGACGATGTCTTTGTGTTTACGTAAATACTTCACTTATTTGCATAATTCCTGAACAGCCGCTCAGCTGAGGAAACAATGTGTCGCGTTGTTATTATTAATTTTATACAATTAATTGACGCTTCACCGCAGAATGAGAACGTTTGAAGCATACTCACAACACGGCGGGTATGATATTGCTACTAGCACATGTTTTCCAAACAGTGAGGCTGTGGGTAAATAATAGAAAATTGTTCATCAATATACTGTACGATAATTGACTGATGCAGATTTTTTTTATTATTCTTTACAAGTTAGCCCTTGACTACAATCACACCTGATGTTAAGCGATGGTGCAATCTAAGATGGAACCTTGTTAGGAGGAGGATGAAAATCCCCATCCCTTTCTCCAGTCCTGGACATGTACCTCCTGGAAAGATTTCCAAACGGTATCGAAACATCTGGCCCAAATCTGGTCCCCACAACTTTGTCGTCGCCTACTACATGGGGTTGACCTTACTACGCCTTAAGGTGCGGGGTCGCCTTTTGAACTTAACGTTCATCGGTTATTTGAACTATGTACCCCGTCATTAATTAATCTAAGTCACTTAAACTAAGTAATTATTCCTGGAGATCTTCTCATTTCTACTACTATATAGATATACTCCGAGCACAGCTCGCTCCCTGACTGAGCTTTACAAGCCCACTGCTAGCGACACAGTCTTTGTGGAAACCTCTAACCAGAGGCTTTGAAAATTTTTCATCTTTAACGATGTTTGCAATGCTTTGTCAGGAACCAGTGAAAAGATTGAGAATATAATTTCTAATATTATGCAGACGAAAAAAAATTAAAAATACTAAAACGATATCGACTATCTTAGTTCTCTTCTCTTTTAATGTGAGTTATAACTTATATCACAGAAAAAATAAAACGATATTTTTTTCTAGGGTATTCAACGTAGAATACGTACGGAACCCTGAACAGTATTAACTTCATAATATTTTTTATGTATATTTATGTCAGCGAGCAAGAGACGTAAAACAAAGCTTCATTAGGCGCGCTCAAAACTAGGTCTAGTCGAGTCGTAATTTTGAGCCTGTCTAGATTTATTTTCTTTTCAGAGACATTGAAATAAACCTCCACTCGACCCCATATTTGAGCTAACGAAGAGCGTGGCTTTTTTTGTAAAAAATATTACGAGTACCGAGAACTTGAGGAAATTTCGAAATTCAGTGTAACGAAAATCGGATTTTATTGGTTTTTTTAACTAGCATCGAAATGAAAAAGATTTTTTTTTGTACACGTACCGTTCTTAAACTAATGCCGTTTTAACTGAGACAGGGGTGTGTAATACATCGAACTTTAAATACCTATATGCTATTGAGAAATTATTTAAGGTAAATTATTATCATTGGCGGATATCGGCAGATATAATAAACCGGCAGACGCCCGTACTTTGTCGGTGAAAAAATCTGTGTAAGCTTTGTTAGTTACGTATATTTTGAAGGGATTATGCAGCGTTTTTGCTGAATTTGCGACAGCTTGACTTTTCAAACCTTAACCTTCCTCAAAAATAACTCTATCTTTTGGTAAAAATCGCATGGAACCTTTCAGTAGTCTTCGAGATTATCACCAACAGACAGACATAAGCGGTAAAAGTTTTTGCATTATAATATTATGTATTCACCTAATCATTTTGATGGACTAGGTTAGATGTAGGTGTTTTTTCTATTAAGTATAAAATTATTCTAATGTACCTACCTATAGGTACTCGTATACAAATAGATTTTTCATGTCAAAATATAAAAAGCTGATACAACAGACGATCTCTTCCGGATGAAGGAACTCCCGTAGATCGGCAAATGTCGCGTGAGTCTGTCGGCTAGTGATAAATCACCTGATATTTCAAGAAACACGAAAAGTCGCCGGTGTTTCTGTGAGTCATGTTTAAACTTTCATATTTATATTCCAGCAGAAATATAAATTTTAAAGAAAAATAAAAACTGTCAAGCAAGCAAAGTGTTAATATCCAATATCGTTAAAGTATGATTGCACTTTAGTTTGTTGTACACTTCTGTAGTTTAGAAGAATTTGTAATTACGATATAATAGTTTATTTAGAATTTAATATATCTAATAACCGCCCGTAGAGAATCCTGTTTCCATGTGAATATCCTTATAAAATGTTATTTTTAATACTTGTACTTGTACGTATCACTCAACATATTTCTTTTTACGTCCAAATTTATTTATTATTATTTGATTTGTTTTTGAATTATCTAATAATTTAAATGTAATCCAGATTTTAGGCATTTTGCAGTTATAAACGGTGAAGGTAACGGTAAATTAAATAGATAAATATTTTCATTAACATACTTATACGACTATATAATTGGCTAATTGCTATGAGATTGTAAAATATCAAGTTTTATAACAATAACATTACGATGCCTTTACATTTATATATTTCCAGTACAAGTTTGTATAATATGAATAATAATTACAAAAAATAAATGCCATGCCAATGCAATGCATGTGTAAACGTATTGACATTGACCTCCAACGGAAAATAGCAAGAATTGAAATATTTTAATATTTTTAAAAGCAAAATACAAATTGTAAATAGCAATGCAACAAAACGATATTAAACTGTAGCAAAGAAAACTTTTGTTCGTTAGTGAATGGTCTCCGATACCGTCCGATATTGCTTCCGTATTGTGGAGGCGCGGCTGAACTCGCTCGGAGATTCAATTCTCAAGAAAAGGAAACTGCTTTCAAATTATGGAAATACTTTTTAAGTAGGTGAAGGTTGAAACTGTCCCTCGATATTCGGCACGACTGTTTTAACCTTCGACCAAGATAATTAAATGATCAGTACTCAGTACTGGTCCCTACTACTTATATTATGTTAGGTACAAGTATGCATCGGATCTCCCGAAAAAATCAATTTGGGTGTTTTTCATTGTCTTATTTTTGGGAGAAACTTCAAAATATCTATAACAAGCATTGGATGGCAATCTTCAGCATTTTTCATTGTGACGAAAGTAAGTTACCTCTGAACAAATGTGGTCATTGTATCTATCCATTCATGGTCTCATTTGCTCATTAGTTCCCATTTTTGTGGCAAATATAAATAACTTATAGTGCCCGTTGATAATGTAACTTTCTTTTGGTGAAAGAATTTGTAACATCAACTCAAAGGTTTGGGCGTAATAAATAAACAAACTTATATTCGAATTTATAGTTAGGATGTTTTGTTATTTTAGGGTTTTAAGAGTAACTTTTACAGTTTACGTTTAAGTAAATATTTTTATTTAATATCACAAAATCACATGATTTCGTTTTTAACGAGTAGTTAGTTAGATTACAACAGGTAACTTAACAAACGAATGAAAATCCACTCGTTAGTTTCGGATTTAACATCCCGAACTAACTAACAAAAAGTTGAAATTCAAAATTTTTTAATAACTGGGTCTTCTGTATTATTTCGACTTTTTCACTCACCATACAGACATTTCATGCCTACTTTTTTAAATTCACCCATAGATCAACTGACTCGTTAGTCCAGTGGATTTTCTATGAGGATTCGGATCATCAGGTCCTGAATTAAAGTCCTGGGTCAGGCTATGTAATCAAAATCTGTGTAAACACAATACTTTTTAATATAATAATCGAGTTCCCAAAATAGCTGTGTATCTTGGAAGCCAGTGAATTCCCATTAATGTTACTTAATAAAATAAACTAAACAACTAAAAGGTTTAATTTACTGTAGTAGACAAAAGCAAGAAAACCAAAATATTTGATATTCTGAGCTTTCATGCAAGAAATTTTCAATAGTACCCCGGAGTTCAGAGGTTAGTTAACATCCTCTGCCCAGGTGCTGCTCATCAGGTATCATTATCGTGATCGTAACTATAAGGAGGAAGACCAGGCTCCAACTCTCTACAAAGCTAGGTCTTCCTTCTTAAATGAGTTTCTCAGAGGAAAAAGCTATTAAATCCCCACGGTAAGTGGGCTGGATTCAACTCTGAGATGTCATAAGTTCAATTCGCGGTTGCTAGACTATTGTTAAAGGTCATGAAAAATATTCTTAAAAAATTTAATGACGATGACAGATCATTAATGTTTATCTTTGGTTCTGACATCTGTAACTAAAGTTCCCAAGGACGTTGCAGTATATATTACACGTATTAAATGTAAAACTCTCGAATATTCCAGATATCCGCGTTTCTGTCAGTGACAGTGTACATCGAGGACATCAACGACAACGTGCCCAAGTTCCTCGACACGCCCTACCGCGTCGCCGTCGACGAGCTCACTCCTACTGGTAAAACTTTTTATCCTACCTTCGTCATTATCCATCATCATCATCAACAACATGGATTATCTACTACTGGACATAAATGTCTTGTAAGGATTTCCTAAGACCACAGTTTTGAACCACCTGCAATCTGCATCTCACGGTGCATTGGAACTCGCGTCACGTCGTCGATCCACTTGGTCCCGAGGTCGCTTTAGCACCTTAGTACTCTAACTTCCATTGACTTTACGAACTATTTACAATATACTATCGTCCAATATACTTTTGAAAGTGTATTGTACTAGTAATATAAAGACATAAATCCTATGTGGCAGGCATCTAGCGAAATATTTTGGTCATAGTTGAATTTTTCTACAAAATATTACGCTACTCGTATATTTATGATATGCCAAATCCGTTGGCGTTTAACTTCTTTGCCATACACAAAAATGGTCCTTTTTCTTCAAAAGCACCATTTTACAACAAGAGTTATAATAATTTTCCAGGTCTCACGATATTCAAAGGCATCCACGCGTTTGACCGCGACAAGCCCAACACTCCAAACTCTGACGTCCACTACAGCATCACGGCTGGTGATGAAGAGGGTCGCTTTGCTCTGGAGAGCTCGCACAAACCAGCTCTCGTCCTCAACAAGCCCCTGGACTTTGACACCGGCGACAAGGAGTTCCTTCTTGTTATTACTGCTTCGGTAAGAAGTTTACGTTTTCGGTTATTCAGTTGATCAGCTGACGTTATTCATATCGCTAGTTAATGAATCAGCCAGATCGTTAAACCTGATACTTTTATGACGATATTAAATTATTTACTACATGTTATTGTTATGTGTTCTTATATTATTATTGACGACTATTCTGACGCAGTCGATAGATATACCAGTTGATAATTTGGTTTGATTCACAGCTGAACGTATAGATTTTCCTAAAATGAATATGTTATCTTGAAATGAAACACAGGTTTAGCCATAGATGATTAAACACAAAAAGGCTTTAGTAAAATTCATGAAGAAAAAGAAAGCTTCGTGAACAAAGTTAAAGAAGAATGGAAAATGAATTCATTGAAAATTTTTTACTAAAAACATTGTTACGAGTTTTAAATATCCAATGAGTCGACAAAAGTGCTAAGAGACAACACAATAATATCGCTTGTTAAGTTGTCAACATTTTAGCTGCCAATTTTTATTATTTCAGCAGGACCTTTATTTTAAAGATGTTCAAAGCCTCCGCACTTCTTGCGTAAAACAACATTGTGCTAAGTGTAAAAATAACTTAAATTTATAACAGCGTAGTCTCGAAACAGTGGAGTTCAAACGAAAACTTTCATAAACTTCTTAAAGCACTGTCATAAGGGCACTAATGGGGTTTATAATAATTCACGTTATATTAATAAAAAAAAAAGATGCAATACTTTACTTCATTAATGATTTTGAGTTATTTGTTTTTTTTATAAAAAAAATCTCAATTTGATTTTGATTGTTTAAGAAACTTATTATATGTGTTATATTCTGGGGTATGAGTATAATAATATTGTATTTAAATGGTAAATTGGATCGCTTTCAGACTAGGTATGCTAATAAAGTTACAGCGGGACTGACACACTGACTGAAAAAATATATTAAAAATTTGTTTTAGGACCGTGGATCTCCCCCTCGTAGCTCCAACACGACAGTACATATTTTGGTGCAAGACAACGATGACCTCCCTCCGAAGTTCACCCTTGATGTCTACAGAACCAAGATAACGGAGTTTTATCCTATATTAGTAAGTAGTTTACAGGTTTTTAAATATTATTTTTTTTAAAAATATAGGTATTTTATAAACAATAGTAAAAGTAAGCAGTGTTTATTTATTTATAAGGCAATATTCTAGTTCCATTACTTTAAGAAGTTTTAATTTGCTTCTGTTCGAATGCAGTAGATTTAGTAGCACGCTTCAAACTTAATGATTACTTTTTATATAATTATGAACATTATTTATGATTCACAAACAGAAATTTCGGCGTCGCGGCCACTAGATGCACTCTTAATCAGTCTTTCAGATACCCCTAAATAAATTCTTTGAAGGTGTTTTCAAAGGACTACAACGATGATTTCTCCCTCTCACCAATAAAATGATAGTTATATAAAGGTTGACAAGTTTGGTATTCTGTCAGGGTAAAAGGATCCACAAGGAGCTTGTGTTCGAGCAGCCGCTCCGCGCGTTCGACCAGGACGCGGGCGTGGCGGCGCCGGTGCGCTACGAACTGGTCTCCGGCAACGAGCGCCGCCTGTTCCTGCTCAGCGCGCTCAACGGGAGCCTGTTCCTGGAGAAAGAGGTGGATTTGGATGCTGAACCTCCTTTGCCCGGTGAGCATCATCATTATCAGCCTATTTATCTACTCAATACTGGGCCAGGTCTCCCTTCTTACAGGAGAAAGGATATGGAGCTTAGACTCACCACCCTACTCCAATGGGCGGGTTTAAGGTGATACTGTTAAATTAATGGCAACTATAGAAATTGATTTTGTAGCGCAATCCATCGGATATTAATGACCTGGACTAGCAACTTAATGAACTAACTGAAGCACACGGTGTAACACCAACGATTCTCAACTCTGGACTGCTTATACTAACTCCACAATTATTTACAGGTAACACATTCGTCCTACAAATTCAAGCATCGCAAGTGGACAACGCATTGAAGACGGCAGTCGCGCGCGTTGAAGTCGAGATACTGGATTTGAATGACAACCTGCCGGAGTTCGAAGTGGATTTTTATAACATCAGCATTGTTGAAAATTTACCTAATGGTAAGTAAAAAATAAATCGCCCAGACTAGAATCATGCAGATTTTGTCGACCAACTTAACACCACAGTTTAATTAAGAATAATATTAAAGATACTTTTTTTTTCGAAAAAATATAATTTCGGACATTTCGTAATGGTCTGTTGAGTATTTGAAATTTTATACGTTGCAAACCAAGAGACTTACATCTGAATTTATATTAATAGTTTATAGCATTAATTATTAGCGTTAATTTACGTGATCCTAACTAAATTCTAAATCTGCGTCTTATACCATAAAAAATCAATATTAACAATGTATATATTTAACAGGTTTCAGTGTTTTACAAGTGATGGCCACAGATAAGGATCAAGGAGACAACGGAGAGTTTACCTTCCAATTGAACGATCCAAGAGGTGCGTTCTCTATTGATCCTAGAACTGGATGGCTCACTGTCAGGAATCAAGTAAGTATACTTCTACAGAAAAGTTAAAACATGTGAATCAAGATTTTGTCTGCGAGTATAATAAGCATAATGAGCATATTTTCTGACATGTTTTTTACAATTTTCAATATGCAATTAATACATATTTTTGATTGACCACTTTTCAAATTTCTTTGGATTATTATATTTTTTGTTTAGATAGTCTTAAAATATAAAATCATTGCATTTTAGAGTGTACTGGATAGAGAACAACATTCGTCATTACGAATGAAAGTATATGCGAAGGAAAAGAATCCAAGTGTAGTTGGAACATTCCTAGACAAGCAAAGACTGTCCAAATGGCACCGAAACCCCACAATTAGAACACCAGTAAAAGACAAAACAACATACGTATTTCCTGATAAACTTGGAACCAGTAACGATAACATAGAATTCATGGAAGAAATACATCAGTTAATGTCATTTGTGACAGTAGAAGTAACTCTACTAGATGCTAACGATAATAACCCAGTTTTTATACCAAGTAATTTATACGAATTCTCAGTTCGATTTGACGCAGAAATTGGTACTGAAATTGGTAAAATAAAAGCAGTTGATCCAGATTTAGGTAGAAATGGCATAGTGTTATATGATTTACAACGAACTAGTAATTTAACTATTACATCGCCATTTCAAGTTGATGCTAAGTCTGGAGTGATAACTTTGGTAGAATCTCGATTATTAGAAGGTAGGCATGCTCTTTTTATTGAAGCATCTGATCAGCCTGCAAATCCGAGTGAAAGACGATATTCGTTAGCGGTTGTTACGATTGATGTTACTGGAAATCGAAAAGGTAAGCATGCCCCTATTAGCAAAAAAATATTATTTGTATCTGAAGATGACATTTCACTACAATCTTTTATAATCATTGTTTTAAAAGTAAAAATTGTCATATAGTTATAATAAATATTTTAAAATAAATTAATTGTTATTAAATTCTTTACTAGTCAACAAATTAGCTGTAATAATAGTAATAAAAAAATAATTATTTTAATGCTTTAAATTTTTATCGTTTATTTGTATTTTTAAGGTTCAAAATCAGACAAACCTAACTTCATAGGTGCGCCATATGAATTTTGGGTTGGATCTAATGTAGGTGTCGGTACAAGTGTTGGTCAAATAAAAGTAAATGATGCTTCAGAAAAAAATGACGTAACTTACGATTTGTTACATGGATATGAAGAAGGAGGTTTGTAATTTGTAATTCATAATGCTAAGGCACCTCCCCCAGAGAACACTTGCACATTGTAAAATATGAGACAAAAACTAAAATAAACATCAGTTCATGTAGCAGTATAGTAGTAGTCTATGGTTTTGGACTAATATAACCTTTTAATAAAAATTGTATTTTTTTGCAGTGCCTTTTGCAGTAGAAGAGAGGTCAGGTGTAATCACAGTTATAAATGAACTTTCTAAATTCGAAAGACCACTGTATGACTTTGAAGCCGTAGCAATACTTGAAAAACTAAACGTAACAATAACAACTAATGCAACTGTCCACGTGGTTGATGTAAATGACGAGAGAGGTGTTTTTTTGAAGTAATTATTCTGTATTTTAGTTTTCTAAGTTGGTCCTTGAATTTACAATAACGTCGCTTTTCTTTTTCAGAGGAACACATTCGCCGTTTGTGTTTCATGTCAAGGAAAATATAGCAGGTGCCACTATTGGACATATTTTCCCCGTTAATGTTAGTTCATTTGATTCCAATAGTGGAAACATTAAGTTTTTGATTGCCAACCAACAAGACGTTGCTGATGAAATAGCTATAGGTAAAAGAACTAGAAGTTATTTTAATGATTTTATTTAAATATAATTATAAATCCTTTTTTACTTTGTTACTTTACTTACAGGGCCCGATGGTACTATCTATGCACAGAAAGCATTAGACAGGGAAAAAAGAGATACATACAGGATGACGGTAATTGTTGAATTTAATAAGGGCGTTATCTCTGGAGCAGGTTTATATCAAATCACAATTCACGTAGATGATGAGAATGATAATCCACCTATTTTTGAAATGTTATCATATGAAGGTATGATTACTGAGAATGCAAAAACAGGAACAGAAGTTACAATGACAAATAAAATACGAGCAAAAGATTCAGATACAGGCCAAAATGCTGTATTTATGTACACTATTTTTGGGGATGGACATGATCTATTTAGTATTACTGAAGAAACGGGTATAGTGTCATACATTGGTAATAAATTAGATAGAGAAGAAAAAAGTGTATATTCCTTGAAAATTGTGGCAAGAGATAAAGGTAGTTTAAAGTCAGAAGCAAAGTTAACGATCACAGTATTAGATGAAAATGATAATGCACCTAAATTTAATCAAATAATAATCCCATTGGGAGAACCAGTCGATTTATTAGAAGTTGGTGAAACTGCAGTAGTAAAAATATATAAAGAAACACTAAATAATATAACTAATAATGTGAGTAAAGTTGAAGCCAAACCAAAGAATAAATACCCTATGACGACAGATTCACCTCTTTTTCTAATGCCAGAAAATATTGCTATAGGAACGACTGTATTAAAGTTGATTGCTGTAGATATGGATAGTGGATTAAACGGTCAAATAAGGCATGAATTTACTTCTGAGGTCTTTTTACCTCCATATACTTTACCACCTAATCTATTACAAGTCAAAAGATACTTCGTCATAAATGAAAAGTATGGGCATATTATTGTTGCAAGGGCCTTACCGCCTGAGTCAGAGTTTAGATTAAACGTTACTGCATTGGATGGTGGAGAATTAAACGATCAGATTACAATACGATTTTTTGTTAAAGATGTCAACGATCACTTCCCAATGTTTAAAAAATCATGGTATAACTTCAACGTAGAAGAGGCTCAGTATAGTAGAAGAGTATTGGGTAAAGTTGATGCAACCGATGCCGATTTTGGTCAAAATGCTAATTTAACGTATTATTTACAACCTTCAGGTAAAGACATTCCTTTTGAAATTTCCCCTCTAAATGGTGTGTTTAGTGTCAGTGGTGTTCTAGATAGAGAAAAAGAAGATAAATATACGTTGACGGTAGTAGCACGTGATAACGGAAATGATAAAAAATTATCATCTTCAGTGAGTGTAGAAATTCAAGTATTAGATATTAATGACAATGCTCCTAAGTTCTATGCATATGATGATTTATTAGAGTGGAAACATCCAGAAGCAGAAGAAATTTCAAATCATAACTTTGAGTCAGTGATGATGATACCAGTCTACAAGGCAACTTTGGAAGAAAATGCACCCATAGGTACTACAATTACAAGAATTTATGCAAATGATTCTGATTTTATTGGAAATGGAAATGGTCTAATCCTTTTTAGTTTACCTCAAAGAAAGAATCAGCTTAACATGTTCTCGATTGATTCCAAGGAAGGTATACTAACAACAACAACTAAATTAGACTATGAAAGTCAAAAAGTACATAATGTTACAGTAGTCGCATCAGACCTAGGATCACCAAGTTTGAGCTCTACTGCAATAGTTATGTTAAGTATAATTGATATACCAGATGAGATTGAAGTTTCCGATAAGCCGGTATTTATATCAAGATACTACGAATTAGAGATAGAAGAAAATGTTCACACTCCAGTTGAGCTGGTGACTGTCAACTTAACAGAATATTATGAAAACTTTAAAATGAAATATTTTATCCAAAACGAAAACGATACAGATATAAAGAAAACATTTGTTATCGATCCACGTAACGGTACATTATATCTTATCAAAAGTCCCGATCGGGAATACAGGAGTACTTATGAAATCATAGTAAGGGTTGAAAGACAAAAGATTAGTAGAGAACTACCTCACATGATTTATCCAGTTTCAGATGATATCCTCGAAGGGATGTCTAAGTTTGATGTAAAAGTAGTTGTGAGAATTAAAGATGTAAATGACAACGCACCTAGATTTATCAATGGTGGACGACCCATGGTCACAGCTATACCCACTACTGCACCCTTTGGCTATGAAGTTATTCAGTTGCAGGTAACGTTATACGATTTTTATACATAGTATTCAAACTTTATATAATTAATATGAATAGCACAATTTAATGGGAAAGTGAAAGAAAGAAATATAATTAATAATATGTTAGTTGTCTATTTCAAGCGTAACAGATTTTCTTTAATTTTGGCTCAGTCGGTTAGAGTCTGGCTAATGAAAGTAGCGGCTAAAATCGCCCGCCAAATTTAAAAAATCATATAAAAAAATTAAAAAAGAAACATGCGTTTTCATAATTTGTTCAAATATTTATTTTTTGTTTATATATAAGTAAATAAGTATTAAACTCGGTTTCAGTATTTGCACTATAACTTTCAGAATTTACTGCGATTTTTTTTTATTTGGTGGGCGATTTCAGTCTCTACTTTCATTAGCCAAACTCTGTGTATTATTGAAGAATCTTCAGAATTAAAGTGGTGTTGTAAGAAACTTCAAGTTGCTAAGCCACTTCCCTCAAAGGTTTTTAAATATCTGACATAATCATGTATAAATAATTTACCAGGCAACAGACCCAGATGTGGGCATCAACGCAGACATTCGCTACCAGCTCATAAACTCTGAAGGGGGTCGGTTCACGGTGGAGCCCGTGTCGGGACGAGTGCGCGTGGCGGGCAGCGTGGCGCGCGCGGCGGGACGAGTGCTGGGCTTCGATGTGAAGGCGACTGACAGACGCGGCGCTGACGATGGCCGATCTGCTATCGTTAACGTTTTTGTAAGTATTATTATTAATGATCGTAAAGTTGTTACAAGAACAAAGACAATTTTTAACCTCACCAGTAGACCTAAAATGCTCGCTGCGAGATATTTCGTGAAGTGTAAAAGACATAATATTGTCGAAAAATAACTGACGATAGAATCCTGATAAGCCCGAAGGTCGATATCGAAAATATCGACCTATCTTTCTTATAGAACGAAAGAGAAAACGATATTTTCAAATCTGCCTCTATTGGTCGAGATTACCTACACACAGCAAAAGCCTCAAGTATAAATGAATTAAACTGCAAATTCCAACATTAAATCCTTAACATTAATAAAAAGATAAACATGTTGTTCTTCTCATTAGCTCTATAGTCTCATGGTTTGATTTGATTTAACACTAAAGGGTCTACGACTTGACCCGTTGATTATTTATTATCGTACTCACTCCTAAAACGTCTTTGCGAATTAAAAAATATATTAAAGTAAAAATTATTCTCTATAAAAATCGCTTCTTCAGGTTTATGTGCTGGATGAAAACAAGCAATTAGTAATGGTCATAGGTGCCAAGCCAATGGAAGTTGAGTCAGAGATGGACAGTATTGTGAAACATCTCTCCAACATAACAGGCTTCGACGTCAGAGTGAGACGACTGGAATCAAGTGCGAAGGCTTCTATGGAAGGTTACGCGTACGTACTCTTTTAAAATATTTTCAATTCAGTCGTTGACTTGGTTAATGCAGTTTCCTTTTATTAATAAATGTGAAAATATCTATCTATCAGCACTTAATTTTTCATGTGAAAATTGTTTTTTTTTTCAGAACGGACATGTATATTTACGCCGTTGATCCTATATCTAATTCAATCATCGATATGGAGGTCCTTCAAAAGTGAGTAGTATTTTTGACCATTAGTTTGTTTAATTAAAATATTTATGTATTAAGCAAACTACCCAAGATTAATTTTAAAATGGCTTCTTTCAGATCAATAATGAAAAGAGAAACTTCTCTCCGCCACAACCTGGCCGGCTTCAGAGTTATAGAAGTGGGAGGTACCACCATGGTACAGGCCAGGAGTGTTCAAATGTTGAGTACAATGGAAATAAGTGTAGTGGCTTTGGGATGTCTAGTGTTCATCGGCGCTTGCACTACCGCTATATGCATACTGTGCTTTAGGAAGACACGACGGTAATTATATATTTTTCTTGCCGTACATTTCACAATCATTATCATTGATTTCTAGTATTTTTTTTTAGGATAACAACTACTTTAGTTACTACCTATGCTAGTTTTTTTTTGTGCAAGAATATTTTTTGAATCATTGATTATTCCATAGTTTGATTCACAAATAATAATATATTAAAAGTAATAAAGATATTATTTGTTATTTAATTGAATTTTAACTTTATCTGCAAATTGGACGTAATATTTATATTCTAAAAATAAAACTAGTTTCATAATTATCATTGCTAAATATAATTGTTTTGCTTACTTCGAGTTTCTCGAATTACATTACAACATAAAATAAACTTTGAAATATTACTTTGTTGTCTCAATATCATTATGCAAAGATGATCTTTTTGAACTTTGACTTTATTAGCTTTCAACAAAAGGTGAGTGATATTTTTCTTACACATTTCAGACATCATCACCATCACAAAAGAAAGCATGCCCATCATTACTTCATCTAAAACCACAAGTTATATACGTAGTTAATTATTCTGGACTTAATTTATTTCATTAATTTTAATAATAATTTATTAAATAGTTGTGTAATTTATTTAGTTTGAATAAAGAACATTTTAGTATTGATTAATGATTTTATTATCATCCTATGGATCGCATTGATTGTTTCTATTATGTATGTTATTATTCTTGACTGTGTCGATATATTTTTTTTATTAATATTATTAAAACTACCAGTTAAAAATTAAACAGCAAGTAATGATACTTGCTGTTTAATTTAATTATCAGTAATTATTAGTATGGAGCTCCTTTATCCTTAGTTAGATCTTTTCTTTGTTATCTTTCTTACTATATTAAAATCTGTAGTTTCATCTAGAAATAACATTACACTTCTATTGACTGAATTCTTTTCCATCTTTGCCCTAACAGAAATCGCCACAAACCATTTTCCCAACAACGTCTTAACGCTTTCTCAACTGAGCATTTAACTAAATACGGAGGTCTTTTCCCATCTGGAAACAATCAGTGCCAGGAATTGAATCAGTCTTACAGTGAGGCTGATTCCTACATCGATGTAATAAACCAGAGCACGTTAAAGAAAACCTGTCCCCATGGCAACACGGTGGAAGAATTTGGGAAGGCTCACCAGAAATGTGTGAAAGGGCAATTTGCTGATATAAATGCAAAAGAAAAACACGAAAGGATTTGTATTAAATTCAATCAGCGACCTCTGCAGAAGAGGTAAGTTATATCTCTGTATACTAAACCGGAAATAATAATTATAGTTATTTTCTTTTATAATAATTCCTAATAATATTACTAATACTGATTAATAATAAGATACCTGGTTATTAAACTTTGTGATACTTAGCTTAATTTATTTATCTCTTAATATTATATTATTAATAATGCTATAATTGCCATTTGTTTTCCTAAATCATTTTTAATTTTCATTTCATAACATACTGTACTGTATACTGTAACACTCCACTAACTACTAAAATCATTAATCAATTTAAGTGCTACAAGCTTTTACTTACAAAAGTTTCGTTAATTATGTAGCTAACACATCTAAAAAGACTCAAAAAGATAATTTCTTGTAGTAAATAAGTTAATTTGTCATTTAATTAGAATAATTAACAAGATTCGTGTATTAAATATTGAACAGTAACAGAAGGGAAAAAAATTGTGAGAGGTAAAGCTTTAGTAATTAATATTTAAAAAAACTAATTTTATAATTTAAAAATTACACACAGTTTGGAAAAGAAATCCTTATAAACAAATCTACAAAAACTGTCATCTTCAAAATAAGATGAAATATTTGAGATGATCTGATTCATATTCATTTGGACACCTAATACTAAAGACAAAAACCAAAAAAAGTTTTGGTTTAAATTTCAACGTAATTTAATCGAACAGTACCCATGTTAAATTTTGTTCGTACATATTCGTATAAATAACAACAACAACATGTCTGCACATGTCTGCACATGTCCACTAACACACACGTACATCCGCACGTAGGAAGGGCCATGACACGTCGCTAACGTCAGTGCATTCCAGCGGACAGGACTCCGGCATCGCGGACGCGCGGTGCGACTGCGGCCGCTCCAACGTCCACACCTCGGAGGAGAGCAGCGGGTATGTTGCACATCCACCTGTTCGTCATCCGCAGGTCTCACTTTATCAACAAGCACAAGTAGTCGTGGAAATGCGTAAACTTGAAGATTTCACCAATATATATCACCTAGGGAGTATTAACTGTCGTCCAAAACTTGTCTTCACTGTGATGATATATTTTCAATGAGAATATAGGAATAACTAGAGACGATAGTCGTCCAATGATAGATTATTTGTTACGACACAGTAAGAACACATGATAGGCGTTCACAGATCTGCATCGTACGTATCAGTCGCATCGCATTAAGCGGATTTTTAGTTTTACGGTAAATACAATATTTTCAATGCGATCCGTACGATGCGGATCAGTGGAAGCCTACATTTAAGAGTTACTTTTAAAATATTTGAATATGACACAAGACATAAACTACATAATATATAAGACGTATTAATAAATGTTGTAGCATTGCAAACGAATCATCAGCAAAAGTTTAATGTAAAAGTATAAAATCCGGTTGCATAATAATTATTGATATTTAAAAAATAAATTTACAGATGCAGCTATGAAGACTCGCTTAAATCGAATCACAATCAAGAAAGAAAACTATTTCGCACTGATGCAGCAAACAGATTCATACGACGTGCTTCTTTCAACAATCAACCCTTAGACGTTCGAAGATACAATCATCGACGGCAAAGTTTCTCTGAGAATTTACAGAAACATTTCCCAACTTTTGAGAGAATTGGTTCAGGAAATGTATCTAGACAAATTTCTTCACCCAACGTGAACTCACAACCTTATTTCTTGAATTCCAAGAAAAAGTATAGAAATGATGTTGTCAATGAACCAATGGTCGATTATGATCATAGTGAAGTAGACGATGTTTTCGATACTAATCTAGATAGAAGGTTGAATTCAAAGAACAGAAATAATAGTATGTTAGATTTAAATCAAACAGTATTTGTTGCTACTCCTGCAACAGCGGAAATTATGAGGAGAGGCAGTGAAAGAATCATGTTTGCAAGACCCTTATAGTATTTAGGAAAACATATTATATATCTGTTATTGATTTGTAAAAATATATGATAGAGGCTATAGACTTAAGGTTTAAAAGTACATGATTCATACATTAATAATGAACAGCGCTCAATTCAATTATTTTGCTATAACTGCTAAAAATGATTTAACTTTTAGTTATTTTAGAATTTAAACTGATGTGTTTATTTCATAGTAATGTTTAATAGTTAAAGGGCTTAACTCCTTAAATATTGACAAAATATTGTATACTATAAAAATAAGAGCTAATGGGGGGTTTTGTAAATAGTGCGTTGAAAGAATAAATTTTTATTAATTACAAGAAAAAAACTGATGATGATTGATTCTAAACTTGAAAGTGATACCTACTGATGAGAATTCGTAATAAAACTTAAGCGAATCGAGACACTAACCTTTATCTACTGTTAATTAAATAAGTTATGATTTCAAATTGTCTTACCTGAAAATCTCACTAAAGTAGTAGAAATAGTACCTACTTTATATTTAGATAAAATATTTCTAAACAAACGCAGTGTATTTGTTCTAATCAGTTTTAGTGAGATAAATCAGCATAATATATTTAAATGATGATTCATTTTGGTTACCTCATTGTAATTTGTTTTTATTACATTTGCCCATTGATAAAACAGATACTTCTATGATATTAACAATTGTCCTTCGACTGATTTACGAGTATTACGATATGAAAGCTGCCTTGAACAGAATTGTTATGGCTTGCTAATCCTAACAAGTTTCCATGGTAATAAGTCTGACCAAATTTGGACAAAGCTTTTCGACGAGTAGGTACACAAAGGCAATATTGATTCTATACTCGTATTCGACTTTTCACTACCACCCGACGTTAAACATAAATTTATTTAAATATACAGAGCAAATATTTGCAGACAATCTTACTAGGACTGTGCTGTGCTGTTTCATTGCTAATTATATTATTAAACTAATGTATTTTTATTAATAAGCTTAGACAACATAATTTCTAGATATTTATTGCACATCTCATTGGATCTCATCGGATGACAGATTAGAAATTTGTTCTATATTGACCCATCGCAAAATTTTGATTGAAAACTGAAAATCAATTAACACAGTAATTGAGTTGCCGAAAACGAAAATGTCCGATTTGAAGGTGACGAGAACCGAAATACTGCGGTTAATGAACAAGAGAAAATGTTTCATTTAGAAAATTAATTAAGAAATTACAATTTCGTATTCTTTCGACGAGAGTAATTCAAACAGTGTTTGAATTATTAAATTCTAGCTATTTAGATGATTATGATTAAAATATTTTGTGTGATTTGTAAATAAAATTATATTAAGTGTATTTATGTAAATATTGTTTATTATAAAAGAGTACCTAAGTTTTTATAATTTTGACATGATGAACAGAAGTAATTGATTTCTACCCACGACTGAATATCACCACAAGATAGATGTTAATATGATAAGTTTGTGTTAAACAAATTACGTATATTTTGTTAGATTGATATATAAATGTTTCTAACGTGGGCTTTTACACTCAAATTTAAATTAAACGTTTGTTTTTTTTTAAATGAAAATACTATTTATTGACTAATTTCTTGATAAAAAAAATTGAAAATTCCCTAGAAAGGTAAAAAAGCTATTTAAAAGGCTTACAAGTGAAATATAACGTAACAGTTATGAATTGTAAGGGAAAGTTGATATTTATAGTGTTTGGAGACGTGGCTAATGATCTTTATAAAATATTTTGCGCTATTTTAAACATAATCCATTTTATCATTTCTTTAGCCATTCTATTTACATTTCTGAAGAGAATATCTTAGGTTGATAGATGACAATACACAAAGGGCTTGTGTGGCTCTTTCATATCTGAGATCATGGTCCTTTATTCTAGGTATCTATGGAGGTATCTATGAGTGTGCCATTTTTAAAATTGAGAGGTATTGTTGAAAAAATGTAACTATTACCACCTTTATGATAATTATAGTATCGTTGTATTATAAGATTTTATTTTTTCAAATAAAATCATTCTATTGTAAATTGTAAAAAATAAACTTTGAAGTATTTTAATTTGGAGTTTAATTTTTGTGTTATCAGTTTGAAGTATATATTCATTAGTACATAGATGCATGCTGTTTTTTCGTTGTCCGATGGCAGTAATCTGGTAAACTAAATAATACCATTTGAAATATGGGAACGTAATGTAACCCCTAAGCTTTCGGTGTTGAATACGTTCTCTTAACCTAACCTTCGATATTAAGGCTTAAAGATGCGATGTGAAGACTCCTTTAGATCGATTTCAACTAAGTACTGCAACATAGTGAAAATCGTTCTAAATGAACGGGACAATATCTATTTTGTACGACACACTGTTATAGTCTCACAAAAACAAACCATTTGCAAATAAATGGGGCATTGGGAAGGATGCGAGTGAGTTATTGCGTCACATTAATATGCTCATGAGAAGCAGTTGGAGTTTGTCTCCGCTTACACTCGATGGTGGGTGAATAGTATAGGGTAATAGGGTGACCATGTTGATAAATTTAATAAATCGAACCTTTTACCTAAATGCGAAAGTAAGTCTGTCTCTCTGTCTGTTACCTTTTCACGGCTAAACAGCTGAACCGATCATGATGAATTGTGGTATAATAGTAAATGGGACGTTGGAGCAGAGCATAAAAGGTTTTATGCTTTGCTCCAAGGTCTCATTTACAATTAATTATATTAATAGGAGTTGAAAATTTGTATGGAATGTCCTTTATTTATAGAGTTAAAATTTAAAAAAAATTGTTTATAAATCATAACAAAAATACGAAATATAATGTAATTCAAGAATTTTTAAAATTCAACCCTTAAAGTAGTGAAACAAGGGTTGAAAGTTTTTATTGATTTCCACGTGGACGAGTCCCGGGCGTCCGCTAGTCATTATTATAGTTATTAGTCAAATACTAATGTTCGTAATAAGGTTCCAGTTTATAATTTGTCAAGATTTTGATTGAAATATGACAAAAAAAATTTAAAATATCGACAAAAGTCTATCGAATTAATATTAACGAAAACTTTTATCGAATTCGGCTTCACTTTATAGCACAAACCAGCACTCGTATTGCAATAGGTAGTTGACAGTAACTTAATTAACTATGGTAATGGGAATTGTCTTACAAACCTACACGTCATACGACCCCTACACTGATTGATATGGGTCAATGACCCTCATAAAAGTACCACAGTACTAAATTCACACTATCGCCTGTTTAACTGTTGTGAGTCGATAAGCGCACAAAAATCTAAGCTAATGTAGATGTAAGATTTGATTTTTGTTTGTTTGTTAAGATTTACTTTTTATTCAAAACTACATGATCGATTAAAAAAAATACCATTATAAAGTTACCCTTTACCTACAAAGTAACATAGGCCATATTTTATCCTCGTATAGGTACGCATGGATACGGGAACTACGCGGGTGAAACCGTGGAATGTATGCTAGTTTTAAGTATATTGAAATAAAAATATACATGCAACAGCGCACACATCCACAGCAATGCTGAATGGCTGTACGAATAAGCATGACAGTACTACTTCCCCTGACAAGCTCTGTCAAAAAGAGTTGTATTATTTTGATTTTTTGTACACTACTTTTTACAAGTTTGAAACATATTCTGGGTCCTTATTTACGTAATCGTCCCGACGCGTCGCAAAGCTTTTCCAACTTTCTGTGAAAATTTTAAACCAAATTTGTTAGCATAAACTTTGTGTAGCTACTTATTAATTTGTAAAGTTAGTTTTCCACAATTTTCGTAAGTTCATTTAACTTAGTAAAATTGACTTACATGTTACATAACCATCCATGAATGTTATGTAGTTTATAAGCAAGTAATGACAGTTTGTGACAGCCCAACGCTAATGATGATTTTGCGTTTGCGTTCAAGATTGTCTTATATTTTTTCTGGGAGTGTCCCGTCGATTTGGTTACCAGGATTTATGAAACGTGTAATGGGTTCTTGGATTCGATATCGAACACTGATTAGTCTAACAATCAATTATATGTTCAACTAGGAGACGACGACATTGTCCACGGGAAATTTTGTTTCTTTCAGATAGCATTATTACTTTTATCACAAGATATAGCACACTTGCCATACAATTTTTTTCGATTCTGATTCGATTTATTTAATACTAGCGGACGCCCGCGACTTTATTCGCGTGGAATTCAGTTATTCACAAATCCCGCGGGAACCTTGGATTTTTTACGGAAGAAAAGTATCTTATATGTTAATCCAGAGTAAAATCTATTTCCATTCCAAATTTCAGCCAAATCGCTTTAGTCGCCGCAGTGCAAAGGAGGAACAAACACACACACTTACACACAAACTTTCACCGTTATAATATTAGTGTGATTAAACATATTATAATACATCTTCTAAGAAACTATCAGTACTCCGAAATTGGGGAGTTGGTGATGTTACAACCCAGTCCTGTGGAAGCAGATCGCCGCTCGATTAAAAGGGAAAAGAAATTAACTTTACACAATCTGTGTGTTAAAAATCAATGAATCCTTAATTGGCTGGCGGCGGGCGCTGATGCTATATGATAAAGTGGTGGAACACATTAAGTGCATGCTCATAAACTGGTTTAGGGGTTGTAAATATTAATGGACAATAATGCGCGCCCAGCCCCGGCCTTAATCCGTGGCGACTTTTTAGGTTTACGTTGTTTTTATTGGGGGCATTTTGGAAAAATACCTCAAAATCACGCACCCTTTTCTTTCAATCCTTTCCCATTGCGAAGGGTTTTTTGATAGTTCTTTACAAGTTAGCTCTTGACTACAACCTCACCTAATGGTAAGTGATGATTCAATCTAAGATAGAAGCGGGCTAACTTGTTATGAGGAGGATGAAAATCCACACCCCTTTCGGTTTTTACACGACATCGTGCCGGAAGGCTAAATCTTGAACGCTTGGCGGTACGACTTTGCCGGTAGGGTGGTAATTAGCCACGGCCGAGACCTCCCACCAGCCAGACCTGGACCAATTCAGACCAATTCAATCGGCCCAACCGGGGTTCGAGCCCAGGACCTCAGTCTTGTAAATCCACCGCCCATTCCACACTCTCTGTCCATTAGAACGTAGCTTATACGTAGTGTAACGTACTATAGTTTGGTTCCTAGTTGAATTGAATATTCACAATAGTCGGTGTTTAGCGCAAGCCACCGCACTGTCTCCGACGCAGGCCATTGTCTTTCCCGTCTTCGAATTGATACTTTAAATAAAGAAAACAGCGTCGCGAAAATAACAAGACGTCTCACCGCGCTTCCAATCTAAACTTGTAATATTTGTATATAGGCCAAGAGCATACGGCGAAAACTGACGAACCAATCAATTTACTCAGACGTGCTGCAATTGATAATTAAGTCGAACTGTATTATGGACACACGTCGTACACATTGTTATTGCTTTATTAAAAGTTGACAATTAACTAAGATTAATAAATTTCGTCACATTATGTTATTTTTAACTACCGGACGCCCGCGACTTCGTTCGCGTGGAATTCAATTTTTCACGAATCCCGCGGGAACCATGGATTTTCTGGGATGAAAAGTAGATTGTGTAAAATCTTTAAAATTAGTAGGAGAAATAAAAAAAAAACGATTTATCGCATAAAACTCGTTTATAGGTGCTGATTGATTACAAAATGTTTTCATTAAAGTTGTTTTTCAGTTAAGATGTATGATTTAATATACATTATAAGTATAGTAAAGGTTATCAATAATAATGATTTGACTAAAACATAACATCTTTGTACCTACTACAAAGAAGAATTCAAAGGTATTATTTTATATTAGTTCAAAATATTTAGATCTTCAAGTCCCGTGGAAGTCTTTCCACGGAAGTCTGTTGAAACGAGAAAAGTTAAAAAGAAAAATGTAAATTTGGTGTAATTTTTTTTGCAACTAGATCTTACACTACGATATTCGTAGAGTTCAATGATCGGCCAAAATGGATATCAGAGTCGTAAAGTTTGAGGAACAGTGGTTAACAAGTATTTGTTTATATGGAAACAACTTGCTAATGGATTTTTTTATGAAATAAAACCTTTCGCAGTGTTTTAACTTTTTTACAACTTTTCCACTAGTATTGCTTAGATTATTTTAAATTGTATTGGTAGGTGAAATAGAAAAACTTTGAACACCTTATCAAAGCCTTATCGTAATAAAATAATATGATCTTAATAAAATAATATAAGAACTAAAATAATAAAGGGCTGAAAACTTATCCAAGGTACCTACTCATAAAACAAAGTAAAAACAAAGTAGCTTTGTTTTTACGCTGATATCTTTTAAATAACACAACGGATTTTAATGTGATTTTCAACAATAGATAAAATAATATTATTAGATTCAAGTGGAAAGTTTACACGTAAACAAAAGAATATCGTGGGTCAAAGTTTCAAGAAAAACTTTAATAAACATTCATTGAATGTTTACAAAACTCCAAGCCAATTACAAAAACGGTGAAAATTGTCCATAATAACGAAACGATTGACAGCTCAATTTTACGTAAATACAACATACAAAAAATATTAAAATCATAACCTTTTCTTTTTATTTTGTCGTAGTTGGGTATAATTGGAGATAAAATAATGATTTACCTAATATTAAATCTCTCTCCGGCCAGCCTCCTTACTTTTGCAGCAGGAATGCTAAGCGTGTGCCTGCAGTTAATTGCTCTACCTCGTTGCTGTAAAAAACAATTACCCTCTTTATTACTTACTACGACCATCCCTCGGGTTTACTTGCGTTAATTGTCTATATGTTGGGCAGGTTTGAAATTAACACACACATCACTTTTTCACAGACAGACGAGTGAAACTTTGACCAACATGTCGAGGGTACAGAACAGTACATAGTACGTAATTTATTTTTAAACGATATTTCCAACACACAGTCATACAGTCATTGTTTTAGGTATAATAGTATAATGGAACCGGTCGTAATTACCTACTTAAGGAGGTAATTAAAACCTTAAAATCTTTCTTAGCTTAAAAAAGAACTTTGGGAACCCATAAAAACTATATCTAAGAATCATTATATTTTATGAAATTTTTTTTTATATAATTGTGAAGTAGAGATTGCTGTACATAAGTACCACTACTATCTCTGCCATACGGTTTCACCTAAATAGATCACTTTCAGGATTTGGGCTATTCCATATTATGATTTGCATCAGTGCAATTTCTAGTCCTGAATCGGGGTATGAAATATGGAGTTTTTATTTGAAAATGTTACATTGCATTTTAGTTTTACTTTGGAGGCTTGGTAAAGAAAACAGTTTTGGAGTTAATCAGATTTTTTAACAAAATATGTATAGATTTTCTTAAAGGAAAATCCAGCTACTGGTACTATTATCTTGTTTAGTCCGATAACCAACACGGCAGCAGATTGAAATGGGGTTGGATAGGTAAATTAATATTGGATTAATATCAAAGCAACCCTTTTTCACGAACATAATTGCCCAGTGGATATGACCTCTGCCTCCGATTCCGAAGGGTGTGGGTTCGAATCCGGTCCGGGGCATGCACCTCTAACTTTTCAGTTGTGTGCATTTTAAGAAATTAAATATCACGTGTCTCAATCGGTGAAGGAAAACATCGTGAGGAAACCTGCATACCAGAGAACTATCTTAATTCTCTGCGTGTGTGAAGTCTGCCAATCCGCATTGGGCCAGCGTGGTGGACTATTGGCCTAACCCCTCTCATTCTGAGAGGAGACTCGAGCTCAGCAGTGAGCCGAATATGGGTTGATGACGAACCCTTTTTATTCGCCCGTACCATGAGGGACGCTTTTAAAAATAGAACGAATTGAAACGATAGGCTTACGGGGGCAATAACCCCTAGACAAGGGAGTCACGATGACGTTTATTGCCACAGCCTGCGAAAACATAAATGAATTTGTTGGCACACTGCGAATTGCGCGTTGATTTTGTGACATATTTTAGTAAGCTATATATAAAACAGGAATTTTATCTGAATATCATAGGAGACCGAGAGCTTGCGCTGCCAGATGCTTCATTATAGCAAGGCTATTTTACAAAACGTTTTTGTTATTTTTTTCATTATTTACTGGAATTACGTTTAATATTTTTAACTCTGTTATAGTAGCTTTTGATATAATAGCTGATTGACTACGCTTGTACATAAGTGTCCTCTCAGAATTAGGGTTAGGCCTTAGTCCACCACGCTGGTCAAATGCGGATTGGCAGACTTTCAAAAATTATCAAGTATGCAGGTTTTCTCACGATGTTTTTCCTTCACCGTTTGTCTCCTCCTCTCCTCTCAATCTGAGAGTAGTTCCGTGCTCAACAGTGAGCCGAATGTGGGTTGTTAATGATAAAATTCTTTTGCGTATCCTGGTTAAAGACGGCACGAGAGAACTGTGCAGTCTACGGCCGGGTATGTAGGATTTGCTGACAAACCAGAACACCCAATAGACCCAGCGAAGCCGCCTGTGTCTTATTGGGATGTAAAAGGATCGCGAAAACAGGTTTATTCACATCCAGATGAGCTCATCGTTTCACTCAGTGGTGTCTATAAGGATGGGATGGGACGCATATCGGCTTTCTACCACCCGTTCTTTTTTGCGAAGCAGGCCAGCAAGTTTACTATAGCCTACTACAGGAGAGGTTATGAAGCTTACACCCACCACGCTGTGTGTTGTATGATTGTCTGGCTAACTGTCAGATCGAGCGGATCACTATTTACATACTTTAAGATGTTAATGATCACAGATCATAGAAGCTGATTAGTGTTAATAATGAATAATTATCAAGACCGCTTAATGTATGGAAATATAACACCACCTTCTTCGCCAAAGCCCTGGTGATGCTGTTGCAATATTAATCAGGAGCTTCCATACATAATCGAAAAAAAATACAATTTTTGACTCGCATATTGAGTCGATAAGATTAATCTTTTGTATAAGAACTGCGAAATTTTCATTCAAAACCCTTGCCTCGTTCTTTTTAAAAGTGATTTTTTTGTCAAAGATGCTCAGTCATCCCGACTCTGCACAAGTCGATGCTAACGACCTGACGCTCAAAATTGATTTCCCAATTTCAAACGAAATTCTAAAGTAAACCTTTGTGGTAAAAATCCTGAAAGGGGAGGCAGGAAATTAATATACTATTTACTTTTGAAAGGAGTTGGCCTAAATATCTAATGGTTTAGATTAGACAGATGATACTGATACTTTTTTATATACTTATAGCAATTGACTTTCACCACCTATTGCGAAAAAATGGACTGTTCTCTAAAAGTAAAAAAAATTGTTACTTGCAAAAAATTACGTTCTAGGATAATAATTATTATAAATATTATAAGACTTAGTTTACTTTTGGGAGCTTCATAGCCGGAGTTTTAAAAAAATTACTTCGAAAAATTGAGTCCTGGCTTATTGAAAAACAAATATTGAGTTATTTTACTTCAATAAAATGTCAGTAACAGTTCTGAGTTGGGAAGGTGTTGTATGTATCTCAGAAGGCGCTTTATATCGTCGACTAAGGTTGTGATAATAATATGACAGTTGTCCTTTTGTTTGTAGAGTTTGTTACAGTTAGTTATGAGTCTTCTATAAATCTGACTACTCGTACCATATGATTATACTATCTAGTCCTGTTATCCATCGGATCCAATGCAGCTATTCGGCAGGCCAGCTATTATTAGCAAGATATTGTAGCCATTGACAATACTTCGATAGCTAAGCAATTAAAAGCGCCTATATTAATTAATTGAACAAACAGATCTCGACGGGTCGTTGAACTCAACAGCGCTGATAAATTTTGACCCATTTAAGCATTGAGCATGTATTGAGGCACAAGACGCTAAATCAAACAAACCATAATGGATCCCGGGGATACGGTCGATGACACCCCTTTTTTGTTTTGATTGTCGGTTGTTTTAAACGTTTAAATCGTTTTACAATTCTCTTAAATTTTTAATCTAGGGGCTTTGACATTGTGTGAATGCGAGTATAAGGGTCATATACCTATATAAAGCCTATAAGCATTGACATTTTATGAAAGCTAAAAAATAATAGAGTAGAGGTCTTAAATTTTCATCATTATCATCATTATCAACCCATATTCGGCTCACTGCTGAGCTCGAGTCTCCTCTTAGAATAAGAGGGGTTAATTTGAGTTTAAGTTAGTTAGAGGTTTCTGCCTCCGAGTCCGGAGGGGTGTGCACCTCCAACTTTTCAGTTGTGTGCATTTAAAGAAATTAAATATCACGTGTCTCGAACGGTGACGGAAAAACATCGTGAGGAAACCTAGTTGTTTACCGAACAGTAACTTTCCAAGAGCCCGTATAAACGAAACAAGCAAATATCACGTGACCACTTTAATATAAATGTAGGCAAAGCACGTGCGCGACTGAGAACAAATAACGAACTAGACTTTGTCTTAACTCAGAGTTGTTGAGTAAATATTACTTCACATTACTTCAGCCTGTCTCGATGACGCAGTGGTTAATGTGGCTTTGGGTCAAGAGGTCCTAGGATCGAGCTGTGATTTATTGAGCTTTTATTTTGAGAAATTCTCAATATACATTCTAAACCAAGATTTGCAGAAACTCTTTTGTGCCTAACTAATGTCTGGAAAAATATGGGGGACGTAATGAAAGCTATGGGTGCTCCGATGAGATTTCAACCTTAGCTTAGAGGGACTTCCGGATCGATGGAGTGTTCTGGGTGTAATGAATCCTGACATCCCTTGGCCATGTTTGGTATCCAAATTTGGGTATTGAAGAAAATTCATGGAACCCGTCTCATCGTATAAGTAAATACAACTTTTGACACTATTCTATATTACTTTTAACAGTAGTTTGGAGATGAATTACAATTATTTGCATTGATTAAAAATTGATGTGAATAAATAATTAATTATAAGCTTGAGGGGTTATCGTCTGTCCAAAATATTTTTTTTTCTACCGCTTCCATTTTTCTAGTACTGGAAAACGCTGCTAGAATACGGGTTGGCGGGCTTTGACCCTTACTGAGGTATTTAAATAACATCGAGGAGACCAAGGGTGTTTACAATTCACCAGCAGAATAAATCACGAGCGCAGCACCAATAGTCCAATATTGACAGCCGACTAACGACCCTACAAGACACTGGCGATAATATGCCGCATCCATCGGGACGGTTAACAAAACATGGTATATAAATATAATACTTTTAGCAGACTCAGAAGTGCACGGGCCAACAAGAGATCGGGCGACGTCATACCCGTCTTAGACTACTATTTCTTACAATACCTACTCAAATTCTGCTCACCCGGGGCAGTACCTACCGCATTGCTAATTTCTACCGCCAAGCATTACTGAGTTCTGGTCTGAAGGGCATGTCACTACAGGCAAATAATGCCTCGTCGATGTACCTTGTAGAACACTTCTACCAGTAACAGTACATAGTGTATGCTGCGGGGTAACATACACTTATTTAGACAGTCGATCTAAATGACTAAACTCCATTCGTGCCTCGGAGCTGACACACACTTTTTTTCAATGAACGTTAAATTAATTGCATATTTATATGCCGTTAATTTTACTGGTAACAATTCTCTTTATAGTAAACACAGGGATTTAGTTTCCGACAATATTAACCATGGTAGTAGTACTTTCCTGACTTTGACACAACCTCTCTCTCCGTGCGGGGGTGCATTACCATCAGAAAATGAGAATTTCTCTACATGCAATGCAATATTCCATTGAAAATAAAACCCAAAGTGTAACATAGTTCCGCGCAGAACTAACGAGCATTATTAATTTAATTAATTTCAGAACGGAACTGTTATTGTATGAACGATGCTCAGTTTCACACTTGACACAATTTAGCTCGCTCTCTATTACGGACTGAGTTCCACGTTCATACGTTCCCTGTTTTTGCAGTTTTAGTTTTATAAAATACGTATATATGTTATCCTATAAAAAGTATTTTGAGATTTAAAAAAAAATGTATAGTGTAGGACTGAGAGCTTGCAATAGCTATAGCTTGGCGAGTTCGTTGATGTCACTCGCATTATACATGTCGCCGAGTGAGTTATTTAATCGGTTAGCAAAATCTACGTTAATTATTGTGATAATATTAGAATCAAGTTTTTATGTAATTGGGATTTAATTATTTACTGTTTAAATAAATAAGACTGAAAAAGGTTTCCACCATGCCGGACGTGGCGGCGTTCGACCAATAGGAAACGATAACGATATTGCTTTAAAATGGCGCGTAGGAGGTGCGCTTTGGTGGCGGTGGAGTTAATCAAGTTCTTGGAATGGATACTCGTCTTCCATTTGTTAAATAGTGCAGTGTTAAAATAGTGATAGTGTTTCCGAACTTCAATGGGTGAGTTAATAGAAGTAAGGACATTGCATTGTTAATTAATTAGCTAGAAGCCAACATCAGCTGAATGGGGAGTGTTTGTATACTGTAAAAGACGTCTTTAACCCAACTGGACCAGTTACAAGTCTGACATCAGCTGGTGGCTGCCTCCTAGCCGTATGATAGATAACCCTGGTTTACATGTGATAGTATCAGCGCTGAACTTGATCAATATAGAGGGTAGAACTGTATTAGCTAGTTAAATGGTCGTTCCAATAATTGCCGATAGTGTTACTTTGTGTATCTTGCCATCCTTGACACATAAAGCTTTGAACCTGCCTTGAGGCTACGGCTTCTCCGTTATCAGAATTAGTATTTAGTACGGCTCCGCCGATATCAGAAGTAGTATATGGTTGATGCCCTGATATATACGAGCGACGGGGGGAAATACTGCAGGTAAAATCGTGCGTGCGGGAAAGTGAGATACATCAGTCGTGGGTTTTCATTCATCGCTACACGCCCCCGGCCCGAGCGGACCTATAGCTATGCAGACCTATATTGCATGAAGGCTGAAAGCTGTCTGCATAGCATAAATACGGTGGTTAATTATGTAAGTACTCGTACATGTAACTGTAATGTGTATCCATTGTAAATTATAACACTTCATGATTTTTTAAAAGAGCAACTGTTGCTGAGTGGGCGATGGAGCTATGCTTGAAGTTTTTCTGCGTGATCGAATTAGGAATGAGGAGATCCGCAGATGAACCAAAGTCACTCACATAGCTCAGCTAGTCGCGAAGCTGAAGTGGCAATGGCCAGGCCACATAGTTCGAAGAGCCGATGGACGTTGGGGTTCCAAGGTGCTGGAATGGCGACCTCGCACCGGAAACCGGACCTCCCATTAGGTGGACCGAGGTTGCAGGCTGCCGCTGGATGCTGGCGGTTCGAGATCGTTGTCTTTGGAGATCCATGCAAGATGCCTATTTCCAGCAGTGGACGTCATTCGGCTGATAAGGTAAGGTAACTGTTAAGTTTCTTGCCGGCTCATCTTAGCAGAACTCTTCTGCCTTCCGAATCGGTAGTCTTTACAAATAATAATAATCAACCTTAACGTAACAAAAGTGCTTGCAAACTAACTAAATAATAAATGAATTTTGATTTGATTTAGTTTTAATTGTGGTAGATTTGAAAGAAGGTTTCAACTGTATTTTTAACAGACTTCAAAAGGAGGAAGTTTTCAATTTAACTGGTATGATCTTTGTTTTTAACATTTTTCTCAGCGTTATATGAAAAAAAACAGTAACCAGTACCATAAGTTTGTGATAACCCTTCGAAAAACACCGGTAAAGATTTTTTAAACGAAACTTTAATAAGGGTCACAAAGCTAAGAGTTTGGCGACTGTATTTCACATAATATCCTGTAGAAAATATCAAATAATCACGTTTCCTACTAGGTAAATATGTTAAGCCTGAATAAGGGAAGGTCAGCCAGTCTGTCGAATGCGGAAATAAAGTCAGTTCTTGCCACATGGGCATGATTTTTAGGTTTTCTTGCCACATGGGCATGATTTTTTGGCTAAGTTAGTTTAAGTTTCCTATTGTATTCTTTTTCAATAAAAAAGCCTGATTTGACTTGGACACTATACTCGTAGATACAGAGGTTGGCAGCACTAACCAAAATAGACGATTTCGAATTCATACGTAAACCGAGATTCGATACCCATTTTACTCCAAAGGAGAATCTAGAATATAAACATAATATATTCTCCCATCAGATGTGAATGTTGCACATCGTAGTAAGGTGACAATGACTGCGTGTCGCGTCTTCGCATATCATTATAAGCTTACAGTTTTCTATCCGGCCGTTTGCCTGTTTCGTGAACCCGAAATTTCTAAATAACATAACTGTCTATCTATATAATTATATAAAAGCGTAGGGTTCGGTATCACGAAGTATTTAAAAACCACCTAACGCACAAAGATAAAATTTGAAAGGGAGGGACGTGAAAAGACTAGTTTCTTTGTCAATATTTTGATTATGTCGCAAAGCCCAAGACAATGGCAAGTTCGCATCTTTTTTTTTTATTCTTTACAAGTTAGCCCTTGACTACAATTTCACCTGATGGTAAGTGATGATGCAATCTAAGATGGAAGCGGGCTAACTTGTTAGGAGGAGAATGAAAATCCCTTTCGGTTTCTACACGGCATCGTACCGGAACGCTAAATCGCTTGGCGGTACGTCTTTGCCGGTAGGGTTTTAACTAGCCACGGCCGAAGCCTCCCACCAGCCAGACCTGGACTAATTAAGAAAATCTCAATCTGCCCAGCCGGGGATCGATCCCAGGACCTCCGTCTTGTAAATCCACCGCGCATACCACTGCGCCACGGAGGCCGTCAAAACAGTTACAGGTTTTCTTTGGTTATACAAGACAGACTAGGTTTTGATCAGATTGTTTTGATGTCGCGACAGATTACTGACAGATTCAAGAAACAAGAATAAAACCCAAGATTTTCTAGGAATAAAAAAAAACACCACTAGTTAACAAATTACAGAATACTTGATACAATTTTCAAGAAGTCTTCATAAACCGTGAAAAGTTTGCAACGAAAATGATGACGTAATTAATTAGAGTATCGTTTGAGGTGGAGGCTTCGCAGCGTGCGGTCAACGACCCCTTAATTAACTTAATTCCTCAATAAAAATGATCAAGGAGCCTTAATTAATGCTAAGCAAAGTAGAGTGACTACGTAGTACCTCTTTGAAACTTTGAAGCTATATAAAGTTAAACCGCTTTATCAAAGAGTTTAGGAAAGGCTCCCGTTTATTTTAAAGTCGAAAATGTGTTGAAACAAAAATTGTTTTATTTTATAAATAAATAAACATTGAACTTTACGTAAACGTTTATTATATAAACAAAGCTAGTTGCTTCTGCATTTAAGCAGTCAAGTAAGGATTTTATCCATACATTATACGTTTCGACCATGGCTAGCTACTCGTACCACCTTCCTTACAAATACGTAGGGCCAAGCCCTTTAAAACGTTCCAGCCGCCAGACGTCATAACGTCAGAGATATTCGTAGAATAGAACTTTTACCTTTTTCAAGTAAGCTGCCATCATCACTAAACATCATGTGAGGACGTGGTCAAAAGCGTTGCCTATTTTATACAAAAAAAATATTGTCAAACAAACACATTAACTACATATTGTTATAGACTAAGAGCTTAGTTTCACGGCAACCCTTCGAAAAACTCTATTTAATTTGAAACTTCAAGGGTCTCTAGCGAAGTGTTGGCATGAAACTAAATGATATGGGCATATAATTTCTCATATTGTGCCGACAAAAATATAAAAAATTGTACTTCATACTTGGACGGTTCAGGGATCCTTAAAACCTCCTCCTCCCAAAGCCATCACGATCCAAACTCCATAATTGGTTACCGCACTTACTAATAATAGGAGCATGAGCTGACAAACTTTCAGTTTTTATGAAATTCCGAAGGTCTGGGGTACACGAGCTCTCCGTCTATTATTGTTCATTTCGATAGAGCGACGGGACAATTACTGTGTATTTTGTTCAGTGTACAAATGGTTCAATAGAAACACCTGTCCAAAGTCTGACTCAATACTTTCGACATTCTTTATAATTTGTTTTTTTTTTACATCTGTACTACACTCGTAAAACCGAATAGCCTGTGATATTACCTAAAATGGCGTTTTAAATGTTCCTAGTGTTCACAAGTTATTTAGATTATATATAATCTAAAATCTTCATAGACAACATTAAAGTTAGGTAAACTTTTTCGCACAGACTTAAGACAAGACTGTCGCTAATGATACTAAAAAATCATACCACTATATACATAATTCATAATAAACTAACCAACGCTGCACGATTTCCCCTGCATAGTTCCCTACAACACTTATTAGTACTTAGTTGTTGTTATCATTTCTACTGCTAACAAGCACATCTTAACTCTGTCCACATCACAAAAGGTCAAACAGGTAGAAAATGCATCAAAGATTGTTTCGCCTTTGTTTTGTGCAATAAACTAAACAAAACAACAAAATAAAGTACATAAACTAGCAGTCACCACGCGGTTTCACACGCGTAGTTCCTGTTCCCGTAGGATTACAGGGATAAAATATAGTTTATAGCACCCGGGAATAGTTTAGCTTACCAACAGCGCAAGAATTTTTCGAATCGGTAGTTTTGGACCTTATTCACTGCAAACAAACTTACAAACATACAATCAAATCTTTTCTCTTTATAATGTTAGTATAGACAAACAAACCAACGGAATCCACGGAAGTTTTGCCCAAAATTAAATATTATAAAACAAAGGATGAAGGATGTTAAAATAATTTTTTAAATTTTTGATAATTGGTACGTAGAATTTTGGTAAATCAAGATTACACTTGATAATTATTGAGATGAGTATATAGTAGTTGTTTGTATAGTAGTTTGTGAAGATAATATTCTGAGGACTGGGGATCGAATAATTGAATCGATGAAGCATGTTGAGGCAAACTTACTGTTTGATAAAATTATTAGAATTGAATTGTTTCGCATTAATTACAAAAATTTAAATCAGCCTTGTCGCAAATCTGCATAACTTTATTAAATTTGTTATCCGTTCGTTGTCCCGCAGTTTCTTTGTGTTTAGTTTTAGTTCAGACACAAACGGCGTGATGCCATCTTAATTGTTAAAGTGCCGTCATTTTTTATTAAACTTTTTGTCAACGGGATGTTAGCGAGTAGGAACATTTTCATTAGATTATCTGTTTTATCCTAACAATCTATTTAATGTTTTTAAACGAACAAATCATTGTATATATCTTACTAATAAAAAAATGGTACTAAAAGCGAAAGCTTGTGTGGATGTTTGTTACTCTGTTACACAAAAACTACTGAATGCATTTGGGCATTCAAGGGTCGATCGATTACCGGGCATACGTATGGCCTGGGGCGTCCATGTGGGAATCCTTTTCAGTAACCCGAAGTTGTATTTGATGTCCTATACCGCCGAGTCTTGGCGAGCACGTTACGCTGTCGGTGCTGGTCATTATCATAATCAAATCAAATCAAAATCAAAAATCATTTATTTCAAGTAGGCTCAGTTTACAAGCACTTTTGACACGTCAGTTGACTATTTGTAAAGATTCTACCACCGGTTCGGAAGGCAGGTTCTGCTGAGAAGATACCGGCAAGAAACTCAACAGTTGCTCTTTTGAAAAAGTCATACAGTATTATAATTTACAATTGATAACAATTACTGTTTACATTTCTTATACTTTTACTTCCTGTGTGAAGGTGGAAGCTGATCCAAGGGCCTCCAAGCATCTTTATCATTAAGGAACTCATCAATGCTGTAGTACCCTCGACTAAGTAAATGTTTTTTAACACATTGCTTAAAGCTATGCATTGGCAGGTCCATCACAGTCTTGGGGATCTTATTATAGAAGAGTACACCCAAACCTACAAAAGATTTTTTTTACTCTTTGGAACGATATGCAGAAATAACTAACTTATGCCCGTGTCTAGTAAGACGTGGGTTTAAATCTCCTTTTCTTTTGTACAAATTAATATTTTGTCTTACATATACTATACTGTTATATATATATTGACAGGCTACTGTTAGTATACCTACTTCTTTAAACTTTTGACGAAGGGACTCGCGTAATTTAATTGATATATTGCTCGAATTGCTCTTTTTTGAAGTACAAATATAGATTGTATATCGGCAGCCTTGCCCCACAATAAAATACCGTAAGACATTACGCTGTGAAAGTACGCAAAATAAACAAGCCTAGCTGTATCAACATCAGTAAACTGTCTTATTTTTCTCACGGCAAATGCCGCTGAGCTAAGTTTACCAGACAGTTTTTCTATATGAGCACCCCACTGAAGTTTACAATCCAAGGTCACTCCCAGGAAAACTGTGGAACTCTCCATTTCTAGTGTTTCACCATCGATCATTATTCATACATAACTGATAGTGAATATAACAGACTTCATCCCCTGACCCGACTATTCCTTACACTGCTATCGTCACAGTCACATCGGAGCAGCGTGGTTAGTCTAAACTTCTATATGAGGGCGGTTTGGCCAAAGCTGATATACGAGTAGATGAAAATTGAAATGATGAAATACATCGCTTGTGGTTGCATCGTGGTCAAATTTTGAAGCAAAATATTGTCCGTGTGAATTACGATTGAAACAATTCAATATATGTAATTCAAATAAGTCCCCGTCTTCATGTTATCTGTGTAGAATATAATGTGTGTGAAATAAGCCTTATTCTAACTTGAAGCCAAAGGAAGCCAAAAACAATACCTAACTGTGTGAAGGTCGGGACTCTCAACAACAGTAGATGGTATCAAAGTTACGAAGATTAATTACCCTTGTCATAGTTATGGAACTTATCGCTATAATGTATGGCGATTTTACTATCTGCCATTGATTTATTCGTATTACCTAACTAGTTTATTTAACAACTAGCATACAACCCGCGGCTTCATATGCGTAGCTACTGTTTCCGAGGGAACACGGGGATAAAATATAGCCGATCTAATTGTAAAAGATTTTTTATAAACTGAATGCAAATCACCTGATTATAAGGTTGTTCTTTTTTCGGAAGTCGTTTTTCCTTTGTATGTGTTTTTCTTTTCATTGCAGAATATAATTTCAAGAGATTGTGAACTGTCGAAAGACTGTGGACCGCTACATACTGATTACAATTTAACGTGTTATTATTTATGTAAGAAATAATGTAAGAAAGAACAAAAAAAAGAAATACGTGAGCTAACCTTTTTTTCCCCCATATTCTCACGGAAATGAGCGGGTAAACCCGCTGGGCGTTCTAGTATAGTTATTGTAGACAATTATGCAAAGTAAGTCGCTTCTTTTCAATTTTTAATAGCAACAAACACACTAGAGCTGTAAAGCCCGCTAACTATTAGTGGAAGTCTTTGGCACATGACTCGGTGGTGGATGGTGATTGGTGTTGCCTCGTATAGGGCACGTCCATCGGTCCCAATCACAGCAGCACGGCTATTCACTAACGATTTTTTTATAACTCGCAAGTGCGAGTTTCAATTTCACCGCTATCTTTCTCATTTTATAGTATCGTGTTAAACAAAGAGAGGTACAGTTGAATTCGAAACTCGCACTTGTTAAATAATATCGTTACAGAATAGCCTAGCTGATAGTGGTCGTAGGTCGCCGGTACCGGACATTGTTATAACATATTCTGTTAGTGAAAGACTTACAGATTCAAACATCATCCCTAACATCCTAACACTGCTATCCTAAATCTCACATGGGAGCAACAGGGTGGGTCCAAACTCCTTATCCCCTCGTCTATAAGAAGGCAGACCTGGGTCTCTAGTGGGCACTAGGCTGTTAAAATCGGCTGATAATGATTTGGGCTGAAGGCCGGTACAGTGAGCGGCAGAATTGTCGCGTGGTGTGACCGGGCCCTAGCGTCAGGCTGACCCGCTTACCTAGATTCCTCAAGGCTGCCATTTGTTTACCATTCCGGTGCCGGTGCAGCGTGCACTTCCCGTTCGATCTCCGACTGAGTATTGGCTGATTACGAGTGTGTTTCCGAATTAGACTACTGAATTGTGTGATAGCTCTTGGTCTAGTTGTTGGTATAGTTGTTTTATAACCGAGAGATCCTGGGTTCGGAGTTGAGGATTGATATATACAAGTTATCGAAACTCTAGCCAAGTATTTGACTATGGATTACGGACTCGTGGTTTTTTACCTGATACTAATAATATAATTTCAAATACGTTGCAGTTTGCTATAAAACTTTGGAGACTAAGGCCCTGGATTACATTTAATCCTAGATAATATCTGAACCCTTGAAACCTGCAACCTTCCAAAGCAACCATAGTCCAAAATCCAAAATGTCGACTTGCACAAAACGTTGTCGCTAATAAAAACAGCGAAGATGTGGACTGCCCTACCGGATTCTGTGATTCCTACCACTTACGATTTGTGCACCTTCGAGGCAAGGCATTTTATGTTCTAGGTAAGCTCCACCCTAGACCTCATCATTGCTTCTCATCTGGCATGATTGTAATCAATCAAATGTACTTCTTGCCGGTCTCTTCTCAGCAGGTTCTGCTGAGAAGAGACCGGCTTTCCGAACCGGTGGTAGAATCTTTACAAATAGTCAACTGACGTGACAAAAGTGCTTGTAAACTGAGCATACTTGAAATAAATGATTTTTGATTGATTGATTGATTGATCAAGCGTAAGTCTATTCTATGAATTGAAAAAAAAACGGCTATCTACTTACTACGACCCACTAATCGAAGCAGTAAGACCTATCTACTTACTTACTAAGCAGCCTAAGTAGTAGTAAGTAGTCAATTTTGGATTTTGGTACCGTTCTTACCTATGATAGGAGCAGAGGCTGACTAACTTTTTTCATAATCTCTTATTACGAATATGTACTAGAAGGGAATGCTTTCCACACCCTTCTGGCCAAAACACCGTGATGATATTTAGTGACGGAAATCTGTACTGTTATAGTACTTACTACCCCCGTAGCTAACTAGCTAACTACTAATAAATTAGAAGAAGTACCTAAAGTTTATTTACCTTAAAATAAACTGACCTGAGTTGATAATCAAATTGGGCTATACATATTAGGGAAGTCCCCTAGTGACACTCAAGGTTTCAAGGAGAATTAAAAAAAAACTGTTCTAAAAAATATATCTATATTGACAACTACGAGTATACTCTTTGATTACCTATACTCAACAAATTTTAAAATCATAAAACAAACGTATATGCGACTTCTGCATAAACATTCAATAACATAAATTATGATGAGAATAAACGCAGTCTCTGCAAGTGCCACAGTACCGGACGGACTATAAATACTTACTATTTTTTTTTTATTATAGGATAATTTGAAACTTCTGACACCAATCACATAATACGTGTAATATACAGCTTCTCATGTATCTTCCAACTGTGTCAGCCTTTAAGCAAAATAATATTATTTTATGTTCATCCACCACAGGGCGCCCAACTCAGTTTTTTTCATTATCATACTTTTATCTATGGTAAGAGCACAGGCTAACAAACTTTCAGTCATCAAAAGCGGTAGCTCTAGCCATTGTATCCTCTCGCTCTATCAGTTCATCTATCACAATGCAGTTTCACGTCTTTCAACGCATCAGTGTGCCGGAGCTTAAGCCACTGTCAGATGCACCGTGAAAGCCAACGTCAAGTGTCGGTGGGCTCTTGACCTATATCTGTGACCCATTTGTACGACGCAGCGGCGCGCGGCCGGAAATGAAAGCCTACGTTTAAATTCAATATATGTTCCGTACCGTGAGATCGCTTTCACTATTAATTACACCTGACTTCATATACTACATATTATCTACATCGTTTAAGGTTTAACTTTCATACAAAATCAAATAGTGTTTGATTTTATCACGAACAGACATACAGACAAACTGACTGACAGACTGACGGGGCGGAGTAATTTGTTTTCGAAATAATGTATAGAAGAAAATAGCTAATATCTATCGTCACTGAATTATGAAGTATTGGATCTTTATTAAAATTAATATCCTGAAACAAACACACACACACTTCTAGTACAGAGGTAGTTTATACTACTCCTGAAAGAAAGTTTCATACTAACATGTATTTATGCCTAAAACTGAAAAAAAAGGATATTTATTTATTTATAGATGATCTAAGGATGAGACTGGCCCATAAGCTCCAAGACTATCTGTAACGATTGCTAACAGCTTTAAGATGTCATTGACAATGTCCGGGACCGCAGACATCGCACTCTCCGAGGCACGGGGTGTAACACCGCCAACTTTCCAACCCCGGGCTGCCTACGAATTCCTGAGAAGAAAATAAAGGCTTAATCCTTAGCCCAGCAGAGAGGGGACTCGAATCCATAACCTTAATATCTGCACTCAAATACCTTTTCGATACATACAAAATATCGACAAATTTAAAAAATGTAACGTTTTCTTTTGATATATAATATAAATAATAAGAGCTGTGATAGCCCAGGGGTTATGACCTCTGCCTCTGATTCCAGAGGTTGTGGGTTCAAATCCGGTCCGGGGAGTCCATGCACCTCCAATTTAGTTGTGTGCATTTCAGCAAATTAAATATCATGTGTCTCAAACGGTGAAGGAAAAACATCGTGAGGAAACCTGCATACCTGAGAATTTTCTTAATTCTCTGCGTGTTTGAAGTCTGCCAATCCGCATTGGGCCAGCGTGGTGGACTACTGAGCTAGCCCCTCTCATTCTGAGGGGAGACTCGAGCTCAGCAGTGAGCCGAATATGGGTCGTTAATTATGATGATGACGAATGATTCAATATATAAATAAACCTACTCCATTAGTCAGGTGGCCGTTATCGTTCGGTGCCTAAGCCATCAGGTGTCCGGGCCCGTCCGGGCGTCCGGTCGCGCGGCTCATATCCGGCCCGACCTACATCCGGATTCAGTTCAAGGGCACTGCACCGCAATCGATACCTATTTAAATTCAATGCTCCTCGCATTTAAACGGGAAGGTGCATTTTTTGTCGCTCAAGCAAGCGTGTATTTAAACTATTCAGATAGTAATTCCATAAATAGTTAAATAATAATAGGTTTTATTTATTCAGCCAACAACAAATGCATATTAATAATTAGATTAATAGAAAACTAAGAAATAACAACATTTGAAATTGAAATTTATAATTATTAAAATACTATAAGTACCTTTAACTAATACTAGCGGACGCCCGCGACTTCGTCCGCGTAAATTTCGATGTCAACTTTACTACTACCCCTACCCTACCCTAACCCTACCCTACCACTACCCCAACACTACCACTACCCCAACCCTACCCCTACCCTACCCAACCCCTACCTCTACCCTACCCCTACCCCCGCCCTACCCCTACCCTACCCTTACCCTACCCAAACCTACCCGTACCCTACCCTTACCTTACCTACACCCTACCCCCATCCTACCCCTACCCTCCCCGTACCCTATCCCTTTCCTACCCCTATCCCACCCGTACCCCTATCTCACGCCTATCCTACCCCTACCCTACCACTTCCCTATCCTACCCGTACCTCTACCCTACCCCTACACTACCCCTACGCTTCCCTACCCGTACCATACCCTACTCTATAACTTCTCTATCTTACTCCTAACCTTAGCAAAATCGGTCCAGCCCTTCGAGAGTGGTGCGATGACCAAGGGAAATAGATATTTCTATGCTAATAATATAAAGAGGTAAAGTTTGTGTAGTTGTAGGAGGTAATCTCTGGATCGGGAACTACGTAATTGAAAGCGCGGGGCGTCATATAGTGGAATTTCTGCGTCTTTTAGAAATTTTGTAATATCTCCGAAACTATTTAACTAATTAACATACTGTAAAGGGCAAATCTTATCTCCATAATATCCTTGTGATTATTAAATAATTTATTTTAATAAGGATTAAAGTTTAGTTGTATAAATAATGACGTAAACCTAAGTATATAAAATTAATAATTTTTAAAACACAAAAGGTACTATATCTGCTAATATATAGAAGATAGATATATGGCGTCGCGGATTTTTTTGTAGAACTTTTAAAGATACATAAAGTCTCTATACATTAATTTCAATTTTACACAATAGTTAAGGCAGCGCATGCGAATAAGTCTGTTTAAGAGGATTTTCAGTCCGACCTGTATGACAAAAACTGTGATAACTCGGCTAATATATATGATACCAATATAAAATATAGCCTATAGCACTCCCCAATAATGTAGCATTCTACTGGTGAAAGAATTTTTGAAATCGGACTAGTAGTTCCGAAGATTACCCCATTTAAAAAATGTTACAAACTTACAAACTTACAAACTTTACCTCTTTATAATATTAGTATAGATAATAATATTATGCCATAAGCCACGCCGAGAGTAAAACTATAATAATACGAGTACTTTTTCGAAATATTTATATCATCTGTGTTTATTATTATGGTTTATGTTGCACTATGATTAGGATTCATTTCATCATGTACTTTTTGTAAAATAAATAAAACAGAAAATTTATTCATAAAATAATAATAATTCACTGAATTAAAATAAATTAACACTAAGAATTAACAGAATATTAAATTTAAATAAAATGTTTGTATGAAATACACGCCAAATGAATAAATAAACGAATACGTTTGTTTCTTTGTGATATTTAATTTCTTAATATGCACACAAGTCCAAATCGAAGGCAGAGGTCATATTCACTGGGCTATCACAGCTGGGCAAACTAGTGTGACTTGAATTTTTAACGATCGCTATCAGATGATAATGATTATGACTAGGACCGACGGTTTAGAGTGCTTTCCAAGGCACGGCTTATTGCACCACCAACATGGCTGAAAATTTTCAGTGAAAATTTCTAGAAAGAAAGAAGCTCAGTATTTCATAGCCTGTCCCAGGAATCGAACCCAAAACGTGATTCGATGACACATAGGGTAACCACTGGATCAACGAAGCAAGTAACCAAGTCTACAATAAACGATTTGGCTGAAATGTGGAATGGAAATAGTTTTTATTCTGGATTAACACATACGCACTTGACTTTTCATCGACAAAAGTCCATGGTTCCCGCGGGATTTGTGAAAAACTGAATTCCCCACGGACGAAGTCGCGGGCGTCCGCTAGTATTATAATAATCCTCTTATTTACGCTCAAGACTGTATACATTTTCACCTCACTACGTCAATGTTAATTGTTGATCTGTGTGTTCTCAACAAATAAATGGATGAATAAAGTATTTCAATGTACCGTGTAAACAATTCGTCACAAAAACCTTTTGAAATTATTGTTACGAATAAAACTTGTTAGTTGTGTTGTTATTATCATCACCGGCTGTTGTGTGAAGATGGCGTGCTATCGGTTTGTTGTAACGATCCTCGTGTCGACGAGTCTCCTTATCACTTCTACTGAAGGTAATTAACACGTTTGTCCTACGTTAACCGACTAATATGACTACTGAACTGCCTCATTGGTTCTGTGGTTAGCTATTTAGCCACGCACAATGAGGTCTAGTTCGAATCCCGGTTCAGGTTTCAAGAAAAAATACGTTATTGAGATTTTTCTTACAAGAAAACTCTTAATAGCAGCCTTTTTTGGAGTTTACTTCTTAGGAATTGATTTTTCATATGATATAGCCCCCGGTATGAAAAAAATACGAAAAGTAAAATTCGATGAACGAATGACAGCGTTACGTTTTTTGTGCGCAACCTATTCTGCACACTTTTCACCGTGCGCTGCCCATGCGTCCATGCTGTTGGCGGGCGTGCACGACGCTGGCTGCTGCTCCTCGGTTGCACACCTTTCACTTTTCAGTCGTTAGTATTGAGTCGTACATAGTGTATGCTGCGGGGCAACATATACCTATCTAGACAGTCGATCTCAAAGCGTAAACTCCATTCGTGCGTCGGATCTGACACATACTTTTTTTGACATTCATTAGGGGAAATCCTCATGGACACCTTAAAGGGTAGTGACTCTTACCAGCTAAAACCCCTCGTGCCACCTTTTTAGCCGTGTACCCACCTTTCAGACTATAACATGGTAACATTATTGTCTATGTCTTAAGTTGTTGGTGTTTTCCTCCTCTTTTCGTCTTTCTCCTTTTCCTTTATAATATTAGGGGTTAAAGTATGAAATTGCCGATTTGTACTGAAAATCTAAATTGTTTATTTTTTAATTTTTAACAAATTTATTTAATCAAAATAGTTGCCATTATTATCTATACATTGCTGCCATCTAATGGGAAGGCCATTAATGCCTTTGCGATAGATTACTCTGACGATCTAGACTGCACAAACTGTGTGAAAGCATTTTGTACTGCCTCCTGGGAAGAAAACTTCTTGTCACGTAGATACTTGTCCAAATCACAATCATTCGAAAACCTCAAACCATGAAGATTCTATGTCAATTCAAAAAACCTATTGCAATAAAACGGCAATTTCATACTTTAACCCCTATTATCACCGAGGAAGTTTTTGATGATTTTCAGTATTTTTCTGAATCTAGAATTAGCTTAGAACTTTTCATTCTAAAAGAAGATTCGTGCTATAATTCGCAGATTAAGCCGATGCTGAGTTTATATGGTGGATAAAAACAAACAAACAAAATGAAAAGTGTCATTAGTACCGATTTTGGATTTATATATAATAATCTAGCTTAATGATACAGTATAATAATATAATCTGTCCATTCCTAATTTCAGCTAAATCAATTAAGTAGCGTGAAGGGATAACAAACATACAGAACTAAACTATATCCTTCGCCTTTACAATATTAGTGTCAACTGTGATATTTTTATGAGCCTCAGTAGTTTCGGATCACAAGGTTCTGGGTTCGAAGCCTCGGGTGGGATATGAGATACTGAGTTTTAATTTCTTCGAAGAAGTTTTCGGTTAATATTCTCAACCTGGACTTGGGTAGTTTATGGAACTACACTGTTGTGCCTTGGAGAGTACATTATGTCGTCGTTCCGATCGTTATCATTAGTATCTGATAGTGATCGTTACTAAGTTTACTATAATATCTCTAAGCTTATCAACCCGCACAGAAACTGCGTGCTGGGTCTGAGCTCTATCCCCTCTTCTGTAAGAAGGGATGGCTCTATAGTGTGTCGTTACAATGGACTGATAATAATCACAATTATTAGACCTGGCTCACGAGATTATCGCCATGTGGAATGTTGAGTCAACTACTGTTGTTCCGATAGTCTTTTCGACCTACCTGAATACAGAAGGCAATTATTCTTGAGATGGCGTATTGTGAGGAGGTTCCTCACAGCGGGAAGGGTTTTTTTTAAATAGTCTTTTGTATTATATTTTGTAGTTTACTAACATTGTTAAAAAATAAAAAAATAGACGTGTAAATAAATAAGCGATAAATAATAAGAATATTATATAATTGCATGTCAGCTCAATGTGGACCTAACGAAGTAGAAAGAAAAGAGACAGATAACAAATCGGATAGCTGCCCAGTACCCGAGGGACAGCCGCCCAATAGCCCTGCTAACAGCGAGTCGAACTGTGTTTGCGGTCTATTGTTCAAAAGAGCTGCAAATGGAACTTGTATACCATCTCGAGAGTGCCGTAAGTAAAAGTCAATTTCAAATTCACATATTAGTCTTAATAAAGCAAAAACAAAAGGTCATGAACTCGATCCCCGCTTGTACTATTTTTGTACCCACTCTTAACAATCTCTCCTGCATTCAGCAGTTCTGACAGAACGTTTTCTTATTTTGTACTTTACACTTATAACAAAGCTTGTTTTTAAAAAATACATATTTATTATTATTATTATTAACTTCTTTAACTAATTTAACAATTTAGCCGTAATATATTTCAATATCACGAAATTCCGTATTTTAATATGTATTCTTAGGAAACAGAAGGGAAATTGAATAAAAATAACGATTTACAGTCATTTATTTACGCGCACATATACTTTGTAATAAAAATCAAAGATCATTAATAACTTTATACACATTAAATAGCCAAACGAACAGAGTTTCAATACAAAAAATACAAGAAAGATACATTTGCCATTTTTGTCCTCTAATCAAAACACGCGATTGTTTAATTAACTTAAATCATCTATGTACTGTTTTACAGCTCCTATTCCATGTGGTGAAAACGAAGAGTTCGATTCTTGTCCAGTTTGTTCAGAGGACTGTTCCAACAAATCGCCGGATGGTAAACGATGCAGGTTTTTTGGAAAAATAGGAATTACTGTGATATGCCAACCAGCGTGTCGCTGCATTGCCAACTACTGGAGAGACCAATATAACAAATGCGTACCCTTTAATAAATGCCGTAAGTAATTTTGATACTCGTAGTTAACCTATTGTTGCATCAACATCAAATGGAAATAAAAATACAATAACTGCGTACCTTAAGACCAGTGGTGTAATAAACGTGGGTTTTTAGTATTACTTTGTTTATCCTACTGGATAGTTACGGTATGAGTAGATGGCTCAGCCTATGTGAAATACATTCACCTAATCAAAGCCGAGAGGTTCTGGATCCTATCCTGGTTCAGAATTTTGGTTTTATTCGATCGGGTCATGAAATAAAATTATTGGATATTTCTTCTTTAGAAATAGTATCGTCAATTCTACTTTCTTCGCAAGTTCTCTCGTCAGGGGTGGCCTGGTAGAGATTACTTATAGTAATAAGGTCGCCTTTGCATGCTAAGTTTAATTTATCTTTTTAATGTTTTAATTTATAATTGTATTTTTGTGTGCAATAAAGTATTTCTTCTGTGGTAAATTGACGACGTGATACCCGTACTTTGATTAGTCTCTTTTACATTTAACATGATGTGTCAGTTAAAAATAGCTACCGTCCTACTCACATTGGAGCAGTGACGTGGATTTAAGCTATAGGTTCTCCTGTAATGTAGTATAAGAGAGGAGCTACGTAAATTAGGCGGATGATTAAGGTGTTGATGTGTCGATATTTTTTTTTATTTATTAATATATTATTTTTCTTTAAATTTAAGAAGATCTATATCCAATCTAAATCCAACTCAGCCAATTCAATTGAGTTCTGGGAAGGAATAGCAATCCTAAACAACAGTTGCATTCAAAAATCTTTATTTTTATAATATAAGTGTGAACTGAGATATTATTAAATTAAAATTTATTGTAAGTATATAACTGCATATCAGCTCTATGTGGACCTAACGAAGTAGAAAAGAAAGAGACAGATGACGAATCGGATAGCTGCCCAGTACCCGAGGGGCAGCCGCCAAATAGCCCTGTCAACAGCGAGTCAAACTGTGTTTGCGGTCCATTGTTCAAGAGAGCTGCAAACGGAACTTGTATACCATCTCGAGAGTGCCGTAAGTAAAACTCGATTTCAAATTGACTTCGATCCCCGCTTGTACTATTTTGGTGCCCACTCTTAACAATCTCTCCTGCATATGCATTTAATTTTGATAGAACGTTTTCTAATCTTGTACTTTAAACTTATAATAAAGCTTGTTTTAAGAAACACATATTTATTATCATTATTATTAAGTTTTTTTAGTAATTTAACAATTTAGCCGTATTATATTTCAGTATCTCGAAATTCCGTATTTTAATATGTATATAATCATCATTAACGACCGACGGACTACCATTGCTGGACATAGCCGTCTTGCATGTACAAAACATAAATAATTACATAGATATAAATAAATACAAGAATTACACATTTGTCATTTTTCTTCTTTAATCAAAACACGAGATTGTTTAATTAACTTAACTCATCTATGTATTGATTTACAGCTCCTATTCCATGTGGTGAAAACGAAGAGTTTGATTCTTGTCCAGTTTGTTCAGAGGACTGTTCCAACAAATCGCCGGATGGTAAACGGTGTAGATTTTTAGGGAAAATAGGAACTACTGTGATATGCCAACCAGCGTGTCGCTGCATTGCCAACTACTGGAGAGACCAATATAACAAATGCGTACCCTTTAATAAGTGCCGTAAGTAATTTTGATACTCGTAGTCAACCTATTGTTGCATCAACAACTACTGGAAGTCGCCGTGCCCAGTGGTGGGCTACGTAAATTAGGCTAATGATGAAGGTGTTGATGTGTCGATATTTCTTTTTTTTATTATAGTTTTCTTAAAATTTAAGAAATACATAAATCTATGACCAATCTAAATCCAAATCAGCCAAATAAATAAGTTGCCGGATGAATAAAAAAACATACACAACACTTACGACAACTTCTCGGCCTGATTATATAAGACTATGATTTTCAATTTAAACATGATTTTATTTTTCTACGTAGTCCCTCTTGACTTCAATACACTTGGTCCAGCGTTTCTCCAACAGGAATATTCCTTCCTGGAAGTGAAATTCTGGAAGGCTGTGAAAATTTCCCTTTACAGTTTTAATAACTTCTTCATTGAACGCGAAGTGCTTTCCAGAAACAATTTTCTTCAAGTTTGGGAAGTGATAGTCAGATGACGCAAATCTGGGGAATAGGGATTACTGAGCAAATCATACTTTAAATACCGCAGTTTTTCCATTGCCAACACACCCTTGTGTACAGGCACTTTGTCGTCGTGGAAGATGACTTTTTTCTTCTTCATGCAAGGCTTCTTCTCGCAAATTTTGGCATACAGTTGGTCGAAAAGGTTGGAGTAATATTCACTCACGATTTTGCTACTGCCTCGTCTATCTTTCTCACATTCACTCGCCTATTGGCCAAAATGATATTATGCACTTTTTCGATTATTTCCGGTGTGGTTGTTTTTTTTGGCCGCCCTTCACGTGGATCACCTTTATAGGATGAGCAACTACGTTTAAATTCTGCTGCCCACTTTTTAACGGTTGACATGGAGTCCCCGTACACTTTTGTCAACTTCGGATGATTAGAAATTAATCCATCCAAAACAAACAATTTTATCATCGCACGATATTCAAGTTTATCCGTTTTCTCGAGTAACAAACACTAAAGTCGTCTACTGTATAAATTCGTGTGAGCGAACAACTTGAAAGAACAACTTGTAATACGAACTAATAAGATGTGCATCTAGACAAGAAAAGTATTTTTTCCTACTTGGAACGCTCCATCTGTGTCAGGCCGAGAACTTTTCACCCTACCCTAGTAAATCCTTCACCTTTATAATATTACTGTGAATAATTGTGATATTTTAAATAATAATTTATTGTAGCTATATATTTTGCATATCAGCTCAATGTGGACCTAACGAAGTAGAAAGAAAAGAGTCTGGTGACAAATCTGATAGCTGCCCAGTACCCGAGGGACAACCGCCCAATAGCCCTGTCAACAGCGAGTCAAACTGTGTTTGCGGTCTTATGTACAAAAGAGCTGCAAATGGAACTTGTATACCATCTCGACAGTGCCGTAAGTTTTTATATAATGATATTAGTAAGTGCTTGATTGCAATACTCCTGATGGTAAGCAATAATGTGGTCTATGGTTAAATGCGCTTGCCTATCCATTCTTTACTAAAATATTCCGTTTTCCCTAATTCTAGCTTCCATTTTCTCTACTACCTACATTGTAGGTAGTAGAGAAAATGGAAGCTAGAAGATTATTTCATATCTTTGCAGTACCTATAAGCAATGGCGTAGCTACCTAGGGGCTAGGCGGTGCAATGCCTCGGGGGCTTCAAGAGTCCCTCCCTCAGGAGTCCCTCGAAAAACCTACCAGAAAATCGCGACCGAACTGAGATTGTAGAAATTGAGAGCTGATGTTAAAGTACCTTAGCATTTTTATATATTTGTATATATTGAATATTTTTACTTGATAAAATGTAACTTGTTTCCATTGTAAAGGGGCCCCGTGCTTTTATTTGCACCAGGGCCTTTGGTTACCTAGCTACGCCACTGCCTATAAGGAAATGAACCAAACCACTTAGTACGCGCCCAAGGGACATCTCTAATGTAGCGGTGTCTGGCTATTTTATTATAGAATAGTGACTAAGAAATCAGATCAAATAGTTCGTGAAAATCCTCCGAAATGTATCTTGTAGAATAACGACAAACAAGCAACCATTCACCGATGCTATAAACTTTTTAGCTTTTGTGCTTGTCAACGCATCGTTGTCTATGCGCTTTCTTTCCCGGTGATCTATCAAATCACTTGTAAGCATCAATAACGCAACAACAAGAGGTTATAGGTTCGATCCCCGCCCGGACTACTATCGTACCCATTCCTAACAGTTTTGACGACTAGTTGGAGAGTAATGGGAAAAATTGGTCATATTTAAAAAAGGTATGACAACTATTCTTAAAACAAAAGTATATTTAAAGTTACTAAAAAGGTAAAATAAAAAAGTGTGTCAGCTCCGTCGCACGAATGGAGTTTACTCTTTTCAATAGCAACGCCTGAAAAGTGAAAGGTGCGCAACCGAGGTGCAGCGCTGCGTGCGCGCCCGCCAACAGCGTGCACGTGCGTGCGGACGCGCTAGGCATGTGCACGCTATGGCGGCTACGTACGGTGAAAGGTGCGCAGAATAGGTTGCGCACAAAAAACGTACCGAGGGGTATAAATGAAAAATCGATTGTTAAGGAGTAAACTCCAATAAGTTATGAAATGACATGCGTTACGTTTTTTGTGCGCAACCTATTCTGCGCACCTTTCACCGTGCGCTGTGCCGCCAACAACTTGCACATCGCACCCATGTGCACGCTGTAGGCGGGTGCGCACGCCGCGGCCTGCTGCACCTCAGTTGCGCACCTTTCACTTATAAGGCGCGAGTATTGAGACGTGCTTCGAGCTAACTTTTTGTTTTTTTTTAACATACACACTTTTTTTGTTGGTAAACAGTGCACATCGAGGCTAGGGCTTTAGTAATACTTATGTTAAAGAAGACTAAATGTATAGAATTGTAAAATAACTAATAGACTTTATAATATACTTCACATTATATATTTTACTCTTACAATGATATAATCATTAAACAAACAAGCCCAATAACATATAGTATATAGGTATAGTCGCCTATACAGCATACCCTATGTACGTCTCAATACACTCACAGCTAAATTAGAAAGTTGCGCACTAAAGGTGCGCACCAAAAACGTGACACTTTTTTGTTAGTTCAGTTGGTTTTACCCCTCGGATTTTTCTCATACCGGGCGCCTTATATATAAAAAATCGATTCTTAAGGAGTAAACTCCAATAAACTCCAAAAATGTTTTTTGTAAAATATACATATTAAATTTATTGTTTTTCATAGTCCATTTTTCTATCTCTTTCTGCCTGGGTTTGTGATGTCCAAAATGTAAATAGACGAAATAAATACAAGAATTGGTCATTTAATACGAGTCACTTATACATACACATCTCAAAACACGAGATCCTGGAGTTGTGACTTACGTATGTATTTTTTCACAGCTCCTATTCCATGTGGTGAAAACGAAAAGTTTGACTCTTGTCCAGAAGTCTGTTCAGACGACTGTTCCAACAAATCGCCGGATGGTAGACGGTGCAGATTTATAGGGAATGCGTTATTTACTGTGATATGCCAACCGGCGTGCCGCTGCATCGACTACTACTGGAGAGACGACTGTGGCAACTGCATACCCTACGATGAGTGCCGTAAGTAACTTGGACAGTTGATCTGTTGCTGCGTCAAAAAAAAAAACAAAATTTCTGGAGAGTTGACTAACATAACTGCGAACCTTATGAACAGTGCCGTATTTAGACTTTTGCAGCTCTATAGAAATATATATAGTCTATTATACCGCAGTATAGTTTACTTTGCTCATCCTCCTGGATAATCATCCTCCTCTAGATATGCTAAATCAAATCCACTACCTATATTCTCAATAGCACTACAGCACACTACAGCGACTAAACGAACCGTTTCAATGCCGAGAGGTTCTGAATTTGGTGAATTGATGTATAAATACTTTAAGCCGCCAGTGTCAGGTATTATCATTTACATCTGATAGTGTTACTTACAAATATTACCACACCTGCTCACATTTGAGCAGTGTCGTGAGTATAGCCTCTAGGTTCCCCTGTGTTGTATGAGAGAGAAGCCCGAAAAATAGGCGGAAAATGGTACTTTTTATAGGAAGAATTAACATTTTTCTTGCGTTTTCAGCTCAAACTTCAGAAGAATAAACGCAACTCATAATGTTGCATTTACTATTTGCATCACATCAACATAGCTTACACATTATTGTCAGTGAAATGGATTTAAGGAATATCAAAGTTTTAGATCATTCTGATGTATTTTCAAATACAATAACAATTTGGTACAGGTTTATAAATGTAAAACAATAAAAATGAAAATTTATATTAATAAAAAATTAAATTATCCAACATTCAAGAAACACGAAGTTCTTTTTGGAAGTACCTTCCAGAATTTTTCCTATAAATACGATGAATATTTTAGTCGGCCCCCAAAAATGTCTTGTATGTAATAAGCTTTACACTGATGCTGTGTAAATACCAATATTATGATATATAAGTCTATATATATAATATACTATAGGATATCTTTATATCAGTAACTAGTAGGTACACTATAAATAAATCGTATAAATACATAAAAGAAATACGTTTAAAAATATTGAAATTATACTGGTAATAATGATATTAAGTAAAAATAATATTATGTACGTGCAGTTCGAGTATATTAGTTATCGCTTACACGAGGTAGACATTGAGTAGGTATACAAGTCCAATTCTCGCCAGTATCGAGAGCTGTGGCGTGCATAAGGTTTTAATTAGGGTATGCACTATAAGTCATAATTGGAAAATTCCTTTTCCAACTATGTATTCTGTGCTCCAACATAGTTTTGTATTGAGTTCCTAACGACTAATTCTAATCAAGGGTAGACAGTGCAATCTTGCATCTATGAAGTTCACGCCACTGATCGAGAGTTTCATCCTCCGTCACGATTGGAAATATTACTATCATTCATACTAATATTATACATGAGTGAAAGTGTGTGTGACTGTCCTTCTGTTTGTTTGTCCGTCTTTCACGGCAAAATGGAGCGACGAGTGGACGTGATAGTTGAAAGGATGGAGAGTGACTGAGGCTACTTTTTTTCTCTTTCGAACACCCACTTCCCTAAAATGGACCCCCCATTTTAGGGAAGTTTTTTCTTAGCATTTCTAAGGTAGGGATTGGGTAGGATAAGGGTAAGGTAGGCTAGGTGTAGGGTAGACTAGGGGTAGGGTAGGTAGGGAAGAAGCGCACATACGTCAAAACTAAGCTTGACCGGGTTCGCTAATAATAATAATATAATTACTTGCGGACACCCCGCGGTTTCATTGGTGCGATTCCGGTCGATAAGGGAGATAAAATGTATATTGTTACTCGCTGATCATATAATTTTCCAACGGCGAAATAACTTTGACAAAGTGGTGTCAGCTAGTTTTATAACGAATTAAATAATATTATTTATAACATTATTTATAAATAAAAAAACAATTCAATTGAATAATTGTGCAGGTACGTAGGGAATCTCTACCTTTCTTTTTCGATATATTTCAGAACACAGTAGGCAGTTGTCACCACAAGGTTAGTATTCAACTACTACAAATAAAGTTTAAAATAATGGGTATAGATAACACGAATCTAGACATACCAACTTCCGACACCAACTAGTTGGGCCCATTCGTATCGATTTCATGCGAATTTAGCCCGATTCAGGCATTTTGATTTTTGTCATAAATCGGAAAATGCCTACAAAATATTTGCAAACCCTTCTTTTTCTTGAGTATATAAATTAAACAAATAATTATTATATTACAGTATGTAGATTTGAATATTAATAGGTGAACCAAGGACATCAAGCGGGTTGCAGGGAGCCGCTGGGTGCTTGCGGCTGCAGACCGTTTTGTTTGGAAGTCCATGCAAGAGGCCTATGTCCAGCAGTGGACGTCCATCGGCTGTTAATAATCAGTACGATGATAATATAGATTTTTAAAATTTCGAGATAAAAATGTAGACATACTAATGCTTCATAAAATGTTTCAAAACGCGTAGGTACACATTGCAATGTACAGTGCAATGAATTCAAGAAAACTGATAAAAAATATTAGAGTGAATGGACGTATACCCAAATAAAATAAAGAAAGATACAAACCAATAAAATCCATCATCCATCACACATGTATATTTTTCCTACCGCAATCCCTTCCGTCCCACAGGTGTTTGTACCAACATGTCGGCTGCCAACTAGTCGGGGCGTCTGTGGCGGCTTGCGAAGCGGCGGTGCACGGGCCATGAACCGTGTTTTGGGTCACTAGTGCAAGGCTGCAGGCGCTTGCAGGATTTCAGGGACGTTCGTGTCGTTAGCGGCCGCCCAAACTGAAAATGATAGCTAGGTGATATATTTATACTGATATACCGACTAATGCCTCGTTGGTCTCTGCATTCGGAGGCCGTAGGTTCGAATCTGGTCCGGGAATACATCTCCAACTTTTTATTATTTACATATCACGTGTCTCAAACGATGAAGGAAAACCTGTATGCCTGAGAATTTTTTTAATAATTATGCGTGATATCTCCCAATTCGCATTGGACTAACGTGTTGGGCTATTAACCTAATCCGTCTTATTCTGTGAGGAGACTCGTGCTCAACAGTGAGTCAAATGTGGGTTGTTAATGATGATGATGAATGCCGCCTCATTGATCCATCATACAAATAATGTGGTTTTGGGTTCGAGTCCTATCTTCGGGCTGTGAAATATTGTGCTCTCAAATCATAATCAAAATTTAAAGTTGTAGAGTAAGTTTACAAGCATTTCAACTTTAAGTATAATATTAAAATTATAGAGACTATCAGTTCGGAGCAAGTTTAGTTGAAAACATAAGCAAGAGTTGCTCTTTTGAAATGTAAAAACAATAATAAAATGCACCCGATCCCTTTTTTTCGTCCGCAATGGCCAATCTTATTTTGAGATTAACCTACATGATTAATCTCAAAATAAGTAAATGATGGCAAGAGATATTATAACGCACAAGTGTGTGCGCAAGCACAGGTGCTCTCACTCTCATAGTCCGATCGGACGGCAGACCGATACGACTGGTGAAAGATCAGTCGCAGGAACAAAGGCTTTACGCGCTCTCCGAGGCACGGGGGTGTACCAACACCGCCAACATGCCAACTCCAGGCTGCTATTAAGATTTTTCTTTTAAGGAAAATTACGAACTTTTTTTTGTTGGGGGACAAAACAATACGTGATTGACCCACCGCGGGGTTTCAGCCAGACTTTAACAAAGAAAACCCATCTGTTGATACCTTCAAACATCGACTTCGTGAACACTATCTTTCTTTATCATCATAGATATATTATATGTATGTATGTATATATGTATTTATTTAGTTATTATTTATATATAGTATTGATATGTACTGTTATAATTTATATATTTATTTCAATTTATTTATTAGTGTTATTTTTAATGTATTTAATATTATTTACTTTTATTATTTATGTATTAAGTATAATATGTTTTCTCACTTTTTTTTCTGTTGTACCTATCCATTTCTTCTGTTTAAAATCTCTCCCACTGCCAAGGGTCACTGGCAGAGATCTCTTATAGAGATAAGTGTTTCCTTGTCCACTGTTTTTCTTTTTTACTTTTGTGTGTTACTATTATTGGTACAAAATAAATAAAAAAAAAAAAAAAAAAAAAGAGTACGAGGTGTCAACTTTCAGCATTTATAAAATAGGGTAGGTCGGGGTATCACACTCGTTCTATCAGTGTATCTATCTTATATAACTACTATAGTCTATCGAAATTAAATGGTTAACTATCACTGAGAAATAGGGTTTACAGGTAAAATATATAAATTGTCCACCAACTTATACAGTGTTGTTTGAGAAGGGAAATATTGTAGACACTAATTGTATTGAAAAAAATTTGTAGGTCGAGGATTTCACTTGAATTTAAGTATTTTTCTTTATATACTCTGTAAAAATCAGATCTGAAGTTGTAATATTTTTTTTTAGTTTAATATTCACAAATACAAAGGTCGTGAATACATATTTTGGTATGAATATACCAGGGCCCAGGGACTATTGTTTTAAAGTATACTACATATAAAAGAAAATATTCTTGATATGAATGTGTTTTAAATTAATATTTAGATTTTAAGCACTCAGCTTAATTTAATAATAAAAACATATAATAATTAATTTGCGAGTCCCATTGGAGAGCGCTTTACCTTATACCTACGAGTCAAACTATGTAGTATTGTATACGGCGTACGAAGCTATCGACCAGGTGACCCAATATTACTAGTTCAAGGTCCCGAAGCTGCACTGTTGCTAAAAGGTAACTACTGCTAGCTATTCAGCTTGTTTATGAGGTTGAAACTTGCTTAACGACGTCCAGGATTCAAGTTCTGGGTCAGCAAAAATTTTTTTTTAGATAATTCGAATTCGGAGTAAAACACCATGGGAATATAATGACGTGTTGTGTTGAATTGTCTCAAGAGAGTGAGGAAAGTTCAAGACTGCTAGAGTGCGATAAAGCGATAATCTACTACTGTTAGATCTAAATACATAGCTTTGTAAAACCTGCTCCAATGAAGCGGTGAAATTTTTACTCTTAAGATCGACTTTGTAACGATATCTATCAGATAACGGTTGTTACCGATGATATCATGATTTGAAGTTACGAGTTCACAAAACCAATTTCCCAACTCTGTGCTGTTACTGACAGTATACAACCGATCCGAGAACCGTACCTGTGAAAGTTATGTGGTTGCCATGGCTTCATGAGGTTGTACACCACTATGCCTTGGAATCGGTTCGAATCGGAAAAAAGTGCTGTCTATCCATATATACAAGGCAGCAGCAATTAGTTTCGCATGTTCATTGCGAACCCTGTAAAGTATTAGTTATATCTATACTCTATACTAATAATATAATAAGTAAACTTTGTAATGTTTAATAGTGTAATCTCTGGGTGTAAAAAACTAAATTTGAAAAGTCTTTAACCACTTTTAAGTTATTTGTGTAGTTTAAATTTATCATCATATTTCCACGAGTAAATACGGGAGCTACGTTTTCGATAGTTACCACGGACAGTCTGTTAGCCCTGTATACATGGTTTGTCACTTAAAAGGTAGACAATGGACTGGACCATCCGTCAATTAGAACGTAAGTAGTATTAAATAAATGTTTATTTGAGACGAGAAGTATCTGAACAGTTGCATACTTTTCTTTTCCACTTTTTCGATTGTTCTGCTGCTACTATATTTCACTTAGTGATGTCTGTGCCCTCTCCTCGGACTGATCGGTGTAATTTGTGAGATGTCATTCTTTTGTGGTAGAAACATTTAATTTTAGCCATGCCTTTGTCGTCGAAGTTTGACTTATATTGGCGAAGCTTCAGCGACGTGTCCGGTGAATAGCTTCACCTTACCTCAAGTACTTGTACCTACCATACCCATCCTACTTCCTAATAAATCTGAACTAAAATAAAGAAGAAATCAGCTACTGTGCCTATCGATACTATTATTATAAAGCTGAAGAGTTTGTTTGTTTGCACTAATTTCAGGAACTACAGATCCGATTTAAAAAAATCTTTCACTGTTAGATAGCTCATTTATCGAGGAAAGCTATAGGCTATATAAATTATCCCCGTATTCCTACGGGAACGGGTATCCGAGGGTGAACCGCGCGGCGTCAGCTAGTATTATAAACGTTGCAACGGCGATTCAAAACTATTTACTTATAGCTACTTATTTATTTAATTTATTTAAATTACCGAAAAGTTTTGGTTGACCCTTACTACTTAGGTACTAATGTATACGAGTATCTACATCATTTTTACTAGTTTAAATAGTCCCTGAGCAGTGAACAAAAAACCATATTCTGGATAAACCCATGGAAAATAACCCCTGGAAAATAACAGGTATATTTTTTTTGTATGGGTTATTTTATTTATATTATTAGATGAAAATATTGTAGCTTTCTTATGGTAAATGAATTCTTTTAAGTTAAATCGAGCAACAAACAAAAAATCATATCTTACCTCTTATTGTTTATTCTCTATTGGTTTAGATAGTTTTCATCAGGTGGGCTATCTTTTGTCCCTCAAATATTACTTTTATCAAAATAGAAAGCCATTTTTACTTTATTTTAAAATTCGCTAAAATTGTAATTTAATCAAAGAACACAGAAAATGTACAAGTCGGTACTTTTTTGTTCAAAGGAGTCTGTCAGGTCAAGGAAAAGACTCTTTATATAAAAAATACCATTAAAAACTTACGAAATAATTGACGTGAATTAATTGAATTCTTTTTGTAAAGCAATGCAATTTATGGCTGACTTAATTCATACGAGTGATATGCATTAACGTAAGGGCATACTGGTAAATTATAAAAATATGTTTTAAATATTATTATAAAGATAATAATATTAAACATATATTTTTAAAATACATATTTGGAGGTATTTAAAAAGGGATTGAATGGGTAAATAAAACTAGAAGTTAGATTTTACATCCAATTAGTTTATTCAAATATATTTCATAGTTGCATGTGATCTCTCTGGAATAAGCATATAAAACTAAAGATTTGTAACGTTAGGAAAAATACTACATAACTATTATGTAGATCTCTTGTTGGTTACCAATAATAAACAAAGAGCGAGTAAACTTTTTAAATAGTAATTTGAGGCACTGTGACAACTAGTTTAATATCTCTTAATTGAAATAAAAAATGCATACTTATATTCAGTGATAGTGATATATTTCCAAAAAAATAAGCTTGACATCTTTAAAAATTTTAAGCTCATTTAAATTCACTATTATTTGTTTGGAAAACAAACATTTGATTATTTAGCTGCAATATGGAACCTAGACCAATCTGGAAGTAAACAAAAAAGACGATTCAAAATTGGTTTATAAATGACACTTTCTATGTCACAAATCTTGGATCATCGAAAACCGTTTAACGTGCAAGGATGGAGGTAGTTTATAGTTAGTAGATTTGCGAGAGGACCGGATAAAGGGTGTGAAGTCCGTAGTAATTTAGTAAAACTGTACCTCAAAAACTTTAAATTTGAATTATAATGGACTATGATTATTTTTCGAAGTTTAAAAATGTCTACTACATTTTGCTATAAATTTAATAAGCTATCGTTTCAAATCTTTAGTTCATACAGTATGAAAACATATAAATTTGTTTGACATCGGCTTCATTAATATTTTATTGCCCCAGAGCTGGTGAACCATTCGGATAATAATCATTAATATCCGTTTTTTAACAGTACTATTCAAACAATATAAATGTTTACTTTCATTCTTATAGTGTCTTTCTTTATGGAAAGATGTTCAAATTATATTTTAAATACTAGATGATGTTCACGTTACAGCGCAGCTGGGTTCACCAGCTCTGAGACTATTGCTATAGATACAATAAGATGGCCCAAATCAGTGGAATATTATTAGATTGGTAATTATGTAATATGTTTAAAAAAAAAGAAAACCAAAATATGACAGCAATAAATTAAGGTAATTATTATTAGAAGATTAAAAAATACTCGGTTCAAATTGAGCTAGGCAACTCCGTGAATAAAAAACCTTTTTGTGGCTCACATCTACATTAATGAATGTATAAAGAATTAAATTTAAAAAAATCTATAATAACCTTAAAATAATTAGACTACAAATTATAAAAGCGTTGCGTTATTTTATAGTATTTCAATTATTTCTCATTATTATTTTACTGTATTCTATTTAAAATCTCTGTATTATTTATTTATGAAATCATTAAAATACTAACTTAAGAATATAGAACAGTTTTATAATAATAAAGGTAATGCATAGAAAAAAATTCTACGTTTGTAAATATTAAAAAAAGTAGTAAGTAGTCCTTAAAAACGGATTGGTATCGTCACAAAGTTTTTAATTCCGATTCGTTGTAGTTTTACGGATTAAGTTTAATAATATGAGAAGGTCGTTTTTTCTAAATGTTATTTAACTTTTCGAGCACAGTTATAAACAGTAAATGATGATTTTTTTATTAGATCTTTCAGTGGCAGTATCCGTAAAAAATATTTTAATAAATATTATATTACATGAATATTAAACTTACAAAATGAAAAATATTTAAACAAGTTATGTTAATAAAAAAATATTGAAATAAGTTATGTTAATCTCCTGAGCTTAATATTTTAGCATTAAAAAAATTATAATTACATGAAACGGAAATTCTTTAATTAATTTTTCAATATATTTTAGTATTTTTTTATTAAATTAATTATAATAATATGTCGATCCAAAAATGTATTGTTATAGAGGGCGTTATCCGATTGATATGTAGAAAAGTAGTGAAGACAGTTCAATAATATGTTTAGATTGCTTATGTTTTCCCACAGTCAGTAAATATTTATATATATGTATACCTAATACATATTATATTGCAGTAATTTTTTATTTATTATAAACTGATACGATTATGTAATATTTAAAAATATGGAATATTTTTCATTATCACTCGCTATGGAGCGAAGAAAGAAAGAAGAAAGCTAATTATATAATATATCGGGCAAAAACACTTTTCACGTAGAACCTACAGAACTTTTAATATTTGTACAACATTTGGTGTAAAATTTGCATTCGAACATTATCTTTCCTCCACGATATGGTCAGAGTTCTTAATACCACGACCTTTGATTATATATATGTCTATATAATCAAAGACCCCGACCTCCGTCATTTTCAAAAAGCTGAAAGTTTGTGCCTACAATAAGTAAGTACGGTCGACAAGTATCGAGAACTCAGATGAAACAGACGTTTCGCTTGACGTTACCCCTCTGTCAAAGTTTAAAATCAATGATCTAATGCGTTTATAAAAACTGTTTCTATATTATAATCGAAGTTTCATCGTTATAATCGTTTTTGTCGTTTTAAAAACTCCCTCAGGATGCCGGTTTGTGTTGTGGAATGACATGAAAACACTCAATAACTTCTTGTTTAGGTATTAAAAAATGAAGTTACGTTTTATTTCTAAATTTAATTTAATAAAAACAGTATCTAAAAAGAATTGATTCTTCAGCCGGAACAGAAAAAAACGTCTGCAGTACAATCAAATTATCGAATATTCTGTGTAACGAGCTTTAGCGTTGTGTTAAGTTAGTGTGTGTAAGAATTACACGTGTGTGTATTGCGAATCCAATTTATATATAATGAATTTGATTCCCAATACTCACACGTGTAAATTAGGACACAAAAAATATTTATTGGTGTTGAATATTTTCAATGTGTGAGTTTACCTCGTTCCCTCAAAAATCAACAGACAATTTTGCTAGCGAATTTGGGAGCAATGCAACTCCATAGTTAATTAGTCTATGATGGAGAATATCACGGTAGTGGGTGTTAGGAGTACGGACTGATAAACTTTCAGCTTTTACAAAATAACAACCTGGGCTATAACAAGTTTCCGTTCTACAAATGTTAACTCGCCTATCAATAAAAAATTAGTTAATTACATCGTATAAAAATCGATTGAAAGTATTATTTATACAACGATTAAATTTCATAATCGTATCAGCACTTTCTACTAAAAAGCGTACTTTTTATTCAAACCCCTAATAATCAACTAACATTGCTTGAAACATCAATAATTCTACGGTTATTTTTACACTACAATGTATCTATAGGTAATAATATATCTAACAGATGTTTAAAAATGGCAATAAAAGCTTAATTCTATATTTATAGCGTGTATTGTTGTACATATATTATAGAATTATGCTGTTAAATACAAAATGTTACATTTGATGAAAATTTTCAAATGCTGAATAATAATAATAATATTAAATATTTCTAGATGAAAAATAAAATGTGTGAAACGTGTTCTATAATATTAATAACATGAAAAATCGTTGATTTTCAATAATAAGATTTTTATACTGAATTAATGAGAAAAAGAAATTGTGAACACAAGAGTTTCTTAATTTTTATATAGAATTATCATTATCATTTTAAACATTATACATATACGAAGAATATTCATATATTATTATCAATTATTAATTTACTAATATACTTATATTTTTATGTATTAACAATATAAATCTTATCACTAACACCAAAACACCGCAACGAAAATTTCAGCCATTTACACAAATGCATCTAGTGAAAATAATAACAATTAGGTACAAACATTTTACTATGTATACTTACAATTATAGATATTTACAAAAAGTGAAATTTACGTGTTGATTATTACGAATTTTCTTGTATAAATATAGAATTTCATTCTCCGATACAAAACAATGTTAAACATTTTTTTTTTCAGTAACGTATAAAACTATAAACTTTATTCGATTACAAGTGTTTATGCCCTTCATTGAACTTTTCGTAGCGATCCCGAAATATGAAAAAACATTATTAAATAATAATTTTTTTAATTATTTAATGTAACTATGTGTACTGTGTATGTAATATTAATGACAGTCAATAAGGTGCAATATAACATAATTATAATGGAACTGGCAAACTTGGCAGACGTTTTATCCAAACGTTGGCTTAAAATTATCATTCTATTCATGCATTTAACTTGAAAAATTTTGGGAGATTCAAGAATTTTTTTACAAGATTTCCTTCGATTTGTCCAGAATTCCATTTTCATGGCCTGCCTATTCAAACTCGGAAAGAATTTTTCAAATGGGTCCAGGGTAATAAAAACAATCATTTTGTTAAATTCAGAACTCCTTTTCTTCCAAGTTTGTTAAAAATACCGTTTAATAAACGCTTAGCTTAGCTGTATTTGTACAAATACAAAAATAGCAGAATCAAGTTTTACATCATGTAGATATCTTTTTAATCCTTTAGAAGGATGTGTCTCGCATCAGTCTTGCAAGCTTTGACCATGTCGTGATACCATATCATACACACACAAGTAAATTGCTGCAAAAGCTCATGGTAATGTTTAACATTATTTATTATTCTACCACGATTTATTAACACTGAAATTTGATACAGGAAAAACATAATATTTGTCATTGTATTTATACATAAAAATATAAAGTTAAAGAACAAAATTACTATATATTTAGGAATAGAATAATAAAATATCACAATATTTTAAAAATAAAACGTAAATAATTATAATTAAAGCCTCCTACTATCGATGCAACATTCCTAGTAGAAAAATACAATTTCTTTTTTAAAATTTCTTTTTTTATACAAAATTTTTATTTTAATATTACATATTTAAGTGCTGTATTTGTAGTGGTACTGGATCAATTATTATTATTTTTATTGTAAGAAACTTAATTTTACCTATCAAACAGCTTGTTACGAGTACATTGCCATACATGAAAAAATATGTGTAAATAGATATTTTGTATTTTTTTTTCACTTAATATTATTTTTTTATTAAATATATATTATTTTGATTACCATATCTTGCTATAATTATTTATTATTCTAAAATTTATATTTATTTAACATTGTGCATCCGAAGCGGCCATTCGTCCTGTCTCCAAGTGACAGGCGAAAATTATGAAAGTTAGAAAAAATTTAATAATTTTCAAAACAATAATTAATTAATTACAATGTGCCAAAGTTATTGTAATGAAATGAACATTGTAATGTTGTAATACGTGTCTAAAATTAATACTAATATATATATCACTTGATATCAGTTTTAACAAAATATGAAATTAAACTATCGGTCACCATCATTACATTCTTATTAACTCTCAATTTTTTACTAATTAATTTTAACTAATTTAATTATTACAATAATAATAATATAATACTAGATACAATGTTGACAATTATTTTGCTATTTATTTAGGGAATTGTAAAAATAAATATTGATTTTATATGTGATGGATGTAATTTATTGTTTGTAATTCATAGTCATAACTTAAAATAAAGTCACTATTTGTTTTTTTCAATCTAAGGAACTATTTGATTTCTTCGTGGACGTGTTGTATAGACGTTTAAGTTACTGAAGAAATATTTTGTTCTTGATTGAGATAAAAATGAACAACAAAAGAGGGTGAGGGTGTAACAAGATATGCAAATATCGTCAACAGTGATAATTACATGGAATTTAATAATATTATTAATATTTATGAATGATTCAGGGGTAAAATAAAAACAGTGAAATATAAACTTAATACGTTATTCCGTTAGATTGCAAATTGTCAGCCAAACTTTGTACTCATTTACACGTCACAAATGGTTCCCTTAATTACTACCATTAGGTACGATGAACGAATAAAAGTTATTTTCAATACTTTATAAAAAGACTACCCTACATTACGTTTTACTAATTTAAAACGTCTATATTTATAATATTTGATGGATTATACAAAATATTAACTCCAACTTGATAGTCATACAAAATTACGAGTAACAGGTACAGACATTTTTCTACAAAACGCGAAAAACGGAAAGGAATGGCAAATAATTAATGAAAGTTATAAATAACGTATAGGTATAAAAAATAAATGAATATTTAAATACTGGTGCAGTGAATCAATCGGCGTATTGACATCTGACAACGAAGCTACTGCGTCATCACTTGGCAACGACGACTCCCCTTTCGTCTATACAATGTTTGTGCCCCATACCTGTTATACAACAGTGTTATCTGTTTTTGGTACTGATGTTTTCTTTTCAGACCTGTCTATTTGTTGTCTAAGCAAACAAATCATGTAGTAAATATGATATGACCGCTACTAAAACTGCAAATCTACGTAAATCAAGAACCTACCTACACACGTGAAGGCGTCTTCACTTCAAAATTCTTTGTGCGACATGTGCGTTTTCGCTCCACAGTTACATATTTCTGCTTCAGAAATATTACATTAACATTTACGTATAAAAAGTACATCATGTTTTATGTTAATAAAACTTAATTACATACAGATTCGTATTATTAATTACTTAATTCTACAAGATTATTGGATAGTCACACAGCTCGAACTCGGTTTGAACACAGGACAACATCAAACTGACGAAATTAAAATCCAAGCACAAAATTCTTTGTAATTCTCGATATGCTGATACGTCTCCTCGTCGCGGGCTGGAAACGATTTGGACCTGGCGGTCTCGGTTGAGCTCCAATCGTGTCACCGCTAGAGTTAAACTCCAGTGTGGTTGAAGATGAACGACACGGCGTTCTTGTCGACTGGAGGCGACCTCCGCGTGATGGAGGCGTGGTTGTTGTTGTTGTAATGCCACGACTTACGCGTCGACGTGCTCGAGGACTGCAGGGCGATCGTCTCGTAGTAGCGGAGTCTTCCACAGCATTTCCTGCTCTTGATGATAGCGACGAATCCCTTTCTGTACTTCTTGTTGAAGAACGCGTACAGAACTGGATTGATGCAGGAGTTGGACGACCCGAGCCACTGCGCTAGCGGCGTCACGACAGGGAACATTTCCTCCTCCCATTTCTGTATCGGCCCACCTAATTTTATTCTCGCGAAAATTAAGTAAAGCGGGAACCATGATAATACGAAGAGAATGACTACTACGACGAGCATTTTTACAACTTTCACTTTTGACTTTTGTTGCATCCTCTCCATTTGTGCATCTTGCGTGTCGGTGGGGATGGCTCGTCTCCACACCTTGATCCAGATCAGTATGTAGCACATCGTGATGAGGACCATGGGCAGGATGTAACAAAATATGAGGTTGCCTATAACGAAGTACACGACTTCGCTGATGGGGTTCGGCCACACGTCCAGACAGAGGCGGACGTGAGGGTTGTCATCGAAGACGACGACGAGATCGAAGAAGAAGACCCAGGGGGTGGTGACGAGTATGGCGAAGATCCAGATAAAGACGATCATCATGCGAGCGCGGCGCTTAGTGATCTGGCACTTCAGCGGCCACCAGATAGCAAGAAATCTGTAACAATGACAAAACTTTATGTTAATAAAATTCAATATTTATTGCTTATCAAAAGTTTTAAATATATAGCCTATTATTGTACGTAAGTTTAATAGATTAAAATCGAGCGTTAACTGAAACGTACCATATTTTTTCTCTGTACAACTTTACTAATTATCGCCCTAGCATAAGCATTTCGCCAAGAATTTTAGCGTTCTGATGCAAGACTGCATACAATTCAGTCTAGAGTATGGATTAAATAATCGTCGACCATTGTCATTATCATTTTAGATTGCATTTTTGCTGAGCAGCAAATAATCGCCGAGAACCGAATAGTCATTAAAAATAGTAACTCAGTCTGATAAATTCCTGCTGATATAATCATGTGTGGCATTTTGGCAATGTGTAACCAACATAGTTCTTAAAACAAAAAGAAAAGAATCTATTTAATCAAAAAATTACCAAGATTGTATGGCCCTGATTGTTCGTTGGAAACCGAATTAATTGTTTATCTCATAGAAACCTACTTTCAGATCGAGAGGGTTCAATTAAGGCCAGTCGTATTTGACTTTTATGAGCATCGGTCAAGTTTGCGGACAGTAACGAGGGTATATCTGCCGGGCGGGTTACGTTTACTGATATAATTCGATAGATATCATAAAGTAAAAGTTTGTTTTATTTGCTAGAGCCAGAGCCACATGTAACGCAGAAGTTATGACACACTCTGTACTCTCGTCGCTTTCTTGGGACTGTTTGTCGTTTAATCTACTTTTTTTAGGGGTAGCAATGTCAATTATTGTGAGAAAGTAAGAAGCTGAATTGCTTTAACGTCCGGTTAATCCAGGTATTTATTTCTTAAAACATAAAAAGCTTAAGACACTTAATTTCCTTTCAGGTTTCCGCAACAAAAAAGATTGAGAACTCCACTCAACTTAATAAGTCGGGGCTTGGCGTAAGCTGCGGACCATCAATTTGCATTTTCCACAACAAGTTCCTTGTTTTTTTCCCAATTAACCTCCTAGACAGAGTAAATCGTTAACGCTCGGGGAAGTTTACGTCTTCCAGGCAATATCGTCGGTCGATTCCGGTGAATTTACTACCTTAATCTTTGTTGCAACTGCAGCGAAGATAAGTTGGATGGCTAATTGAAAAGTCGTAGTTAATGTAAAGTGAAAATGTTTAGAAGATTTTAAAACAATAATTATTATGTGCAACTTTGACTACCTAATTGATTTTATTGGGACTGGGAATGCCTTGGTTTGTATTTAGAATGTGTTGCTTCGATTGTCATTTCTAATTAGGTCGTAGATGTATTTTATTTGATAAAAAAAAATCCACTTACACTCTTACCTGAGAGAAAAAAAAACAATGTCACACCTATTATACATTATCCTCTAAATTGAGAAATATGATGAGATTGAAGAACCGGTACTTGGTGCTGAATTCCCTGGCACGGTTAATAATGCTGTGATTTTAGTATTAGGTCATGGGGTCAGTTTAGCATTTTATGTGCTCTTAATAGTTCAAACTTCAGACTTAGTTGTACTCTGGTGATAGGCAACAGTCATGGTTTACGGGCGGTAACTAGCGTCGACCGATGCCTACCGCCAGAGGTACCGTACTGATTTTTTTTTTATTCTTTACAAGTAAGCCCTTGACACACCTGATGGTAAGTGATGATGTAGTCTAAGATGGAAGCGGGCTAACTTGTTAGGAGGAGGATAAAAATCCAGACCCCTTTCGGTTTCTACACGACATCGTTCCGGAACGCTAAATCGCTTGGCGGTACGTCTCTGTCGGTAGGGTGGTAACTAGCCACGGCCGAAGCCTCCCACCAGCCAGACATGGATCAATTAAGAAAATCTCAATCGGCCCAGCCGGGGATCAAACCCAGGACCACCGTCTTGTAAATCCACCGCACATACCACTGCGCCACGGAGGCCGTCAAAATAAAATTAATGTAAAATTAATGTTCCTTGATATGTCGTGTAAAAACCGTACAACTGTTTTTGATGCAATAATTGAATCCAGGACCTAAAAACTAACTGCTAGTCCAACGAGGCAGATAATTGTGGGTATACTCGGCCTCCTCTTAACGCAAATTAAATGCAATCACGTGGCGTTGACATTTGCATTGCACACGACTGATTGACACCATGATAAGATATCGCACTAATGGGGACTGTACTCTTGCTCCTGTACGAATTGTTCACGCAAATGTGCACAAACGTAGCTAAGCGTGGCGACACACCGAGGGAAAATAAAACAATTAATAATTATTATCTCCGAAATAAACAAATGGCGCCTTAATCTTTAATAAAAATAATAAGTTGGATTTTTACTTTTCGTAAACATACGAGTAGTTTTGTGATTCGTTTCATGGATTATATCATTATTTATAACATAGAGGGAGAGAAATCGTGTCTAATAAATAGAATCATCAAAATTTATTCGTTTGAACATTTTAAGAAAGACGCTACATGGAATATCTAACTTCCTGCTTTTATTAAACTTGCAAGTGCACGTTAATATTAGGTAATTTTCAATTGCTTTAAATCTTTGGAAACTAAAATAGAATCATTTTCTCACATTAGACTGGACTCAAAGGTAGTGCAAGTTTTTAAATATATGTTTTAGATATTAACTTATTATAATTTAAACTACAAATTTGTCACTATTAATTATACAGATGGAACGTACGGAACACGACGGTGTCGTAGCCGCTTAAAATACAAAATTCAAAAAGTAATACACGAACATATTGAAATTTACTGATGCGACACGAACCGTCGCATCAGTAAATTTCAATATTATTCAAGAAAAATGGCATCTCATGTTTTTAAATATTTAAAAAACTGTTTACAAAAACTAAAGAAATAAGTTTGAGTATTTTTTATCGGTAATTATTGATTATTATATTAATTTACGTAATTGTTGTTAGTGTTAAATTTTGAAATACAAATTATGAAAAATGTTTGTATGTGCGTTTGTCAAGGAGTAGAGTAGCATCAGTATGTTGCCTATAAAGAGTCACTCTGGTTACTTTGTGAATTAAATTAGTTAAAAGATAATGAAAAATATGTGTTTCTCTCGGTGTGCCACCCGCCAGCAAGCGGTCGGCCTTGAGACGTCCTAATTAAATTATTTATTCAAGTTTGCGACGGCATTCGTCAATGATCATTTTTTACAGCGGCCGAAACTGGGCCAATATTAACGTGTGTCAGCTGACAATAACAAATATAATACGAGTATTATCTGTTTGACACACATGTGTGATAAATAGCAAATTATTACATAAACAAAATATTTAATAATAATTATACTACTTAGCTTCATAACTCAGGAAAGTAAAGGTTTTTAATTTATGTACCTCGTATGTTATACTCCAACTTTAAGTACGAGAAGGTACTACTGAAAGATAGGTACTACCCAAAGATTCAGACCCACAATTGCCAAACCTTTAACTTTAAGGCAACCCTTCGCTAGAGACTAAAGTTTGATATATAACAGTATTTTTCAAAAGATTGCCCCGATGCTTAATAACTGGTAACTGGTGATATGATTTCTTATATTATACCAAGAAAAATATTAAAAAAAATACGCCTTTTGCAGGAGTTAGGGAAAACGAAAGCTGTCAGGTAAGAATGTATGCCGATCCGACCAAGAATGCCAATTAGAATGAATGCAAAGTGTATCGAATTATTGTATTTCCTTTTTTATTACGATGAAGCATTAAATGAAACTATTCAAATTCCCAAGTTTTCCATGAACTTTGATACACAAACACAATAGTTAAGCTTTTATATTAGTATAGATGGATTAGCTTGGCCGGTAGCCAAGTGGCACGTCGATTCTCTTTCTACAAACGCTAACGCTTCGAAAACTAGAAAAATGTATGGGAATGACAGATCCGATCGACAACGTGATCACGTGACCTGTCGATGTCGATGGCAAATGTCATTCCTATACATTTTTGAATTTTCGTTTGCGATCGTAGAAAGAGACTCGACATGCCACTTGACTACAGGCCCTGTTCTAAAAAGCTTTCAATCCCATTTAGAAACGAACACCCAGTCGGAGGTACAAAAATATCGACTGTCAGTAGGACTGACAAATGATGTCCGTCAGATAGTTAGGCTGACCCGCGGCGTTACCGGCCGCTGTGGCCTGGTTCAACGACCTTTTGCCTCTTTTGTTTTGATTTAGTTCGTTTTACTTTAGGGATCGCAAGCCTCCTATAAGTAAAGGGGAGATGTTTGGATTCATCACATAACTTCAATACTTTGGCATGCTAAAAGCTTTCCAATATTTTACTTGAAGGATTTTTGTATAGTCTTTGAATAAAAATTTAATTGAAATTTCTTTTATATCAAGTAGGCTTAGTTTACAATGGATTTTGTAACGTCAAGTTGACTCACCGACACAGAAGGCAAGATCTGTTAAGAAGAGCCAGTAATAAGCTTAACAGTAAATTTACTCTTATATAACCATCATTCTTTACAAAAAGATTCAGTTTAGGATTTTATATTTTCTAAATTAGGTCAATCTATTCCAACCATTTCTATCATTCGTCAATTAAACTACTTCTTTCACACACTCCTACAATCTCGTTTTTGGTCTTCATCTCCTCTTGTGTGCAAAAAAGTATATTTTCATAAAAAAATACTGTCATTTGTTAAACTACCGCAATAACTCATTTGACACGTATATTTCATTTTGAATAAGCAAAGTTTCAACAGCGGCCGCGCTCGAGCTGTTCAAGCGACACTTGTATGGACAAGCGGACGGAACATAACCCCAGATTAACGATTTGGGTTAAACGTGGCGATAATTCATCCACAAGTGACACTGCGAGAGTTTGCTGAGAGACAAACTTCGTGGGTTAGCCCGCCATTTTCATCATGTATTAAAAAAATATATATGTCGCCGTGGAAGCTTGGCTCACTGAAAAATCTATAACCTCAAACCTAATAATTATCATGTTTACTCTTTAGTTATTTCGAATCGACTTATTATCTAAGAATCTAATGATTTTGCAATCAAAATAGTGTTCCGTTTTGATTTATTTAATAATAAGTCTCTCAAGTAATGATGACAGGTGACAGCAGTAGAAAAGAAACTCTTTAAGTTCTATGTTGAGATTTTGCTGTCCTAACGTTCAGCAAAATCTAAGTTAATTAATTTAATAAATTTAGAATCAAGTTTTCATGTAATTAGGTTTTGATTATACACTCTTTAAGTAATTAAGTTTGTAAAACGTTACCACCATAACGGACGGACGTGGCGGCGATCGACCAATAGAAAATGATCACGTAACTCTCATCCAATGGTATCGCGTCCCAAATGGCGCGTGGCCGGTACACTTGACTAGAGTGAGGCACCCTGCCTCCACTCACATATATTTTTTAAAAAACAAACCTTTATTTAAATGCTCTACACAATGGATGTTTTCAATGTCTATAACGGACTATAACAATTGTTGTGTTTTATATGTTCCTAGCGAACGTACTTCTCGAGAATACAGGAATATAGTATACAGCCTATATTATTCGCTGATAATATAGTAATATATTGGAGAAACCATTTCTTATAATATGTATGTTATGTTAAGTTAAGTTTTACTTTGTACAACACCCTCACAGGGTTCCATTTGTAATAATTATGACATGTGGAAATGTAACTTAAATGAATAAATAAATAAATAAATAATAGGTAGTGGTTTAGGCGTAAAATCGATAGAAACTTTCTTTTCTAACGATTTTACGTATCAACTCATATTCGGAACCAGAGTCACATCTCTAGAAATACAGACAAGGGAACCCAAATAGTTTACCCAAAAACAATTGGCAAACATAAAATCCGTGGCCGCACTGATGAGAGCCGCTCGTAATAAAAATAATATTTATTGTTGTGCCCTTCTGTTCATATCTCGGAGCGCACTCGTAGAATGCTGAATACCCTATAAAGGCAAAGGAATATTGAGGAATTGTGCTTAATTATAATATATAGACACAGACTAGACGAAAACAGACGGAGTACACTTCATAGATGCAAAACTACATGCCTACACTGGGAATCAATTTATAAATCCGTTTTAATGAAGAATTTCATTATTTTGTATAACTTGTATGTTTATTCAAAAACCATGTGCTAGACAGAACATAATGAAACGCATATTAGTCAATCCAGATACTTAACAATTAACCTTTACAAGGATCAGTTCAGGTCATCTCTAAAATTTTGGTAAATGGATGTTTGTTATTCAATCATGCCAGAAAGGCTTAACGAATCTGGATGAAATTAGCAAAGAGCTCAGGGGCCAAGTAGGTTATTTAGGTTGTTGTTGTAAGTATACAAGAACAACCTAAAGGACAAAAAATAGAAAATCAAATACCCGAATGACTCTAATTTGGTAGTTACGTTTTTAGTAAGTCCGTTTGTCTGTCTATGTTTTTCCATTGTTCTGTGAAAAGATATAAAAGATAATGAGTAATGTCATCGATCAAGTTACCCAACTGTATAAATAAGCAGGCAATTTTAAACGCATATAAATCTTGTGTTACGCATCTCTTTGGCCATACTGTAGGTACTTTGTACACTTTAAAAGCCACGTGGAAAATCTTGCAAAAAAGTAAATTATGGATACCAAAAATTGAAATAGTTGAAACTATATAAAATCCAGCAAGCATACTACTATTTGAAAATAATATTATTATTCTTTTAATTAAAAATATACAGTGGCTTAATTGTACTTAGGCTACAATAATTTAAACTTGCTTTTTAATTTAATGATGATTTATATTCTGCGGGTAAAGACTTAATTTTCGCTACATTCTGTTTTGTTACTTTAGGTAAACGGCTTTTATTTTGAATTAAATTTATTACATAGCCTCCAAAATCAGCATAAACACAGCACTTTATTAGCGTTTTTATAGTCGAATAATAATCAATAGCCCATTCGAACGGAATGAAACCGAAATAAACGGCGGTTTATAGTTCATACGAAGTTTATATTTCACACGTAAAACGTTAAATATAAATGAACGAAGTAACGCGTGTCATCGTTAGCTAAAGCCTAGTGCATAATGTGGGGCTAGATGACAAGCACTTGATACCATTTATTATCTACCTTACATTTCTGAGACCACTGTTATTACTTTAATTAAATAAAATAGCCTTTATTAATGAAGATTTTGTACATTTAAATTATGTCCCTAATCTCATTGTGCCTCATGGCAAAGGCCTCCTCCAGCTCCCGCCAGTGTTTCCTGTCCAGAGCTTCTCTGTCTCCTTATTACTTTAATGTACTGTAATTATTTTATTATTTTAATGTAATTCCTTGACCCGATGAAAGAAACCGTACAACACCGTAATTAAGACTGAACACTGACTTCAAAAACATAACGCGTACCAACTAAACTAAAAAGCGAAAAATAATATCATATTACGTTCTACCTGCTAATCACTTTGAAGGCGGTGCTAACCCAGTGATGTATAAAAAATATCATAAAGATTAAGGTTTTTCAGACAGAGTTCTTTCATGTAGCTCTTTCAGAAACGACTTAAATTAATACAAAACCTCAAGTTTAATATTTTGTTAATTTTGTTTAATCAAATATTAAACTATAAGATAAACTAACGAAGATAACGCGACTTCATACGCTTGAAATTATTTTTTTGGCATAATATTTAGACTTTACCTTATATTATTATATACCATATAAATAAAATAAGTAACATCTGAGCGACCAGAAATAAAAAAATAGAGGAACAAAACAAGCATAAATATATTTAACGAGCATAGGTAAGTAAACATTACAGAAAACTTAAAAACAAGAGATATCACTGAGTTGTAGAGAATATTCATCACTCAAGATTTCACTCACGTGTATCCTACGCTTAACTGTCAGTAAAGGGCAGTAATTTATTTGCAATAGTTGTAAAATCCAAGTTCTTTTGGGTAAATATCGCAAATAAATCGATATTGTAATTATATGTTGGCATTAAGTCGGTATCATTTATTGCTGTGGATAAAAAATTTTGGCGCCTTAAAATCTGTCACAGATATAATGACAGTAGCCATTCGCGGACTTCGTGACATTGACATAAAAATAGTATAATTATACGCCTTGCATACAAACTTATACATATCACACCACCAACCAAATAAAGACTTTAAATAAAAGCTCTTAAGGTCGCACATTAACAATTCTTAATTTGCTATCTTTCATTCGAATTTGCTATCACGGTTTGCTAATCAGCCAGTAAGGCCATCCGTACTTGCTATGGAAGAAAGTAGACTATAATAATTATAGCCGTTATACAAATAAAAATAATAATCGTAAGCACATATAAACGATTTTGAAAAGTTTGCATGATATTTGAGGTATTATGAATTCGAAGTAGTATATATATACTACTTCGAATTCATAATAATAATGTATTTTGGATTTTGTATAATTTCACGCGAACGGAACGAGGTTGCAGGCGTCCACTATAAAACCTACATTTCGAACTATCCTGAATTCATCATCATTAACATGACAATGAGAATTTCTTGGAAGATATAGAAATGCCCAATATTTGATAGACCAATCCAAGAGTTCATGATCCATGACGCAAAATCTAATTAAATCCGACGATACCTACTTGTTAATCTAAAAATATGTAATATAGTCTCTTACATTGGAGCTTAAGATAAAACAAGCGAACAAATTAATTAAATCATTACAGCTAATTATACTGCACTTCGGTCGTATAAATTGACATTTACACATACGGCGGAGCTTTTGACACTTGTAATTTAAAACAAGAATTTTGTGTAAAAATTATCTTTTCATCGTAATAAAAGGGCTGTCAAGAACTTTTAACAGTTGAAGTGAACTGTGCGCTTGCCACGATTATGCTCGCTAACCCGCATTGACTCAGTCTGGTGGGTTTTTTGATGTGATTAATTTGAAAGACATATTACATTACAATCACACTTTTAAAATTGGCTCAAGTCTTGTAAAATTTTTAAATTTACATATCCGAGAATTCAACCTTATGCCTTTAACATAAAAGCCAATAAACTACACCACTGTATCACAGGAGATGGTCCTATAAATTACAGATTTATAAGTGAGGATAAATCCAATATGGCGTCATAAATTTCGCCGTTGATCGCGCGAAGCAACCAATTATAATAATTGCCATAAAGTGCAACAATATTTTCACTTAAAATCTCCATAAGTTAAGAGCTCTTAACTTATCGATATAATTCCATTACATGGCCAGTGATTATTGATTATGAGGGTAGTACAAAATGATAATATGAAATCTTCATGTAACTTATCCAACTTTGCCGAAACATGATTTTAAAATACATTTTAAAAATGCAAAAGTAAGTCTGTCTGTCTGTTACTGTATTACGACCAAATAAATTGTCAAGGATAACCTATTCTTATTTTGGATGAAATTTGGTAATGATATCTTAAAACTTTGGAGCAGAACATATTATATTCTTGGATCCAGCGGAATTTGAAAAACGAAACGAAATTTCACGTTGAAGGCCTCGGGCGTCCGCTGGTCAAATGTGTTTAATCTCACTATGAAATTAGTTCCGTAAACATAACATTCTCTATGCTTCTGTTTATAGAAGTATATAGAAATGCAATGTAAAGTCTAGAGACATCCTATCCTAATACAAGTACTCGTTTATTTTGAATGTTAGTTTGTAATAACGCCTAAACGACTAAGATGATTTCAAATATTTTTTCCAATGGAAAGCTACATTATTAGCGAGTGATATAGACTGTATCTTATCCCTGTATTACTTCGGTAACGAAAACTACACGAAAGTGAAACCACGAGGCTAGTCTATATTAATATTTTATAGAGGAAAGATTTGTTGTTTGTTTGGAACTGGAACTACCGAACTGATTTGAAAAATTGTTTCATATTTGGCTATAGGCTATATTTCTCCGTAAAACCGCGTGGCGTCTGCTAGTGTAAAATAAAAAGCTGTGAACCACCACACTACACAAGCGTCGTCAAGTAACCCTACCGGATGCTAAATATGTCGCAACTACATAATTCGTGGTCCAATCGAGAGTGGGTGATAAATAAGGAGTCGCCGGTAATTGTGGTCAAATTACAAGCCCTTCGCACGTGTTAAATTGTGTTAAAACACGCGTTTTTGCGGGAGACATTTTAAACATAATTAAATTTATGGAGCTTACTACCGCTTAATTGCAGGGTTATAACCTTAAAGGGTTTATTTAGTGGTTCGAAAAATCAAAGCAGATTATGTAAAATTTAAAAGTGTATTAAAAGCTTTTTAGTAATATTAGGAGAATTTTTGGTAGTTACAAGATTAGACGAGCCAAAGCTTTTTTCTATTCAAAAAATTGCGCTCAGGAACTGTTTGATTTTGTGCCATCTTTGCCGTTCTACCATAGGACTGCTTGGCATCGCAGAGATCTGCACCGCTACGTTATCGATATTCCTCGGACGCGTACCCAGCGGTTTAGTTCCTCTTTCCTTAGTACGTGACGTTGTCGGTCCCGGTCATTATCTTTAATATTATTATCACTACATATCATATTATCATCATTACATATTATTATCACCCGAAGCCAACCTAACCCCATTGGAGTAGCGTGGTGTTTCTCCTATTGAAAGGAAGGCCTAGCCCAGCTATGGGCCGTTAAAATAGGCCAATGTTGTTGATATCGAGTGACTCTATCACCGGAATGAATGATTAAATCCAAGATGGTAAAAAACTCAGAAGTTGGTAAGTATTTTTGTAAGTAGATTTTAAGTTCGCAAAAGAACAAGATATCCTTATCAAGATACAACATGTTTCTTTTCCATCAGATGACCTTGCAGAAGCAATAAAGCTGATTCAACAATCAAGATGCTTATAATGTCTCCATTACAGTGGACTCATCTGTGCTCGTATTTATGTGGCTATTATAGATTTAGTTAATGTGTACGATGGATTTAGTCTAAGTAGGAACGGATTAAGGGGGAAAAATATACTCTGTACAAAAACTTAACTTTTTTTGTTTTTGACAACGATTACAAGTGGCGGTGCAAATTAACATTTTGCGGTGGTTTATCTTTATCGCTTGGCGGAATGTATTGCTGATAGGGTGGTAAATGACCTCAACCGCAATCAAACCAGACAAAATGTCAGAATAAATAGTAATATAAAATCTCTCGAGTTTTAAATCGAATCCAGAATCTCTGTGATTTAAATTAGTTGGTAAATAGGAATAGGTCCTTTATCTCTCACCAGTAATGACTGATTTGAAGATATACACTACTGACATACAGTTTTTGTTTTCAGCCACATAAATACAGACAAAGCCGGCCAACCAGCATGGAAGCAAGGTGGTGATGGCATTCTTTCTATTGGTAAAAGAATTTTTAAATTCGGTTTATAGATCCTTAGAAGGTTGCCTGGTAGAAATTGCTACATAAGGCCGCGTTTTGTAAGTCTTGTTTTTGTAGTTGTGGTGTGAAATTAAAATATATTTATCATAGATTACTCCTTTTAAGCACACAAACTTAACACATTATCTCTTTATAATATTAAGAAAGCGAAAGTTTTCAATACGATGCGTAGTTGTCTACAGATCCTATAGTTTAGAGATCTACAAAATATGTATTTTTAATTAATAGATAATTGATATAAATTATTTATGCGAGACCAATAAATAATATTTGTATACGAAATTTTTGTATAAACAACACAGGAAGTGCGTGATTTGCAATGACATTCGTGCATTTCTCAATTGAAATTCAATGTTATCCATAATACGAGTACGCAATTGCGTTGACCTACTAATTATAAGATTAAGAACATTGAAAAGTTTACATTACTTATAATTCTTGCTAGTCCAGTAGTTAGCTATGTGTTTATTTATACAGTATTTTATCTTGTGTTGTCTTTAAAAGAAATCTCAGAACTTGGGTATCTTTAAAACAAGAGTGAAGATTCTTAGCATGGGAGATAAGGCTCTATCAAACTGACCATCGAGTAATTCGTTAGCTTATATAGGCAATGGCTTACCACTATGTAGTGTTACTATAAGTGATTTGATGGCACAGTGGTATGCGCGGTGGATTTACCAGACAGACCTGGGCAATTTGGTTTTCTTAATTGATTCAGGTCTGGCTGGTGGAAGGCTTCAGCCGTGGCTAGTTACAACCCTACCGACAAAGACGTTCCGCCAAGTGATTTAGCGTTCCGGTACGATGCCGTGTAGAAATCGAAAGGGGTGTGAATTTTTATTCTCCTCCTAACAAGTTAGCCCGCTTCCATCTTAGATGGCATCACCACTTACCATCAGGTGAGACTGTAGTCAAGGGCTAACTTGTAAAGAATAAAAAAAAAGTTTCCACTGGGAAACTACTCATTTCATACAACTACTTAGATTAGAGTTAACAGTTGCGTAGAGTGTGGATGCAGCCTAATACAAATATAGTAATGATAAAGATCTCGCAGGCCTACGTAATGTGTTACAATAACACAGTGTTCACTAACTAAAGCCGAAGGTCGCATCGATGGCAACTTACGCTTATCAGATATTGCCTGCTAAAGGTTTTGTTTGAACGTAAAGGAGACTCTACAATGTTCAATAAACTATTGTTATTAATTTAGTATAGAGGCCCGTACTCTTTATTAAATAAATATTATCGCTAGAACAAAGAATCATACAAAGAGAAACATAAAGAGACATAAATATTTAAGGAAACTGGTTCCAATGTTTTATTTATGTTGATTTTTTATTTATATGCTTAAAAAATAATCCATACTACACAACAACAAAAAACTACTTAAATAGTGTTTAAGTAGTTTTGCAGAAGTAAATAAGCAAGTTTACCAAACCTTTTTACAGTAGCTCGAGAGCAACTAATAGGCCAGTGAACTAACTTCTTAAGAGATGGTGACTAGAGTATTTTGTACTGTAATTTATGTTACGTAAAAGCTTTTGTTTCTTTAACAATTGATATTGATAACCTAGTTACCTATTTATTATTATAAATGTTCTTCGAAATTTTTCGTCAAACCGGCGCATATAATATAAACTTTGCCGAAACCTCCCACTAGCCAGATCTGGACCAATAAAGACAACCTCAATCGGCCCAGCCGGGGATCGAACCGTTGTAATTTCACAGCGCATACCCCTGCGCCACGGAGGCCGCCTGATTTGGACTTGAGCTCAAGGTGCAAAAGAAGACTTACCCAAACTTGAACCTAGTTCATAAAAAAAGGTTTTGTAGTACTGGAGCTTTTTTGAACAGAGTGTTCGGGGAAATGGCTTGCTTATTAATACAGCCACTGAAGTGCATAGTAGCTAATATATTTACAGACATATTAGGCTTAACACCTACACTTCCGGTTGATGGACTTGTACATACAAGTCCATCAACCGGGGTCAAAACTTCACAGGACATCCTGTGAAGTTTTGACGGCCTACGTGTCGCAGTGGCATGCGAAGTGGATTTATAAGACGTAGGTCTCGGGTTCGATCCCCGGCGGGGCCCGTTGAGGTTGTGTTAATTGGTCCTCTCAGAGAATTTAGAAAATCCTCAGTTATGCAGGTTTCCTCACGATGTTTTTCCTTCACCGTTCGAGACACGTGATATTTAAATCCTTCAAATGCACATAATTGAAAAGTTGGAGGTGCATGCTCCGGCTCGGATTCGAACCTACACCCTCCGAAATTGGAGGCAGAGGCCATTTAGCTATCACGGATCTCATTATGTGACCAAAATTGTTATCAAATAAAACCAACCTTATTTTTTTTCATGTTGAAACCATAATAATAGCAATTATCCAATCAGGTAATTACGTACCGACGCTAGTTATTATGTTTGTATAGACGGACCGATGTAGGCGATTATGCAAATCGGTTTAGCAGACACGACACCGACCAAGGTTTGCGGACTACTAGGTACAGTCTATGGCGTTGACCTCAGATTAAGTAATTGTGCATTGTGGTATGTAATTTTAGAGCCCTAGATTCGATTCTCTGTTGGAACTACGAGTAATTTGGAATATAATATATTTAATTATATTCAAAACTAATTCTTCTCTTAAATAAATGATATGTATATAGAAAATGCTAATCTCAACAAAAACAATCACAAGAATAATCTGAGTGAACGAACGTATGATAAACTACCAACGCCACGCGGGTTTACCCGTTTAGTTATTAGTAATATAATCACAGAACATACAGCACTTATGATGTGTAATAATATATATCCGTAAGTATGATCATCATCAAACCATATTCGGTTCAATAGTGAGCTCGAGTGTAATGCTTTAAATCGGTCCAGTAAGTAGTTTCAAAGCTTATTCAATGCCAACAAACAAACGAACGAAATAACGTGGATCATGCTTTATACATGTATTTAGAAAATTTATAGAAGAATTTAAAAGTATTTAGAAAAATTAGGGTCGATGTAGCTATTCGCAGAATACTTTAAAATTTATTTATTTATTTATTTAAAGCACGCCAACAATACACATATTAACCATTAAAAACAGTACAATATGCCACAAAAACTCTGATATGTATATTAACGCTAGGCGCACATAACATTTTATATAATTTCATGTCGACACTTTCACAACATGTAAAAATTTAGCATTATCATGGTAAAGTTTAGCATTATCATGGTATGACCCACTACCACCTATGTTTACTAGTAGCTATGCTACCAAAACTACAATCAAATATGGGTTAAGGTATTCTTGATTCGGTAAAGATCACTACTAGATGTAGATAATCACAATAACCGACGGCTAAACGTGCTCTCGGCACGGAGGTGTAGCTTATTATAACTTTTCATTCATTTCATTTCCAGGCAGAAGATTTTGTAATAGGTATTTAAAAGCTTAATTTTCGCAAACTCGACTTGGGACTCGAACCCAGAAAATTTTAGTGCAAAACCGCACTAGGATATCACCTGGACCAACTAGATAAATTAGAATTAATAATGCCTATCTAATTAAACGTGTACGTCATACATGTACGATGTTATTGGTTAAGGTTAGATATAGAGATTATCGACTTGGAATACACGACACTGAATGTCGCCGTATTGGACCGAGGGCCTACGATAGTCAGACCTACTTCATTTTATAAAGGCAGAAAGTTTGTCATCACATGCTCCTATCATAGAGTTTGGATCGTAGTGACTTTGCGCTTAGGAAGCGGGTTTCAATGATCCAGATACCGTTGAAGTATGATGCTTTGTCCAAGCTATAATTGGCTACCATACTTACTTATGGTAGGAGCATAACTAATACACAATTAACTTTCATAAGATGAGGTGTAACTGACTCTCGCAGGCTCTTAGTCCATATGCAAAACTGCCAATTACATGACGGATGACGTAACACGCGTGCAAATCGATTTATTATCACAAGAAGTCCTCAAGTACGCCGCCCGGTATCTGGGGCGCTGGATTTTGGACAGCATATAAAAAGGTCACACTCGTCCCTCAGTTCATCAGTTGGATACCAGACGTTACAGAGATATCCCAAAAATGCACAAAATTGTAAGTTGAATAAAATGTCAAATAAAAGGTCATTCACCTGTTTTCAAACAGCCTCCAAAAATACAAAAACGGCTAAAGGATGGAAATCCTCAAGGTTTCAGATTCATACCTCGTACGTTGCACTATTGTTGTAATTAGTTACTTATAAACACAGGTGTGATTGGATTATTTGGATCCATTTTGGATTTGCTTAATGTTCTTTTGTCTTATGAGTTTTGGCGTGTTTTACAAAAATTATTTAAATTTCGGATCCCTAAATACTAACTACAAAATTCCCTGGTTATTTAATTACCACCATTTCAAATAAAATATTCAAGAACTCCATTAGTTCTCTCTTCAAGAACTCCATTAATTCTATTGAAAAAAAAATACTTTTTTACGTATTACGAGATTACAGTAATATTACAAGCTTATTTTTATTTTACTGAGCAATGCATTTACGTATATTCTCTCCTGGTGGTCATAAGTAGAAAAGAAAGAATTACATTTTATTATAAATTATTATTCAATGTGTAACCTCAAGAAATCTTCTAAAAAATTACAACAAAAATAATTAAATCAACAAGTTTAAACACGTTTATTTAATTTCCAGATAATCTTCACCGCCATAGTGGCAATGGCCGCCGGCGCCCCGGCTGACCTGGCCTACAACACCTACGTGCCTCTCTCCAAGTCCACGCTGACCACCAGCAGCCAAGCTGTGGACCACGGCAGCACCCATGTCCTCCACACACCCGTTGTACCCTTATCAAAGTCCACTTTGACACACAGCACCCAAACTGTCGACCACGGCAGCACCCATGTCTTACACGCACCCTTGTACACCCATGACGTAGAATATCATGTACCGTTAGCAAAAACAACGTCTACAAAAAGTAGCCAGTACATCAATCATGGATCACTGACCCCCGTGGTTCACTCTTACTCACCAGTGGTGGTTCACTCTGCCCCAGTGGTGTCATACAAAGCGCCCACGTCGTCGATAACACACCACAGCTCGACTGTCCATGAAACTCTACCCGTAGTCAACTCATTGTCTTATTATGCCTTACATTAATTTATATTTTTGTTAATAAACGTTTTTATTTAACTAGATATCTTTTTATTTAACTTATAAAATATTTAAACTACTTCGAATGGTCCAGTGGATTGCCTAGGCTTTTGACTACGGTTCAAGGCCCAGGTCGATTTATGTAATATTAATCCTCTCTTCCTATTCTATATTGTATGCTCAGTTAAAATTGTCAACGCAAAGTTAGGAACCTTACGAATGTACAAAAACGTTAAGCCGTTTGTCCCGATCATTATAGACGGAGAACCATCGACAACCAGACCTTCGTCATTTTATAAAAGTCAGTCAGGTCAGTCAGTCAGGTCAGTCAGTCAGATAGATCAGTCTGACAAATTGAGGAAGGTCTGGGTTTCAGGAACTCTTAGACTATTATCATTAATTTCCGATAATGAGACCAACGTAGGTGAGTATGAGCTCCATATCCTCTCTCCTATAAGGAGAGTATTCAGCCTTGTACTAGGCCGTGATAATGGTCATGTTTTGTTAATATACACAATACTAGCGGATGCCCGCGACTTCGTCCGCGTAAATTTCGATGTCAACTTTACTACTATCCCTACCCTACCCTACCACTACCCCAACCCTACCCAACTCCTACATCTACCCTACCCCTACCCCTACCCCCACCCTACCCCTACCCTACCCCAAACCTACTCTTACCCTACCCCTACTTTACCTACACCCTACCCCCATCCTACCCCTACCCTCCCCGTACCCCTATCTCACCCGTACCCCTATCTCACGCCTATCCTACCCCTACCCTACCACTTCCCTATCCTACCCGTACCTCTACCCTACCACTACCCTAAACCCGGCCCTAAACCTACCCTACCCCTACGCTTCCCTTCCCGTACCCTACCCTGTAACTTCTCTATCTTACTCCTACCCTTAGCAAAATCGGTCCAGTCCTTCGAGAGTGGTGGTATGACCAAGAGACTTCTATGATAATAATATAAAGAGGTAAAGTTCGTGTGGTTGTAGGAGGTAATCTCTGGATCTACTGGACCGATTTGGAAAATTGTTTTACCAATAGAAAGCTACGTTATTTGCGAGTGTCATAGGCTATGTTTGATCCCCATATTCACACGGGAACGGGAACTACGTAAATGAAAACGCCGGGCGTCATATAGCGGAATTTCTGCGTCTTTTAGAAATCTTGTATTATCTCCGAAACTATTTAAGTAATTAACATACTGTAAAGGGTAAATCTTATCTCCATAATATCCTTGTGATTATTAAATAATTTATTTTAATAAGGATTAAAGTTTAGTTGTATAAATAATGACGTAAACCTAATTATATAAAATTAATAATTTTTAAAACACAAAAGGTACTATATCTGCAAATATATAGAAGATATATATAGATATAGGTGTCGCGGACTTTTTTTGTAGAACTTTTAAAGATACATAAAGTCTTCATACATTAAATTCAATTTTACATAATAGTTAAGGCAGCGCATGCGAATAAGTCTGTTTAAGAGGATTTTCAGTCCGACCTGTATGACAAAAACTGTGATAACTCGGCTAATATATATGATACCAATATAAAATATAGCCTATAACACTCCCCGATAATGCAGCATTCTACTGGTGAAAGAATTTTTAAAATCGGACCAGTAGTTCCGAAGATTACCCCATTTAAAAAATGTGACAAACTTACAAACTTACAAACTTTACCTCTTTATAATATTAGTATAGATGAGTATATTTCCTGTACTTTCTTTAATTAAGCGAAGCAACGACAAAGTTCAACCGGACGGGAATTGACCCACTTAAGAGTCCAGCCGCTATAACCATGGAGCCACTAAGGCTTTCGATTAATTATTAGTATTACATAACAAGGTCAACGGCCACGCAACGTCTGTTGTTGTAAAGCACCCAAAGGGCGCTCAACAACAATGAAGCTTACATTTCGCAATCACCTCGTGATGCAGACAGTAATTGTTGTTCTGAAGCTACAAATTGCCCTTCGATACGTGACCCGACGAATAAACGTTCATTTGCTGCAAACTACTGTGAGATTTAATAAGAAAGTGAATAAATATTAATTGTATGTAATATGATAATATATTGTATTCCAAACAATAGCAGAATACGAGTATATTAAACAATGAACATATATTTTGCAAAACTAAAAAGATACAAATCCATTTGAGTATTACGAATATGGTACGCCTTTTTGTAATGATTCAACTGTTAAGGACAGATTTTAGCAAGACATATAATAGCAAAATTACCATAAGATCATTAAAGTTATATGTGGATATACATTGATGATCTTATGGTAATTTTGCTCAATATTTTTTCGATCAATATTTTTTTTTTACTACCACTACTATTATTCTTTTGAAAAAAAAATATTGATTTCCCACTTGCAGCGAATGAAACTACGCTCCAGTTCCTGCTTTACAATGAAAGAACATACCTCAGTTTTGCAATTATTTAGTTCTATGGTGCGTGTAGTATCTTACGTTAGATTAACGGATAGTTAATAAATTAATCCGAAAGACTTATTTGAAAAGACCTCGGGAAGCTACTTCGCCGGTCACCTGACGAGGATACACGCGTCGCGGTTATCCTGCCAAGGTTGGCTTAGTCGCCAACATCGAGAAGGTGCCTTAAGAGTTCCAGGGTCTAAGGTTCAATTACCTACCGATAATTAAACTATTGTCATACCAACTTCGAGCACTAAAATAATATTCGCTTAGTTGGTGAGAAAAAAGGTAAGTAAGTAAATTAGTCATAGTAAAAAGACAGTAAAAAAAGCTTCTAGAAACATACTGATACACACACGAATTTAAAAAAAAATGTATCTTACTAACTTCAGAAAAATATATTTTCAAATTGGATTATTTATTTTTGACGGCCTCCATGGCGCAGTGGTATGCGCGGTGGATTTACAAAACGAAGGTCCTGGGTTTGATCCCCGGCTAGACCGATTGAGATTTTCTTAATTGGTCCAGGTCTGGCTGGTGAGAGCCGTGGCTAGTTACCACCCTACCAACAAAGAGACCGTACTGCCAAGCGATTTAGCGTTCCGGTACGATGTCGTGTAGAAACCGAAAAGGGGTGTGGATTTTCATCCTCCTCCTAACAAGTTAGCCCGCTTCCATCTTAGACTGCATCATCACTTGCCATCACGTGAGATTGTAGTCAAGGGCTAACTTGTAAAGAATAAAAAAAAAATATATTGTCAAACCTGGAGTTTTTTTTTCGCTAAGGGGTTAAAAATTATTTAGATAGATACGCAAATCGATCGAAATACAACACGAGCAAGATCGTACTAAGAATACTGAAAACAAAAGCACCTCGATATACGTAATGACAAAATCAATTTATTCTGTCATTTCTTATCAAAGAGTAAACTCAACGATATTACAACTCGAAAGCGGGTCTTAACTTATATTTCTTGTTCCTCAAAAGGAAATTGTTAATGGAGAGATTATAATCGTAATTTATTTTTAATGTCACTTTTAACAGTTTTGTACATTATTTGTAATTTATTGATTTTTAAGATTATAATGTTGGTTTTAAGCTCAAAGTTGGCTACTTATTTTACACCTCCGTGTCTACAAAAGTTACGCCGTCGGCCCCGATCACTAACACAAACACCTGATAATGATCGTTTAAACTAAACCTCTTTCAAAATAGTTTTAAAATTTGACAGCGTTTATTTGTCGTAATGATAAGACGTCAGTATACACTAGTGAGTACGCGCGACGTGGTTTGAAATCTTTAGTTGCTTACGATAGATATAGACATTTGAATGAATTAGTTTGATTGAAATATAATATATGTTAGGTAAATAATTTTAAGGGCCCTCTACAGAGCTATGTTAAATAAGATATTTCAATTAATTTTTAGTAGCTAGTAGTAGTGTAACTATAAGTATTTGTATCTCGCATAGGTAATAAGCTAATAAACTAATAACATAACATAGATAGTGAGCACTATACGGGTCAATAGCCTAAAATAAGCAGATTTTATTTTATTGATTAAGCCTTTTTATAAGAGGGGGTATGAAACTTAAACTTGCCATGCTCCGATGAGCTTTGACTAGTTTAAAAATTAACGATAATCTAAAAATTAATCTAAGAAACAAAACAATAAACAAAGAAGTAGAATACAAAAACCAATCGTTTCGCTTAGTGATGACAGAATATAAGAATAGGATTCTACTCTTATATTCTGTCATCACTAAGCGAATAAATTTTTATAAGCACTTCGAAATCACAGACAAGTTATATTAGGCACATTATTTTGGTTAATAAGTATTACTGACGCTCAAATTGAAATATTACGAGTTAATTAAGCAGCACATTACATCGAAGTAACAGACAGACAGTTAAATTACACTTGTATAAATACATATATAAAGCTGTCTGTGATCACAAACGGTTGATAGCACGCAAACTCGCAATCATGTCGCAAGGCGCAGCTGCTACCGATTGCTTGTGATGGCTTTTGCGGCTGTTTCAAACAAGTAGCTTTTAGCTTTAAGTTGACAAATTAATAAGAATCAAAGCCTCAATCATCATTGTCAGCATCTCCTTCCAGCTCACTGCAGAGATAAGCTATAGGAAAGGACATTTTTTTTTTGCTACAAGTTAACCCTTGATTACAATCTCACCTGATGGTAAATGATGTTGCAATCTAAGATGGAAGTGGGCTAACTTGTTAGGAGTAGGATGAAATCCACACACCTTTCAGTTTCTACACAACATCGTTCCGGAACGCTAAATTACTTGCCGGTACGTCTTTGTCGGTAGGGTGATAACTAGCCACGACCGAAACCTCCCACCAGTCTGACCTGGAAAATACTAGCAGATGCCGCGCGGTTTTACCCGCGGTTCCCGTAGGAATACAGGGATAAAATATAGCCTGTAGTAATCGGGGATAATGTCACTTCCTAAAAATTTAAAAAAAAAGTCAAATCTGTTCAGGAGTTTCAGAGCCTATTGAATTCAAACAAACAATCAATCAATTAAATCTTTCCTCTTTATAATATTAGTTTAAGTAGTATAGATAAAGTTCTTAATTCACCGCGCTGGCAGCGAACCCCAGATCTCTCTTTTGAAACCAACTGTGCCAGGGAGGCTTAAATGTATCGCCGAACGGATTAGTGTTCCCGTATGACGTGATACCACATAGAAAGCTCCATAATTGTATCAGCAGAATGATCTTATACCTCTTCCAACCAACCAACCAAGTTACCATCCTACCGATAAAGACGTAACGCCAAGCGATTCAGCATTCTGGTACAATGTCGTGTAGAGACCGAAGGGGGCGTAGATTTTCATCCTTCTCCTAACAAGTTAGTCCGCTTCCAGCTTAAATTGCATTATTACTTACCATCAGGTGAGATTGTAGTCAAGGGCTAACTTGTAAAGTATAAATTAAAAAAAAACGGTAACTTTAGAGTGTATTATTACTTAACATCAAGTTTACCTAATGGAAGACTGACGCAGCCGATGGCGCCAACTACTCCATTATACCAATTATAATCATGTACCGCATGATATATTCTAATTAGGCATTTCATGTCCACGGTATTGCGGGTTGCGAAACTTGCACTTGAGTGTACTTGGCATCAGCCTACTGTCCGCCGCTGCCGAAAACGTTTTATGTATTCATATGTTCTGCCTTGTTTTACTTGATACGTCACGTGTACATGGAGGAGAAAGCTTTGGATGTGGCATCGGTTAACATAAATGTTTGTGGATGTATTGTGTTTTGTTTACAAGCCAATATTATAAATAGATTTAGTTTAAAATTTGTTAATACAGTTTAACGACTACTTACAAAATAAAATAATTACATTTGAATTTTAATTATTTTTATCATTGAGATTTAAATGATCTTTTATCTAAGTAGGTAGTTTGTAACTTGAATTTTCATTTTATCTATAGTTATCTCTAAAGCTAAACTTTCATATGTAGTTTTAGTTTTGGTGGGTTAGTAGTTGGTTTGGTAATATCAATATGAAACGACCGATACCTAAACATCGTTGACTAATCATATTCTATGAATCCCCATGATTTACGTAACAACATGATAGGTTTAGTGAGAAAAATACGAAAAATAATGACGTCACATTAAATTTAATAAAGCGGAATTCATTATGGCTACTAAAGTCAGTGTTGGATTTCTAGTAACGAAAGAGACATTCGACAACGCAGACACGATATGCTTTATTATGCATTCAGTTATAATAATATAACTAATTAGCAATGATAAATGATATAAAAAACAACCTTCCTCATCTACAAACACAGTACCGTTGACAACCTTCTTGTTGTCAACGGTACTGTGTTTGTTTTTCTCGTTTAAGAAAAGTCATAGTCATGCAAATGCAAAACATGCAAAAATGCAAAACATGCAAAATCTTTTATCTGAACCTTCAACTTTAACGTTTTGTCAAGCGTCAGCGAATACCTTCTCCAAATAAGCTCCGACTTCGCAACTCCATGGCCGAAATCCGTCAAGTACTATGGTCGGCGCCCATTGTAAAGTTTCGGCGGTCAGTATAAATACCGCCGCCCGCGGTGCGACTGTTAGATAATTCGGCAAGTTCCTCCCGACAACAACTCACCACACCACCAGCAACATGCAGGGACTCGTAAGTTGAACTTTCATTAAGACGGGAAAATACAAGAAAATTCTCCAACCTTCTGCGTAAGCCGGATTCCCGTGGGAATCTCTGAATAAAAGTAGTGTACTATTCCAGACTGTAATCTATCTTTACACCAATTTTTATTACAAGTGTTATAAATAGTGTAGCCCCACTATATTATCTTATAGTGAAGGTATTTTTATTATTTTATTCTCAATCGGATATCATTAGTGCATTCTCCATTCTTACATCTCTCAAAATCAAATTTCAATCCATTTTATTCAATGAAAATTGAAATTTTAAACACTATTAATTGAATTGAATGATTATTTTCAAAACATAATGTAAATTTGTTTTGTAGATTAACAAATAATTCAATTTTGAAATTGATTGCGATCCTGATAAAGAAAATAATCCTTTAATAATATGATGCAGATAGAACTGATGAAAAGAAAATACCCAAGCAATATTTCATTAGGTCCAAACAATTTGAAATGTAATGTAAAATAAACTTTCTACTAACAGCGAAATCTAATTGTTCAGTAACTATTAAGACTTTCAAACTATGTATCTAAAATTTAACTGGATCATAGAGATTTGAGATATTCATGCGATTGCCTACAATAGAGATCAAATTGATAGACATATAATCGAAAGAAATATTTTCTTATTGGAAAACTTATAAGAATCCATAAATTGATGTGTCCGTATAAAACTTTGAATTGAACAAGCTAAAACTAACTCAGCTACTTTTCAAGTCAGTAATAGCCGTACGTTTTATATTTATATTGCAAAGAGTCTATTTATCTATCTATTCATTCATCATTTAAACCTCTTCAAAATTATAGTTACAGTATCATCGAAATTTAAATAGTACTAAAATACACAATACATACAGTAAAATTTCTAGCTCATATCCAAGCCACTTTTTATTACTCGTTAAATTGGATACTTGACGTAAAGAGTGGTACATGAAGTCAAAAGCAATGTGTCCAACCTGCATGAGTGACTTGATTGTCTATTACTATATCAATCTAATCGACCCTATTTACCAGATAAATCGCATGCAAACTGTGGAACCAACTTCGCACTGTGGTATTTAATTATATTTTTATTGAGGGGATGATATAGGGCGAATAAATCCATCAAAGACAAATAAGTAATGCCTTTGATGTTGCAAGATTACATAGAATACTCAACACATATTTTTTTTAAATGACCATTTTCTGACAATAAAAAATACTATACACACTCAAAGTGTTCTTATTTGTGCTACAGGTAGTATTCGCCGCTGTACTGGCCTGCGCCGCTGCCGCCCCAGGTCTTCTTGTCGCCCACCAACCCGTGGTGGCAGTCCACGCCGCCCCAGTGGTCCACGCTGCCGTCCCAGTTGTGGCCGCCAAAACCACCATCACCAAGAGCAGCCAACTCGTCAACCACGGATCCCCAGTCGTTCACGCAGTCCACACCCCCGTCGTGACCGTCCCTGTTGTTAAGACCGCCGCAGTGGTACACGCTGCCCCTGTTGTAGCTGTCCACGCTGCCCCAGTGATCCACACCGCCCCTGTGGTCCACGCTGCCCCAGTCGTCATCAAGACCGCCCCCGCCGCTATCGCTCACAGCAGCTCAGTGGTCCACCATGCCCCAATCAAAGCGATCCCCGTTGTTGCCGTCCATTAAGTATTCCATTAGCTTACGATCCTTAGAATAAATTGTTGACCTACCCTTAATTTGTGTTTATTTACCCTTTATAATAAATGCCTTTAAAATAAATAAGAATCATTATATAAAGGTTGATGGTACAAGTAGACAGCCACGATGACATGCTAGATGTTGTTGGATGGAAAGCCACCTTTTTTTCATACAAGTTAGCCCTTGACTACAATCTCACCTGATTGTAAGTGATGATGCAATCTAAGATGGAAGCGGGTTAACATGTTAGAAGGAGGATGACAATCCACACCCCTTAGGGTTTCTACACGACATCGTACCGGAACACTAAATTGCTTAGCGGTACGCCTTTGTGCGTGCGTCAGCAGCGTTTCTCAACAGGTGGGCCTGAAAATGAACATGGCCAAAACAAAAATAATGTGTAATGCTCATGTATCGCTCCACCCAATTATAGTTGAGAACGCTGCACTCGAAATTGTAGACGAATACATATACCTAGGACATATGATCCAGTTAGGTAGGTCCAATTTCGAGAAAGAGGTGAACCGTCGAATCCAACTCGGATGGGCTGCATTCGGGAAACTTCGCGACATCTTTTCGTCCGAAATTCCTCAGTGCCTGAAGACAAAAGTCTTCGAACAGTGCGTGTTGCCAGTGATGACCTATGGTTCCGAGACTTGGTCGCTAACTATGGGCCTGATAAGAAGGCTCAGAGTCACACAGCGGGCGATGGAACGAACTATGTTAGGAGTATCGAATCAGAAATGAGGAGATCCGCAGAAGAACCAAAGTCACAGACATAGCTCAACGAGTTGCGAAGCTGAAGTGGCAATGGGCGGGGCACATAGTTCGAAGAGCCGATGGACGTTGGGGTCCCAAAGTGCTGGAATGGCGACCCCGCACTAGTAAGCGCAGTGTTGGCCGACCCCCCACCAGGTGGACTGACGACATCAAGCGAGTCGCAGGGATTCGCTGGATGCAGATGGCTCAGTATCGTGATGTTTGGAAGTCCCTACAAAAGGCTTATGTCCTGCAGTGGACGTCCATCGGCTGATATGATGATGATGACGCCTTTGTCGGTAGGGTAGTAACTAGCCAAGGCCGAAACCTCCCACCAGCCAGACCTCCGTCTAGTAAATCCACCGCGCATACCACTGCGCCACGGAGGCCGTCAAAAATCGCGCAAGACTGGGATACAGTAACTCGCGACAAAAATCATTATAACGTAATTAAATAAGTGTAGTAGTGTTTCCCCGGTTGTCTGTCACACAGAGCACTACAACTGCTAGAATGAAATATAGTTGTATGCGGAAGTAACCTTACGAAGGTAATAAATGCCGTATTCCCTTGACGTGCGACTTCCATTTCCGAATATCTTTAAAAGCTCTTTACTTTAGTGCCGCAAAAATGAAACAAAATAATTGTCTGACCTCTTGCTAAAAATACATTTAATGTACATATTCGGGCTCATATAGTTTATAATATATTAAATATACCAATACCTGAGTCAGAGTAAAGCTGAGTAATAATAAAACAAGTAGACAAATAATAATGAATTAAACGATTTTTAAAAATTGCTAGTAACGAAGTAGCTTTCTATAAACCTATTTGTAACATACTAGTAAGTAGGTAGGCACATCAAATTTTGTAACTATCTGGCAAATCTGACGAAGGAATTCCTTATAGAAATCGTTATTTGCGTACTCTACCATATATAACATAATTACAATTCTTCGTAACCATACTACTACGATGTTTCTGTATAAGCTTACAGTTATGTATCACGAGGAGTAGGTACCTATTTAGATTCGTCGTGTATTGGTCGCGATCAGCATGATGTCAACCAACACACGATCAGTTTTATCGGATGTCCTGCCGTAAGCGTTGCAAGCTCGTCAACTTATTGGATGGTCAGTGGCAGACATTACACATCGATGCGCAATCAAATACAAATGTTATTGTACCATTTTTTATGAAAATAAGTCTATGTGTTATATTGTCATCAACCGAGTGAAGACAATAAATAACTAATAGGTATTGTATCATATTTTCCATCATCTTGTAAATCTAAAACGCTAAAAATATCCTACAATGATGAAATAAATTGTTAAAAGTAAAGTTTGACATAGGACGCAGGTGGCTCCGCCGGATTTTTTGTAGGTATTCTGGTCAATCAGCGAACCCATATACTCAGCCGTAGACTCCGTAGAGAGGTTCTAATTGTTAAAGAACGTTCCTTCATAGCCCAGTAAAATTAGGCATTTTTATCCCTAATATCCTCGTAATAATTCTTAGTGAGTTGAATTTTTGTCTTAATTTTTATAACGGTGTTGTAATGAAGATGTGAAAAATCGATATTGATGACGTGCAGGATAAAAAACCTACACGTTAAAATTTCACGATAATCAGTTTTTCGTAAAAATCTCGCGTTCTATTGTTCGGCGGTTAAAACAAATTACAAAAATTGCTCGTCGTAAAATAATCAAGAAACTCCTTTTTAATTTTTCTGTAAAATTTACTGTGTTTTTGGAGAAGAGTGCGGAGACAGCGACTAGAATGCGACACACACGGTAATGTATACCGTATAGTTTACGCTTTGGTGTAAACTCTATTTCTTTTTATTCATGTTTATGACATTAAAGCTTTTATTGATAGTAAATCGATTATCGTGACCTTTTAAAATTTATTACCTTTTAGCCCACATATTAAGGTAAAAAGGATAAATTCAGCTCCTAAACTTTCCGCAAATTTACATTAATACCTGGGCTTATCAGTTTTACACACCAACCAACTGCCTCCTGGTTACATGGTACACCTTACCATTATATTTAGACTTCCAAACGAAGCTTAACTATACTTGAAGACTTTTTCTAAACGTCCAAGTATTTTCCTCACATTTTAGTAACCTTACTTAAGGCCTTTACCTAGAATCAGTTGCATTACATTCTGGATAACCGAGGTGTCACAGCTTCGTCGAAATTAGACATTCTTGCCCTTATGAGCGCCGGGCGCGAATAGCGTGGATTCTAATGTTAATATAAATTGGTGGCGCCGAGAGAATTCGTCAGTTGGAAAACTTGCCACGTTTTGGGTGGTTTTCTGAACATCATAAATCGAGTTGGATTATAAGAATGTATCGTTTGGTGAGTCACTTGTGTTTAATTATATTGTACAGGCTTTGCGCTGATGTTTGATCCTCGTAGATCCCGTTACTGTCAGAATTTTGAGATTATAGTCACATGTGAGCTGCTCCAGATTATAATCCCGGCCAAATACCCTGAACCGTTAAATTGTTGAGACGTTATTGAGTAACAAACATCCATACATCCATTCATTCGAGGGTTCACAATTATGTTAGTTAAATAGATTAGATTAATGTGTATTAATATGCGGCCTACATACACTACAACCCTATAAACACTATTCCCACTAAACATTTGTTTTTGTTAAAAAGAATATTAGCTATTTTTAAATATGGTCTTTCCTCTTACCCTAAATATTCGAATAAGGGTAAGTAAAATGAGTTATGAGTGGGTACGCAAAAATACACCGCAGGGGTGGTAGAGGGTTAGAGGTTTTAATATGCTAAAAAAATCAATTTATTGTGAAATATCATGCGGTTTGTGGTAGACAAACTAGATAGAATAATAGGTCACCTATCAGAGTTCAAATTATATGTATATACGAGTATTTTAATTAAACATGGTTGCATAACGGCCTTTGTCAACAGGTTTTATTAATAAAAGTAAGCTCAAAAATTAAAACCCGACCACCGGAATATCACTCTCAAAAGTGTACAACAGTAATATATAATATTTACCATATGAAATTGTAAAGTCCATAGCATGGGGGTGAAACTTCCACACAGTTCGCTTACGTAAAATATTTTGTATGTATAATGGGTATTACTTGTGGATTTGGTGTGCATAGTGAATAATTAACCATGGAACATGCTCGACCACCATCGGAATTATGCTCAGAAGGCGGCCCGGTGTGTCGCGAAACGGCGTGGCGAAAATGTCGCCAGCAATTTTACGAATTCTTAAAGGTGATCAGTGGTTATTTATAATCATAAACGTCAATATTCATAGTCGGTGCACTAATGTTATCAGGCTGCTGAAGTGCATTAAGATATTTTCATAATCACAAAAGAAAAAATAAATCGTTGAATAATAAGAATCTTCTTTTCTTTCTTTGATTAAAAATCCTTGAATATTTGAAGGATTATTGCAATTTGTTTTCCTTATTTCTATATATTTATAAAATTTGGCTATTTTAAATATTTGGGTACATTAGTATTATATAGTGAAATAGGTGATTTTGTAAATATTATGTTTATGTTAAATTTTTTTCATTAATAATTCCTATATAAGAATTAAGGAAAACAAACAGCAATAGTCATACAACTAAAATATAGATTGTACTCGTAGAGAGAACGCCATCTATGGGTAGCCAATAAATCTAATTAGAAATCGCAATCTAGTGATCAAGGTACATAACTTTTTTAAACCGAAATGAGAGTTGCGTATCTATCTCAATATATAATGTATCATCTATGGTCCATAGTAATGTTCAGAGGAAAGCCGTGGACACTACATATAAATAGTTATACAATCTACCAATATAAAATACACGCACATTCGAAAACAGATACTCATCACACAAATATTTTCCAGTTGTGGGAATCGAACCCACTGCCGTGGATGCAGATAGCACCCACTTCAACACGCGGCTCTCAAACGCTCAGCCCAGAGTTGGGAAGTTGGTCCCGATACTCTTCCATACCTCACTGACAGTCCCAATTATCCAAAAATATTAGTCCAAAACATCTGACAGCGATCTTTAGAGAGTCAAAAACCTTTATATTATTTATTTCAGATAGCAGTCCTCGCTCTCATCTCTACAGCCAGCACAGCGCCAGCACCGCTGGTGGTATCCTACCACCACGCCCCAATCATCCACACGTCAGTGGTCCATACCCCAGTGATCCACGCCCCAGTGGTCCACCACGCACCAGTAGCCGTGGCGCACGTCAGCACGCTGTACCACCACCCACTGTTCAGCCATTTCCATTCCCCATTCCTGTGGAAGTGATGGGGAAACAACAACAGTGGTTCTGTTGCCGTTTATAGAAAATAGTTTACTATGCCTGTCCAGTATAAATGTAAAAATTAAAACTGAAATTTTAACTGTGTATCAAAAATATAACCTAAAAATATAAAAAAATTCCCCGACATATTTATAATTTTTACAAAAGACGTCTTTTTGTTTCTAAAATTTCTTTCATGTTTATGAGTAACATACATAGTAAATTAATAATAATTAGTTTGTGTAAGACTGGATTACGGTTATAAATATTTACATCACATTTATAAGCAATAAATATCTAAATATTGCATACAATAGAACATAAATACACGGAACTTGAAAATATTATGTTCGAGTAAGTAAGTACTGTCTACAACGACATTATATTGTACCTTAATAATATTATTGAAAAATATGTGCAATTGATATAATGGTACATGTATGTATTCCCAAGTATTCCATGCAATCCATAAGTAATAAAATAAAATCGCAATTTTTTAAAACAATTTTGAACGATTTGGTTTGTCATGGATCGTAAATTTTTATTTTTATATTTTAATAAATTACAGATAAATATAATATTGTTTTCTATTAATTGATTTCTAGAAATGTAAATATTGAATTATTATTTAAAATCCAACATATTTTATTTCATTGTATTATTTTAATTTCTAATCCAATAAAGTCAATGAATTTTTAAAAATGTTTAATTTTCTGCTTTAAAATATATAAAAACAGAATTTTCTAAAATAAACTATGCTCAGTTTATAAAGTAATTAAAATGACTTATTTCCATTAACATCATCTCGAAATTACATTGCATTATCTCAAAAAAGTACTCTCTGTATATTACTCGTATGTAACCTCAAAACTAGAAATGTGTTTTTTTAAGGAAAAAGACACCCAGATAATATAAAAAAACACTAATTAATACCGAATTTATTTTCAAAAAGAGAGGCCAGAAAGGAAATTGGCAATGTTTTCCGGAGTGGTGTTACAATTTATTTTCAATTTAACTGTCGTATTGTATAATCGAAGTAAAATCATAGAAAGTTATATATGGTTGAATTCCCAGCGTATAGAGTGACCTAGATTAGGTTTGTGGTCAAGTTAGTATTTAGGTTATTGGCCTAGTAGGAACGGCTTATTAGCTATTCCCTTGGGCTAGCAAAATCGGCAGGGTTGTCCAAAGTTAAGGAGAAAACAATAACAAATATTAATTTCATTAAAATTGTTTTACTTTATCACTAATTCCATCAAAAACAGAGAAGGTGAATCTAAATATAAACTTTTTACTTTACTGTATGTGTGTTCATACTTATCTCAGGATCTGTTTAAATAGATGTTCATGTGGTTTTCTTAGATATATTAAACTTTACATATAATACTATAATTATATGGCACTACTAGCAGAACCTCGCGGTTTGCCCTACGTATTTCCAATTCCCGTGGAAATACGAGGACAACATATATCCTTTGTCACTCCCTGATAATGTAGCTTTTTATTGGTGAAAGAATTTTTCAAATTGGTTCATCAGTTTTTGAGTATATTCGGTCCATACAAAAATACAAATCTTTCCTCTAATATCAGTATAATACTTGATAGATTGGGTAATGCATTCTTACTGTTGATAATATAGAAAGTAAGAAAAAGTTATTGTCTATTCTAAGATGTTCTAAGCGCACATTAGCAATTAATGTTGTTTATTACGTCATCTCGATTATTTAACGGTCAAGTTTAACTATCTTACGAGTACGAGTATGTTACAACTTCAATATCAACAAATAATACTCGTACCAAGAGCTCAAGTGTATTTAGATGAAAACTTATAAACTGTCAACATTTGGCTAGTGACAGCCCTAGGAACCCATTTGTTAAGTCCCCTCGAGTGCTATCAATTTAAGCTTTAGCAACGCAGAATGAACTTCAAAGGTATTGTAACGGGAACAGTAAATGGACTATGCGATGCGCTTCACACCAAAGACATGTTATGTTTAAACTGTAGATAAGGAATGGCTCGACAAATTACGACAAATTCTGCGAAATCTTCGCTGATTTTATCTATTTTTTAGATAGTCTCCTGTAACTGGTTATGAAACTTTAGATTATAGTTTTAATTTCTTTTGATCGATCGATCGAAAATCGGCAGATAAAGTAAAGAGTTCGTTTGACATTTGCATTACGAGATACAAAAAATACTGTAATCATAATTATGACGCTGAAACAATGCTTATATTAAGTGACAATGCAATCCAAGACAGTAGCGAGGTAAGTAATAGGGAATTATTGTTAAGCAATATTATTTAATGATTTATGTTATGCAACAAATGGTAAATAAATTAGATACTTTGCGTGGAAATTTCGCAAATCTATTTGCGACGCAAAGTTTCTTCTTCAGATTGTACAAAATATCTTCAACTACACTAGACTCTACCTATAGTCTCTATAATATGTTCAAGAGATTTGGAATCATTTAATATATAATTGCAATAATCGGAGAGATTTAACTAGTTTTAAAGGAGCTCCATAACCCTAGACACACATGGTCATAAGACCCGGGCTCTGCTCAGAGCTCTGCAGCACGATGGATCCGGCATCCTCACAGTGACTTTATGGCTTTCTAATATATTGGTCTTTCAGAATACAACATTAATGAGCTGTCTCTTAGGCTATAAGCTCTATTAATACGTCAGCCTTGCCTTTGACATCATTAATAGTAAAAGCTGTTACTGCTTTATATGGAGATATCAATGTTAGGTTCTCAAACTGGTCTTTCTAGCTACCTTCTTGTACTTTCTTGTCCAGTTGTATAACAATTGTATTTTATTATTATAATAAAAACATGAAGAAGTGCAAATAGGAGGCGAAGAAAAATTAAATAAATCAGTAGCTGTACATCCGTGAAGTTAGGAGTCAAATTTATTATAGAATATTTATTACAGTTATACGGGTAATTATTGATTAAGTAGATGGCCTACACTCTACCTGGTGGTAAGTGGCTATAAATAATATTGCTAAACAAAGCAACATTTCACGGAGTAGGCATTAGGCAAGGAACATATTGTCCTGGAAAGTGTTGTCCTGTGTTGTCCTGTGAGCATCAACAAGGCGTAAGGCGGTTCTAAGCCTCAAGTGTCTGTAAACTACAGATCATAGAACGCTAAAGCTGACACAAACTTCAGCAAACACCGACAACCGTTTCCGTCTGACCTGAAGATAACAATGCTGCTCAGCAATAGTAATCGGTCAAGGTAGTACATTCCCTGACGAGATCTCACAAAAAACTCTATTACTACTAAAAATAAATCTGCACACTGCACATATCACTACACACCCAATACACATACATCAGATAAGACTCGAACCCGCTACCTAAGTAATAATGAAATCGGCGCAATGACAGCATCCAAGTAAAAGTAATGTCATTTACTTGTAAAGGCTCGTGACCGCATTACGGGCTGCAACCTTTGTGGTGACATTGACTGGGACCTACTCGCATGGTGGCTCATGGCTTAGATAGCTCAGATGTGTGATACAAACTGAGCGATATAATACTAGTCGTGACTTGCGTTGGAACAGCATGGGTCTAAGTTCCATATTCTGTATCCCTAGGGCAGGAGGCCTAAAATTATGCTAATGATAGATAGAAAGAAAGAAAAAACGTTTATTTTAAAATCGTGCTACACACCACAATTCCGAAGCATCGATGCCTCAACCACCTGAGCAAGGCAAGACCAAAACTCAAGTAGCAGAAGCAGTATGATGATGACACTAGTCGTCGTCGTCATCGTCATCAACCCATATTCGGCTCACTGCTGAGCTCGAGTCTCTTCTCAGAAGCCGTGATAGCCCAGTGGATATGACCTCTGCCTCCGATTCCGGAGAGTGTGGGTTCGAATCCGGTCCGAGACATGAACCTCCAACTTTTCAGTTATGTGCATTTTAAGAAATTAAATATCACGTGTCTCAATCGGTGAAGGAAAACATCGTGAGGAAACCTGCATACCAGAGAATTATCTTAATTCTCTGCGTGTGTGAAGTCTGCCAATCCGCATTGGGCCAGCGTGGTGGACTATTGGCCTAACCCCTCTCATTCTGAGACACTAGTCACTAAAGGTAAAATAATAACTGCTCATTGGTGTTTAACCTATGAAGCTTCGTATCATGAAGTGCTGAGATTCAACTTCTTTTTCTTTCTCCCAAGAAATCCTCAGCTGCAGCCTAGAGTTGGAAAGTTAGTGGAGCCCTTAACTCCCTCCCTCCCTAACCCCCTCGAAAAGCAGGTTAATCCGTCGACGTTTCAACAAAGCAACGTGTTGTATCGTATTACGTTCACTTCTACTAAGAGAAATGAGTGCTCGGGATGTGATTCCGTTAAAACGATCAACGAACGGAGGCAACCCAATATTTAATAGCTCGATCCGAGTATTGAAGATTATTAGGTAAATAATTAATTATAAAGTTTCAATATAGTGCCTCTGCGGATAAGGTCTATTATAGAACCTCTACTCTGACAAGACATTACAGTCTAGTGTAATCTGGGTTTTATATGAGGCATAGAAACAAACACTCTGGCTATCTTTCATTGGCAGTTTCTTAGTTAAATCTAACCAAATATAGTGCTACATATCGCTATTTAGGTTCGTAGAGTTAACAACCGATAGATTCGATTCATAAAATATATTTTAACTTACCATACTTCTTTGTATAATAATGATAATTAATTGAAGTACACAACATACTAAACTACTTAACAACATGTAAACACTAGATTAGCTTCATTTTTGATTATTCTTGTACCACTGTAAAAGTTAAATTCTAACTGAGTAAAAGATAAAACATCAATGAACAAAATGTCTTCTTGAATAAATAAATTTTGACTTTGAGATTAAATAAAATGTAATTTTATTCGAACCAGAACCTGAGGCTAACAACAAAACACAACTAAGGTATTACAACAAAACACTTGACAACGGACGATCACTATAAAAAACAATATCTTTGTTCTATAACATAATACCTAATTATAAATCGCTAACTATTGCCTGTGACTTGATTCGCGCGGATTTTTTTATCATTAACAAAGTTGATTGTACACGACTTTATACTTTTTTTCCTATTTCACGTTAGTTTTCTTTTTCCTAAATTCTTTTCCAAGTTTAAATGTTTATATAGAAAATTCAATGGTGTTAACTATTTAGGAGAGAAAAGTAACAGACTGACAGACTTAGTACTGTATGTCTGTATTTGTGTATAGATAAAGTATCAATAAATAATAATTAAATAATAATCTATTTCCCTATTACAAAACAATTGAAGATTTCAACACGATCCGTGTTCATTGTCCACCATATAATACGCCATAACGGTTTTACTCGACGAGATATATAAAATAACCCACAGATTATACATACTTACAAGTTAACCAGCTCTTCATCCAAGATGACGCTGCAGCTTATCGTTGTGAGTATTCAATTATTGATATTTTTATAGTAATGAACAGAACATTTGGTACATCTAATGAAAACCGTGTATATATGGAAACTTTACTTTTCCTACTTGTGAATATATAGGTTTCACCAGCACATCAATTCAGACCAAACAAAAACATAACCCTGCTAGCAATCGGGTAATAAATGTTTGAAATAAAAACAACATTATTTTTACGGTTAACGACCTCCATGGCGCAGTGGTATGCGCGGTGGATTTTCAAGACGGAGGTCCTAGGTCCCGATCCCCAGCTGAGCCGATTGAGGTTTTCTTAATTGGTCCAGGTTTGGCTGGTGGGAGGCTTTGGCCGTGGCTAGTTACCACCCTACCCACAAAGACATACCGCCATGCGATTTAGCGTTTCGGTACGATGTCGTGTAGAAATCGAAAGGGGTGTGGATTTTCATCCTCCTCCTTTCAAGTTAGCCCGCTTCCAACTTAGATTGCATCATCACTTACCATCAGGTGAGATTGTAATCAAGGTCAAACTTGTAAAGAATAAAAAAAAAGCATTTAAGCATTTTTCAACTGAACCTATAGAAAAAAATAATAAAGGTTTTTCTTCTTACATCAAAGACAATTATTGATTCAATAAAGTACTACAAATGATAATATATTTTACAATACTTTAATTTTTAACGATATTTTATAAACGGAATGATGTAAGGATCTATCTATTATCGTCTTAACTCTATGGTGAGATGCCATAAGGGTTTTGTGGTCCTATAAAAATAACTTGTGAGTTACATAAACGCTTACAAGATAACCAGCTGTCCATCCACGATGACCCCACTTTTGATCGTTGTGAGTATACTTTACTTTATAAATGGATGATTTATTTTTATGCAAAAAAGACAAGCGCTTGACCACGATTTTATCTGATGATAAGTGTACCTATGACTGGCCAAAGATGAGACACACTTAACTAGAAAAGCCATGTATAACAATCTTCGAAAGGGTACTTCAGACTCTAGCGAAAGATGACACGATTGTCCTGTTGTCTGGTTTTGATTTTCTTTAATTAGTTTCTAAAATTGGCCAAATAAAGAATTACAAAAGGCTGTGTCACACAAGGATAGTCGAATGCGAGCGATAATTTATTTATCGCTTACCATCAGGTATTATAGGTATGGTTGCAACTAAGCGCTTGTTTATACATGATTATAATAATAAAAAACCATAATCTTACTGCCATAGAGTCACTATGAATAATGACTCGCATCAGGAAACCCCTTGTATTGACCTGTATATATGTACCTTGACCTTTATTCACATCTACTAGGTTATTTACTTAATCGCAAGAGTATAAAATAATGTAATTTTAGTATAGTATTTATGCATTTACAATGATTACTAATAATTAATTACAGTATCTGCACTACTTACTCAAATCATTATAAGCGGCCTTCATGTTATGTAGGTGATATTTAGCAACAACAGATCGAACTCTGAATGAGGAAAATTAATAAAGAAACTACTGAGATAAACTCATTGCCTATTCATTCGAAAAACAGCTAAGTAATATTTCGTAATTGATGTAATCGACACTAATATAATCAATAAGGTTGAGAGCGCTAATCTCAGGTTAATTTTTTATGTGTTGGGTAGTCAATTCATCGAAGAAGGCTATAAGGTATATAATGTCATGCTACAATGTGAAAAAAACGGGAAGTGCGTCCACTGCGTAAATATTATATTTTAGTTAGTTCGTAGGTAATCTTTCCATGTTGACATTTGCTAGGAGTAACTTATATTGCCGAAGCCGGTGTTCCATTGCCAACGTAACGGTTATTGACTTATAAAATTATTACCAATATTCTAACAAAAAATATTTCTATTACAGTTGCTGGCAACTCTTGCAGTGGCACTGGGGCTGCCTGTACCCGGGTACCATGTCTCGGTACACTCATCACCGATATACCAATACGAGTACCCGGTCCATTCAGTGCACAAGATCCACAGCGCGCCAATAATTCATACCCCAGTACACAGTGCACCACTGTACCACACACCTATACACAGTGCGCCATTATACCACACGCCTGTGCACACAAAAATAGTACACCCTATACATAGTGCGCCACTGATACATACACCTGTGCATAGCAAGATTATACACCCTGTGCATAGCGTGCCGATTGTGCACCACCCTGTGCAATATGCACCAATTTATAAATATAAGCTCAAGTCCCATTATCATTTGTATTAAAATTGAATAAATTATTTTAAGTTGATTTTCTTTTATTATATATTTATATCAACCCCTGAAATTGTTGACCAAGTTAGATGTAATAGGTATTATATTTTTATCATAATTAAGTAGTCATTTGGTATGTATAATAAGAAAGTTTTTCGGGAGATGAGAATTAAAATAAAAACAATTAATTAAAATTTATCTTTGATCGATTAAAAACTTTGTAGTAAACACTAACTATAATATTACAATAACAAAATTCCAAGTATTTCAATTACTAATAAACTGCACTACAAAAAAACATTTCACATGTTTAACTTCAGTACTGTTTCATCTATAAGCAAGTAGTTAGTGGTGGGGCAATGTAATAAATCAAATCAAATGAAAAAGTACGCGAAAGCTTCCAAGCGGCGCATGCAGCGGGCGGAAAACTATTTATAAAGTACCACTTTCGCACGAGGTGGAGACGAGGGGTCGACGACCTGCGACACTGTATACCTACTGCTACTGGAAGAGTGACATATGCCCCAGATAACAGAACATCGTTAAACTTTGCAAAACACAAAGCTGTTCTGTAAACAAGTCTTTATTACTCGACAACGTGATTGTTGAATTCGTTTCTACATCTCTATCTGTATTGTCATGAAAGACAGGAATCTACACCTTTATAACATTTTTTAAATATTTTTTTGTAGTTATAATTAATGGACCATCATATATGGAGTATGTATATACGTCATCAACCCATATTCGGCTCACTGCTGAGCTCGAGTCTCCTCTCAGAATGAGAGGGGTTAGGCCGATAGTCCACCACGCTGGCCCAATGCGGATTGGCAGACTTCACACACGCAGAGAATTAAGGCAATTCTCTGGTATGCAGGTTTCCTCACGATGTTTTCCTTCACCGATTGAGACACGTGATATTTAATTTCTTAAAATGCACACAACTGAAAAGTTGGAGGTGCATGCCCCGGACCGGATTCGAACCCACACCCTCCGGAATCGGAGGCAGAGGTCATATCCACTGGGCTATCACGGCTTTTTTCTAGGTATATAGGTTTCCAGTTAAATAAGAACCAATGAATATGGATGCAGAAAGCAGAGGGCAGCAAAGCGTAAGCCCTCATTCGCACGAGAGATTTTTTTCCAAAGCCCAAAATTGAAAGTGCAACGCTGCTCGAAAAAAACGTTGTGTTTTAGAAAAGGCTGTCGTTTGAACATATACTTGGGAATGCATTTGTTGTATTTCAACGGCTTTATAACATCCGTTAAAAAAACTCTCGTGCGAATGAGGGCTGACTGTAGTGGAATCTATTTGAAAGAGACGTAACAGACATGCGTCCGTGCTAGAGATCATTCACCGCAGCGACAAAGTAGAATGCAAATTATAACTAACTTTACATACACTAGAGCATGTTAAACTTTGCGAATCAGATGCGATGCATCATGACCGACCTTCGCAGGTCATTCAGCCCGCCGCGGCCCAGAGCTGATGCAATTTACATAGTTCACAAACTCAGTCAAAGCATCAAACAAAACTATTTTCAGTCAGAAACCTGGTTAAAGCGCTAGCAACAATTATAGGGCGTGACTGTTATCATAATCATCAGGCGCAGACTTATCACCTGTAGGAGAAGGGAGATTGGAGATAAGCTATGTTTAACTTTGCAACAATTATTTAAATGTTAATGATAATAAATAGAGCAGTGATAGCCTAGTGGATATGACCTCTGCCTCCGATTCCGGAGGGTGTGGGTTCGAATCCGATCCGGGACATACACCTCCAACTTTTCAGTTGTGTGCATTTTAAGAAATTAAATATCACGTGTCTCTAACGGTGAAGGAAAACATCGTGAGGGAACCTGCATACCAGAGAATTTTCTTAATTCTCTGCGTGTGTGTAGACTACAAATCCGCATTGGCCAGCGTGGTGAGCTATTGACCTAACCCCTCTCATTCTGAGAGGAGACTCGAGCTCAGCAGTGAGCCGAATATGGGTTGATAACGACGACGACAAACGATGATAATAAATAATGGGACCAACGGCTTGATGTGCTCATCGATGCACTTGGGATAACATCAATGATGCCCTAACTCCAGCCTGATTTATTGAAGAAAAAGTATAGCCAAAATACAAAATTTAATATTCATTTATTTTCAGTAGGCTTATTTTCCACGCAATATGGAGATAAAATATAACCTATGTAACTCTGTGAAAATGTAGCTTGAAAATGGTGAAAGATTACAGATTACAAAACAATCTTTCACCATTTTCAAGCTTAATTTTCACCGAGTAACATAGGCATTATCATTTTAATCCTCATATTCTCACAGGAACGAAACATACGCGGGTGAAACTGGCATCTTGAGAAAATCACGTTGCAAAGAGACAAAACAAACTTGCAGGTAATTCAAGATAGGAGTATTGCACACTCCCAAAATCCACACGGACAAAGAACCCAAACTCAAATGCTGGTTAAAATTCAAAGAGACATTTGCCACAAACGCGTCCTAAGTGTCTCTCAGCACAGCTTTGCGTCTAATAAACCGAAATCTCAGCTGCGCTCCGTTGCTTCAATGCAGTTTGCACATTCGCTGAGAACAGACGATGTAGACAAGGAAATGACTTAGAGTGATCGTCCACATACATCGCGTCGGAGAACATAGTACTTCTTTTTATAAGTTTTAGATTTTTTTATTTCCACGATCATCAGCGATGTTATGTAAAGATGTTTGTAATTCCACAGTGTTACTTTCAACTTTTATCTATTTGTTAAAATGTAATGATACTTAATATGATGGAGAAAGATAAGAATTTGATACTCACATTATTAGAAAAAATCTATTATCATCTGTGTCTATGATTGAACTAAAATTTATATTTTTTAAATTTTGAATTATTTGAATAAGGATTTCGGTCAATGTTCAGATGAATAACGAAAAAGGACCAGATGGAAAAACAAAAAGAAAAAACAGACTTCTACAAACTAAGTAATTATAACTGTAAATCTTATCTATTACTTAACTTGGGATGCAATAATCTTAGAGCTTGATACTACGATCATTACACGACAGAATTGTTAAATTAAATTTACAACAGCTGTGACAGAAAAAATACGCCCCTGATAATTAAAATTAACTGGAGTCAGAATATTACGTTGGGAACTTTTAATACGATCGTTCTTAGCATTTTCAAATTACTGAATAAAAAATTTAATAGTTTACTCGTACATTGACGTACTCGTATTAACAACCCATGAGAAAGCAGCTTAAGTTTGAAGCTAACAAATTCGTTATTAGATTTGAAAGGCTCCCATTAGCGAGGTATCTTCGCTAATTGTTTGAGGCCAACGAACTGACTTGCGACTATCTTAATGTAAACCCTTTCCTTTCAGCTGCTTTGATAAAGATCTTAAAGCCATTGGAGCGGAAAACCTGCCGCAGATTATACCTACTACAAATTGCTGCGTAGTAATTTGGTTAGTTTACTCCTATCTAACCGATTAAGTTGGAAGTTTTGGGTTCAATACCCAGTAGTTGTATTGAGGTTATTTTTTATAGTTTATATTTGGAAAACTAGCACTATTCTTTTGATTATTTTTTTATAATATCGACGGCAGCGCGAACGCGGTAGGCAATAGTCAGTTGTTGCGGAGCAAACTGAAAATCAGCGAGCATAAGGACTGAGTTTGGGGTTACTTACTAACATAGTAACTAACCCCTAACTCTATATTAGGTCTATATTATTTAGTCTTGGTTAGTAGAGTAGTAAATAGTTTTTTTTAGTATTATTGATACATAATTTTGTATGCCTAGAAATAAGCACTAACGTATTGTAATAAAGTTCTTTAACGTGCTAGCCGAGGCAGTGTTTGTAACAACTAACTACCGAAATCAGGTTTTACTGAAAATTCATTCGATAAAACAAAAACACGATTTTTCAAAATCGCCATTTTTGCATTTTCCCAGCAATCTGTTAAGCCTCACAACAAGCCACACTGTATAAATATTGCCAGTCGGCCAATCTGCTAATTGCGTGTCACTAATTAACCTGCGATTAACTAATTTACGCCTCGGCTCACGGTTTAACGACCTTGTCGCACACGTCGCCATAACTGTGCCAGGTGTATGTAGTATCTTACGTTTGACTAGCGCCCCGACCGCGGCTTTGTCTATAGTTAGCATAACTCTTGCTGATGATTAGGAAACAGGAAAGAGAACGGACCGAAAAGAAAGAAAGAGTGAAAAGTTAAATAGAATGTCAGCACAAGAAATGCCAAGCATGCATGTATTCTTGCACGCAGACCAGCATTTTTATTCCATGCCAGCCCCACAAGAATTATTAAGCATTATTAAGCATAACTTAATTTAATAATAATAGCCTTTATTTCAATAACCAATACAATTACAATAATACAAATTACAAATACAAAATAATACTAATTACAATAAAAATGATACAAAATACATATGCAATTTAGTAATAGGTACTTGTATTTTATTTATTTATTTTTATTTTGTTTATTTATAGCATAACTTATTGCTACGAGAAAATCAGTAAACGTTTTCATCCCCTTGTAACCCTTATTACATTTCGTATTACTAGCGCTTTATTTTTTATTTTTAAATTATAATATACTTATTTTGTGATGATCAGATAAGATTCAATCTAAAATTAAATATGATCTAAAACTCACGCTGGATAAGCCTGAGCTACGGCCAGTTATAAATAGTCCACAAGAAAATAAACTGCTATAAAAATTGTAAAATTATTTTTTATCAGTTTTAATTAATCTAAGTAATTCTAGCGATCAGCATCTAGATAATCTTTGAATAATGGTTTCATCTTCAAGGAAACTTTGAAACTTCATTACAGTCACATTATTTACAGGCTTACAAACATTTTTAATTAGGTATAGCCAACTTGAAAAAGTATTAATTTTAGGTTATGATTTTTTTATGCAAAATTACTAACTCTTGACTACAATCTCTGCCTGGTAGAAAAAAAATATGAGGTCTAAGTTGGAGCGCAATTGTCTTGAAGTTGTCTTTTGTTTGACGACCTCCGTGGCACAGTGGTATGCGCGGTGGATTTACAAGACGGACATCCTGGGTTCGATACCCGGCTGGGCCGATTGAGGTTTTCTTAATTGGTCCAGGTCTGGCTGATGGGAGGCTTCGGCCATGGTTAGTTACCACCCTACCGACAAAGACGCACCGCCAAGCGATTTAGCGTTCGTGTAGAAACCGAAAGGGGTTTGGATTTTCATCCTCCTCCTAACAATAAGGTGAGATTGTAGGCAAGGGCTAACTTGTAAAGAATAAAAAAAACCCCTTACTTTGGAGGAGCACAAATCATACTGGACTGAGAGCCTGCAATCTACCTTTTAATAAGAAGGCTATCAGTTTGTCAGCCTTGTAGCTATGGGAGGACTATACCTCCCTTAGGTACTCGTAAGTAAGGTAACTAGGATCGCTAGTTATACATATAAACCTTTCTCTTCAAACACTAATTAAACCCTTCTATTAATAAATAAACCGCATCTACCGCAGATTTAAGCATACATATGTATATAGTGATATAGGGACAGAGAAAACGACATTGTTTTATACTATGTAGTGAAGAAGGTCTGGCTATCGATTTATATATCTAAATGAATGAATGAAACTTTTGTTCGCTGCGTCGCTGGCATAAAAAAATTGAGTTGGGATACACGTGTGTACCGTCCCAGGGGCGGACTGGCGGCCAATCACTAGCGATGCAAACGAATTGCATTCGGTAATTGACTCGTTGTTCTAGAGCCTAAAATTCTAAGCTTTTGAAGCTTCTGTAGGGTATATCGGTGTACGATTCAAAACAGAAGCCTATATATATAAATACTACGTTTTTTATCGATTTTTCGTTTAAGCGTCACAGCATAATTATTTCAACAATTAATTTCAAGTAGGCCTAGTTTATAAGCATTACTGAAACATCTTAAGGTCATTATGTATCGATCGGATTCAAAACATCTACTGGTTGGTTCAACTCAACTTGGTTTTTGTCAATTTTTCTTTTTTGTGATCATCTGTAACATCTAAATGAATGAAATTAGGTTAGTTAAACTTATATTCTTTAAATTACGTTACCAATTGCTACTTCCACTACTAAACTAATGCGAATTTTCGTAAAATGGCGATAATTACGTCATTTCTTTGAAAAAACAGACAGTTGAAATAAAACGTTATGAATAAAAAGAATGATAATTTTGTTTGTTCATAATCACGATCATATCTGAAATTTTAGATGATCTCAAAAACGACAAATCGATGAGAAGCGATACAGTTGCATACTTTGAATCATACACTGAAACATACTCGACAGGTTTGTTTCATTGTAGTGACCCTGCCACCGGTTTGGCAGACTAGTCCTATGTAGTTTCAGATCATGGATTCAAGTTCAGAATCGGACTGTGAAATACCGAGCTTTTCTTTATTGTGTAAATTTTCAGTCGAAATTTTTTGCCCGAAGTTGGGAGATTAGTGGTTTTCTGGAGCCTCTATCAGCAGCATATAACATTTTTTTCCTATCACACTAATATAATAAAGGTGAAAGTTTGTGTGAAAGTGTGTGTGTAAATGTGTATGTTTGTTTCTCCGTTGCGCTGTGGTTACTGAACCGATTTAGATGAAATTTGGAATGGAAATAGATTTTACTCTGAATTAACGCATAAGCTACTTTTCATCCCGGAAAAATTCATGGCTTTCGCGGGATTTGATGTGTGTTCTCAAAATAATTCACGAAACAGTCTAACATGAGTTTGCGCACCTTCTACAAATATTAAATCGTTAATTAGCCTTCACGTATGTTAGATGACATATACGAAAATAAGAATCTTTTTTTTACTCTCTACAAGTTAGCCCTAGACTACAATCTCATCTGATGGTATGTGTAACTAATGTCATTCGGTACCTAATGACAACCCGTCGTGGATATCACAAGCTAGGTAATATATTTAAATTGATTTGATGTTTATTTTAACAGGTTGTTATTAAATACCAAATCAATAATATGGTCAGAAAGTAAACATTTTAAAATTTACTACAACTGAGAATCAAACCCTGAACGTCTCTGTCTTAAAAGGCAAACTGCACCGGAGTGTTCAAAACTAACTTCTAAAATAATATCAATCTTTCAGATTCAAAATCCATTTTTGTTTTACCTCTTACAGTTCTAGAATGATCCGGTACATTCCGGTTTTATCCGGATTTAGTGAAGCATCATTATTTTCATCTGAACAAATACGATCTTTATGTTGCAGCATCCGTGACCTAAAAATCAGAGATGATGCACGTGAGATACACGTTAATATATCAAACCCCCAACGGATTTAAACCTGCATCCCCTGTTTTTAATATTTTACATTATTTTGGATTCTTTTTGTCTAACAAAATTTTAGAGCTTAAATGCTCTAATGTGATTGGTTGATAATTCAATCCGAGTGCTATACTTTAACTTTATGGCCAGCATTTTTTATCTCTTTACAATTCAAATTCAAAAGTAATTTCTATCAAGCTTATTATTTTACAAGCACTTTTGAAAAGTCAGGTCATGTTGTAATCATAATAAGTAAAGTAGAAAACTTAAAATTAAGGTTATAGTAGGGGAGCCGAAGAGGGGATATTTGCAGTTACTCGACCGCAGAAGATGAACATAAGGGACTTGCACGTTGTTGATTACCTCCACCAACTATGAGCCCTTATTATTGGTGGGTACGTTTAGGGCAACAAAAAAAAACTATCTTCTGAAATACTCATCCAGCACGTCAGATAAGGATATAGTAGATTACTTAATTGCTAAGAGGTTACTTAATTACTAAAAAAAACTACATTTCGAAATCTAACGATTTGAGCGTAATGTTATGGAATGGGAAGGTCCCAAAGTTACAAAATAAAACCTTTATATTTTAGTTTTCGAGTTACAAACGCGTTTAATTTTTTACTTATTTTGAAGGAAATAATCTCTTAATAATCTTCTTTTCTTTATTTTCTAATAATTTCAGTAAGCCAAAATAATGAAAATTTAATTTTTTTTTCCACCGCTAATCATCAACCGTCATGGGGACCGACCCCCATGATGCTTTTTTAGCATCCCGAGCTCCCATTAAATTAACTCCTTACTTTTTCTGTGGCATCGGAACACTGGCGAACCAACTGATATGAAGATGACTATTGACTACGTAAGCATACATTGAAAATCGAATATAGCGAGTTTGAGTTTGGCAGACATAGCGAATGTACTTCCCCGGATGAAGTCACAAAGAGGCTACTAGTAATCTATATACAGTTAGTTAGTGCACATATTGTCCATATAAGGCGGTTTCCGTATTTTTTTAATTAGAGACGACACAGCCTCGGTGAAGGCAAACTAATAAAGGTGAACGAGTCCAATTAATTCATTTTATACAAATGCATCGCGACCCGATCGTGCTCGAGTAGCGTATCTTTTAACATAGGCGCACATACAGGGTGATTTGGTTACTTGTTCAAAATCAACTCATCGATAAGTTAATAGGCACCAATCAATCAATCAAACAATCAATTTATTTTTATTTGCAGATACATGCATTATATATATACAGGTGGTCGGTAGATGGTAAATGTATCTTGCCAATTTGGCATGCAAATTATTTATTAAGTATTTATTGATTCAAATGACAATTTCACCATTTAAAATTTACATCTTTACAATAATTTTATAAGTAAACATTTAAATAACGCCTAGGCAAGCGCGTAAATAATTGTTAAAAACGGAAACAAATTTATGCACAACAAGTTAGCTTTAATTAGTTCAATATGTCCGCAAAATTGAACCAAACAGTTAATAATAATTTAATAAAAATAAATAAAATATACAGACCGCGATGAATCAAACAAACTTTTAAGAAAATTTATTTACAAGTAATTTATACACTTATTCGAATTCTAACTAAAAGTACTAAATAAATAAATAAAATAATTTATTTACGAGTCTCTGTTATATATTTTTTGCTCATTGCTCAAACTAAATGTCCATAAAGTATATTGGTTCAAACGGATTGTCACAATAATTATGAATAATATTTTAAAAAAATAATTATATAAAAAACAGTACCATTACTGTACATTAAATATTATAAAATAAAATAAACTTTATAACTCATACCAGTGTAAAATTGAATTTCTTGAGAAATAGAGGATTTTATATTTTTTCCAAATTATTGTGTAAAAAGATTGTGTTTATCAAAAAACCGATTTAGCTTACTAGACAACAGTTTTGTGCATAAATCTGTCTAGAAAATACTATAAAGCGTAAGAATTCATATCGCTAGACACGTCGATGTTGTTCTTGCTTGATAACGAAAAATATAGACATTACGACCCTGATGGATGGAGCAAAGGTGGAAAAACTTCGGCGTAAAATGCTTTATTGATACATAGACCATCGCCTCGCTTACCAGATTGTTGCTACGTATTTACTAGATAAATCTGGATGCCCTCGCTATAAAATATTTTTTAAAATACATGCATGTATAAAATTACGAGATTATTTCTTTAGCAGACTCCAAATAAATTTATGAAAAATAAAAATCATTTATGAAGGACTAAAGTACGCGCACGACTCCGTTCACATTTCTTATATTTTAATTAAAGGTATTTTGTATTACTGTCTTATATAAATATTGACTTAACCTCAATCTTTTTCACTTTCGTGCACACGAAGCTTGCTCTTCAAAAAGCAGTCTTTACGTAATAATACCGCCAACTCCAGTTATTTCCTTCAAAATAACAATCTCAGGAAAAATTCACAAACATACCAAAGGCGATAAGAGTTTTTAATCTTCTTAGCTGACTTTCAAAAGGAAAAGTTTGTTGTTTCTCATCCAACAGATATCTACTGAGAACCGGATTACGAATAAAAAGTTTAATTAAACTTTAATTAAGTCTCCGTTTGCACGAATTTCGTATTAAATTTCCAGAATTAAAAAGTTACCTGCTCACCATTGTAAATGTTACAAATTGTGTAATGGTATGGAAACTTGGACTTCTGAAGGATAATTTTTAGAACAATAAATACCTATAATTACATAAAGAAAACTGAGACCGAACCACAAAATATTATGTAGGTATTGCTCAAACTTAGACCATTATTAATTTAAAATCAATTGAACAGAAATATGAAATATTTTAAGGCTTAATATTTATTTTATTACACATTATGTATTTTAATTAAAAGGCACTTACACTTTTGAGTTCACTCGAATACCTACTTAATTAAAAAATATTGTGCTCAATACAAAACCAATAACGACATTATCATAAAAATAATTGGCAATTAGAATTAAAGTAATTTAAAAAATCACCCTGTACGTATCGTTTTAGTCTCACACTCAGGTTGCGCGTTGCCTAACAACAGAGTAAGGATTTATTACAGATATTTAGCCTAGAGAATAAAGCCTAAGACCTATAAAAGGGCTAGGACCTAACCGTTGTATACATAAGTGACTCGACTTCCTCCAACTGTACCGTTTCCTTCATTTATACAAAATGATCAAGCTGGTAAGATTTATATTATTAAAGTTTACTTTTTTATTTAATTCTATGTGACTTCAGATCGTGAGAGCCTAGGTTCAAGTCATCGGTTGAGTTATCGGTTGAGTTTTTTCCCCAATAAATTCTCATTCAGGATTTGAGATGTAAAGGGCACGTTAAGCCATATATCATAAGTTGTATATGTAAAAATCATTAACATTAGAATAAGATCGTCAAATATTATCACCTTACAACCATACTCGCCTTTAGAGCAACGTTCTAAGTCTTAATAATATCCCCTCTATAGAAAGTATGGCTGGCCTTTGGCTCTAGAAGATATAAAAGACCTACAAGTATAAAACTGAAGGTTTAACTAAATTTAATTCAAGCAGGGTTTTTTTGAGAATTACAAGTTTGTCTTTAGTGACTCATCTACCGGTTCCGAAGGATCCACTAAGAAGGACCGGCAAGAAACTCAGCAGTTACTCGTATACTAAAATTATCATTATTCAGAAAATATTATTTTTTAATTCTCAAGTGAGTCAACCAAATACCGTTATTGGAACGTCATTTCACGAGAAATCACTGTCACTTGATGTATTGACGATTTGAATCGTCGAGATACAAGTAGAATTAGACGATTACCATGCAGCATGACCATTGGCTCATATGTAAGCATAATTACTACGCCTAAGAATCTTTCTTACCCCTATAACAGAGAAAATATTGAACTACTTAGAATTTAGGCGGAATAAATTACAAATTAATTAAAAACATAATATTCACTGCCACGGATCATTGTAGGTTTTGGGTTAAACAAATATTGAAACAATAATCGTATTCAATTTTCGGTAACGACCAATTTTGTTCCAAGAACTGAGAGATATTTCTGTGCTAAGCGCGTAATTTGTTTTATTTTCTTTTAAGATATCTGGGTCAGGACGTGGTTTAGTATAGGTATCATTATAAGTCTATTTTCAATGGCCCACTATGGGCGAGCTTCCCCTTCTAGAAGTGGGAAACTGGAGTTTAAGCCGAGAGATCTAAGGTTCGATTCATGGCCGTTGGTTTTCTGTCCACTCACAACACTACGAATAGCTTCTTGCCTAATTATTTATTACTAACTGACGTCGCGCGGTTTTACCCGCGTGGCTCCCGTTTAACCTACCTCCTCCTTTCTCAATAAATGGGCTATTTAACACCGAAAGAATTTTTCAAATCGGACCAGTAGTTCCTGAGATTAGCGTGTTCAACCAAACCAAACAAACAAACAAACTCTTCAGCTTTATAATATTTGTAAATATTCTATAAAATAATTATTGAAATTAAGTCTAAAAGTTAGGTACATTATTATACAATTGGAGAGAATTGTATATAAAATTCCGTTAAATCACATACAAATTAATTTTGTTCTGTTACAGGCAATCCTTCTCGCCGTCGTGGCCTTCGCGCACTGTGGATTAATCGCACCCGTAGTGCCAGTAGCGCACCCTGTGGTGGCGCACCACGTAGCCCCGGTAGTGGCGCACCCCGTGGTGTCTCACTCCGCAGTGGTGCACCCGGCGCCTATAGTTCACGCGCCCTTGGTTCACGCGCCCATTGTCCACGCGCCCGTGGTCCCCGTGGTCAAGCATGTCGTGCCCGTGGTCAAACATGCGCCCATCATTGCTGTGCACCATTAAATCGATTGGGGATGTTGTGATATTATTGTGATAATAAATATATATTTTTTTTATAAATCTTGTAGTTTTTCTTTCATAACATTAATCAGAAAAAACTGAGGTTAAGATTTCTCTAAAATGAGAGCCGTTACAGGAAGTGAGAGAAGTTATATGTTCAGGCCTTACAAAGAGGAGATTTCAGAAAATTTAATCCTATCAACCTATGTACCACGTGGGTCCGCTAGTAGAACATCGCAGCCCGGTCAAACAAAACACGTTTCTCTGTCTGTCTATTCGTGACAAACTCAAAAATGACTGAACTACTGTCTAGATAGATCGATCTTCTTATTGACGTAGTAGCGGGTGTCTATTAATCTATATCTATACTAATAATATAAAGAAGAAAGATTTGATTGGCTGTATGTTTTGAATAGGCTCTGAAACTACTGAACCGATTTGAAAAATTGTTTCACTGTTGGGAAGCTACACTATCCCCGAGTGCTATAGGCTATACTTTGTCCCTGTATTCCTACAGGACAAACCACGAAAGTGTAACCGAGAAGCGTCTGTTAGTATTAACAATAAAGCGAGTTATACTCTTCTTCGACAGTCTGCGCAAATAATTTAAAGTTTTACGTAGGTGTGATTTTAGTTTATTTCTTTTTTAGTTTTTTTTAGTTTAAAAAAAAAACTAAAATCATTAACTACTAAATAATAATCATCTACTTTTTAATACTAACACAACTAAACTAAACTTATCTTAATCAAACTTTGTAAACTAGTACTTCTGTAAGAAATAAATGGCTTTTTTATTTTTTTTTTTATTTAGTAAGTGTATGTCTGCTACCCGCATGAAGCCGGAGTGAATCGCTAGTCTTAATAAATGAACGCCTATGTCAATGACATCGGCATCGCCCGGAATACGAAGTAGGGCGCGGTGCATGAGAGATAAATCTCAGCTGATATCTTGGGCCTAATGTGATGAATGATTTATCACCCGGAATATTAATCTAAGGTAAAGTATACAAAACAATCGTATTGTAAGATTAGTGTTGGGTGGTAAACGCATGCTATAAAAATATGCGTTTAATGAGATAGATGTGTGATGTGACAAGAATGGTTAAGTAAGCAATGAGTTAAAAGAGTAAGTTTGTAAGAGGGCCAGTGACAGCAAAATTGAGGAGCACCAGCATGGTACGAGTATGGTGCGAGTGTGCAGGCAGTGGCGTGCATGAGGTTTTATTAGGGTAGGCATTTTGTACAAATTATACCAAAAGGAAAATTCCTTCTTTCTTCTTCATTGGAGAAGGAATTTTCGTTTTGGTATAATTTGGTTTTTGGTATAATGGGTTTGAAAAAAATCTTCAGAGTAGGCACTGGATTTTTGCATGTATGAAGTGCACGCATCACGCATGCAGGACAAGTGATGCGGAGGGGTGAAAGACACACTTCAATATAATGACATTAATTAACTTAATTACTCGTAATATACTATACTTCATGCTATCACACAACGACATAGCAGGTGCCCGCGACTTCGTTCGTGTAGAAAATTTAAAGAACATTCTAATAAAATAGCATAAATCTTTTACCAGAAAATTACTCACAATACTTAAAAAGTTTTCTCTAATAATTATAAACTGCACATAAGCGAAAAATCCAAATTCAACTTAAATTTTAATAAAGTGCAAGTATCGGAGGTTTTAAAGTTTATGTTTTTCACAAAGGCAATAAAATGAAATTGTTCTTGAAGATGGTTTTATATAAGTTTTATCGTTCTTTAATACACTTTATAGCATTGTCCATTCATGATAATCTGTTGAGAGAGCTACTGATGCCAATGACCTTGAACAATAGTAAAATTATTAAAGAAAGTCTCTCTCGGAAACCTCATTAGCTCTACGGATATGGAGACTCGACACCCAGGTTTGATTCCCGCCCGTTGGTCTATTGTCATGGTCACTTATACCACAATTAATTTAAGTCCTGGATTTGAATCCTGTGTTGAACTTGAAACATTAAGTCTTTTTTAAATCAAATTTTTTAGCCTCTAGTTAGGAAGTCGATGTTAGTCCTGCCTCAGAGAGCATGTCATAAACTGGTCATTATCATTAACATCTTATAGTCGTAGGCACAAAATCAAACGTCAAGCTCGCCAAGAGCAACGTGGTGGGTATAAGCTTAATTTCCCATTTCTAAGTGAAGGGGCTTGATCCTGGAGTTAATCGATAAAATAGGCTGGTGGTATATTGGTAACGATATGGGCCTTAAAATATACACGTAAAATCACTTTCGCATTTTAAGTAGGTAACACATATGATACAGTAGGTATATTTTTGTGTTCGTACAATCTTCAATCTTTTGTCAAAGTCAAGGCCAAGCAAAGGTACAATTACGTTCCTAAGAAAGTCCCCACATTAACGAACCCTGATAAGTGTTTGCGTATGGAAATTAAAAGGCAATTTTGGATATATTTGGGTCAAAAGAACGATGTGGAACGTGGGTGATACGAGAGAAAATAGAATTCTTTTTGGAGGCTTCCGCGGCAATTTTCCTGCTTTGTTATTTCAGTGTCTTACAAAAACGCTTCTGGCGGTTTCTGTCGTATTTTTCTTAGAGTCGTCTTGTTTAATTATCTTTTTAGGGTTCCCTACCCAAAATTGAAAATTATAAGTTTCGGTTTCACAGCTTTTTACAAAATACTTAGATTGAAAGAAATCCATAAATTTCTAGTTATTTTCGTGAAAAAATTACGAAAATATAGTTTCGAACTTTGATATGACTGCGTCAATTTTCCAGTTAATTAAAAAGAAGAGTTAAGTGAAGCGAAAACTTTTACTATATATATAAACTGTGACTGTATACAATAATCATCCTGTTTATGAAATGTATCCAAAGAAGTTTTGCTACTTCTCAGTATTATAGTGAAACAAATCTAGTAACAGAAAATAAGCTTTTTGGCCGACAGATAAATTTTTTTTTTTTTTTTTTTAATCTCTCAATATTCCTGCAATCTGTCTTGAGACATTCAGCGGGATTTTAAGTATTTATATTAAGGCGTGTTAGGTGCAAAATCCAGTGATTTGCCCATATATAATAATGTAGTGTCTATTTCATGACATCTTGTGGTGCTCGTCTCTTGAGCCTTTTGAAAGTTGTACCAGGTTTCTTCATCATTAGGTTCCTTGCAAGTTGATTTGGATGTTTACGAATACGCATTTGGTATGTTTTCAGTGAGTGTGCAACTTCTGTCTTTATAGTCTTAATTTTTAGTTCACGATGCAGGCGATCATTTTTGAAGTACCAAGGAGCATTGGTAATCATGCGCAGCATTTTTGACTGGAACCGTTGCAGAATTTCTAAATTCGAGTTTGATGCTGTACCCCAAAGTTGCACTCCGTACGTCCATACCGGTTTAAGTATGACTTTGTATAATAAAATCTTATTTTCCAGCGATAGTTGGGACTTTCGATTTAAAAGCCAATACATCTTTCTCACTTGTTGGCCAAGGGCTTTTCTTTTCGTGAAGATGTGTTTCGTCCAGGTTAGCCGTCTGTCCAGATATATACCTAAGTATCTCACATTCTCTGACTGAGGGATCTTAACTTGATTGAGTTCCACTTCGGGACATGTATCGCGCCTTAGTGTGAAAGTCACATGTACGGACTTCGATTCGTTTGCTTTTATTCTCCAGTCCTTTAACCATTTCGATAGACAGTTCAAAGTTCCTTGGAGTTTAAGAGAAGCTCCAGATGCAGTTGCATCAGCTGCTAAAATGGCTGTGTCGTCGGCATATGTGCCGGTGACCACATTATCTGCATTCGGAAGATCATAGGTGTAGATCAAATACAGTAAGGGGCCCATAATGCTGCCCTGAGGGACTCCTGCTTTAATCTTGAAAAGTTCAGTCATGCTATCACCATGTTTTACGTAGAAATACCTTTCCTCAAGGTAAGACTTTACAAACTTGAAATAGTTGATAGGTAGATTTAGGTGTACTTTGTAAAGGAGTCCATCATGCCATACTCTGTCGAACGCCTGTGATATGTCCAAAAATACTGCTGAAATATACAGTTTCTGTTCTAGAGCATTATTGATTTGCTCTACTAGTCTGTGTACTTGCTCTATTGTCCCGTGTCCTTCCCTGAATCCGAACTGGTGCTCTGGGATAAGATTGATTTCAATCAGTTTTACCATTAACCTCTTTATGAATAGTTTTTCCATGACTTTAGAGAGAAGAGGTAAGAGGCTGATAGGACGATAAGATTTAACATCTGTGGGATCTTTACCTGGTTTCGGAACTAGAATTATTTCTGCCACTTTCCATTGTGGTGGAACAAAGTTTCTATAAAGGATAGAGTTGTAGAGCTGTGTTAAGAAAGTTAATCCCTTGGTTGGTAGTTCTCTTAGAGCTTTTGCCGTGATGAGGTCATAACCTGGGGCTTTATGGATTTTAAGACTCATGATAGCCGCCTTTACTTCTGATTTTTTGAATTTCTTAATAGGCAGATCCAATTGGTGGGGTGTGTTCAGGAGTTCAGTTACTGTTGCTTCTTTAGTTGAACAGAAGCCCTCATGAGCTGTAAATACTCCAGATAAATGTTTCGCAAAAGTTACGCTTTTATCTTGGTCACATTGGGCCCAGCTGCCGTCAGCTTTTTTTATAGGAGATTGATGAACAATTGGTCTTTTCAATTTTTTTGTTGCTTTCCAGAGGGAATAGTCTGTAGCTTGTGTAGCATCAAGGTTTCGCAGATACATACCAACATCGCGATTAACAAAACCCGCGAGTGCGTCCTTTAATTGTGAAGCGAGCTGATTGAATTTGAATTTATCTGGTGGGTACTTTGTAGACTGCCATGTTTTTCTAGCCTGGCGCTTCTTCTTTATTAGTTCGAGAATGGACTTTGGATAGAAGTACATGTCTTCTGTGTATGTTGTGAGGTCGGGAGTAGATGACCATGCTGCTTGTTGAATGCAGTTATTGAATAATTCCACTGCCTGAATAACTTCAGAATCAGAGGTCAGAGGTATTCCGCAATCAAGTGAATTTTCTACTATCTCTCTGAAGTTTGTCCAGTTTGTTTGTTTCGTATGCAGCTTACAAGTTCTTATATTTTGTAAAAATTTACAGCTTAACAGCACAATCACAGGAGAGTGGTCAGAGGTTAAATCGTAACAGGAAAAGCATCTTACATTAGAGCCAGGTACTCCTTTTGTGATTACGAAGTCAACTAAATCAGGTTTCTTTTTTGGATCAGCAGGCCAGTAAGTTGGTTCACCTGTAGACGAAAAGGCGAGTTGTAGTCTCTTGATCGATTTCAGCAATTCCCTACCCTTTGATGTTGTAAGTCTTGAGCCCCAATCTGTGTGTTTCGCATTATAATCTCCACCCGCGATAAATCGGTGACCAAGTGTTTGAAGAAAATTGGAATAATCTCTTTCCTTTAAATTATGTTTTGGTGGTATGTATACTGCTGTTATATTGAGCTGATCCTTAGAGTCACTAATTATTATGCTAGTCGCCTGTATTTCTTCAGTACTGTACGAGTTTGTAGCGTAGTGTTTGATTTTATCTTTTATTAAAATAGCGGAACCACCGTGAGCTGTGCCATCTGGGTGCATTGTATGGTATAACTTGTAGTTCGGGATTTTAAAGTAGCTCTTTTGTGTGAAGTGGGTTTCCGATACTAATAGTATATCGACGCCATTTGTTTCTAAAAATAGTTTAACTTCTAAAGAATGGTGTGACAGGCCATTTGCGTTCCATAAGACTATTTTGAGTTGCTCGAATTTTGACACAAGACTGTCATTAAATTGGTGAGTAGATTTGTCACGGTGCATAATTGATTCATGATTTGATTGAACATATTTATTACATTATTAATATCATTTGGATTATCGGAAGATTCTTGGATATTAGAATAATTTTTTGGTTGTGATTTGTTTTTAAGGATATCTGCGTAGCTCGTTTCAGGCATTTGCTGTTGTTGTCTCAGCGTTATTGGATTGATTGGTATTTTAGGCTGCCCTGATTCTGTAGCAGGTTTTTTAGGGCGTAGAGGAGGATATTTCTGCTTCTGTAGTTCTTTATAGACACTGCATCCCTTGTAATTTGCCGGGTGATTTCCACCACATAATACACACTTGACTGAGTCTGATCGTTCTTTGCGTAAGCAGTCTTTTGAGGCGTGATTCCCAGCACATTTTATGCACTTGGGCTTGCGGTGACAATATGCTTTGGTATGTCCATAGTTTTGACAGTTAGCACACTGTGGAATGTGACGGGTTGGTCTTGGAGGTTCAAATGTTATCCGACAGTTTAGAAGGCTTTTGACGTCGTATATTTCTTTATTGTTTTGTTGTGGAGATAGTTCCACTATGAACATGTAAAGTGGTTTCTTAGATATTCTTTGTTTTATATTCCAGATATTAACTGTTTTGTGTCCAAGATCTAGCAGAGCTGCCTTTATTTCTTCCAAGTCAGTGGAAGGGTGCATCTTCTTTAGGACTACCCTAAATGATCGTTCTTGTTTAGGTTTATATGTGTAGTAATCTGTACCTCTCGTATCCAGCTGTTTCTCTACTTCCCTGTAGACTTCTTGAGTTTTGAATAGAATTTTTACTCTATTACCGCTTAATATTTTTAGCTCATAATTTTTACTTGCATATTGGTCTAGAAGCTGTTTTAAAGGTGTGATATTTTCTACTCCATCCACAAATATTGGAGGGGGCCTTGATATTTTCTCAGCTGGCACAGCTGATTCTTTGTCTTCAGCGTCCAAATCCAACTCTTCAAAAGAGTTGGAGGTTTGAATTGGTTGACTTAGCCAGTTACTATTAAACTTGGTCTGTTTTTGTACATTGAAATTGTTGGTAGGGCTGGTCATAGGACGTTTTTTGTAGTTTGATTTGTCTGTTTTTATATTTTGTGCAGCTTTTTCGCCAACGATACGAGATTCTTCAACATTACTCACCGAACTAGGTACACGTTGGAAGAAACTTGAATGTAAGACTTGTTGCACATATTTTCTGTTTCCAGTAGCATGAACTTCGGCAGCGTCCTGAGAACTCTCTCCTAGAGAGTCGTCGGTCACACTGCCTGGTCCGGGAACCGGGGAGCGCCGGGGGTTAGCCGGGTTAAAAGACATCGCATTCTCAGTATATTACTAGTATTTAATAATACTAGTGTAAATAAATTATTGTTTATATCACTTATTTATTACGCCTTACGCAACAAATAATGTAGGCCATCGTAACTCGCGCGGCGAGGCCGGTAAGAAACGCGGACGGTAGCGCTGTGTCAGCAGTTTAACTGTGAGCGCGAACGCGGGTGTTCTAATTGGAGTGAGAATTACGATTTATTAGACAGATAAATGAACTCTAAAGATTTCAATCGTGTAAAATGCTATGAAGATTTGACAGGCGCCTAGTGTTCACTTGGGTTTTTATTGAATCATTAAAAAAATGCGTGCATTAGCCACTTACATTACATGGTTTGTTTTATTTACAATTATTTACACTAACTAAACAATAATATTTATTTTTGAACAAAATAAAAAAAAATATATAAAATCAGCCAGTTTAAGACAACCAACGGGTATTTTTACGTAAATTAGAAAGCTCCACACTTCCTCAATGGGAAGGTTATCGCTACAGCTTAGACAGGGAACCCTTTTGAGAACTTTGGAACAGTTTTAAAAAGTTCTGGAGGCGCATATTACAGTAGGAACAACAAGCTTACATAAAATAATCTAGCTAATCTTTACCTAGATCCTTTGACGGGCAGTTACAAAGCTTTTGACTAGTGGTGAAAAATTCGTTCAGCTTCGTAATTAGTCCTTAAGTTAGGTCACCTAAGGACTTCCTACCCTAAAGATTTATTACATTTGTTAGTGCATTTTATCATCACTGGTTAGGTGGATTTGTATATTCAGGCCAACGCCCTTTAGAGCATTTCACGATTTACTAAAACACTAAATATGTCACAATTAAAGGTAAACGATATTCCTAGAGAACCATTTAATTACATACGTGACTACACTGTTACTGAGTGAACTAACGGCCGACGTGTGTTATGAATTTAATTAAAAGTGTGCTTCCAACAGATATAAAATGAAACGCAGTTCTTTCATGTCCATTAAGTCACATTAAAGTTTACTTTTACAGTTTTTGTAGCTCACAACGTGAGCAGATATTACTATTTTGTCGGCATTAATGACAGCTTTACTGTTTTAAAGTTTTACCTTGCTAATGTGACTTACATTTAATACTAACGATATAAAATCTAAAGTAAATTTGAGTTAACTATGCATGATTGTTACTCCTTCATGGTGCAGCTTTTGAACCGATTCAGCTAAAACTTGGAATGGAGATAGATTATAGGGGTACCTAGGACTACTTTGCGTCCTGGAAAATTCAATAGATCCGTTGGATTTTTAAAAAACGGAATGTACAGTAAATAAAGCGGGCATCCTGTAATAAATGGTAGTGAATGGACGTTATATGTCGCACCAAAACGGCTAGACTAATCTAGATGAAATTTGTCACAGTGAGAGATTATAGTTTGGTGTGGCACAGTCTAATTCTATCTCAATATTCTCACATAAGACGCATCTATGCATTTTAAAACGCAGAGCACATCTTATAATATAATTATCTATATTAATATTAAAAAGCTAAAGAGTTTGTTTGTTTGAACACGCTAATCTCAGGAACTACTGGTCCGATTTGAAAAAATATTTCGGAGTTAGATAGCCTATTTATCGAGAAAGGCTATAGGCTATATATTATCTCTGTATTCCTACGGGAACAGGAACCACGCGAGTGAAACCGCGCGGCGTCAGCTAGTAATTTATAATCAGACAAATCTAAACATACGATCAACAAAGAAGCAACAATTACAGTAATCTACCTAAAATATGTTCTAATATTTCTAAAAGTATACTGTTATATATTTTTCATCCATAGAATTACTATCTATTCAATTCTCGTGCATGGAATCCATTCAGACCGTGGAAATATTCACTTGAATAGCTTAATGCACTGCAGAGAGTAAATCTCTAGGGATGCTGGAATTAATTCCAGGCACGTAGACAAATTTTCATTACATTCACTAACTTGTTTGAATTCCGCGCGTATTTTGAATCTGTTTATGAGGTGAGGTTATAGAGATATACCTACTTCACGTTTTGCTCTGTGATTCCAGCACGAAAGTCTTAATTTTGAAAGTTGCTTGCTAATTGGACGTAAACTACTTGTAATTGAACTTTTTAGGTCGTTAAGCACATGTGATTATCTACACTGATGTTAAAAAAGGAAAGATTTGTATTTTGGTATGGACTAATAAACTGAAAAACTACTAGACTGGTTTGAAAAAATCTATCACCAGTAAAAAGCTACATTATTGGAGAGTAACAAAGGCTATATTTTATCCCCGTATGCTAATTGGAACTTTTATAGGCGGAGAATTTAATTCCAGTCAGTAAAATAATCATACTATAGTGAAGTGTGCTAGTTCTAAAATAATTTTCAAAATCGATTTAGTAAATCTAGAAATTACCTCAAATGTTAACACAAACTTTACTTCGTTATAATGCGCATACCTGTAATTAAATTACTGTGCATGCATATTGCATCAAGCATCGCATTCGTAACAAATTTTAAAATTGATTTGATATTTATTGATTCAAACTTTATAAGTACAGTATTGCAAAAAGTTATATTGCTATTTACATAGGTAATACCAAAAGAGTCAGATGAAAATTGCTCTTACATTAATAAAAGGCGCGTGAATCCTACCTTGTAAGACACGAGTCCTATGCAAACTTTTCCCTTATCAATGTAACGCAAAGGCTTCCGTCTTCATGACAAATCTGTACACCGGAGCCGCCAAGGCTGTCCCGGTTCCCACAGGTACCTTGACCTGCCGATGGGCGCCATTTTAATAAAAACCCCATAATGCGATTGAGGCATACCGAAGGCCTTGCGTGCCAAAAATTTATCAATGGGGTTTTCAGGGAAATTAGGGAGGCTTTTGTTTTGATCGGTAGCACTTTCTAAGGCTATATTTATTATAATTTTGATCCTATCATATAAAACATTCCTATTTTTAGCATGATTAAAAATTTACCAACCAGACGACAGTAAAAAAGTTTTTCGTATTGTGTAAATAATATACCTATTACCTAAGCACTTAAGAAAATATAGTTATTTTGAAATCACAGACTGACACTTCAATTTGATTTATATGTATTGACGTATTCATTGAAACGGCTTATGTACAAGTTAACCCTCTACAATCTTAATTAGTTATAAGATGACACCTATATGCTTACAATCGTTTTGAAGTCTCTCTCCATATTAGAAATCAGTAAATGAAAAGAGGACAAATAGCTAAATAATACATAAATCTAGTCGCGTATTTGGAAAATGTACAAACACGGTTCCCTGAAAGCCCGCACGAGCGCGCTAACCCCACTTAAATATTACATCCACATAAATAAAGCACCTCTCCAATTAAAGGCCCGAGTGAGCAGTTGGCTCTTTTGCCAAAAATTACCACCCGACCAAAATTCCAAATTTTGAACGTAACTCGAGGTCAAGACCAACATGGGTACAGGTTGGAGGGCACTAATTAGCTTTGCTCTAAGCTCTGTAATAGCCGCCTGCTATTATGTTTGAGAGGGTAACAAAATAACGTTCTTTCTTTTGTATTTATCTGTGCTAAAACGTGCACAAAATGTTTAAAAAATTTGAATTAAAATGTATCAAAATACTTGCTTGTTAGGTTAGGGGTCAACCAAAAGCTATAGTCATTGTGAGAACATCTTCTCACAATGACTATAGCTTCTCCAGACTTCTCAGTCAGCGCAGGTTTCTGTCGCCCGGGGCCGACTGAAAACTCGCCGCCCAGGGCTGACCCTCCCTATTTTTTTTTGTCGGGGAGGAAAAAAATCCCTCCGTACTTCTGCCGGCTAGTCGGCAGGGCATGTCCGACTTGCACGGACTAAAAATAACCTGTGGTCAGCGCGGAACCGCTTGGCATTACCTCACGCTGACTCTCCCTATTTGCAATCCCACCTGATGGTAAGTGATGATGCAACTTAGATGGAAGCGGGCTAACTTGTTAGGAGTAAGATAGGTAACAATCCACACCTCTTTTCGTTTCTACACGACATTGTACCGGAACACTAAATCGCTTAGCGATTTTACCAACAGCCAGACCTGGACCGATTAAGAAAATCTCAATCGGTCCAGCCAGGGATCGAACTCAGGACCTCCATCTTGTAAATACACTGCGCACACCACTGTGCCTCGAAGACCGCCAAAAATCGACAAACTACCACTTTTGATAATGGATAATACAGATTACGAACTACTTTTTTCTAATATACTTCAAAAGGAACACATGAGAAAAAATTGCTAACCGTGCCCGTCGAACATCTGCAGGCTTTGAGGAGGCATTTTTTTGTTCTAATGTGCTAAAGCTTTATGAGGCACGTATTATGCACGTTTGGATTAACCGATTTTTTCATAATAAAAAAATCGTGACCCTAGGCATACACCCCCGAGGCAATTGCCCTTCATCATCCCATTCATCCCTCCACTACTATGTAGCCCAGACTTCGTACAATTTCCAACAACCGGTAACACTTACCTATCAAGCGACACGGCGACCAGGCTGTAGACCGATGCGGCGACCGACAGGCCCTGGACGTAGGGCACCGTCTTGCACATCAGCCAGCCGAGCACCCAAGCTGTAACAAGCATATCATCATCATCATCTATATCAACCTCAGACTAAATACATAAGGACTAGTATCGCACCCAAATTCACAGACAAAATTTTCTGCCATTTTCTAAGGAAAACGAGCTTAGATTTCATACATATCTTATACTAAACTAGCAGTTTTGTTCGTTTTTTTACACCATTTAACTACACAAAAAGGTATTTTTACGAAGGTTTTTAACTGACGGACACGATTGTAAACTATGAAACATCGATTCTATAGAGACCGTGTTTATAATCGCATAAGATCGTTGATCATATACTTTGACAGAAAAATAATGTTTTGCGAGGCAGGTCTTTATCTAATTAGTCTGAGATATCAACCCATATTCGACTCACTGCTGGTCTCGAGTCTCTTCTCAGAACAAGTATATACAGCTGTCAAACTTATAGCAGACGCGAAAAATTCTATTTTTCACAAATCCCGTAGGAACTATGGATTTTCTAGAACTCTCGGTGTGAAGTTACTAGCATTTCTACTTGCACTCACTCAAACTCTCGCCTTTCTTCTGCTTTGTTTGTTATGTTATCCATGTTATATTATTGTGCGTAATCTTCAAAGTTAAAGAAGTTCTTCCTATAATCTTAGAACTTTGGCAAATTGGAAAGTGCGCATACCTACTCAGGTATTAAATTCAATAATGTAATGTACATAGGAGTAGCCAGTTGGGCAAAATTGGCTTCGTCGACCGGTAATAGTTTCAAGAACCCAATTAAGACTGACTTGAAAGCAGTCAGTGTTTCGTAGAACCATGTCAAGGCAGTAGCCAACAACTGAAGACTACAGCTAACTGTTCTTAGAATGCTATGTTCTATAACTGCTATTATGTATTCTGTTCTAAGAAAGAATAAATAATCAAACAACTTACCTGAAGGACAGAATAAATAGTAGTATTAGGAGCTGAAGTATGTATAAAATGTATTAAAAATAAAAAAATACTCGTTAAAACAAACCAGAACAAAACTTTAGCAAGCTTACCCGCGCTTTTACAAAAAAGCTGAGCTTTTCTTCTAATCAATTTTCGGCATAGATTTGTGAAGTTGGTGAAGTTACTGCCCCGTGCATCGGAGTACACGTTAAGGCAATCCCTGATGAACTCGAACCTATTTTTGACCGATTTGTCTAACCGACAATAGCAATGCTCGTATAGCACAACGATTTCTATCCAAACACATTTCACAAGTCGTGCGACTTTCCTACATCATAAAAATTACATTCATAATAATATTTTTTCGATAATATTTTCAATTAACTGCGCGTATTGTAACAGTCTCCATTTAGTTGACGTATTGACACGCATACATTTATGTTTAAACTACCCGCAATACAACATAATTGTCATTGATAGACGTTAAAGAATTTAATATTTTCTGCCTAACCCTCCCAACCCGCATCGAAGCATCACGGTGAGTCTCAGTTACATATCCTTTTTTCTATTCAGATCTCACCTGATGTTAAGTGATGATGCAGTCTAAGATGGAAGCGGGCTTAGTTGGAAGAGTTACAATTTTATTCTACCCTTAGCTCTGTCAGTTTCTACGCGGCGTGATACCGGGACGCTAAATACCTTGGAAGTACGTCTTTGCCTACGGCAGTAACTAGCTAATGCTGTCGTTTATCACCAGACTAGAGCTGAGCCAATTAAGAAAATATAAAAGCTGGGAATCGAACCCAGAGCCTCAGTCTGTTGAGAACCTTGAAATGTACTAACAACTGTGCCAGAGAGGTCGTCAAATTTTTCTATCTCCTGCAAAGGGATAAACCAATTGTGGGCTGATTATGATGAAGCATGAAGTAATGATAAGCCTAAGCCTGAGGACACAAGAATTTATATCGAATCCTAAGGCAATGGCGTTTCTATTCTATGGGTTTTGAAGGAAAGTATATTTCTAAATTCAATCCAAAAACAAATTCTCCGAGGGTAGAACTAGACAAAGTATTTTCAAACAATAGCGGTCTTAAGGCTCAGTAACAGTATTCCAATTTTGAAAGCGTAGCGAGAAAGCTTACAATGTACAATTGTACACGTCCTAATTAATTCTCAACCTTTTTCATAGCAGATGAGCTGTAAGTCCCAGCGCCTTCAAAGATCCGAGAGAGCCCACCTCGCAACAGGTTGTGTTGAATCAATATTTACACCGTAGCCTGCGCCCTGCACATCCAACTAGGTCAGGTCACTGTACCTCGAACCGGCAGCCTTGCATTCCTACATTCGACGTCCCTTTCACACCGAGCACATTCCCCCATACAACCGTCCCTCTCTACCGTGACCTTGTCCCGGTATAAAAGGAATTACAATACAAAAGTCGGAAATGACAGCGTCGTGCACGTTTCAAATTGTTTCTTACAACCATAACATTACAGTCGCATTTTCGTTGCACGCGAATAAGGAAGAGTTGCATATTATCGATTCAGACGTTTAGTAAGAAACTGATTTTACATTAATGAGGCCTGTTTTGAGTCGGTGCGGCTCTTTGTAACCCATATAGCAAGTCCTTGACCCGTCGCTCAGGCGTATGGAAATGAGATTGTATTATGAATTTCTGAATGCTCAGGTATTGTCTCTTTATACCGGCTTATGAGATAAAAAGAAAGAAAATTATTGAGAAAAATATAAATAAAATCTTGGGTGAGGTGTATTGAAATACCGATGAGTATTTGAGGTATCTAATATAGGACACAAATATATATTGACTGGCTGCGATTAGTCTTGGAGGCCATCGCCCTCCTTAGGATTTCTATGACCTTTCTTAGTGCATATACGAGTATGTAACACGTTACTTCATCGACCTTTTTATTGGTGTACTACCAGTACAGGGCCGGACTTCTCTGGTTTAAGAAAAGGGATGTTTAAGAAAATGATGCAGTGTTTCTGGATCCAGTAGTTGACGTCCCTTGGCCTCGCACGAAGCGTTTTGTATTCGTTACTGATCCGCACTGCGAAGTTAAAGAATGCACTTCCACCTTCCGTTTTCCCTACCACCTATATATAATATGGATATCTTCAAGTCAAGAGTGAATTAGTCAACTTCTAGGCACGCGAGTTCCACAGTGGGCTGCATCGTCGTTTACTACCATAAGCATGATTGCAGCCAAGAGCTCGCCTTTAAAATGTTATCTATATCATAAAATCTTTTTAAAAATCAACCGACTTCAAAATCACAAAAATAAACTAAAAATCAAAAAATAACATCGTATGATGCTACCTTCTGATCACTGTGAGGGCGGTTCCAACCCATTGATGTATTAACTCAAGCCGTTTAAATCAAAAAGTTTTAGGATTTTCAGACGTTTCTTTCCCGTGGTTCTTACAGAAATGGCTTTATTTAAATACAAAAATACAAATGAAAAAATAGGTTTATAGTAAGAATCGTATTGGACTTGTAAAACAAGTGAGATCAGTCCAGATGTCTCCGTACAGTGATTGTAATCAAAACAATTTAGAGCAAAATATAATTACAATTTCTGAGCCACTTTTTAGTTTTCATAATTTGTTAAGTAAAATTTCAAGTTACCGCCTTGAAGCTTGCGTAAGAAATACAAAATCTCTCTCTAAAATATATTCAAGTTAAAATATACATGAAATGTGTATAAGCTAGCGGTCGGTCCGTTTACTGTTTACACATTTGCTGCGAAAGTTACGTAACTTTAATTTGACTTGGCTGTACAAACTTGTGCTTGAGTTGTTCATATTTACATGTTTGTAAGTGAAAATGTACGGTATGAACTATGAATTATTTAGGTACGCTCGCCACTTTGCTTTTCCGAGAGTTGGTTTGAGACCTTGAGAGTTACAGCTGTGCTTTTAACAGAGGGGTTGTATTATAATCAACATATTTGTAAGAAAAGGTTGACAAGGCTCAACATTGGCACGTGAGAGAATTAGGTAAAATAATATAGATGAGACACGCACGTATCTAGATAAAAAATGTCCCGAAAAAAACTAAAAAAAAGGTTAACCTAATGGATTGTGTTATAATGTAATTTGTTTTATAATTTAAGCCCTACATACTATGTCTCATTATAATCTAAACTGACAATATAAAGAGATAAGATTTGATTCTTTATTACTTAGCTAATTGTATTTTACAATTTAACTTAAAAACTACTAAACCGATTTTGAAAATTCTTTCACCATCGCAAAGCTGCATCTTTGCCTCATTATGGAAACTATATATTTTATCCCCTTATTCTCACAGAAACGGGAACTACGCGAGTGAAACCACGAAACGTCTGTTAGTTCCATAAAATGAATATGATTCATTGGTCTAGCTAAAACTCCTAAAGGTTTTCGTTGCCGCAAAATTTTCTTCGATACGCTTTCGTAGTTTTTGAAAAGTAATAATGCAGACTTAATTTTAAATTTGTCCATAAACCTCGGTGCGCGACCGTGATTCGCACTTTTACTAGAGCAATTGCTAATTATATCTTGCTGGCTCCTAAAAATGGCTAAATTCGCCTTAGTCGAATTTGCTTTACGGACTGATAGTAAAATCGATAAAGAAACACTTACTTGACGTTGCGAAAGTGTTTTTAATTCAGTAGGTGAAAATTAGAAATAAAGGCATTTTCACTACTTTTTAAGTTTTATAATATGTTTACATATTATCAAATAGAAACAGAATAAAAATCGTATCTGTCTATCAGCCTATTGGCGATAAACTTGAAACAACTGATCGAATTTTCATGTGCTTTTTGGTGATGGTGGAAAGCTTAAGTGTAAATTGTTGGAAACGTCGGAGTTAGTCATCACTAACCACTTATATTCGGCTCATTGTTGAGCACAAGTTTCCTTTCAGATATAGAGGGGTTAGACCTTACTCCACCACGGTGGCCCAATGCGGATTGGCAACTTCAAACCATCATCATCATCATATCAGCCGATGGACATCCACTGCAGGGCATAGGCCCTTTGTAGGGACTTCCAAACATCACGATAGCCACCTGCAGTCGTCAGTCCAGCTGGTGGGGGTCGGCCAACACTGCGCTTACTTGTGCGGGGTCGCCATTCCAGCACTTTGGGACCCCAACGTCCATCGACTCTTCGAACATGTAACTTCACACATGTAGAGAATTAGGAAAATTCTCAGATATGCAGGTTTCCTCACGATGTCTTTCCTTCACCGTTTGAGACACGTGATATTTAAATTTCTGTAACGTTTGAAGTTAGTTAAGTCAGAGGTTTTCGCTCAGGCCAAATCGCAAGCGTCTGCCAGTTAAAAATAATATTCAATTTAAAGTAAAAAACCTGCCATATATTGTGCACGGTACGGTACTTTATTTTGTACCGAAACCCAACCTTGACTAAACAGGGTTTTGGGGAAAATTCAAATGAAACGTTCTCGCATCTGCCCTTTCTGTGAAAAGAGGTGGAAACTCTCAAGGCCTCCGTCAAAAGCCCTTTGCATTTTTTAGATGCTTTCAGGGAACAAATAAAATCTTTGATTCGAAGGCTCTCGTATATATTCTTTGCAAAATTTAACAAGGTCCATTGGATTGTCAGAAATCCTTTCATAGCATCTTCTTTTGTATACTGATAGTAGAAGGAACGATCAGCTGGGTCTACCACTACTGTAGATAGCACAGAATAGGTACATAATTATGTGTTATAGTTATATTTCTGTAATACGATGAATAAACGTAGAAAATTTTAGTCATGGTAAAAGTAATATAGCAATACTTTCATCTATATTAATATTTTTAAAGAGATTAAGTTTGTGTGTTTATTGGAAATCTCTGGAACTTCTGAACTAATATTTAAAATTCGTAGACAAATAGGTAGCATTATTTGTGAGTGTCACAGATATACCTATTTTTATACAATCCCGGTACCTTCTTCCATGGTAACGGGAACTACTTACGCGGCTTGAATAAGCGGGGGGTCGACTAGCAATAAATAGTTTATATCGTGACTTCATATTTTGACCCCCCTAGCTGCCGTCCCAAGTAAGTAATAACTATTTTTAAGTTAAAACTATCAGCCTGTCGCATTGGAGCAGCGTGGTGGGTTCAACCCACCCTGCACCAGAACCTCAACTGTTAGTGGAACATTAAAATAAGACTGCCAATGCAAATGATCAATTGGAGTAGTTAATAAAATCCAAAAATGATGTGATTTGGAACTTTTGTAATTACTAATCGTAACAACCCATGCTCAGCTCACTGCTCTTCTCTTAGAATGAGAGGGTTTAGGCAAATAGTCCACGCTGGCCAATGCGGAAAATTCTCAGGTATGCAGGTTTAGTTTTCTCATTTTTATTTCTTTCGCCGAATGATACACGTGGTTTAGTTCCTTAAATTCTCTACATTCGATTAGGAAGGCGTAGGTTCGAATTCGGCCTGGGTCGTGCACCTCCAACTTTTCAATTATGTGTACCTGATTAGTAACAGTGGTACAGAATTCGTCAAATAGGCACAACATTAAGTTTTAATAATGTGGACTTATGCAATGTCCTGCACCGGGCGCGGGGTGCGGGGTGCGGCATGCGGGGCGCGGGGTCCAGGTGCGAACTGGGTCAGCAGAAGTAGGCCACGCCGTGTGGGCACCGTACAGTACACGGAGCGGGCCGGCTGTTTGTGTTATAATTGTTGACGACTTGTTCGTCAGCTGTGTGTATCTGCCGGTTGGAAAAGTTTGTGTGTATTCAACAATTGTTTTTTTTAGTACAAACTGAATATGTGTATTATATGTGTTATCATTTTAATCATTATCAACCCATATTCGGCTTACTGTTGAGCACGAGTCTCCTCTCGATTGACAATACACGTAAATAATGAGATATATTCAACCAGAAAATATTACTATTGACGAAGGATGAGAATTTATCTGTTACATGGTCGTTTAGTTTGATTAAAAAAAAAAAAAAGTTCAGGATAGCGGTCTAAGCAAGTTAAGTAAGTAATAAACAGAATGCAGTTATTGCATTATTAAGACGCGACAAAAATAATAGACTAAACAAATGAAAAAATAACTAAATACGCGTGATCTAATATTAAAAAGTTTGTAAGGTTCTAGAGGGTAATCTTTGGATCTACAGAACAGATTTTGAAAATTCTTTACAAACAGAAAGTTTTGAGTAAGACTATTTTTTGTCTTTGTGTAATCACGAGAACGGGAACTACGGGAGAGACCGCGCGGCGTCTGCTAGAGTAAAACAAAACTTTAAAGTCAAAAATAAAACTTTGAAAACAATCCAGTGCAAAAACAAATCAGGTAGATTACGAAACGAACTGAAAATCTCAAACCGTAAACATATTGCCAGCATCCACACACGGAGATGGATTGGCTCCACCGTAACATTAGCTAATGCTACACACTGACCTATTTGGAAAACCTAGTTTTGGAAACCCGATTTTTGGTTTACCTCAGACTGATGCTTTACCGGGCCTTTTTTACCTTGTGTATATTATGTTAACAAAACAGATGAGAAATGATGTGTACAGCCTCATTTCCTAAAAAACATACGAAATTGACTCTCATACGAGTCTGTGTACTACTTATGACGCCTGTGTACTTGTTTTTTGTTTTATTTACATAACTTGACAGAATTTAGAAATATTATACATGTAACAAGTATCGTGTTTAATCAAATGAATAATGTTGTTCATTCTTAAACTTATAACTGTAAAAGTAATTGATGTGCTCGTAAAACTTGGCGCCCAATACTAAATATTTTTATTAAAATTTCAAAAAAATCATAATTCATTTATTTCAAGTAGGTTCAGTTTACAAGCACTTTTGACACTGCAGTTGACTATTTGTAAAGATTCTACCACCGGTTCGGAAGGCAGGTTCTGCAGAGAAGAAACCGGCAAGAAACTCAACAGTTGCTCTTATAAAAAAATCATACAATATTATAATTTATTTCTTATAGTTTTTCTACCTGTGTGAAGGTGGAAGCTGATCCAACGGCCTCCAAGCGTCTTTATCATTAAGGAACTCATCAGTAACCTCGACTAAGTAAATGTTTTTTAACACATTGCTTAAAGCTATGCATTGGCAGGTCCATCACAGTTACTATATGCTGACAATTCTATTGAGATTGTTAGATTACTTTTTCAGTTATAAGAAGTTTGATTGGATATTTAATAGGTGCAAAAATTTATGTTAAAAAACCCTTTCACTATGCGCATAAATAAATAACAATATTGCACTAAGCGCTTAATAATTTTTGAGCGAGACTAATTACTCTAATGGAATATTCAAATATTAATTTTTGTCCTAAATTTATGCCTAAATTACACTGTGCGAAAGTCAAAAGTTTATTAAATGCTTAAAAAGCTATTAAGGGTTTGACGAACAATAAAGAATTTGCTGGTAAATATGTGTAAGAGAATAATCTACTATTTGTCATACAAAATCCCAAATAACAAATATATTTTCGACTTACATCCTTTATCTTCAAATGCTCATGTATACGATTATGTAATGTATAGAAGGTCAGGTTTGTTACAGTACTTATAACTCAAGAACGGCTGGAACGTTTCGGCTAAAAATTGGTGGAGAGGTAGCTTATAACCAGGAGAAGGACATAAGATACTTAGGGTGGGGGTAGGGTGTAGTAGGGTATGATAGGGTAGGTGTAGAGTAGTGCCTACCCTACCCGAAGGTGGTTGGTGTCAGGTTGGTTGTAGGGCAAGGGTACGGTGGAAGTTAGGAACAGGATAGGGGCAGGTAATGAGCGAAGCAAAGCTTGACCGGGTTCACTAGTTAATAATAATTGCACACCATTGTGTGATGACGGAACTTGTCTACCCACTGCGCTGTGTCGTAGAATCTATATCGTTATATTTCCTTCAAAATGAAATTCTAACGCCTCTCGCTGACAAAGAGGCGACAAAATTTCAATATATTCGCGATATTGTACGGCGACGCACTCAAGGCCGAGCTGGTATTAATTCTTGCAGCGAAGACAAGGTTGCATTGTGTCTTATATATTGCTCTGGGGGTGACATATTGGATTTTTCGGGCCATTTGCCTTACGCCGAGGATAATATACGTTTTAAATGGTTAATATGTGTCAGAGGGACTTGTTTATTGTGTTTTAAAGCCAATAAGTCGAAAGTGCCTCGGTGGACAAGTGGTTAGCCTATGTGGCTTTGGATGACGAGGTCCTGGGTCGAGCTTTATGATACCGAGCGTTTAAGAACTTTCTATAAAAATTCTAATTCATGTTTAGAGAGCTTCGATCTTACGTTAAGACGTCGGTGCTGGTCATTATAATTACAATTATTTTATTTAACAATTATTGTCTCTCAATAAGTTCAAAGTTTTTATTAAACATAAGCATATAAAAAAGTATTATAGTGTCGTAATGATAATGATTACGTAAAAGTTTGTGTGTAAGTGGGTGTGTATGTTTGTTCCTCCTTTGTGCTACGGCAACTGAAGCGATTTGGTTGAAATTTGGAATGAAAATAGATTTCACTCTGGATTAACACATAAGCATTACATAGCATCCCGGAAAAATCCACTGTTTCGCGGAATTTGTGAAAAACTGAAATCCCCGCGGACGAAGTCGCAGGCGTTCGCTAGTAGTATAATAAATAATGAATCATTGTTTGTACATATGCCGGCTATCCATATATCACTAGTTTTGAATGGCCGCCAATTTATTCATTATTCGAGCAAATACACATTAAATCTGATTAAGCGAGTGATTGATGGCTCGTTTATCTCATCACATCTCATCAGGCTCTCTGTATAGGATACATCGGTTAGTTTTACGGTCTTTAGTCGAGATAAATGGACATTTTTTATCTATTTTCAAAAGTAAAAATGTTGGTAAGCACAAAACTTAACAGCTCAGCTCTGCAATTTTTTTTTCTTATTTTCTTTTAGGCACAAGCTCATCTAAATAACAAATTTATTGTAACTCCGTAAAAATACCTTTTTATGTAGTTGAATGGTGTAAAAAACGACCAAAAATCATTTAGTTTAGTATAAGATATATACCAAATCTAAGCTCGTATTTCTCGGAAAACGATAGACAATTTTGTTCTAGACTTTGGGTGCGATACTGGTTCTTCTATAAATGATCTGAGGACATAAAGGTTCTTATAGAGAAAAACAACATTGCCTTAGAAGAATACTGACAGAGAAGAAACAAAAAGGGCCTACCTTACCTTACCATAACAGCCGATATACGTCCACTGCTGGACATAGGCCTCTTCCATGGAAGCCTTCAAGCACAACGGTCTCGAGCTGCCAGAATCCAGCGGCTCCCTGCAACCCGCTTGATATCCTATCTTTTCGGGAACCCAACGTCCATCGACTCTTCACTGCCACTTCAGCTTCGCGACTCGCTGAGCTATGTCACTTTGGTTCGTCTGCGGATCTCCTCATTCCTGATTCGATCACGCAGAGAAACTCCAAGTATAGCTCGCTCTATCACCCGATGAGTGGCTTTGAGCCTTGTAATAAGGCCCATAGTCAGAGATCAAGTCTCGGATCCGTATGTCATCTGGCAACACGCTCTGTTCGAAAACTTTCATTTTCAAGCACTGAGGAATTTCTTTGGGCTTTAGGTGATAATGTTAAATTAATTATGAACCACTATCCAGATGTTCATGATTGTGACCGGGATCGAAGGCTTAACGTGCTCTCCTGAGCACTAAACCTAAGGGTGTAACACCACCAACTTCTTAACTCCGGACTTAGAGTTTTCATTTTAACTGAACATTTCTGAACAAAGCAAAACTTAGGATCTTATATTATTATAGCCTGACTCAGGATTCGAACCCAGGACATCGTGATCTGGGCGCGCATAGGCTAACTATTGGACCAATGAGATAAACACTTGTAATAGTCATTCTTCTGTTATTAATATTTTTTTTAAGTACGAGGTTGAAGAAAAACAGTCTTATTATCATTTACTTACTTCTAATTAAGTTAAATATACGTTAAAGAATCTTATTTAATCAAGAAATAACTTTAACAATTCCGAAACATTAGATTAGTCCTTAATTAATGTTATTTATCTCTGAAGTTACTTAAATGATGTACACTAATTATAATAAATGGCTTTGAAACAAAAAACTGGATACAAAACTGTTTTCTCCATGACGTAGGAACGTAACTCGATTAAGCATACTTTTCTCGTAAAAACCTTATTGTTTGTTTTATTTTATTGGCGCCATTTTTTTCCATGTTTTATATCAAAACAAGTTGACAAGAAGTTACATCCATTTAGACAAATAAACTACTTTTATAGTGACATTTATTTAATACTAGCAGACGCCCGCGACTCTGTTCGGATCTTTATAAAAAAGTATTTGAATGAATTTTTAACATGAAAATCACACAACTACATGAGAGAAAAAAATTACATTATGTTTATGCGGTTTTCAGTTTTTTTATTGCCCAATGAAATTTTTGCTAATATTGTTACCTTTGCAGGTATACCAAGTAGGTATTGATACGAATTGGTTTGAAGGATGCCTGCGACTTAACCCACGTGGAGTTGGGTTTTTTTACTCCCCAATGAAAAAGGAAGATATAAGCTTACCGTAACACAAAAAATAATTCTTAATTTTGAGATGAATTTTGTGAGTATGTCAGTGGGATCGCAGCATCAAAACATTTTTATAGAATATTGTTTTTCGTAGAAGGCTCTTCACTAAATACTGGTTTGCCATTATAACAAAAGGAGTGATTTTACCGTTAAGAAACTACAATGTCACGGACAGTCAAACAAATAACTTATTACTCTCCTCTTTCGAGGGTTAAATATTGCTTTAGATGCGTACTACTATGAGTTATTTCGACGCTGAAGTCAAAGTTGAACAACAATAAAACAGAAGGTGTATAAAACCGTTAGACTTATTAAAGCACTCGAAACTTTAGCAAAAACATTTCATTTGAATGAATACAACAGACGTCAATTCTGATCTCGCTGAATTAATACTTGAACTAGAAAGTAGAGACAAAAGACTTGCAACAGATTGCAAGTAATAAAATAATCCTCTTTCAACAAACTTTAAAATACGCCACAATTAGGGTTGCCACACTAAAGTACGCTGATTTTTATAACAAGGTATCAAAACTGCATCGCTAAGTTCTGTTCTGAAGGATAAGGTTGTGTGTTATCATCAATATCATTTACAGCATATTATATTAACCAGTCCAATACAGGGCCAGGCCTCCCTTCTTGTAGAAGGTATGGAGTTTAGAGCCACCACGCTGCACCAATGCGGGTTGGCGCGATTAGGACTATAATGTTAGATTCGTTAATGATGAATCAAATGTTACTAACATTTGACTTGATAGAATCTGGATCGACGACATAACGTGTCATCACCAGATTTCTAAGTCCATGCTGAGCATTTTTGTAAAATTTTTAGAAGAAACAAAGACTCCGTATCTCATTTAGCTCGAATAAGGATTCTAACCCAGGACCTCGTGATCCGTAACCATATATGGCAACCAATGGACCAATGAGACTTTAGTCGAAGTTAGTTACTGGCAAATGTCTATTAAACGGGCTGCGTATAGTAAGACATAATGTTTTTCTTTTTATTTACAAGTTAGCCCTTGACTACAATCTCACCTGATGGTAAGTCATGATGTAGTCTAAGATGGAAGCGGGCTAACTTGTTAGGAGGAGGATGAAAATCCACACCCCTTTTTGGTTTCTACACAACATCGTACCGGAACGCTAAATTGCTTGGCGGTACGTCTTTGTCAGTAGGGTGTTAACTAACCACGGCCGAAGCCTCCCACCAGCCAGACCTGGATCAATTAATAAAGTCTCAATCGGTCCAGCCGGGGATCGAACCCAGGACCTCCGTTTTGTAAATCTACCGGGCATACCACTGCGCCACGATGTTTTTTGGTATATGCGATTGTTTTTCATTTAACCTAACATCAGTCAGCTTGTCCCGTCAGCTATTAGTGTCAAAAATAACGCTAAGTGACAACCCTAACGGTGACTAACTTTGCAGACGGACGGAGGAACTATAAAACTGTCCCGGCCAACGCGAACACCACGCCCTTACCGAATGAAGTTTCGAAAAAACAGTCTTTTAGTTATTTTATTGAAGTTATGGGAAGTCACCAATAAATAGAGAGTTGTAAAATATGATTGGCGGAATAAAAAACGAATCCGATTCTTGATGTGTTTGAGTAAGGTTTGAGCCGGTGCTTTAAGTCTGGCTTTAAAAGCTCTAAAGGCTCTTGATGCGTTAAGATGCTTCGAAATTGAGAGATTTGAGAGACTCGTGAATCTTCAAAGATTTTTATTGCGTCGGGGTTAATAATCTACAACATTTCACGTTCGATTCCGGAGTTGGTCAATGATCTTACGTTAATTTTTAAGTTTAGAACTGTCTCTAGTCCCACCTTGGGTTTTATAATGTTAGATAGCCTGGCACGTGATTCATCAGGAATAGAAAGCAATGATGATCTCTAGAATGGGACGGGCTTTCCAAAAAATCCCAATTCTCTTTTGCTTTAAATGTGTTAAGACTAAAAGTGTCAAAATACAAACGGTTGTGGTGAAATTTTATGTATATGGAATGCTCAGAAATCATAATGTAACGAAGTGTTTCTTGGTAATTTTGTAGACGCTAACTGTTTATATTTATTATCAAGTGACCCATCAGTTTTTTACATGAAATACGAGTAGTTTCATCAACTTATGTGTCAAATGTGATCCACACTCGAGTCGTTTTTACATGATAAAGTTATAAACATCTAAACTTTCAAAATTATTTTAGCGGTTCCAGAAGTGATTACAAAAATAAGAAAACTAATGTCGAACAAACATTCACAACATTTTGTTAGGACAACTTAATTAATTAACAAATCAAACTGTAACCAAAATAAGACCCTAGAATGGCAGAGAATGACCTTGAGTGAAGTCACGCACTTGTAAACGATGTGTGTAGGGTTAAAGGATTCTTTGACTGTTAACAAACACTCCCCTTTTCCACTCAAGTCACTATCCCCGCCTATTCCAAGTAACCCATAAGGAATTACACAACAAGAGATGTGGACGGCTCGAAAGCCACGAGCACATTGAAGAAATCCGTGCTGCAAGTCGTTGCAACGCGGCGATAACATTTATTAACAATTTGTATAGTATTAATCATCATCATCATTAACAGCCGATGGACGTCCACTGCTGGACATAGGTCTCTTGCATGTACTTCCAAACAAAACTGTTTCGAGATGTCAGCATCCAGCGGCTCCCTGCAACCCGCTTGATGTCCTCGGTCCATCAAGTGGGGGGTCGACCAACACTGCGCTTTCCTGTGCGGTAGTAGTACAGTATTTATGCGAAACAATAAAGCATTGCCTCCATATCCTCCAACTCCTTCATCATATCAGCCGATGGACGTCCACTGCAGGACATAGGCCTTTTGTAGGGACTTCCAAACATCACGATACTGAGCCAACTGCATCCAGCGAATCCCTGCGACTCGCTTGATGTCGTCAGTCCACCTGGTGGAGGGTCGGCCAACACTGCGCTTACTAGTGCGGGGTCGCCATTCCAGCACTTTGGGACCCCAACGTCCATCGGCTCTTCGCACTATGTGCCCCGCCCATTGCCACTTCAGCTTCGCAACTCGTTGAGCTATGTCAGTGACTTTGGTTCTTCTGCGGATCTCCTCATTTCTGATTCGATCACGCAGAGATACTCCTAACATAGCTCGTTCCATCGCCCGCTGTGTGACTCTGAGCCTTCTTATGAGGCCCATAGTTAGCGACCAAGTCTCGGAACCATAGGTCATCACTGGCAACACGCACTGTTCGAAGACTTTTGTCTTCAGGCACTGAGGAATTTCGGACGAAAAGATGTCGCGAAGTTTCCCGAATGCAGCCCAGCCGAGATGGATTCGACGGTTCACCTCTTTCTCGAAATTGGACCTACCTAACTGGATCATATGTCCTAGGTATATGTATTCGTCTACAATTTCGAGTGCAGCGTTCTCAACTATAACTGGGTGGAGCGATACATGAGCATTACATATTATTTTTGTTTTGCCCATGTTCATTTTCTGGCCCACCTGTTGAGAAACGCTGCTGAGGTCATTGAGCATGGTACTAAGGTCATCCAGAGTCTGTGCCATGATGACTACATCATCCGCGAACCGCAGTTGAGTGATGTACTCGCCATTGATGTTGATGCCAAGTCCGCCCCAGTCCAGAAGCTTAAACGAGACGTCTTCCAATGCGGCGGTAAATAGCTTCGGAGAGATCACATCTCCCTGACGCACTCCTCGCTGCAACTGGATTGGCCTCGTAGTCTGATCCTGAATACGGACTGACATAGTGGCGTTTTCGTACAAGCACTTCAACGCTTGGATATACCTGTAATCAATTCGGCATCTCTGCAATGACCTTAGCACAGCCCAGGTTTCCACCGAATCGAAGGCTTTCTCATAGTCCACAAACGCTAAGCAAAGTGGCTGGTTATACTCGTGAGTCTTCTGTATAACCTGCCGCAGCGTATGGATGTGGTCTATGGTACTAAAGCCTTTTCGGAAACCGGCTTGTTCGGGAGGCTGGAAGTCGTCAAACCTATTAGCGAGACGATTCGTAATGACTCTCGAGAACAATTTGTAAACATGGCTCAGCAGCGAGATGGGTCTGTAATTCTTTAGCAAGGTGTTGTCACCTTTTTTGAAGAACAGAACCACCACGCTCCTATGCCACGCCTCAGGCGTCGTGCCCTCGTGAATGACGGAATTGAACAATCGCTGAAGGACTTTAAGTATCGGTTTTCCACCCGCTTTCAGGAGTTCTACTGTGATTCCGTCCTCACCTGGCGCCTTATTGTTCTTCAGGTGTTTGAGAGCCACACTAATCTCGTATAGGCTGACGTCCGGGATATCTTCGGTATAGTGTCGGGTCAACTTGGCTCTGGGGTCTTTAGCCAAGTTGTCAACAGGCTGCTGGGTAGTCGTGTATAGCTGTCCATAGAACTTCTCGACCTCACTTAATAACTCGGGCTTGGAAGAAATCAGATTACCGTGCTCGGTCTTCAAACGCGTCAGCTGCCTCTGTCCAATAGACAGATCTCTGGCGAAAACTTTCGAGCCGCGATTGTTTTCAATCGCATTTTTAATACGCTCGGTATTGAAGTTTCGCAAGTCGCTGGTTTGCGACTTAGAGATCTGTCTACTGATTTGTCGGTATTTTGACGCATCTGCTGAAGACTGCAATCTCATTTCTTGCCTCTCTTCCATGAGTTTAAGTGTATGGTCTGAGAACTTTTTGGTTCTTTTCGTACGGTGGGTCTTATAGAACTTAGACCCAACGGAATGGACAGTTTCCACGAACCTGTTGTTCAGATCGTCCACAGTTTCGCAATTTGCTAGACAATCAAAGCGGTTCTGCAGTTCTAGTTGAAAGGACTCGGGGTTTTGGATATGGGCACGAGTAGGTCGGAGCGTAGACTTCACCAGTCGATACCGTTCCAGCTGAACGTTGATATTCAACGTGCCTCTAACCATTCGGTGATCGCTACCGGTTTTCACCCTATGGATCACAGAAACATCGTTGAATATTTGCCGTTTGGTAGACAAGATGAAGTCAATCTCATTTTTCGTGGAACCATCGGGGCTCATCCAGGTCCATTTCCTGTGTGGTGGCTTCTTGAAGAAGGAGTTCATCATAAAGAGGTCCTCCTTCTCCATGAAGTCAGCCAACATTTGGCCCCTATCGTTCCGTTGCCCATACCCAAATCGTCCCACTTTCAACTCTGAACCGCTACGTTCGCCCAGCTTTGCGTTAACTCGTAGGTAGAACTCCTTAATAGAAGAGTAACTAGTGCGTGAAACATAACAGTCACTTAACCACCGGTGTTAATAAGATTTATGATTCCCGTAACCTATAACAACGACACTTTGGTTATTTTATTTGTGTAACATCCTTATGTCTAAAGGCAGCTGTTTTTTTACTCTCAGTAAGTATATAGATGTATTCTTTTTGTATTATTTACCTACTAGCCATTGCTCGCGACTTTGTTCGCGTGCTATATCAATAAGGACTTTTCTACGTTCAGTGTTTTTGAAACTAAGCCTATATTTTGTTGTATACCATAGGAAGATCAACCTATGTGTTGTGTTTGTGGCAAATGTGTCTAGTGTGATAATACTCTGCCGGTTCTGTCGTGTCTGGTTGAACCGATGGTTTTCCTTTTAAAACAAATGATGTTTCTGGTTGTTTTTGGTTGTTTCGTTAACTGTCTAACCACCATGAATACAACCGCAAATAAATACCGCAGTACTCTTTGACGTTTGTGTGAAACACATACCTACGAATTAAAATTAATACATAACGTTGGTAAACTTATGTGCAGCATTGAGAAACTTTTTAATAATAATGTAAATACATGAAAGAAATTGTGATAGTGTAAGAGCAAGGGATTGAATTTAAAAACGTTGCATCGACATTCGATAAAATATATTCCTTCCACACTATAAATAACACTGAAACTATCATATCCGAATGTAAAAAAGGTAGTTCTAAAGATATAAATCTAAAAATATGAAACAAAGCTCCCAAACATGAATCCACTAGACAGGATCAAATATCAATAACGCCGTGCTGAAAATCTAAACTTATTATCATCTAAAAATGAACTTTAACAAGAAGACGGTACAGTTCATTTCAGGATGGCAGAAAACTTTCTTGCATCGAGACTAGCGACTTGCACGGAATCCGTAATGGGGTATAAATTATTACTTTCATTTTCTATATGCATCGCGAACTCTAAGAGATAGTTGACAACTATCTCTTAGAGTTCTTCGTAGTTCAATATAATTTTATTTTAATTTTTTATCAAATCCATGTAAAAGTTGAATTTGTTAATGTACTGTTTAGTAGCTGCTAAATGACTTTTACCAAGTTTTACTTTATGATAACTTTTTATTTATAGAAGATAAATGATAAGTCTCTGTTAAATATAGTAAATTATTATTATAGTATTGACTGACCAAGGCGGCTCACCTAATGGTAGGTAAATAAAGCACCATCGCCAATAAAACAGGAGGACACTTCGTACATACAGACACACAGTGTAGCTCTCTGTTCATCAACCTGAGGCGTAAGTATTAAGCCTCATACTGCAGTAACTACATCGGCAATCATATTATATTCGAATGCTTTTCCTGCATTTTTGTGTCCATTTACTTGTTTTATACAAATTCACTAGCTCTTAGACTATTCAAACAGTAGTCGAAGAAACAGAACTTGCAATTTATTTGTGTAACCCGACAGTTGAACATAAATTGAACAATCATTAGCTTATTGTATTAAAGTACTATTTCGGGATGTTTATGGCTTTTTTTTTAATGGCGTGCATTCTGCCGTGAAACCTATAAAAAAATGCTATATGAATTATTATATTTTTAACCAACTGCAGATAATAAAAGTAGGAGTGTAATTTCAAAATAGATTGTAGTAGTATTTGGACCTCGTTGGACCAATGGTTAGCCTATGTGCCATAGGTAAAGAGTCACGACCTTCTATATTCAAGTTCTGAGTCGGGCTATGAAATACTAAGTTTTCTTTGTTCTAAGAATTTATTCAGAAATCGCAGTGTTGGTCGACCTCTACCAGGTGGACTGACGACATCAAGCGAGTCGCAGGTATTCGCTGAATGCAGGCGGCTCTTGGTGGTGATGTTTGGAAGTCCCTACAAAAGGCCTATGTCCATCGGCTGACATGATGATGATGATGAGGAAGATTTTTTTATCAGTCATTATCATGAACATCTAATAGTGGTCGTCACAGGTTTTTTTTTATTATTATTACCCGCCAAGCCACATTGCTAACAGGCAATAAATGATGATTTATTTACATTTTTCACATTTTAAGCGTTTATGTTATAAACGAATATGTATAAATACGCATTTACCCACATCCAAAGCCATCAGTGTGCCTAGTGGGAGTTTTCAATATTTTCATACTGTTACTGTCACGTAACGTAAACGCAAAATTTATACGGAATGAAACAGTTGTGCAGTAGTGCCACTAGATGGCGCTGTTTCAATTCCTTAGAAATTCGCGTTTACTTTACGTGACAGTAACAGTATCAAACTGCCACTAGGCCCTCAGAGCATACTGTCAATGTAAAAAATATGAAACCTAAATTGTCAGAGCAATACAAAACCATTCTTTAAAACGGCAACTGAAGCCAGTCACGAAATTCAATCAACGAGATGATCTTTTGATATTTATCGTAATATTGTGAAAATTTTCCACAAATATTTTCGTTCAATAGACGATTATAACAGTATCTAATCTATGATCACTCGACTAAGCCTTCAAAGGGATGTAATACGCAAGGCTGCGTGTGATGCAGTCACTCGCCGTATGATTCGCCCTTGAGCTGCCGATAGCCATGGTGACTGATGGATGGCTGACCTTCATATGACGTAGTCTTATAGAAATAGTTGCTATGCCATACAAGGATAATCTCTCTGAATTGTAAATGTGTCGTTTTATAATTGAGAGGTTTTGGGCTCAATGTTGTTAATCTGTATTTCTTTTAACTGCCTTGTTGTTACAGCGGTAAGCCTGTGAATAAATCATATGGTTGTAGGTTCGTGTCCTAGTTCTTGCTAATCTATACTAATATTATAAAGCTGAAGAGTTTGTTCGTTTGCTTGAACGCGCTAATCTCAGGAACTACTGGTCCAATTTGAAAAATTATTTCATTGTTAGATAGACCATTTATTGAGGAAGGCTATATATTATCCCCGTATTCCTAAGGAAACGCGAACCACACGGGTGAAACCGCGCGGCGTCAGGTAGTATGAAATATTAGTAAATAGGTTCATTTTAAGAAAATTTAAAGTAAATTAGAGATATTAGTGGCATTTTTAAGCTGTCGTACTCAGTTTTTATCAACATTTGCTAGTAATCCTTGTAGTAATATAAGCCTCCGCTAACCTAACTGGAGCAGCGGTGGGTTGGCTCTAAATTTTGTCACCTACAGAAAGTTAGGCCTGGTCCAGTAATGAGGCAATAACTGACATAAATTAACATAAGAAATATATCAGAAAATTACAATAAAATGAATTTTCAAGGAATTTTCTTAGTGTAAGTGGAAACATCACCTGTCAGTTACAATGGTGGCGGAATTTCGTCCGCGACGCAAACAATGCACGACCTTGACGGCGTATTCCAAAGATTTCCGAGGGCTTGTCTATTTCAGGCCACACTTCAGGTTTTGCATGAGAAATTACTAGCGGAGACTGAGGGACTTTTTGATTTTTTTAATATTTAATAGTTGACTCTTCACCGGGTCTTGGAAAGCCATCGCTTAAAACTTTTTACTGGCAGGGTGGTAACTATCCAGAGACAAGATCTGAGGTAATTTAGGAAATATTTAAATCCAAGATCTCGTTCGTTCTCCAAACGAATTTAGAACCTCTTTTTTGTAAACTAAAGCATTACCAACTGTGACGGGGAGATAATGTTTAAAATGTAGAGTGTAACGACTGTTTAGACTAGAGTATTTTTTCAGAACTGTTTATTGTCTTTATAGTGGTTTTATGTATGTAAAACATTATAGTTTTCAATTGTGAGATTTGAGGCACGTATTCCGCCACTAAAAAACTAATTATCATCTAGATACGTATCTGCGTATCAGACATATTAGCGCCAGTATTTACCCGAAACATTTAAATCCACCTTTGACTCCCATCTTTTCCCAAAGGAGCAAATGGAATAGACAGTTCTTTGATTGCTCACTTTGAACATCGAAATAATTGAGAACAACAGTAGGTAATAAATAAGCTTACCCATCGATGCTTAAACAAAGCTCGTAAATCTCGAGTCTGTTACAGACAGATAGACGAACAACGACTTGTACAAGTACACTGCAGATCCCGGGGTAACGCTCATAAAGTCTCAACACATCTAAGGATACTCGTAAAATTTATTTTGCTAAACAGTAAAACGAAGTTACGACTCATCATATTATATTTCACAAATATTTAATACGAGATTTATGCTTTTGACTGAGACTGGTAAGCCGGCTAGATGCTTATAACGTTTTAAAGCCGCTACTAGCCCGGCGACTTTGAAACAATTTTCGTGTCCAATAGTCACCGAAAAAAACAGAGTAGTGGTGTCCAAAGAGACGAGTCAATGAATAGTCACATTGTACCACCGTTGAGAATATTTTTTATTTGTACATTATAAAACATCGTCATTCGCCGTTTCGGATTGTCTGTATACTTACTGGCGATAAACTCGAAAACTAACAAATTGATTGTCTTACGGTTTTCACCTATAGATAGAGTGATTCATGAGAAAGATTTAAGTAACTAATCTATTGAGATTTTGGTTGTGAAAATATGAAGATAATCCTTGGAAGTGTCGGAAAAAATCAAGTCGGAATTTTTTATCGGAATCGATGCCTAATAATTATTTTGAAATATAACAAAACTATACATGGTGGCAATGCGATTTTATATAAGTAAGTGTTTCACGCGGGCAAATTTACGGGCGTATTATAAAAAACGCATAGGCCTCTCTCGCATGAAGTACCTATTAGCTGTTAACAAGATTTTTATTAATACTTCATGCGAGAGAGGCCTAAGTAGGCTATTAAAAGTATGCAGATAATTATGAAATAAGTTAAATATTAATCTACATTGAAATTTCTATATAGTCAAATAGCGTGCAGATAGGTCATTGTTTAATGAGAACGATAATCTCTTCCCACACGTCCTCGCGTACGTTAGTCCGTGGGCGGTGTGGTCCAACAGCCTGTGAGAGTCAGACCTTCGTCATTTTATAAAACCTGAACTCTTGCAAACTCAAGATAGGAGAATGAATTAACACGTTCGCTGTGGGAAGAGGTCAATGGACCTCGTACCGCACCACATAAAGTTTTAGTACGAGGTCGAAATACCTCGTACCGCACCAGGGGAAAGTACAGAAAAATCAGTGCCGCAGCGAACGTGTTAACAAGGAAACAGACAAAATTGGCTTTCAACTGTCTATCTTACGAGTAGAAATTGGTATTTACTTCGGGTTAATAATGAGTAATCATGTCTCTCAATCGCAACATAATTGACTTCGCGACAATTTTTGGTAAAACACTTTAAATTTAAAGAATTTCTCGTTGCCAAATAAGAAATATAATTTGTAACTGCTAATGCTACTGCTACCTCCTAAGCCTCTACGGTCAAAATGGTAGTACTTTCGGGCTACGGCCTAATTTTCAGCTTTTATTAGTTCATCACGCCGGAACTTATATTTTATTTATTTTTGTATTGTTATATTAAAGCCTAAAAACACTACATTTATTTCTCTATTAATATAACTATATTTTAAGGGTAGGTATTTGTGTCTAAGTTTCGAAGCCCAATCAAATCATTCTGATTCTCTTGGAAAATAGCAAAATAAATTTGTTGTTCACGGCACAACAGGAAGGTTCGCTCGAAATAAACAAGCTCGTATTTGTATTGCATCGTAAAGGATACATTTACTGTATGATTCCACGAATGAGCGAATATTCACTTTATCACAACATTTCCTCAGTCCAGAGAGTACATAAATCGTACAATATGGCTGGCTTATCGCAGCATCGCGATCTCTTTGAGACAAGTACTTGAGTAAAAAGAATTGCTGTATAGGGAGAACGTTCTAACATAACAGGAATTTTATTGTTTCTAGCTAGCCTATAGCCAATTGATTTAATGGAAATTTCCTTAATTTATTTATAACTCATTAAAATATGTCATATTATATTCACCGTATTTTTTTGTATTTCGTGAATTTTAATGCTGTAAAATGGGAAATGTTATGTGTAATAAAGATTGGATAAACTATTACGAAGATATATTAGCATTTTCCGTAATGATGAAATAAAAGTCTGTATGTTTGTGTAATGTGTGTGTCTATCTTAGTCGTAACTTCTCATTAAATGGACCGATTATGATGTACCTGTTTGGATACTGAGTAAAGTAAAATAGAGAGTTTGAAATATATGAGTAGATAACATTTTTACTTTACCCTCGGTATTTTTATCATTATAACGATAATATATATGTTTTGTCTTTTTAAAGTAAGAGAGATTTGAGGCTTTTCAGTTTTGTAATCTACTTTTTTAAAATTAATTAAGTAGGTTGTTTTATATGATCAAAACTTGAAGATGAAGAAGTGAAATTTTGTATGGAAATATTGGTTTTTTTTTCAAAGTTTTTAAATATTTATACACACTTACTCGGACTTACGTAGACCCTTTTCCAATAAATTGGACGGGGAGAACGAATTCCAATGTTTAGATCTCTCTGCCTGGACGAAAATGGATAAAAAAAACATTGTACAACGTTATTTACTCGTTACTAGAATTGTTTGTTCACTGGTGAATTCTTGCAACTGAATTTGAAACAGAAAATCTATCCGATTGAGCTGTTATATATTAAAAGCAGAACTAGGTTTGACCTTCGTTGTTCCAATTCCCTTGCGGATAAAATATAGCCTACGTGACACCCTGTTTATTATAGCTTTCAATTGGTGAAAGAATTATTCAAACCGGTCTAGTATTTTCTGGGTTTACTTTTTACAAGCAAAAAATACAAATGTTTATAATACCTATTAGTACAGATAACACATCACATCGGAATAAAAAGTAGCCTATGTGCTACATTAGGCTATATTATACCTCCGTGCCCAATTTCATCCAGATCTGTGCAGTCGTTAAGCTGTGATTGAATAACAAACACCGATAAAATCGTCGTTTAGTATTCTGAATTTTCCCAATAATCTGCACAATTTATCTATTTTTTTTTTGTTTGGTAACAATTCTCCATAAAGTGTAAGAAAACACATTTATTTTGTAAACTCCTCATAATTTTCAAAATTGGTAAAATAAATGACGAAGTTATGTGGTAACAACCTTTTTTCCTGACGTCGTTTGATTGATGACTGAAATCAATAAAGTTGTTCAGAAGTTTTGGCATGACCTAAGAATTTGCAATTTATTGTCATAATATAGTTTTTCAATCATCAAAATCTGTGATTATTTTATATAAAAATCAAACTACAAGTCAAAATAAAGAAGCCTCCACCGAGCAATACCACACAATCCCACACAAATTCCGCAATATTGAAGTAATTACGAGCCGCAATCGCAGTCGGAATTCCTGGAAGGAATATTACGTTACTGGCGACGGGGGGAGGGGAGCGGCGGAAATTCCAATCACTGCATATAGCCTTCGCATGCATTATCCTGTATGACGGAATGTCAAAGTATTTATTGATTTTAACGGTCTTTATAGTAATTTAGTGAAATCTATAAGGCTGATCATCCCTGCATTGGTGAATGTAGGTATTGGACAGTATATTAGTCTTATCTCTCTTTCTTAACTCCTCAGCATTCAAAAATTACATACACACACATATTTCATTCGGCTAACCCAGTTCCTCCTTTTTATCGCTATCATCTGAGTAGAAGTTCCGAATTAGAAACGACCTACATCCATTTGTTTATTGGCTGAAAATTGTTTTATATTTAATTTAGTACGTTAAAAAATATATTGCGAATAGGTTGGCCGAACTATTATTAACTATCATAAATGATAGTTTGGCCAGAAGTTTATAAGGCAACTTTCTCGCAACATATTTTTCAACATCCTAATATTGATATAAAACACTTTTCATCCAATAAACAGAAGGGTGAAGGTCGTTTCTAATACAGATCTTAGAATAAGTCCTCATGACAAAATCAAAAACTCGCATTGTCTTAGCAGCCTGCGTGTTAGGTCTACGCTTTTAATCTATAAACCTTAAAGAACAGTGCTGGCCCTGTTATAATAAGTTATCGATGATGATGATGATGATGATGATAGTGATGATGACAAATAGAAGAACTGCTCACTTGAATATATTACATTCAAACGCCCGATAACTCTCCTCACATTGAATATCCGATGTCCACTTTTCCAGTACTTTAGGGCTTTAATTTTGGAGAATTCATAAATCTTTTTGATTGAGGTTCGACACTTTGTATACGGCATTGGCAAGGGATGGGTTTGGCGTTTCTTGAGGCACCATTACTCGAGATGACTGGGAATTATTCACGGTTTTAGTCACCTTTTGTGAAGATCTGCATATTGGTACGTCTATTTATAGTGTGCACTCTAGGCACACGCCAACGCTCTTGGCAGATGGTGACATTTAAAATGAAGTTTTTTAACATCACCCATCCACTTAACTTATTTTTTTCTGATCGTGTATACGCGCCAATCCGCATTGGGCCAGCATGGTAGACTATTGGCCTAACCCTTCACATTCTGAGAGGAGACTCGAGCTCAGCAGTGAGGTTATGGGTTGATAATGATGATGATGATGCACTCTAGGTTCTGTAAGTTTTTTTTTATTCTTTACAAGTTAGCCCTTGACTACAATCTCACCTGATGGTAAGTGATGATGCAATCTAAGATGAAAGCGGGCTAACTTGTTAGGAGGAGGATGAAAATCCACACCCCTTTCGGTCTCTACACGGCATCGTACCGGAACGCTAAATCGCTTGGCGGTACGTCTTTGCCGGTAGGGTGATAACTAGCCACGGCGGAAGCCTCCCACCAGCCAGACCTAGACCAATTAAGAAAATCTCAATCGGCCCAGCCGGGGATCGAACCCAGGACCTCCGTCTTGTAAATCCACCGCGCATACCACTGCGCCACGGAGGCCGTCGAAACGAAAGTGGACCGCAGCACACTTGAGGGTGGGTGAGAACAGAAGTTCTGCTTGAATCAAGCCTACAGATTTGATGAAGGGACTCCCTCTTGTGACAAGATTTTAACAATATTTTAGAATTTCAACTATCTTGAGTGTTATTCATATTAACTACATCGGAGTATGCCCGTCTAGTTTTAAACCCATTCGGGGATTTAAGTTACACTAACAATGCATATGGTGTTTACCTTTAAATAGATTTGCATTAAAAAAATATCTTTTATTTTATTATTGAAATTTGTGACAATCTTATTTAATTAATGGCTTAATTATAGGAACCAATGAATTATTAGTTATTTTTTTAATTTATTTTCATCATTATCAGCTTTGGAGCTTTGACAAACCACGCCGTTCCAAGGCGAGTTGGCGGGCTTGAGGTAATTATGTTTTTCTTCATAGCTTTCAGTTAGAATAAGAGGTTAATGATAATACCCGGTAACGCAAGTTCTCCACAATTCTGCACCATAGAAAGTTAATACAATCAAAAGCTTTCAACTCTTGGAGGAAATAAAAGCTGAACATTTTCCTGCCCTATCCAGGATTAAAACCCAGAGCCTCGTGATCTGTCGCATATGCTAACTACCGAAGCAACGAGGCAGTGGCAATAAGCTTTTAGAAGCTTTATCATATACTCGCATATTTTTGCTTGCTATAGGTACTTGTAATATTATCAAAAAAGTAAAATATCAAACTGTTGTGAACTTTAAATTGATCAAGCTTTTATACGACGATGAACTTAGCATAAAAATGCAATATACTTGACAGCTTACCCAAGATTTTTATTGTGAGCTTAGAGTGAAGTTATTCACTTCAGTGTCAATTATATTTTATGAAATTTTTACAGCGTCTGAGAAAAGTGAAACATAACAGAGAAAGATGAAAACGTGGCAAGTTTTCATTTAGTTTTCCCGTTCGGTTGTCGAGACGCTAATGCTATATTGTATTCTAACCGACTTCTAAACGAAAGAGGTTTTTTTTGAACTGTATTGTTTTTTTACTTCTACATCCCAGACTAACAGACCTCCTCATTCACGTAGCTAACATTCCCGTTGGAATGTAGAATTATAATGGTGAATAATCAAAATATTCTTATATATTCTTAAATATTATTATATTATAATATCTTTATCGAATCAGAAATGAGGAGATCCGCAGAAGAATCAAAGTCACCGACATTGCTCAACGAGTCGTGAAGCTTAAGTGGCAATGGGCGGGGCATATAGTTCGAAGAGCTGATGGACGTTGGGATCACAAGGTGCTGGAATTGCGCCCCTGCACTACAAACCGCAGTTTTGGTCGACCCCCAACCAGGTGCACTGACGACATCAAAGGAATCGCAAGTATTCGCTGGATGTAGGCGGCTCAGTAACGCTTGGAAGTCGCTACTAAGGGCCTATGTCATGCAGTGGACGTCTATCAGCTGATATGATGATGATGATGATCATGATGATGATGGTGTAAGAATTTTTCAAATCGGTGCAATAGTTTCAGAGCTATCCAATTCAAACAAACAATCAGATATTTCCTCTTTAGTATAGGATTTGCAGGACTAAAATCTTAGCAGAAGCGGTCGCTTGCCTAGGAGATACTTGTTCACTCCTCGTTTGATTGTGCTTAAATCATAAATTAATTATTGACTAATTGACGACTTACTGAAAAAGCTAACTATCTAATCTCGAGGTGGCGAGGAATCTTATAGTATCAATATCAAAACAGGAATTATATATACACGTCAAACCTAATCCTATATAAGGTTTAGGTTTTCCACGTGGAAGGCTTGGACTTCCGTAATTATGACGTTTTCATTGATTAAATTCGCGTCTCAGAGGTCAATAATCGTATATATATTTTTAAAAAGTAAAAAAGTCTGCAATTAATAACTGTGATTAATGAAATTTGTGGCGACGCCGACTCAGCGTCTGCCTTCAGCTGCGATATTAATTATTGCGATAGCTTTGGGGTTTTTTCGGAATTGTATTTAACAATTTCACTAATGAAATTCGGTAGTTTCAGAAATATATTACGGATTTTCATGCCGATTTCAAGTTTTATTATAGAGTTAGTGCATTAGTTAAAACTCAAATAAAAATAAATAGTTTCTGAATTATTATAAACTTTTCATTATGTGCTCTGTTAATTGCATTTTATGTAATTCGCATTAGTTTTGGCATTTAAATAAACTAACAGACAACTCGCTTGTGTAGCTATAGGTATAGGAGGCATCGTCAAGTTCGATTATTTTCGATTTTTTTTTTCTAAAGGTAATCCACTGTAACAAAACTTTACGCTTAGTTTGATCTATTCGCCAAAATCGCATGAAAATCGAACCATTATTTTATGGTGGTGCATTTAAACAGACTTACTTAGCTATTTTACCAACTAACATATAAAAAAATTCTTCTACTTTCTACTTTCGGTTCTGCTTTTATTTTACTCCTCTTCCTCTCTCTATTTATGGTTACTCTATACCATATATAAACAGTCGTTTATTTTAGTAAATGTCGCTGATACCACTCAAGTCACGGAGTAGTGTAGACAGAGAACCACAGTAAGTCATCATCCATTGTAGAGAGTCGAATATTTGAGATTAATTAATATTAGAAATTCATTGACAGTTTGAATAAATCTTGGACAGGAATGTAATTATAATTACTTTAACTGTAACCAACTTTAGTTAGCCTCCCTAGTTTTTGGTCAACATAACCAAAGACTAGAGAGATTATGTGTGAAAGGCATACCGATTCTTAAAATGTAGCCATTATACGCAAGTTATAAGTAACTTTCCTATAATAGCTTGCAAAGGAAGTGGAAATATTATGAAAGATAATATTCTTCTAGTGCGGAGCTCTTGTCTTGTGAGTAAAAATTGTATTCTTGAAAACTCTTAATAATATTATTTTTAACATTAAATAATCCGTCATATATGTTGAGATATAATAGCTTCATTGGCATGTGGGTACCATGTAATTTGCATTTGAATCCTTTGGTTGCGCTTTGTACCTACTATTGGGGTTTTAGGAAATTCAATAGTAGCTCAGAATTGGGAAGTTGGTAGTGTTACACCTCATCATTTACGATTGATAGTGATCGTTACAAAGTCAAACATTATCACACTAAGTCCACCAACCCACATTAGAGCAGCATTAGAGGAGCATGATGGTTCTAAGCTCCAAACCGTTACAGGAGAGAGAAGACCTGCGCATGCTGTAATGTGTCTAAACTAGGCGAATTATAATTAATGAGTAGAAAGCTAATTTAAGAAAGACAGTTAACACAAAATGTAATTCCAAACAATATCTCAAGAAGTAAAATCTTGTAGATGAAAAAATCTAAAAAGGAAAACTCACTACTCCTGTCAGCAATAAAATGGCACTTAACTTCTAAGCAGCCATAACTTGTATCTAGCCAAAAATAACTGGGTCAGATCCATGCGATAGTGTGGTACCGACGTTGAGACGTATGTCGTATTTTGTTTTACATAAAGCCGCCTTGTTTATCATACTTTTGGGAGTTGAAACGGACGTAATATAGTGATATCGTCATATCGTCTGCGAAAACTAAAGAAATCGTCCGTTGGATTGAGTTGTACTGTATTTATTATGTATTTTATCTATACTAATATTACAAAGATATATAGTTTGTGAGGTTGTAGAGGGTAATCTCTGGATCTACCGAACCGAAAACCACGTTATTTGTCAGAGTCATGGACGTTTATTTATCCCCGTGACTTCGTCCGCGTGGAATTTAGTTATTCACAAATCCCTCGGGAACCATGGATTTTTCTCGGATAAAAAGTAGCCTATGTGTTAATCCATGTTATTATATATCTCAATACCAAATTTTAGCAAATTCGGTTCAGCAGTCGAGGCGTGAAAGAGTAACAAACATTCATATCATTAAAATCATTTCGCAAATCTCGGGAAACCATGGATTTTTTCGGGATAAAAAGTAGCCTATGTGTTAATCCAGAGTAAAATCTATTTCCATTCCAAATTTCAGCCAAATCGCTTAAGTAATAGCGGCATTAAAGAGTAACAAACATCCAAACATCCATACAAACTTGCGCGTTTATAATATTAGTAGGGTTTCCGCTGAAATGGAAACTTCGCGAGTGAAAAACCGCGGGGCTTCGGCTAGTCTATAAATTATAGTGGTCATGGTATAACCTTTGGTTTTCGAAAGAGTTATCTAGGTTCGATAGACTTCTCGAGTCAATTTATTACTCGTAAAATATTCTATATGGTGGTAGACTTCAGACTACCTAGCTTAGCTAGTCGTCACTCTTCTCGCAAAGGCCATCAAGTGGTTATAGTGGGTTGGCGGTGGTGGTAATCTAGTTAGATACGATTTGCAGAGAAACCAGTCTTGTTTATGTAATATATTAATAAATATTGTAAAAATTAAATGAATATAAATAAAATATGTTGATTTATTTTTATATCAAACCCCAAAGTAGGTAAACATGTTATGGGAAAGAATCATGATTTTAAAAATAAACTGATGTGCTTATTAGCTCGTTTCAGCAGAATCTGCCTTCAAAACCAATAATAGAGTTTTTTTTAGTGAAACTTGACGTTTAAAAAGTGCATGTAAACTTGCAAAGTGTTTCCCAGTTTGCTCAATACTATATTTTAAGCTGCATCATCACAGTGAGATCGCAAACAAAACGTGTAGATTTAAAAAAATCTCGAAACAAACGGACAAGACAAGCCGTCTGTATATGTATAGAAAGGCTCAGTGAGGCTTAGTGCGGGCACATTACCGCGTAGCATTGACCGCGGCGTAGGTGCGTCGTGAAGCGTTCGTAATATCCTACCGAGTGTACGCACGGGCTGCCATAACATAGCAGACCGTCCATAGCTATGATAGACGATTTGGATGCGGTTTTATATTTTATAAACTTTACGCTTTAGCGTTCCGGTACGATTACGCGTAAAAACCGAAAGGGGTGTGGATTTTTATCCTCCTTATCCTTATTATCTTCATCACTTACCATCAGATGAGAGTAGTCAAGGACTAACTTGTAAAGAATAAAGAAAAACGCTTCTAAGAAGATTATGCTGAGAATGATGATAAGGATTGGATGTATTCAATATGAATATATGAAGGATGTTTGTATTCTTCCATTTCTTGGTTGCCTTATTCTAGCTAAACTATTGAGTTTTTTGATTTAATTTTAACTTATTAAACAAATACAAAGAAATAAACAAATTGCCGTTCATCATAATTTACTTGAGTTTTGAATTAAGCCGAAACAGTTTATATTATTTAAAAAATCGCAAACATATTAGTATGTTGGTTGGTTAAAACTTTAAAAGCATATATGTTGACTCTCATAATTTAACATGTTGAACTCTAAGTAACTTTATCAGTCAGTCATTATAAAACAGAGTGATATTGATGACGATGAAGATAAATTTTCAAAACTTTCTAATGGATACAAACCGTAGAACCAAAACGCGTAGCGGAAACGTTCACAATATGCATCCGTGTGTTCGAGGCGAGCCGTCAAGGTCACACCCTCCTCATTCACGGGGCTCAGCGGTAACACAAGTGCGCGTAATTCATTAGCGGAGTATTGGCCTCTACCGACTCACATGAGGGTTCCTGTGCGATTATAATATGTAGTTTCGTTTGATATACCTACAACCCTTATTAAGTTTGGTTAACTGTGAGTAGACTCATTTTCAGTTCTCTTGTATTTTTTATTTTAAGAAACAACTAGCGAAATCGACAGAATTACCCTAGCCAAGATACGAGACTCACAGGATAAATCTTAGATAGCCGTTTGTCCCTTTCTTGTAGCCTCAATTTGCTCGAAAGTAATATAAATTAATTAATATTAATTATTCATACTCAATTCCCGCTTAAATACACAATAATTAATAAGACAGGATTACTTTAATTTACGATAGATGTAAAAAATAACATCAATGTAGTAATATAACAGAAAATCTTCCTAGAACCTAACTTCCCACATAAAGCCAATGATATTAAATACTGTTAGATGTGTTACTAACGCATGAAAAATGAGGCGCTTAAAAGAGGAAATTTTAGACAACTCAATATTTGTTGTGGTAAACAACGAACATTATTTAATCAAATATTACCTAAATATCGTCTACAATGTCGAGTTGTGTGTTCAGGAAGCTTAAAACTATACATATATCCATAAATATTTAAGCTCCAAATATAAATCAATTAATATTAACTATTCATACCGAATTCCTCCTATGAAAGATCTTTTCATATTTAAATACATAATAAGCAATAAGACAAGATTACTTTAATTTGCGATAGATCTAAAAAACAACATCAATGTAGTAAAATAACAGAAAATATTCCTAGAACCCGACTTCCCACATAAAGCCAATGATATTAAATACTGATGTGTTACAAGCGCATGAAAATTGAGGTGCTTAAAAGAGGAATATATTATAATGGAATTAAAGACAAAACTGTGCATGTGTGCGCTCAGTGTTGTAGCCTATAATTATTCGGATCACTTTATGCGGTGATTTTGTAGGGAAGTAACCGATCTATAGTATAAAGTTATCATTGCATAAAGTACAAATATATTTAAATTAATTGTTAAAGAAAAATATTTCAATTAAAATAATTGTATTACAAGTAAGTTCGTGAAAAATAATCTGTTTGTAATAAAAGCAATGTTTTCTGTAAGTTTGTTCATTCATCAGCTATGTATATTAGTAGTGAACAAATTCGTGTATTTAATCTCGCCGGCTCTGGCGCCATCAATCTCACGAGATTGGACACTTTGTACAGAAAGAACTAATTTTTTACCGCGCCCTTAATGATAGTTTAGGAGCCGGCTACTAAATTGTTCTAACTAATGAATATTGTTTTATCAACGTCCAGACGTAAATTCTTTAAATACATACATATTACAATATATACATATTACAAACAAACAAAAAACTTTGTAAGCCAAACAGTTTTTTGTTTGTTTGTTTGGATGGAAGGATTCTTATTGTAGCAGGGGGATCACAAACGAGATTTTTATACCTACTTATATACTAAAAAAATTGTTTTGTTTTTTTTTTGTATTTTTTTTATATTAGGTATGTTTCAGAATATGTTACATGGTATCTTCATTTTCATCCCCCTTCCCCTACATTTATTAATCATGTTTTTAGTATTTTTGCACGAAATCAACTAGTATATCCAAATATATCACTATACAAATAAACAAGATTGAAACTTATATATAACTTGTTTGAAATTTTAAATGAAAACCTTTTCACTAAATAAATACCTTCTGAAGTAGGTTTGTTAGTTACTAATTACAAGAAAAAAAATGTAAATTGTCACACTGTTTCGGTTAATCTCTGAAACAGCTTGACCGATTTGGACATGTCTCACTGGCAGACAGCTGGTGTTATAGGGAATAAGTAAACTACTTTTACTGAATAAACTCTTCTAAAATTCCACACAGAAATCGGGAGGTGACAGCTAAAAATAAAATAAAAAATAGCCATAGTTATGGGTTTCAAAACGTGGAAGCCGTGGAAAACTCTATTTCCGAAAAATGGTGAAACCAATATCCTGCCTACTTAGCACTATAAAAAATCAGCATCGATCAGAATATCAAAGTGGTATCTATTACCGAGTGCTGACCCATTGTGTCTGCAGTGGCAGGAAATGGTTCAGAGTGGGGTGCTCTTAACCCGGTGACACGCCGCCGCCCTAACCGGGTTACAGCGCTTCGAACCTCTTCATTACGGACCTTCATGTAAGAGCCGGCCGAGTGGTACGCACTTGTACATTTGGCTATATTGTAAGCTAGGCTAGGTCAAACTTAAAGTTATAGAATTTGATTTACAAGCACTTTTTAAACGTCAGCAGGCTAATTCACTAAATTTGACGAATGCTAGTTGACATAAAATTGAGATTTATGTAACAATTGTCATCCGGTCCTACTGACAACACTTCGTTGATATCATTTAGTAGGTGGATTATTCTCAGTTCATTTGATGTTTATTTTAATACGTTGTTAATAAAGACCCAATACGTGAATAATGTTAAGCCGTGATAGCCCAGTGGATATGACCTCTGCCCCCGATTTCGGAGGGTGGGTTCGAATCCGGTCCGGGGCATGCACCTCCAACTTTTCAGTTGTGTGCATTTTAAGAATTTAAATATCAAGTGTCTCAAACGGTGAAGAAAAACATCGTGAGGAAACCTGCATACCAGAGAATTTTCTTAATTCTCTGCGTGTGTGAAGTCTGGCAATCCGCATTGGGCCAGCGTGGTGGACTATTTGGCCTAACCCCTTTTCATTCTGAGAGGAGACTTGAGCTCAGACAGTGAGCCGAATATGGGTTGATAATGATGAATTGTATGATTATTTAATAAGTTCTCATTTTAATTAAAAGACTGATAGGTGTGATTGTCATGCCATGTACCTCAACCACAAGCAGGTATTACCCAATAATATTATGCATTTAGAGTAGCAATTTTCGGTTACCAACATTTGACAAACATTGGCGTGTTGGCCAAACTGCATAACGGGGCCGGTCAGTGACCCCGTGACCCGGTCACATCGATCGGTGCAGTTGCAAATGCGAATCGATTCGGAGTTTGTACATTTGTGACTTCTCGGCTCTTGTTGTTGGACGCGTAGGCATGGTGACTGCCTGATTTATTATTATTGTGTCAGATTGATAATTTACTTGAAGGCTGGGGAGGATCGATAACCTATTTTTTAGTTACTTCTTCTTTTTATAGCTCGATAGATTGAAATCTAATTTAATATTTATGGGTCGATGTCTATGGAATAAACATTAAAAAGATTATTAATTTCAACAAGTCTGAACTTAAGAACTTAATGAGTAATCTCAAGCTACCACCAGTTTAATTCTTACCAACAAGAGCCAGCAAGAAATTCAGCAGATGATCTTTGAAATGAAAATTTAAAGTAGACACGATTGTTTATAGTTTTTTGTTCAGTTGCCAGTTATCTTGTCTTGTTTGTACAAGAAAACACATCCGGTTTTTTTTTTCATATACAGAAGGGGAAATCCTCACGGACACCTGGTTGAGTCAGGTAGTGCCGGACTCTTACCGGCTAAAACCGCTCCTGTCACCCTGTTGTCCGTGTACCCGCCTTTCAATCACACGGCAACCATTGTTATCTATTTTATGTCTTTCTCCTTTTCTCTTCCTTTTCCTTTACTCTGAAGACTCTATCCAAGAAGTCAACGATAGCCGTTATATTGATAATTATTTGTCGTTTACAACATTTTGGGTAAGGTTTTATTCTAAAACTAGCTGACGCCGAGCGGTTTTACCCTATAGCCTTCCTCGATAAATGGGCTAACTCTTCAGCTTTGTACTATAAGTATAGATTTCACCCATTTTCACGCAAATTTCTTCAAAGGAAAACTGTGTTATGCATTCCCTATTTTTTAACATTATATAGGCTAGCGCTTGGCTGCTTGACAGTAAGCGATGATGCAGCGTATGGTGGAACGCGTTTGCCTAGAAAATGCCATTCACTCTTGACTTGAATATACCCATGTTGTAGGTAACAGGGAAAACGGAAGCTGGAAGGGCATTCCCTATTTCTCACTGCTTTTTAAAAATAAATCATAATTAAAAAAGTCTCATTTATAAAACACTTCAACCCCAGAGAAGTGAGGTTGGTTTAATTAATTGAAATTTAATTAAAATAACCCTGCACCAGCGCAGTTGCAATGTGATATCGCAATCAAAGCTTGTAATAAACTTCCAATTACCTCCGAGGATCGGCACCCGACACCGCTGGGGCGATTGAGTTTCTCTGTTTTTCACGTTTCTCTAATTTTAACTCTCATTATAGCACATTATATAAACCCAATAATGTTTACTGACTTTGTAATTCGAAACGAATTCAATTAAGTTTATTGAGTGAAAATAAAATATTATGTTCTTTTGCCTCGTCAATAGGGTATTTGACTCGAAATTTAATATAAACAATATTATGAATTTAGTGTAGTACATGGAATAAGAGTCAAAAATATATCGATATTAATTAATTTCATAGATGTATTTAATCAATTGATTAAATACATAATATAAATATAAAATATAGATCATCATGGCCGTCAGCGTTTTGGCTCGTATTGTCAAAAATATTTGAAAACCATATTTTTTTCGTATTTATGTATTAAAAAAATAATGTTTTTTTCAATGTCGTAGAACGCTAGTAGACAATTTAAGACCTTTTTAAAAAAAGTGTCAACTAGCCTATTTTCTTACACTTGTCACTTCCAAATTTTACTTAAGATAATTATAACCCTTTACAGTACAAAAAGTACATAGTAAAGCTTCGCCACAACACTCGTATATTTCGAAAAAAAAACAGTTTTGACAACTCGTATTAATTTCTGAGACCGGGGGTAGATGGAGGGTTAAATATTATATAATGCTTCCACCTGCGATTTGTGACAATTTATTCAACTTGCATTGCGCATGAGTACATTACGACAGAATATTTTATATATTATTTTATATTTAAGAGAAAATACAGTAATAAGTATTTTCTCTTATTAAACTACATAATAATTTTCTTCACGTTCTCTTTCAAAAGAAATCGTTTGAAGTGCTACGACTCGACCTTAAACCAACGGCCTTGGGTAGCATGTTTGTTATGATGATCGCACACTGCAACATCAACCGCAAGTGTAAGTAAACGATTGTGCATAGACCAGCCATTAACTTGAATCTACTAACGTACTTTTATACATAACCTTTATCATGACGATATTATATATTATAAGCTACTAGTAAAGAAAATAATATGGGCTTTAGGCGCACTACGCTATTCCAATGCGAGCAAATTTTATCTTCATTAGCATAGTTTTAGTAGCCGTTACCATATCGCTACCATTTCCACTAAATTTAACACACTTTTCATTGAAATCTCAGTCAAACGAGGTTATAAAAAACCGTTACAGTGGGAATCTAATCAATGCTTTAAATTGCAATGAATGATTAAACGAGAAAGCACCGAACATTGCTCGAACGAAAAGATAAACTGCACTGAAGGACAAACTTAGTTTTGCTGTTGCTTGTAAGATGTTTAACTACTTCCGGCATTTCTATTTTTCCTTTAGGTACTTATGTTACATTACATACCGCAGTAAGTGTGCTAGTAGAGTGTATAGTGTTTGGAATTCAAGAATGGTCATAAGCAATTATAGTTAGTGGCCTACTCGCCACGTGTCACTCCGACGGCAGTCTGAGATCATCTTCAAACAACATTCCGTGTATGAAACCACCCTCGGCGAGTCAAAAGCGCGCGTTTCAAAAGGTGAAACAACTCCGCATCAAAGCGCCTTGAGCCCGCCGCTGGAGAAGAAGAAGAATAAACACATCGGAGAGTACCAACTACACCTTCGACACAAATACCTGGCTGAGTTGTGGGCTCTTCTCATTTGTTGCCTATTAGCCTCTAGGGGTGGTGATTCAATCCTTCATCCGTACCCACTCCTAGCACAGTCTTTCCCGACTAGTTGGAGGGGCATGGGAATATTGCTCATATTATAAAAAATATGGCAAATTTTCTTATTTAAAAAAAAAAAACTCATATAGATGACTGGAGGAAGCCTGTGACGTTCACGTATTTATACAAAGCATGGATTTTTTTTGCATGAAAAGTACCAATGTTCTACTCGAAGGTCGAATTTATCTCTATACCAATTTTTTTTTGGCTTCGAAAAACTAACAGACTAATTGACAAACAGATTTCATTTTGCATTCATAATATTAGTATGGGTGACAGAAAGTAATTCCAAAAACGTATACCAAGAGCCAAATCAGTATTTGTTTTAAGAAAAGATCCAGACAATTCCAAGAGCAATATGTATTTTCACACCCGCTCGTAACAATCCCATATTTTCGCTCAAAGGAAATGAGATCCATTAGTTGCTATTGTCTGAAGAATTGCTAATATTTCCATAAGCCGGCCATCTTTTTTTGTTTAACGCATGTTATTATTTACGTTTCGTACGGAGAATGACTCGCAAGTATGAATAGTTTAATAAATAATGCCACTTGTAGTCGTCATAAACAAAACAAAAGAATGTTATTTTGAAAACAAACAAGTTATGTTAAATTCAGGTCTTTCTAACGTCAACATTTTGTATTTTAAAGTGTTGGCTTTTGGAAAAAAAGCACCTGTAATAATTATTAATGAATGCACTCGGAGCTTTACTGTTTTTTCTATATTCTGTGATGAGGATGACGATTGGCGATGATCACAAAATGCGTTGTAATAAAATACTGCAAAGATTAATTTATTTGTGAATAATGGTCATTCAATTTAGAATAGAAGAACTTAAAAATTATATATATTGTAAAAATAATTAAATTAAATATATTGTAAAAATTTTAACGACGAATTATTTGCAAGAACACGTTCAGTAGATATTCATAATATGTTATTATGTAAACAAAATATCAATATTTACCTAACTACTCAAATATATTGCGACATAACTATAAAAACATAATAAAAAAAGACCCATAGGATACTCGCCAAGAAAAACCCAAGTAAGTGGGAAGTTGAGAAACGTACTAGATGAGCCGAACACAATGCTATAATAAGACAAAAAATACACAGAAATCTGTGTATACACCGCGCACAATGCCCCAACAGAATGGTCTTGGAAAACATTCACAAAAATAAGTCCACACAAAATATTGAATGCAAAATAGTAAAATAAACCATTGTCCGAACTGCTCCGAACGCGGCGTCTTGCGCTGAGACAAATTGCTATCTCGCCGGATAACAAAACAAATGTGAAACAAGAAAAAAAACTTGGCATTGAGAGTTCGCAGATTAATCTGGACGCTGGAAGGTATGCTTTTGGTTTTACGATGTTTTTTATATTATTGCAAACTACTAAGGTCAAATTGTAGAGGCCTATGTCGAAGGACAAACTGCTATTGAATCATGATGATTTTAAATGGGTACCTATATAAGTGTAGATGTAAATGTAACCAATTAACAGTAATAAAAGCAAAACTAGACTCTCTACCTTAAGCGAATTCTTGCGTAACCCGGATACATGCCAGGAAAGACGAAGATAATCTCGAAAAACTGATGGTCACAGGCAAAATGACCATATCAAATGCGTTGGTCTGATCAGATCCGCACTACGGTTTACAATAATCTCCGGCTAGCCAAAGACAGGACAAGATGACGTGATAGTATAAAAATCAAGGATGTCTCGACCCTTACATATGAGAAACATGACTTAAAGAGGTATTTCAATAAGTCAGTTGAGCTATGGAGGTAGCAATAGAACAGCATAAACACGTATATTAGTATGTAATGCAAGGAGTATAATCACAACAGAATCTCATCAGCAAAAACTAGCATAATATAAATGTAGGTGAGCTCCAAGTAATCCTTCCGCCAAGTACATCTTCATTATGGAGTAAGAGCTGAGTGGGCTATTAAAAATTATCTGGTTTATAACGATGATGATGATGATGATGTGTTTCAAGTTAAAAGTAAAAGTGAACCAATAATACTTCCAACTTATCTAAAATTACAAAGCTTTTAAGTCTCAAACTGGTGCGCGCGAACTATTGCTAAACTCAATTACAAATGAATTAAAACTTCACAGAGATCTGCCGCCAGCACTCGCACAGCGGTGGACCAATGCGTTAGCTTTGCGGCTTCGGAGTTCGCTAACATTACTTATATGATTCTGTAACTGATGGCTTCTATGGTTCAGGAACTAAGTTATTCAGTTTAAGATTGCAAGGTTTAAAGTTCAATGAGGTATAACACTTACAATGGAATTCATAGACGTTCTAGGGGTGTCCCCAGGGGATTGTTCACACGCTGAGTGTCGAATTTAAACTCTATGCGTTTTTGAGAAATCGACACGCAGCGCGTGAATGGTCTCATGGGGGTGCCCTTGCACTATCTATAAATTCCACTGTTAGGCCTCAGGTTGACAGACGCGGATGGTCGTATTGTTGAAGACGACCGTGGTTCTTGTACCTAAAGTCTTGCTCTGATATAGGCTACGGTTGATCTCTTAACGTCAGATAGATTGCTTGTTTCATCAACTAGAACGAGTATATAATAAAGTCTCACTTTAGGCTAACATGAAAATATTTCAGCAAAAATCCTGCAGTGGATGTGAGATTACATTGGGGATGTTGTATTATGTAATATGCGTTTTGTCCTAAAATATTTATAAATTTAATACATTGAAATTGACGGAGTCGAACTCTCAGTGCACGTGTCAAGTTACCCGAGTTTATTGTTTCCTCTACATTCCATACAAAGGCCCATTCAATTTGCGAATACATTACCAGCCTACGTCCGTAAGTTTCCAATAAAGCTGCTAACAAGTAAAAGAGTCCAATAGAAGGAAGAAATCCAGTTATTCTCGCCGGTCGCATCACCCCGTGTCCACTCGATCGTGGATTCGATTCTACGATTAAAACTTCCCCCCTCCACCCTCTTTCCCCTCTTTCCAGTCTGACTTTTATATAGAGCCTTTTGTATTGACAGTGGCCATTCAATTTTATGTGTGTATGTGTTGGCACTTTTGTGTTCCAAATTGCTTCTGTGGTAAGTGAATTGATAATGTTTATAGATGGAGCTAAGATTGAATTTTTATTTAAAAAAAATGTGGACATCTATTTCAACTACACACATAATATAAACTCAGAAAGGAATTGTACCAAGTATCGATTTACGTAACGTTTCCAATTAGTTTTCATTGCATTAATCCTAAAATTAAACGCGAAAGTTTGTATGGATGTTTGTTACTCTTTAACGGCGCTACTACTGAAGCGATTTGGCTGAAATTTGGAATAAAAATAGGTTTTACTCTGGATCAACACATAGGCTACGTTTTATCCCGAAAAAATCCACGGTTTCCATGAAAAAATCATTGATTTGCGAAAACTGATGATTTTGATGATATGAATGTTTGTTACTCTTTCACGCCTCGACTATTGAACCGATTTAGCTGAAATTTGGTATCGAGATATATTATAGCATATATTAACACATATGCTAGCTTTTTCTCCCGGAAAAATCTATGGTTCCCGAAGGATTTGTGAAAGACTAAATTACAGTCAGTCTAAACACTGGTGGGTCATCTAATACAACGCTATCCACTGCGAGATCACCATTAAGACCAACCTTGAGACCCCAACCAGTGATGTGGTGGAAAATTAAGAAAGCAGAAGGACAGAGGGTAGTTCTCTAACTTGGTATTCTAACGTTATAAAATGCAAACAAAAACTAACATTGAAATGGGTTCTAGATTTTGCAGTCATAGCTACTTCTGCTTTAGAAAATACTAAATTGTTAAATTGAACCGTTACTTAACCGTTAATTAAGCCACCTAATATATAACTACCCCATATAGATAATCAAACTAAATTGCTACCGTATTTCCCAGTGATAATCTCCATGCCAATAAACGCCTCGCGGTGCCTCGCTGTCTCCTTTAACATCATATCTTGTTGAAGGAAATTAATGTGTATCCTTCGCTCTGGAGGCAAAGCAGGAATTCCTCACGCGAATTATTACATAATTACACTGTAATTGAAGCTTCGTCTAGTGTCTTTACTTAATAAGCAGCGACGTTAAGCTAACAGCTATTTATGAAATGCTTAGAAGTATGCTTAGTAACTGAGGAATCGCCCTGATCCTACTAAATATATTTTTTAAACATTTTTTATTATGGCTGGTCTGGCTATCAGAAGATTAATGTGATTATGGTTTTAGGTTACTTCGAACCTATACGTAAGTTTTCAGCTCTTGAAGAGGGTGTGGGAGGGAAGTGAATCTTTTAAATCTGCTTCAACAAACCCTACAATAAAACACAGGTAAACAATAAATCCAATAACACGAGAAGTAAATGTAGGAGCAAGTTATATAATGTCCGACAGTAAGACACGCTAGCCGCTCGTCAGTTTCATTTACCAAGAAGCTTTGTAGACTTCACACAAACACACGAAACTTATATTATATCCGGTATTAAACTATTACGGAACGTTATATTATTGGATATTACGTATACGACAAATATGTAAACTGTGATGGGGGAAACTTAACTCAAGGTTAATTTCAATCTCTATATCTAAAACCTTGTATATTAATACATTATGTAATATGTTCCTTTTTACCCAACTGCTAAAGAAGGAGGGTTATATGTATGTCCATTTCTTTAGCACGCTCAAACGGCTAGACATATTTTGATATTAGAGGTGTCATTGAGTTAGTGACAGTTGTGGTAGAGAAGGCTAGGCTGTATAATTTTTCAAAATGGCGCCTGTAACTGAAAAAAGGGCGTTTGTTTTTTTTACCATAACAATATTGATATCAAAATAAAGGTCGTGAAAATACCATTACAGAAATACATATATCATATTACTTATATATTACTGTTTTAACACAAATTGTCAAAAAGCGTACTATTTATATTGGGACCATCGAAATAACATTTTCTAACAAAAAATGTATTTAAGTCAGGAATGACCTTGTTTAGACTTACTTATGTTTAAAATAAAAGGTCTGTTTTGAAGAAACTAAAAAGTCCGAAAAAAATATTATTACAAAAACAAAAAACCCGACTGCTTAAGCGTCATGAACTTAAAAGAGAAAAACAAGTATCACAATACAGCTGCAGGCGGGGACAGACAATACTATTTTACCTACGGGCAAAGAATGATCTACCAAAAGTACTTTACTTTACTAATGTTTCACACCGCATGCGGCACCATAAAGAACTTGGTTAGAATTTGCATGATATGTTTAAATTTAAATTTGTTACTAAGGAAGAGCGAGACCTTCTGACGCAGGTTTTCTCAGCCACATCAGTGACTGTAAAACTATAAATAATAAATTTTCATTTCATTCATTTCAAAATTTTATATAGATATTGTGATTAGATATATATACTCGTTTTTCTCTTTTCAGTTCATAACGCAGTCGTGTTTTTTGTTTTTTTTATATATATTGTTATAATATTTTTTTTTACTCATAAATGTACGGGATTTGAATAGTCTGTTGGTAACAAATCCGGGCTGCTAGTTAAAATTTCTTGACAAAAAGAAAATCCAAATTGTTATCGCCGTTTAGTGTTGGAAATAGTAGTTTGTGACTGATGTGACGTCGCTCGATCTCGTGTTGGCTTCAGTGTGCTCGTGGCGTTCGAGCCGTCCACATCTCTTGTTGTGTAATTCTTTATGGGTTACTTGGGATAGTCGGGGAGAGTGACTTGAGTGGAAAAGGGGAGTGTTTGATATCAGTCAAAGGATCCTTTAACCCTACACACATCGTTCGCAAGTACGTGACTTCACTCAAGCTCATTCTCTGCCATTCTAGGGACTTATTTTGGTTACAGTTTGATTTGTTAATTAAGTTATCCTGACAAGTGTTGTGAACCATAACCTTTGTTCGACAATAGTTTTCTTATATTTGTAATCACTTTGAGTCATATAATAAAATCTTTCATAACCTCGTGTTACAAAGCCGCCCAGAATAATCCCTGAACTAAAAAGAAGGTAGGAATCAAATAGTACTACACAAAACTTACAAAGTAGTATGAGCTACGAACGTGTGATATACTCCAACAACAGTCGTTTGTAGAAGTATTTCCTAAACGTGTCAAACGGATAAAGTTGGTCGGTTCTTTTGAATAGTGACGGATAAGTTTGAGGCGTCGGGCCGAGGCGCGGAGTGATTCGGCTTTTTATTCAGCGCGCGTACTTTGTCGGTCACCTACTTACTGTTACATACCCTAAGTGGTAGCATTGTGAGTAATTTGTGACATTGCGTAACTTCAGACCCAGTTTGAGCTTGTCTTTCGTATGGCTTTATACCCTACGCTTACTGTACCCTAAGAGGTAGCATTGTGAGTAATTTGTGACATTGCGTAACTTCAGACCCAGTTTGAGCTTGTCTTTCGTATGGGTAGGGTATGAAGTTCTGAGTATTTTCAGTTATTGTGAGACAAACACGCTTATTACTACAAGTAGCTTTAGTTTTTCAAGAATATTTTTCATATTTTTTTTAAATATGACCAATACTTTATATTTCCGTGCCCCGTCGGAAAGACTGTATAAGGCGCGAGGATAGCTCAGCCGGAGATATATCACTTGACAAAATTTCTTGCAAGTAATCATCTATACACTCTTTTTTGCACAATATTCAATCAAACAAACAAACAAACTCTTCAGCTTTATAATATTAGTATAGATAAACAGTTTTTCTACTAAAAACCGTCGAATTAACAAAGCAGCTTTAACAAATACGATATCCCCATGACAAAAACCCAATATATCCACAGCGGAAAAACCGTTTTGATACTTACATTATTACAGCTAAATAGGCCGGAGCTCCCGCTCTCTTGTTAGCGAGAACCACACAATGTAATTTCATTTTCGCATCAAACGCCCATCAACAATGGCCTACTGAAACATTAAGGTTACCTAAACCTATTTGGAGGTAAACGCACGGTTTTTGGTCCACCGGGTCACAGCGCTTCCCCGAAAGTGTGTAATAAAGGAATAACAACTAACATAACGCCATTGTTATAATGTGCTAGATTAGAAATCAGACGCTATTTGGCAATCAGTGTAATCCTGTTTCTTTTCAACGGCAGAGATTATTTTTATTAAACAAAACAGTCATGTATTGTGGCTAATTTTTACCCTTTATGCCACCTATGCGAAGAAATTTTGGAGGTTATGTTCCGAACCAGATTTGAACCTACACTCTCCGGAATCAGAGGCAGAGGTCATAGCCACTGGACTATCATGGCTTACTTATCCATACTTATAGTAATATAGCTTCAAATTGACATACCTACTTAACATTGAAAGTTCATGTATAGTAAGTGAAATCTACTTACTTGAAAGATTCGTAAATTATTTTGTCAGAGTTTTAATTTAAGCACGCTATAAACGACTTGTTGGTTCAGTGGTCAGCATAAACTACTTTATATTGTAAGAACCTAGGTTCGAGCCTTTACTGTGAAACTTTCTTTTTTACTAATATTTAGTAGCACCTCGGCTTCAGTAATTCGCTGGCGTTACAAAGACATGATTAAGCACATAAAGCCGTCAGTGCCATTACCCTAAACATCTGAATATTACAGAATCAAACATACTATTCTAATGTCGCCCACCGGAATTGCATCAGTGAGGGTTTAAGTTCCTAATTCTCTCTCAAAGGAGAGGTCAAGACAACTGATAATGATGATGATAAAAGAAGCAAAGTGACGTATAGTGACGTCATAGAGATCGTGGGTATCTATGGTACGGTATGGTATACAAGCTCACAGTCCAGTGGTTGGAACGCGAAAGGCAAATGGAGCAGATAACTCAATCAAGTGTCGCGGAACTGTGTCACACTCACCGCACCCGTACTACAGCGAACTATGAATGGGCTATTGGGACATTTACGGGCTTCATAACTTGCTAACTTCGCTCCCGTCAATGTAGGTCCTGTCAGAAATATAATTTATTTTTCTATTACTTTTTCATTTCGATGATAGGTATGCTATGTTCTTATTATGCCTGATAGTATATATGCAACGTTGAGTAGTTTATAGAACTTGAAAGCTTACAATCAGCTCACTATTGAGCACGAGTCTCCTCTTGGAATTTTAGTACACCACCCAATGCGGATTGACAGCCTTCACACACCTAGAGAATTAAGAAAGTTCTTAAGTATGCAGGTTTCTCCGCGATGTTTTCCTTCATCGTTTGAAACACGTGATGTTTAAAATTTCAATTTCTTAAAATGCACATAACTGAAAACTCGATTTGGATTCGAACCTACGCCCTCTGAATCGAATTGCTTAACACAATATTAGTTATTAATTATATTAAATTTAATTAACGTTGCGTCATTTCATTATGATAACCATGTTAGATGATAAAAAACAAAAACTAAAAGTCACTTCTACAGCTGCTTAAGTATTGGCTCGTTTTACGAATTGTATATCGAGAAATATAATTACTCTGCAGTCTCCCTTCACTGTAGGCTAAAGTTTAGAACTTATATCCACCTGGCTACTTTAAGGTGGTATATTACTTATTGATTAATCTTTTTATAGGATTTTGGGTTATCGAAGCTTAAGGAGTTTGTAAGCTGAGTGAGAACAAGCTTTAAAACCGAAACATCTGAACAGCGTTAGCTTTAGCATATTCTATTCTGTGTCGGAATGCCGTAAGAAATCAAAGCAAAGTCCTTTATTTAATTATTTATTGAGACAGGCGAAGTAAATGCGAACTTGTAACTCACTCTGACGGCCTCCGTGGCGCAGTGGTATGTGCGGTGGATTTACAAGACGGACGTCCTGGGTTCGATCCCCGGCGGGGCTGATTAAGGTTTTCTTAATTAGTCCAGATCTGGCTGGTGGGAAGCTTCAGCCGTGGCTAGTTACCATCCTAATAATAACGACGTACCGTCAAGCGATTTAAGGTTCCGGTACGATGTCGTGTAGAAACCGAAAAGATTTCATCCTACTCCTAACAAGTTAGCCCGCTTTTATCTTAGATTGCATCATCACTTACCATCAGGTGAGATTGTTGTCAAGGCTTACTTGTAGAGAATAAAAAAAACTCTGTAGGTATGTATGTTTGTAAACGAAAAGCATTTTTTGCTATCAGTTATAATTTATGAATGGGGTAAGTCCAGCCGTCTTAGTTCAAGAATTTCGGCTTTATAACCCGACCTTGGCACACCCCTCGAGGTGTTTACAGTTTATTGCTAATATCGTTCACTCTGACCAACGCAATAAACGTAACAGTTCAATTAGTAGCGAGCGGTGTTCAACACAAAAACTCATTCGTGACTCTCTGAGAGCTCTAATAAGTCGTCAAGCTAAAAACTTTAGAAATTCACACGCTGACCGTTACGTTCGAGTAACTAAAGAGTGCAAACCGAGGATACGCGATAAAAGACTAAAAATAGTTTCACATTGTGACGGTAATATGGTAATATAAGTGGAGCCGAACATATAACTTCTTCATAAACATTGACTTGATAATTATGTTTTTTGATAAAATTAACTTCGATACAATTTTATAGAAGTTGTGATTTAAAAGTTATAAAAATATCGCAATTTCTTGTGTGAATGTACACAAATAACTTTTGTACTGACAGAGAACATTAGTTATAGCAAAATTTTCGTCAATTTGAAAGGTGAACAACTACAGTTCAAGGAACAATGTACTCATTTCGAATGTGCACAAATTTGTATATACTCAAAATTCAAACTGAAAAGTCAATAGAAAAGTAATATTTATAGATAATAGTAATACAAATTAGTCGAAAATCTAAAATTAAAGTTACAAGGATTCCAAACGAGCCTTGGACCGAGAAGAACCCACAACAAACTCAGTTAGGGTTTTTATATTTTTTGTTTATCACCATTTAACAATAGGGGTAAATTTTATAATGCATTTAATTTCCAAGCTTTTTATAGTTTATATAATCATTAACACTATAATAAGACTTTTCTTTAAGCTTGCGTTTAGTAAAAACTTTGAACTTATGGAGAGACATGCCCGTGGTTTATAAAATATCGAATATATAAACGAAAAGTGTATCACAGCTCCTCCCATAACTCGCAGCGCTACCCACAGCGCTGTTGCCCGCAGATATTGTCGTTGTCTGTAAAAGATATATTGGCTCAAGAGATAAATAGCTTATTTAAATATATCGTACACAGTACCGGCGACCGGGCCACCAGGGCCTGGCTTTGACGTGCGTATGAAATATAGCAACCCGTTTAGCAGAGCTTATTTAGAAATTTGTTTTTTGTATAACTCTTTTACCAATATTTATGTAACAAATCCTTTGTGCATAGACTATATATATTATGTGAGTTTTTATTACATAAATTCGAAATTTACATACTAAAAACTATATTGGTAATTTCAAACTATGTGTATGTGATAATTTATAGTAAAGCATAGTAATAATTTTATAAAAAAACCTTATAAAAAAAAATTCAACCTCAAAAATGATTTTTAAGGATAAAGAAGTAAAGCTATATATAATTAAGTGTACGACAAATTTTAGACGGCACATCTATACTAATATTACAAAGCTGAAGAATTTGTTTGTTTGTTTAAACGCACTAATCTCAGGAAATACTGGTCCGATTTGAAAAATTCTTTCGGTATTAGATAGCCCATTTATCGAGAAAGGTAATAAGTTATATATTATTCTCGTACTTTTACGGGAACGTGAACCACGCAGGTGAAATCGCGCGGCGTCAGCTAGTCTGTTATACGTACAGAAGTCTGGAAGATGGCGTAGAAAAAATCGCTCCATCACCATGGTTCACTAATTTCATAATTTTGTCCAACTTGCCATGAATTGAAAATATTAATCAAACACACAGTTTGATTAATATTTTCATGAACAAATATGTGTTACCGCCCAAGGAAAACGCTACGCTAAACATAATCTTTATGTGAAAACGGAGGGCTACAACATTCAATTACAGAATTTAACTGAAAAAAGTAAATCTAATATTATTTTAATCCAAAACACTCAATCCTATCAAATTACATTTTACAAATTACATTACAAAGGATTTCAAAAAGATCTTGCATTCAAGTCAACTCAATCTTAATACACTTCAGTTTCAATTTACTTAAATTTCAATAGAAATTATCGTCAGAGAGCCCTCCTCGAGTAATGCGAGGGCTTATGTGAGGCCTCGCCACTCGGAGGGCATCTTACGCCGACCCTTGCGATCGCCGGAGTACGGTGACCATGAAACTTAGGCTACGGTAGACTTTCTCTGTATCTCTGCATTTTTTCATTAATTTTTAATTGTTTCTGCTCACCACTAAGATCGGTATCACCTTTCGTCTAATATCATCAGCAATTTTATCAACCAATATCATATTTTTGATTCTGTTCTTCTCGCGAATAAAGTTCTTTATAAATTAAACGAGTACTTGCTGTATTTTTTAGCTTAACGTCAAATATACATAATTTGAATGAAAAATGACATAACTAATTATAAATGAGAATTTATTAGTATGTAATCTTACCCGCTTTTTTCAAAAGAATTTGTCCTCCAAACAGGTAGTAGACTACTAGAGACAGGCGAACACGACTTGAAATAAATTTATTTATTTTACAATCACGTATAATGAATGCAATTTGTAAGCAAACCATCAAAATATACAATAAGTATGGTTGGAACTGGAAACAACTTCTAGAATTTTAAAAATATATTTTTGAATTTGTGGAACCGTCGCAATTCGTATCCGCATTTGTGGCAATCGCGGCCTCAATTCGTTTCCCGCACGGGAAATATTTCACAATTTTTGATATACAGTATTTCTAAAAGTTTGTCACAGTTCAGGTAGTAGGTACGAATATATTGTTAAATATATTATTCTTAAACGGTTTAATATTATGATTCGTTTTAGGCTTAACATAATATAATAAAATAAATATAAAAATATTCTTCATAAAAAATTTATGATAATATGGTAAATTAACAAAAAACTTTCTAACTCTGAAGTTACGTAGCAAGCTCAAATTTATAGTCTTTAACACAAGTAAAATTTTTAGTTCAAAAAATATTGTACTTATGCAAAGAAGATTTATTTTTCCAAATAATCGTAAATTATTATCAGTCATTTATGATGGAAGTCATTTATAAAGTGATTTACAATTTTATCACTAAAATAATAAATCAATTGAATTTTGTCCCTTAAATTGTAAACACTGATGTGGGGCGCCTCGCTATGGACAAGTGTTTATAAAAAGAGCTTTATATAAGGTCAACATTACTTTGTTTCGGAGAAAAAAATCACTCGGTGATATCCTAAGATGAAAATTTCACTTTCAGCGAAAGTCAGATGAGCGGAAAATTGATTTTCTGATGATCGGGCATAATCTAGGTAACCGAAATTTTCTCTTTTAAATTAGTAAAACCGGGTGTCCCAAGAAGAGCAATTTAGTTAAAAAATCAATTTTCAAAATGTTCGTACTATCTATTGGATAGAAGCAGGCGTTACTTTGCGGAAGTTCATCATGATTATATAATGATTTATTTATTTTGCTATCATCCGCGAAAATTCGGCGAACCCATGCGACAATGTCACCCAGGTCCGACAAAATACTCTCTACGTACGTTTCACCCCGAAACCGGAGCATCCTCAGGAGATGTTGACTCTATAACGTGCAATTGCACGTTGTAGAGTCGGTGGTAGGACGGGGTGAAACGTACGTAGAGAGTATTTTGTCGGACCTGGGTGACGTTGTCGCATGGGTTCGCCGAATTTTCGCGGATGATAGCAAAATAAATAAATCATTATATAATTCGTACTATCTGTTTATATATTGTCTTTAGAACAGATATTAATGTAATATTTACAAGTAGATGAAGTTTGTTTTATTGAAATTAGATACGTGATCAAAACTGTCTAGAAAAAAATAAAACAATTTTGACATCACACGTGCCTCACAAAAACCCAGCCATCAATCAAAAATCAGACCTGAAACTGAACCAATGTTTATTATTTTTTTTAACAGCATAAAGGTACATACTTAATTAGTACACTTTTCATAAGAATTTATTTTATAAGGAGTTAAGAAAACGCGTACATATTAAATCTTAAACGTATAGATGCAGAATCTTCGGCTGTATGTATCTTTTTTATTGTAGTTTTTTCAATAGAAAAATTGCAACAAATCGTCGAGTAAAGCCCGTCATCGGGATCCGATTGCACGTATCCCGTCCCCCGCCCCGCCCAGCCCCCGCCCTCGCCAGCACCAATCTGTTTTATCTCCCATCGAGAGCTCGTGCTGCTGTCAACGGTCAGAGATGCGAGAGCCAGACCTTCGTTGTTTTGTAAAAACTGCAAAATCTGTTTTTACTCCTAACCATAGATTGCCAAGCACTATAGATTTTGGATCAACGAGACGTAACCAGGCAGCAGGCAGCAAGGCAGCAAAGATGTAGTTATACTTAATGTAACATTTAACATTTATGATTAACACGTAGGCTACTTTTTATCCCGGAAAAATTCATGGTTACCGAGAGATTTGTGAAAAACTAAATTCCACGCGGACGAAGTCGCGGGCTTCCGCTAATCACATCTATGATGCTTATTAGCAGAAAGGAGCATGGTGGTAGTTTCCCGAAGAAGCTCTACTACTGTTATATGGTGGACATAACTTTCAGTTTCTGTAAATTGAATAGGATCTGGCTGCCGCACCACAGTGCAACTTGCTTGAGAGATATTGCCACCATTTGACAACTCGTTCAAGTGTTACTACTTCAGATAATATCGTCGTTCACATTGAAATTGGTGTGGTTAGATTAGATTGTCGATAAAGCACTGTACTTCACCCCAACGCTCTTGGCACGTGGGGCATATACAGTGGCGCTCAATGTTTTTAACTAGGGTATGCAAACGTTCAAATTATACAAAATGGAAAATTCTATCACCAATGCAGGTTTGTATTGAGTTCTCGGAGTAAGCAATGCATTTTTGCATCTGTGGCGTGCATTCAAAACCAAACCGTCTTCCTCAAATAGAACAACTACACCTACATAAAATATTCTTAATTTTTTAAAGACTGTACCAGTCAGTCAAAACCAAAGGACTCTTTTACCTTATCAGCCGATAGATGTCCACTGCTGGACATAGGCCTCTTACATGGACCTCCAAGCACAACGGTCTCGAGCCGCCAGTATCCAGGCCTCCTTGAATATTAGTTAATTATTTTTATGATACGAATATGATAAATGCTTTTAATCGAGTACTTTACTATTCCAGTTGTTTTTAAAGTTTATTCCACGAAAACGCTAAAATGCTTCTAAATCATTTGAGGGAGGCCTCTGAGTTAATCCGTGCACTTAATTTAAGTCTATCGGCTCTGCCGGGACAGCGCTATGTGGAATTAATTCAGCGAGCCACGATATTAGAAGTGAACCGACAGTCCAGTTACCATGTAAACGAATTTTACGTAAAAAGCTGCCAAAACTTATTTATAAAGAAGTAGAAATCGTGAACACGCTAATATCTGAAATCAGTAAACAAATATTCAAGCTGTTTTTCCAGTTATTCATTTTTTCATTGAAACTGGGCGCAGGTAAAATTATTTATCCTTTAAAAATCTACATTGAGACTTCATTCATTCATTCATATTTCTCTACAATGTCGTAAGGAGGTCCATTAAAACCAAAAAAAACACGACTGATAAGACAGGTAGATAAAGCCAATGTTATTTGGGGTAATATAGGCTATTTTTGTGATAATGGTAATGTTCAAAATACATAAATTAAGTAAATTAACATTTAATTGATAGCTTATTTTTTTCTATAAATGATTTATTTCTTCGGAATCGAAAATCCTTCATTTGAGGATTTTTTTTGAGTTTGAATGACCTTATCGCTTAAGTTCATCAGTTTTTCGAGAATAGCAAAACAAATCAACTATTTACTGTTAACGCCTACTACTACTCGCTAACCTGTGTTAGTCAGAGCAGTCGAATATATATGTCTATTTACTGGAAATATACACCTACCACTGTTTGATGGGTGTACTTTTCAGTCAATAGTCGATTGATCACGCCTCTACCCTTTGACACAGGATCCGCATCCGCGAGTTCATTCACTCGGAACTGGATCTTTCATCCGCAAACATGTGATCTGCCAACACTGCGTACACACGATACCTTCATACTCTGTACAGTTCCTGTGCAGTATCACTTTAGTAGAGGTCATTAACCCGGTGTACTAATTACACCATCAGGTTTATAGACGTCGTATATGGACGTTGCGTCAACGATCTTCGATCTTATGTCGAAGGGTTTGACGTCATCAACAGTTAACGAATTTTCGAAAACTCTGTATGCAAGTCAATTTGCCTACACTCTAACTTTTATTTAAATTGAATATGTCTACTTTAAATAGGCTTAGTTTATCGACCCCACAGAGAGGCATCAATGAAGCTTGAATGATTGAAGAATATAATTTAGAACAATTTTCAAAAGCACGCTTTTGTAAATATTGAATTAGAGTATTCAAATACTATTTTTAAGTATAACAAGGCTTTAAAACGAATTATCTGAAGGCTTTTTAAATAAAGCCTTTAAATGTTTTAATAAAGCAGATTAGGTGAACTCCTAAAATATCTGTTCTTTTTATAAAGAAATCTTTTCAACGAAATTTTATTATACAATAAATTCTCTTTTGTAATTTAAGCCTCAGCAACTCCGCGGTCAAGGGGTCAAGAATAATATAGTGTTTGAACCCGCAATACCCTCTCGCCATTGAACTACTGTCTCCTGGCAGAATCTGATTTTTGGGTTGAAATAGTAAGGCCTCATTTATACGAGAGTTAAAAAAGCGTTACGTTAAAAATCCAGCGTTGGCACTTTTAGAACGTTCATAATTTAATTCATGGTCTATTTCTAATGCCCAAAATTGAAAATGTGACTCGACGCTTTTTATCTGCTTGATAAAAACGCGTCATGTTTTAAAAACGCTGTCGTGTGAACATATACTTGGGAATGTATTTATTACTTAAGAACACTTTTTTAACGTCCGTTAAAAAACCTTTCGTGCGAATGAGGGCTTAAGGGAGCTAGTCATGCATAAAGATATGGCTATTATTAAAATAATAGATAATGAAACGGTTGCATTACAGGGGTTATTAAAGAACTAGTGCATTTTATAAAATGAACGAAATGTGTCCTTTAGAATCACAGGTGCTTTAATACTAAGTTATGTACTGCTTCATACTCTACTTTTTAATCAAATCGGTACTTATCAATATAGCTATTATAAATAAAAAGTTTTGCAAAAGAAAATATAAATAGATACATTAATAACTTAATGTAATTCTTATCGCGATAATTATTTAAAGTTATTATGATATTTTCATTTCTTTGTAGTTTTATGATATAAGAGTAGCTAAAAAGTTAACAAAACATTGTAGGTACATAATCATTGCCTTAACTTCAAAATCGGTTTAAACATTTTAAACAATAATGCTCTTTGAAAGACCTCTCGAACCTTAAACTCCTTAAGCCTTACTACGAACACATTAGGGAAGTTAATTGTTTATTATTGGCCATTACACCTGCACACTTGGGGTCGTTGACCCGCCCGCCATTTTAATTCATTGTCACCGACTTAATTACGTAATCAAAGTCGAGTTTTAACGTCGGTTAAATCATGTACTTATTTATAACATCAACACATCAAAATACTTACGTTATTTTTATCGATGCATGCTTTTTATACTCGCACTTACTATACGTTTTAAATAAATTTTTCAATGGAAAACTATACGTATTATATAATAGAGGACAACGTGCAATGACCTTTATTTATATTATGTATCACTAGCAGACGCCAGTAACTTTGTCCGCGTGGATTACTCTTATCCTTCGAATTTTAAAGATTTCATCTATTTGTCCATCATCCAACAAGTATTTACTTATTATTGTTTCTAAGAAGAGTTTGAATTGCAAAGCATTACTTACTAGCTTTGAACTAAGTCACTGAGGGTGAGGACAGTTTATGTTTCAAAATATTTCATTTTTAATACTAATATGATCTGTAAATCAAAACTATAATAGGGATGATCATAACAGTAACTATGAAAGATCATGCTAACAGCTTGAATGGTTTTAATTAAAGGATTATATTTTATAGAAGCGAGTTGTCTGCGTCGTGAAATTGACGATTACTCTAGATAGACGGGTTACGGGCCGTAAAAATCATTTCGAGGGCAATAACACGCCCGATTTAGATTATTTATCAGATACCCCAGATAGCCAGTGCTTGAACACTGCATTATAACTTTATACGTCACGTGACTCTGACGCAGTTGCGTAGACAGAAAAGTTAATAAGTTGCGTAGACAAAAATGTTAATAGACAGATAAAAAGCATTTAACGCATAACCTCAAATAGAAAACAAATTATGCGTGGACTGAAATCAAGCAAATAGGATTCAATGTTTTTTTTCGACATCATGTCCAAAAAAACATCGTGCCGTTTTTTCAGAAGACTATGTTCCAAACTGGAATGAACATATTGTAAGCACGAAATAACAGCATTCGTTTTCTCAAATTGTATATTATAAGATAGCTTAAATATATATATATTTAATAGTTGATTAAATGATTCAGTATAATGTGTTAGGATATCAAAATTGTATAGGTATCTTTAGACTTTTAATGGCACGCTTTCCCAATTTGTGTTCTTGATTTCTCTGTCTACGATTTATTGTAGGTTTCGATTCCCGTTGGAACAATTGTCGCATTTATTTAGCGATATCACTACTACTACTCTGCTTAATGAACTTCAAAAATAAGGTTCTGTTCAACGAAACAAATTATGTAGGTAGGTAAAGTTTTATATTCTTTTTTAAGAAAGCTTACTGATTCAATTTGACTAAAATCCAATACCAATTTTTGTTATTTTTTCATCTAATAAGTAATTTTTCACTATTCGTTTTCCTTCAAATAAAGTTTCTAGGATGCTACCTTTATATCCGACGTCCGTGCAAGAAACCGCTTACAAACAAAAACTTTTGCATCAACTAAAAATTTATCAGACGATCGCACTAACTTTTATTTGTTAGACAAAGTGCTGATGGTAAACGTCATGGCTTCTCTAACAGAAGGGGGACTGACCGCGTTATAATTTGATTTTGGTAACTTTAACTCACTTAGAACCTTAGAGTAAGAACAAGAAAGCTAAGCTTAAAACAAATATTTAGTCTGTAAACTTATAGAAGAGTTATGGCGGTTTTTGAATACAAGTACATTAAAATGCATTAAAATGACTGTTCGTTAGTTTATGTTTGTCCTGGTAATGTATGATTTTTTTTTTTTTTTGATTTTGGAATAGTAGCAAAATTGAAAAATGAACACATATTTACAGATTCTAAATAACTGATTTTAAAGTTTTTGTATAAATGTAAGTTTGTTTTGAATCGACCAAAGCTTAAAACAGAATGGAATGGAATTACCATTTTTTTATAATTTGATTGATGTTAGGTATTTTTTTATTATTTGACTGATGGTATAGTCTACTAAACAAGCTAATTTTTCGAAAGTAACTTCATCTCGATGAGACGATCAACTTTTTCGTTTACGAAAATTCTTGATTCTGGGGAAAAAATTGAGTTACCAGGAAATGAAAATTTTAGAGCATCGCAACAAGATAATGGACCACGCAATTTGTGGCTGTTATGCCGTTTATCTATTAATTAATCAACAGTAAAAAAACATCTGGTAAGTAACAACTTTTGTTCCTCTACCCTCCTCCCAACTTGCATCAATAACGAGGTTATTTGTTACTCAGTTAGCTACCAGAATCAAGAATTTTCGGAAATAAAAAAGTAAGGCTACTCACGAAAAATTAGCTTGTTAGTAATCAGGTGTAAAAAAATGTTCTAGGGATCCCTGATTAGTAGTCGACGGCAATGACTAGCTACCACACTACCTAAAAAGACGTACCACCACGATTCATCGTTCGGTACGATGCTGTATAGGAATTAGAAAAGGCTTCTTCAAGTATTTCCGTTATGACGACGACGTCATAAGAAAAACATATATCAAATAAGCCCCAAGTGAAACAAATCTGTAAAATTAACCCTATCTAACAACAATATAAATATAAAAATGTAACCCTTGTTAAATTCCTCTTAAAATTTTCCAGCAAAACGCGCTACACAGCACGATTAACGTTCAAATCACGTAATTCGTACGCCGCCGGGCCACGACGCGTTTCGGAATCACTTATAACTTGATCCCGTCGCTCGCTTTTAATATTTTTTGTGTCTCACTGGTTTTTTAATAGAGAGACATGAAAATAGTAATACTTTGAAGATGTTATGTCGTGTAAACGACCTCTTATAAGCTGGTGAACAACTATTTTATATAAATTTCAAATATCTGAAGTCGAGTTCAATGTAAACATATTTTTTATAATACTTGACTATTATGGCAAGCAGTGATCAGGTTTAAGTTGAAGTGCCTAGAAAATGCCTCACTGTTGCCTTTAAAGTAATCAAATTGTATATGACACATCAACATTATCAACCCATATTCGGCTCACTGCTGAGCTCGAGTCTCCTCTCAGAATAAGAAGAGTTAGGCCAATAGTCCTCCACGCTGGCCCAATGCGGAACGGCAGACTTCACACATGCAGAAAATCAAGAAAATTCTCTGGTATGCAGGTTTCCTCACGATGTTTTTCCTTCACCGTTCGAGACACGTGGTAATTAATTCTTAAACATGCACACAACAGAATAATTGGAGGCGCATGCCCCGGACCGGATTCGAACCCACACCCTCCGGAATCGGAGGTAGAGGTCATATCCACTGGGCTATCACGGCTTTCATATCGCATTCGCATGTATGACACAAAATAAATAAAACTATCCTAATGTACTTAACAAGACTTTCCTGCCGAAAATTAAAGCACAAAGTGTTCAAATACACTTTGTGCTTTAATTTTTAAACTACGAAACGGATTTTAATGCGGTTTTCATCATTAGACAGATACTAATATTTTCCACGCAAACGAAGTTGCTTCTGCCAATGTACGAGCAATAAAAAGGAAACAAATGCCAGTATTTACATTTCACAATGCAATTATTCAAAAGTGCATGGCTATTTGCAGTATATTAGCTGCAAGTTCCAAAGTGCAAATTCCCCGACTCAATAATGTAACGGATTCAGCTCAATCGGATGCGGGTAAGCGCCGGGAACAGTTACCTGCCTGCTTCACCCAACTTCGCCCAACTCCGCAGTTGTTGACAAATGGCACTCAGCGAGCAAACTGCGCTGTTCCGGCCAACTTCGGATATCGGGGCCGCTCGGGACTCTAACAAATTGAATCAAATAAAATATTTGTGTTACAAAATGGCGATTTTGTTATATAACTCTCGCTTGTTACGTATTGCTTTATATAAAATGCATTTTAATGAAACCCAAATTGTGTGATGGTGGATTTTATTTGGCAATATTTGCTTATTTATCAATTTGTTTTTAAATCAAAATCTTCTCAAGGTACTTGCGTTGTTTCAGAAAATTGCAAAGTGGACATAAAATGCAGCATGCACAGTGTGAGTGTATATTATTTTTGAACTAAAAATAATTGATCGAAAGAACACTGAAAGCTTCAATGTAAAACATTGAAAAGCGGAAATTAACATGTTTTTTATTATTCCTTTTCACCTCCAGTTAGTCGAAAAGACTGTATTAGAAGTAAATACGACAATAATAATCCAACGGGCAAGAATCGATTCCGTGGTCTTTCGGTGTTGAGTCCTCTTAATCCCCTATCGCAAACGTTTAAAAAACGTTTTTTTTTAGTTTTGGAAGCGTTACTTTAGTGTTTGTAGAAAGAGAATCGCCGTGCCACATGCTAGTTACCTTGGAGCGTTAATTAGTGTAAGTGTGCATAACTGAGCTGGTCAGCAGCCGAAGTCTCCTGACCTGTAAAACAGCAAGTGGGTCTAATGGCCTTCATTATATCTACTCCTTCTCTCCAGAATAAGGAAACTGAGGAAGCAGAACTTTGTGGGTCATTAAAATTGGCTGATAATGATGATATTGTAATACTGTGTGTGAGGAGTCCTACGATCATTACCAAAACGTCCAAGTCATTCATTAATCTCTTTTCAAAGTGTGCGCGCTATAAAGCGACAGCCTGTAATAGTTAGACCGTCCTCATTTTATAAAAGCTGAAAGTTTGCAGCTCATGCTCTCACCATAGACCTAAGTATGGTAGGTCGTCTTTGGGAGTCTTTTAGGGGAGGAGTATGGTAGGTAGTCTTCAGGAGTGTTTTAGAAGAGGAGTAGTTTGAGTTAGTTTTCGGCACAATATAAATAATTATGTCCTCAATCGCCATTGACTTAGTTTCGTAGCAACTTTTTTAAAACCCTAATCAAAGTCATACTTTTTAAAGTCTATAAAAAAGGGTTGACATAATGTTAAGCTGGAGACATGATTTTTCATGTAGAAAACATTAGGAAAAATATTTTAAATTTATACACTTTCAGCAATAAGAGGATATTAACTCTTGAAATTTGCTACTTCCTAAAGCCATCGCGCTCTAGTCTTCATAGTAGCTGGCTTTACGTACCTATGATAGAAGCATTTTTTTATGAAAGATAGGCTCGCCCTTGACTATAATTATGGCTGATGGAAAGCAGTACTCGGTGTAAGTTCTAGAATATGCCTACTCACTCTTGTTCGTTTTTATAAGCTGACAAACAGCTTTAATAAAATAAGGAAAGTGTGGCTATCGCAGGCTCCCAGTCCATTATAATTTGACACCGCAAGCCGCACAATCCCTACGGTTAAACTCGGCGGCCTTGGCGAAACTTTGGCAAACTTTTAATAATGATCTTTCTGTCCCCGCAGAGTTCAGTGGGTCAGACGGAACATGATAGGGGCCTGTATTTAAACCGTTTAACACCGTTCAGTAAATTGCTTCTATTTTTAACGTACTGTTATAAAAGGGTTGCATTAATTGTGAGATTTCATTTCGATGAATAATGTGTGTGGTTCGAATAATGTTAGTATGTAGTACGTACCAAATTCTCCTCTTTATTATCAGCCTATTTAATGGTAAGAAGTCCAAAGCCTCTCTCTTTACATGAGAACATGGAGCTTAGAACCGCCATGACTCTATTTTTGATCTGGTGCTACATGGAATAACCGCTGAATCAGGCCATAAATAGTAGGTATACCATATAGACGCTGGATGCTGGTGGCTCGAGACAGCAGTGGACGTCCATAAGCTGTTAATTATGATAATGATACCATATTCACTTATTATGTACTATTTGGTGTTTAAAAACCTTGTTTGTTCGTTGATTAGTCATGTGGCTTTGGATAACAGAGTCTGGTTTATGGAAGAAGGCTATAGGCTATATATTATCCCCGTATTCCTTCGGAAACGAGAACCACGTGGGTAAGAACGCGTGACTTTAACTAGTTCCTTAATATATAGATAGCTTTTGTTTTCAAAATACATGTCATGGAAAACAAAATATGAAAAGATTTATTTATAAAGTATAATATGATTCAGTTCAAATAAATAAATTGTAATATAACAGTTTACACAAACAAATTCCAAACTCCGAACGAAACCTTTCAGAGCAGCGGTCCGTTAAAGTCAATAGCTTGTAACATCTCACAACTGTTTACTTAGAAATATTATTCAGAAGCCCATATTCAGTGAAATTCCTCGGATCCCGCCACAGACTTGGAAAACGTAGGCGGTTAGACAAACACGGCGAGCTCACAAAATGTTTATAATACCAGTTAAGCCTCATTCGCACGAGAGATTTTTTAACGGACGTTAGAAAATTAGTATGAAGTTAAATGAAGGTCTATTTCCCAAAATTGAAAATGCAACACTGCTCGAAAAAAGCGTCGTGTTTTGAAAACGCTGTCGTGTGAACATTTTTGGCTGGTAAGAGGTTTCGGCCGTGGCAAGTTACCACCCTACCGACAAAGACGTACCGCCAAGCGATTTAGCGTTCCGGTACGATGTCATGTAGAAACCGAAATGAGTGTGGATTTTCATCCTCCTCCTAACAAGTTAGCCCACTCCATCTTTGATTGCATCATCACTTACCATCAGGTGGGCTAACTTGTAAAGAATAAAAAAAAATACTTGGTGGTAAAACGTCCGTTAAAAAACCTCTCGTGCGAATGAGAGCTTACTTACTGTTCATAACTGCGGCAATTTAGTACAGATTCTCTGTTATAGCGCCTACACAATATTGTATTAACTTATTAAGCGGTTTTCTGTTACTTATGTTATGCCTTGTTATGCCTATCGAAATATGTTGTTTACCAAACCAAAGTTATTTAACTATTCCCAGTATATTATTACCTAATAGCGAACGATCGACTTCATTATGTTACTACCATTAGACTTAGTTAAAGTTTTGTAACCAACTTATATAACTCATGTAATGAATGTTTCTTGAGTTATGAAATTTTCTGCTAAGTATGAAAGTTACAGTATTTTCATCACTGTACAATTTCGCGATAAAAAAGCATTTTAAGCATTTTATTTTATATGATGTTTAATCATCATCTATACTAATATTATTATTAGAGTTTGTTTGTTTGTTTGATTGAACGCACTAATCTCAGGAACAACTGTTCCGATTTGAAAAATTCTTTCAGTGTTAGATAGCCCATTTATCGAGGAAGGCTATAGGCTATATATTATCCCCGTATTCCTACGGGAACGGGAACCACGCGGGTAAAACCGCGCGGCGTCAGCTAGTAGTTAATACTAGCGGACGTCCGCAAATTCGTCCACGCAGAATTCGATATAATTTCCCCTATTTCACCCCCTTCTTTTTATATTTCCACTTGTGTTATATTTAGTAAATAGTCCAATAGTCATTTTACGAAACTATTACTCAATATATTAACGATTTATATTTAAAAAAACTTGAACCCCTTTTTAACCATTTAGGGGTAGAATTTTAAAAAATCTTGAATGACATTATTTTTAGAATTGTTTTGGTAGTATGAGTACACATACCAATTTTTACTTGAAAAATTAATGACTTTCAAATCATATCAAGTTTCATTTAAATTTAATACTAAATAAGTAAAGATTACTAATTAATTTCTTTTCTTTTTTAATTAGCTATACATTCAATTGTATTGCATGTATGCAGATTTATATCAGAGCATAGAAATGTCATAATAAAAAACATCGAATTTATTTTCTTTTTCAGATAACATTTTCCCCTTCATTAATAAAATAAATGTTGCTTCACGCTAAATCCTTTCCTCGGAAAATCACGTGGAAAGCACTATTATCACGTATTTAAATACGCCCAGCGCCATCTGCTGATGGTGCCATGTTTATTTTATAATGTATACTCCTATAATATATAAATAATGGTCTTTAAATTTAATTTAATAAAATTTAACACACCTTCATAAGTTTAATATGGTAAAGTTTCATGCAAATAAAATAACTTTATGAGGTCAGAAAGGTATCATACGCACTGAAAAGAAGTTCAACCTTGCCTCAAAAAGACCTCATACGCACTGGCTGAAAGTCCATGAAAAATGACCCCACATTAACGTGTTATGAGAAATAATAATGCTATTTTTTTACGAACGAACGAATTATACTCAAAAACTACTAGAGCAATTTAAAAAAATTTAGTAATAGAAAGCTAGTTTATCTGGGAGTAACAAAGGCAATATTTTATCCCTGTATTCTTAAGGGAATAAGAGCTACACGGATGAAACCGCGAGGTTCTACTCTAATAGATATTTTTATTTTTCTGAATGTCCTAGGAAATCGGTAAAATTGTTTTAATATGTACAATCTAAACGAAACCTTTTGTTGAAAGTTTCTCTTTCAATGGAACGAGTCAAAATGTACTCTTTTACTGTAGTATCGAAATTGCAGGCATTTCTATTCTACAAAACACGAATAAAGGTAGTCGCACTCAAATATCTAGATTCTAGTGTATGCGAGTAGATACAAAAGACAGACAAAAATTCAAAGATCTCAGCACAAAACTTTCCTCGTCCAGACTTAGCTTTCTCGTAAAAATCAAAGTTGCATTCGAGATTTTATGTTACAGTGAACGTGCTCTAGCAACTTAACAGATAGAAGACTAAGGGCGACCACACATTGGAGCGGAATTCTTTCTATTTCAAGGTATCAATTTTTTATTACCAACGACTCTAAACGCCATCATCACAATTCGCCTTATAGCCGTTAACGTTTCTTTTTATACAAAACTAGAGCATCTTAGTGAGACTTCTTTTCCTTTACAATGTTCAATTCTAAATAGCATTATGTATATAAGTATAGCATCGGTATTGTTGAATCTTCGTCAAGCTTTTGAATCACAGTTCAATCAACGGTTAACAAGTCATCTTTAAATTTGTAATTTTGCAAATTCTTAGATAGCATTGAATATTTATACAATGAAATACTAAAGTTTTCAAAAAAAGTTATAGGTATCGTATAATTACTTTTACAGTAACATCTGTAGACTTTTGTTCGCAAATCCCACATGAAGAGAAATAAAAATAAAATCAAGATTTATTGTACTTTTTGGTTCTACATTATAATATTACATTATACATTATAAAGTGAATACTTTATACCTACTCACTTTATGCTTTATTGTATTTGTAGTAGCTAATGTGCGGTCACCCTAAGAACTCAAACGATGGAAATCAGACTTATATTTTTTAGCGTCCGTGTTAAAAAAGGACGTTTATGAATTCCTTCCTGAGGACTTTTTTCCCGGTGACCGCTCCACAAAGGAGCAAGAATCTGCAGGAATTGTGAAAAAATTCACTTGAGCTAAGGTAGATAAACTATTTTTAAAGCAGATTCTTTTGCACACTACGACTTTTTATTCTTGTAAAACAAATTTGCTATTAATAAAATTTGTTATTGCCGTCTGATATTTAGTGACTCTTTTTTTTTTTATTCTTTACAAGTTAGCCCTTGACTACAATCACACCTGATGGTAAGTGATGATGCAAGAGTCTAAGATGGAAGCGGGCTAACTTGTTAGGAGGAGGATGAAAATCCACACCCCTTTCGGTTTCTACACGACATTGTACCGGAACGCTAAATCGCTTGGCGGTACGTCTTTGTCGGTAGGGTGGTAACTAGCCACGGCCGAAGCCTCCCACCAGCCAGACTTGGACCAATTAAGAAAACCTCAATCGGCCCAGCCGGGGATCGAACCCAGGACCTCCGTCTTGTAAATCCACCGCGCATACCACTGCGCCACGGAGGCCGTCAAACTCGGAATGTTATTCAGGGTGCTCGGGAATATTTCCCATATCTTCAAGTTGTTGACATGTCCACTTATAGGAGCTGAACTGCATAACTAATTGTTTTTAATAAAAAAAACTTTTTGGTGTTTGTCATACAAAGTAATTTAAATAATTCCGATTATCCATGTACCACACGCCTTAATCTTATCTTGAATTTAAAATACGTAATCGTAGTGCTAAGACTATCGATATCGAAGAGATATTGCAATTGGTACATCCATAGTAAGCTACTTCATGATATTATTTATACTTCATGATATTTATTTCATGAATAAGTTTGGCTAGGTAATAATATAAGGATGCGATTTAAGGGACACAATTTTAGATCTATTTACAAAAGAAAATTTTTTTACTTCGAAAATATTCATTTTAGAAGACATATTCGTTAGACATTTTTAATTAATGTTCCTTAAAGAATAAAACCGTGGAGTTATGGGAAATACGTGCGAAAGTAGTTCTGCGTTTAACTAGTAAAGAGGAGGGACACTTGACTCTTACGAAAATTGTTACTTTAAACCTTTTTATTTAACAAACATAAACATGAAAAATAGTGTTTGATAGACGCCTCATACTTAAAGACCTATTTAATGATTTCCTATTAAAAGACATAAACGAGTAAAATAAAATTCATCACCACTTTACATATAGGAGAGGTACCCTAAAAATATATATGGAGATTTTAATTTACTACTTTGTTGACATTTTTAATGTCTACCTATGTACTCATACTAAACTATAACTTTCTAGTAATAGTCTCTTAGCTAAACGGACAGACAGATAAACAGACGTACATGGCGTGACTATATGGGTTCCTTGTTAACTTCGAAACCCATTTTACATACACAATACTATTTGACGACGTGCGGAGAACCCAACCCACGACCTCATAATGTTAAGTCCGACCACATTAATCGCGAAGCAATAGTGGGTCATCGTTATACAACAACAAAAAAAAGTAATTACTTTCCGATGTAATCTTACATAAGCGAAACAATTTAAACGCTAGTTTTTGTCGTGCGACAAAATAACAAAAAAGTTTTTAAAGCGAACAAACGAAAACGTTTTCAATCTCAGCACTACGGGTTGTATTTTATTCGCGTCCTTTCCAGTAATAGTGGTGTTGTGGCGGCACCGTGTCGTAAATAGAAAGCGTTTTGTGTTCTGTACTCCAGCGGTGATCTCCGGCCGGAGATAAACGCCCATAAACTGTGCGCCGTATTGAAAGTGAAACACTTAGTGTACATACAATGTCATCTACTTTTTACAAGCTTTTGATATTGCCCTGTTAGTCACATCATAATCATTAACGGTATATTATAGGCCCAGTATATGGCCAGACTTCCTTCCTAATAGGAGAGGCGGCCGTGGCGCAGTGGTATGCGCGGTGGATTTACAAAACGGAGGTTCTGGGTTCGATCCCCGGCTGGGATTTTCGTATTTGGTTCAGGTCTGGCTGGTGGGAGGCTTCGAGCGTGGCTAGTTACCACCCTACCGGCAAAGACATATTTAGCGTCCGGTACGATGCCGTGAGGTACGATGGTTTCGGTAGAGACCAAAAGGGGTGTGGAGTTTTCATCCTCCTCCTATCAAGTTAGCCCGCTTCCATCTTAGACTGAATGTATCACTTATCATCAGGTGAGATTGTAGTCAAGGACCTAAATTGTAAAAACCTACCAAGCGGATATTCACTGGACCAACGAGATATAATACGTTAGGATCTATTTAATTATAATTAATTTTACCCTTTTGATATCTTAGGATGGCTAGGCTGCAACTACGTTAATCTACTCATGAGGGTATTTCGAGTGATTTTGCGGGCATGAATACATTTTAATGCCCCTTTCTTAGCTTAGAAAGCAGCGGAATGGGTTTAAGTCCCAAATCCTCCTCTCTTGTATGATACCGGAGATTTTTAGCCCGTAATAGGTAATTCATAACATAAATATTAGACATGAGATCCCCTATGGTAGACCTACTACAGATTTCTCAGATCCTAATATTTTTGGTTACCTTAATGAATAACTCGTAATAAACAATCAGCACTGGGTTTAAGAGTCTATTTTTAGTATTACTCTACTCAGCCATGCTCTTACATGTTAATCCTAAACAATAGGCAGAGAGCGAACTTAGGACACTCGGAATGGTACAGTCCTACATTTGAGTAATTGTCATTTGATTGATAAGTTAAGGAAAACTTGGAAACCATAAAAAACAATATCAAGGAACCCTTTTTTACCTATGTAACAAATACTAATGGGGAGGAATCACCAAGAATACGCCGACCGTTTAGTCAGCATGTCGGCCGGCGCTAGACAAATTGATAGGCTCTGTTGGCTGACAGATTTATTGATATCGCTCCGATAATGGATTTGGCAGTTTTCCTTGTCTTCCCATCGCGGTTACATGCCGGTTAGGGGTTAAGGGTTAAGTTCCTCCATGACGTCAACAATTGATATATATTTTATATTAATAACCAAGATATCAGTTTCACCTGCATGGTTCTCGTTCCCGTGGGAGTACGGAGATAAAAATGTAGCTTTTGTTACTCGAAAATAATGTAACTTTCGATAGGTGAAAGAATTTTTAAAATCTTATTATAGGTGGATTAGGCGTGAAAGTGCATACTATACGCATTTATAGCATTACTAGCAGATGACCTGTGGTTTCACCCGCGTAGTTTCCGTTTTCGTAAGAATAAGGGGGTAAAATATATTATTATCTGTCTTACTGGATGAAAATGTGGTTTTATAATAGTGAAAGAATTAAAAAAATCGGTGGAGTAGTCTTACATTAAATAGTGACAAAAACAAGCTCAAATTTGCATTAATAATTTTAGTTAGGATAGGATAAATCATAATAAATACGAAATATAATGTGAGTCAAGAAATTTTCAAATTCAACCTCTAAAGTGGTAAAATAGTGGTTAAAAGTTTACATTTCCACGCGGACGAAGTCGCGGGCATCCGCTAGTAATAAATATATTTGACGGAACAAACCCATGTTAAGTGGAAAGATTCTTCATAGTAACAACTTGCAGGGCATGCAAGGAACACGCCCTACAACGCGCCGCCTTGTGCCTTTTAACCTGTGCCTGGAATTCCACTTGCTACTATATCTTCCAAGAATGCCTTCGAAGGCAAAAATAATCATGGTAGTAGCACTTTCCCGGACGAGCATAAGCTGGCAATAAAGCTCTGTGCTACAAGATACGATTGTATAACTTAGCATTATTTTTTAAGTAAAAAAAGTTTTAGATTATGCTATTCAGTGTATAAGTATTTTATTCATTAATATATTTTTACTATACTTTTTGCTTTCAATATTTATAATTATTTAATGTATTACACCTAACTCTTCACTTATAAAACCATTCGTAACATAAACACACCTAGAAATTGTCTACATCTATGAATACGCTCGTTAACGACCAGTAAACTTTAATGATAATACGGTTTATAACTGTTAGGTATTGTAAAGTTTAATGATAATATGATAACTTTGTTTCGTATTATAATGGTATTCTATTACGAGCATATCGATAACTCGATATATTGCACAAGTATAGACGACAGATATTTTTAATGACCGCGAATGATTGTTATATGTTTTATACTTACTTATGTATATATTTCATCGTATATTTTTGTGTAGTAAAACGAACTTTTGACATTTTAATAAAAAAATCAATAATACAGCGAGTAGATTATAAGAAAGATTTAATTTTTACACTTTACTGATGACTTGTAAATTATTTTATACTTACTGAAGTATATCGTTTAATATTTTTATTTATTTATTTTAATTTTTTGAAATGATGTCATAAATAAATATTGAAAGTACTCACGGACAAATATGTTGGACATGAGAGTGGCGGGCAGACAGAACACTATCACCAGTATATCTGCCACGGCGAGGTTGACGATGAAGAAGTTGGTGACAGTCCTCATGCGCGGCGAGCGGTACACCACGGCGATCACAAAACAGTTGCCGATCAAACCGACCACGAACACCAGCAAGTACGCCACGCAATACACCGCAGTCATGGCCCCGCTGTGTCTATACATAAACTCGTTGTCCATCACGTCAAAGTCCGATCTATTCAACGTTATATTCAACCTCAGAGGCCTATCCTCCATATGGGTAGCCAGAGGCTCCATGTCCGGTAGAACGCTGTTCTCCGGCACGAACCTCGCGTTCATCACTTCCATTATAGAATTCGATACGACATCTATAAAATGATTCCTCGAGTGGTCCCGCGAATGATTCCTATGCCTCAAGTGATGTCTCTCACTCGGTTGTGTAGAAAAGTTCTGAAAGTCATCGAAATCACTCAACACTCGTAACGGCGCCATATTTATTTATTTATTTTAAATTCAAGTCATTATATACTAGGAATTAATACTCTAGCAGTATTCAATGCACACCAAACATCGGCAAATCAAAAGGAGCACAAAACATAGTACGATAGAAAAGTATTAAAAGTTCCGAAGTTGTGAGGGGGAAATTCGTAGCGGGTCTACGCGCGGTCGGGTCGGCGGGCGCGCGCCTTCTGAGTGTAGAGCGTCTACGGCGTAGCTTTGACGCATGTGCATTTTTGGTGCCTATTAAACAAGACGCTTTTGCACTTCCCACACACTGTATAGTGATAAAAATAGAGTATATTATCGCACATTTAGCGTTTCTTCACATTTGTTTCTAAACGGTTTGGAGGTTGGGAGAGAACGCATCCGGGTAAAAGGTTAGCATTTCATGCATTTTAATCATAGTGCCGTTTAATCGAGTTTTCGACTTCCATTTTATTCCCACTTTGTTGGGAATTTCTATTAACACTGCGTAGGACGTACGATTCGATTGAAATGAGCGGTGGGTCCGTATTTAAATACCTGTACTAACAAACTTAATTGATTCAGTACAAAACATTATCATTTTTTAATTTGATTTGTAAGGAAAACTAAGTGATTTGCATTCCTTTCTAATTGTATTTTAGGAATTCTTATACATTTAAGTAATGAAGTGGAAATTCTTGAGGGACAGTACGGAATGTTTTTCCAACAAACAATTTGAATTTCATGATATAGAAACTTGAAACATGGAAAATAATAGACTAGTTAATTAATTGTTGTAATTTTGACAGCTGAAATAAATAAATATACTCCTAACTTAGCTCAACTTAACTTAACTTCGCTGGATGCAGGCGGTTCAGGATCGTGATTTGGAAGTCCCTACAAAAGGCCTATGTCCCGCAGTGGACGTCCATCGGTTGATATGATGTTGATGATGATGATGATGATGATGATGATGATGATGATGATGATTTAGCAAAGTGGTTTAATCTACGCTTCATAAGTTTTAAACAAAATATTTCTCAGGGTATGCAGTGCTTTAATGCATGTATGAAGTGCACGGCACTGGCTGTTAAAGTATGTTTTTAATATTGATAACGATAATCACAAATATTTTCTCACTGTGGGAACCGAACCCAGTCTTTTAGATGCCGAAGACACTACTCACTGCGACACTCGGCCGTCAAAACGAAAAGAGAATATAGATTAACGTCATCCATAGACAGTAGACACCGCTGAACTAAATCCGATTGAGCTAATATATCTTATCTGGAGTCCAGATTAAGGCCACAGGACTGGCCTCGTGGCCTCACTGACGTCTTGATTAGTGGCCAATCTGCATCAGAGGCTCCGTGGCACTTGGCACTTATTTTTCACAGAACAAGGACGGTTTTAGCGTGGCAAGGTTGAACAGGAAATTGAAGGGGCATTCCTTCGCCCTTCGTCCTAAAACCAAGGATGCAATTAACTGTTATTGAGATGGAATTGAATAATCAAAATGTACTGTTTGTGTTACCAAAGGTTATTTTAAAAATCTCTGTAAACTATGATTTCTTTGAATGCAAATTATCAAAACCTAACGTCTGGTGACAATTTCTTAAAGATTAAGAAGATTATGGTTTTTTTTTCAAGTTTATTGTTTTTTATTTCATTTTTCGTGGCGGTTTCTCAATAAACAAGCCTATTTTTATAATTCATCTATATCTATATTAATAATTTATAATTATAATAAAACTGGTTATTCTATCATTAATTCGCAGTTTGAGATTTTACTTATACCATTTGTAACACCAAACGTTACCGTGTCACAATCTACTATTAGCGCCATCTAGAATCTAAAATAAAACTATAACTGGTCAAATTCTGTTATAATATAAAAAGCAAAAGCTCACTATTATACAATAGCAAAATTTTTGAACATAATACGAACATATTGTATCTGGGCTTAAACAAAACAGCGTTTTAATATAATTATATTAGATGTTACATTTATTTATTACGTTAATTAGTCTGTGAATAACGCAGAACTATCCTCAAAAACCGGTATGTTTTATAATTAATATGTTTTAATTAATGCGAACAAGAATAATGAAACCAAAAATTTCCATACCAATTAATATTGCTAACAATAAATCGTCTGAAATGCAAAATGAAATATTCCATGTTTCCACGTACAAAATATATGAGTGACATTTCAATATAACGTCCAACGGATTCTAGACTGTATGTTGTTAACTATACGGGTTAGAATTGATTGAAATAAAATTGACAGGTCATCGTACTAAAACAGTAGGCTGTATTTCGAGCTGTCACCGCGTTGTATGGTCTACCACCCCTCAAGTGGTTGTTAACAGAACTTTAATTAGACACTAAAAAGACAGGACTATGAATATTTTTAAATGGTTATTTTTGCTCTCGACAGTTGATAGCAATTGCTATCAACTATCAATACTGTAAATTAAATTGAAATTCTATGATTTTCAATATGATTTTTTTTATTAAATGCTTATAGCTATTTACACGATACTACAACACAAACAAACTTTTGTCTATTTATCTGTATTTCTGTCACGTTAGACTGTATAACAGCTGAACCTATTTTATTAAGACTTCTATCAGAAGATTGAGGTGGTTAATGAACCACATATATGGTACTTTTATGCCAATAAAATCAATGATTCCTGCTGGATTGTAAAATCTTCATTTTACGCGCACAAAATAGCAGGCGTTTGATAGTAATAACCATTTTCATGCCCGCACGATTGTAAACTTGACCGTTATTTACTTAAAGAAAATTATTGTTAGAATGAATGTTACCCCATTCAATCTTAACTTAATACTTTCCAGTCTATTAGAAAAGCTTTGCTTTCTACCCATATCTAAAAGCGGTGGGAAAGAGATGCCATGCAAGTAAAGGCCGACTTGATTGTCTGAGTCCGATATTTGAAATAATATGTTGAAGAAGTGGATAAAGAAGGAAAATCAGTAAGTAAGGTTTCCGCGTAGGTATTTTGAAATTGAACAGAAATTACTCTGTTGATTTCGGATAGAAATCTTATGGATATGGGAAACCCACTACCCAGGAAACCTTCAACCAGGGAAAAATTGAGTTTTAAAACTGTACGTAACATTTCAGTTATATAGGGCTTAAACCCTTTACGTTCTGTATTATTGATTGTAGTGAACATCAGTAACAAGTTTTGTCTAGCAAAATAAACATCGAAAGTTAAAAATGAAGCTAGTAAAAGCACTTCACAAGTAACAAATGCGTCGTGACGCCACTCTACAATGCATCGACCTGTTCACCAAACTCCGAAAAAAATGTGTGAATGGATTTTAAGCGAGAGATGTCAAGTGCCCATTCCTGTTCGTAATCGGAAATTTATTATTTCAACTAAAAATGGGAAAGGGTTTTGTCTGAAAGCAAGCATTATTGTTAAGCATGAAAAATAACGTTTCTTTTAACTCCTAACTTAGTACTGATGCGTTCTGGTACGTCAAATACTGACTAAAATTTAATTCTATAGTTTGAGTTTAAATTGCAGTTTATTTCGGTTTTGCTTTACAGTGTTAACGCAAAGGAAGTACTTAGTACAGGAAGTACTTCAAAAGCCTGCGTAGTCAACGACCTCTCTTTGCATATTTTATGACAAGCAAATAACAGCCTCTGTTTTATGATGTATGTATCGTGTTGCAACTCTACTATACATAATAATATCTATTTAATTTTTTTTATTTAACGATATAAAGTTTTCAAGGTCATTATCATTGAATGATGCTTCTACTAATACTGCTAGCGTTATGGTCTTGACATGCTCAAGAGGTCCTTCTCTTTTTCTTAAAGTACCTCTCCGTGACTGAAGGTCGGTGGTCAGCTTTCTAAACTTCTGTTTGTCCGCGGCTAGGCGGAAAAGTTCTCAGACTGTCTTAATGCCAGTCCACTTCCTTGTGCTTCGTAGCCAGTACTTTTTTCTTCTTAAGCCAGCAGATTTTAAGTGAAAAATCGTTGCCTATAGACAGAAAAGCACCTTGTAGGGCATGCAAGGAATTTTCCTACAAAGAGCTCAATCACCTGAGGCATAAGTATTGAGCCTCATGTGTCTATTGTTACACCGGTAACCTTACCAATGAGATCGCAACACAACGACGCTACCTGGCTGTAGAAAAGTTAAACCTAATATTTCATAACCCGCTCCAGGAGTCGAACCCTGAACTCATAATCCGTAGCCGCACAGGTTTACCACTTTACCACAGGAGCGAGGCAGTTGTTAACCCTAGTACATAGAGTTATACAAGTAAACCAAATAGAGTGTACAAAATGTAGTAGTTACACATTATCCGTGCTAAGTATTTCGGGCGATACGTCGCGACCGCTCGTAAAATAAACTTAGAACGTTGATCTATGATATTAAGTAGTACACTCAGTCAAAATAATAGTTAAATATTTTAAAAGTCATATGGCTCTTTGAAATAAAATTCAAATTCAAAATTATTCACTTACCTACTATTACGATTAGTTAGCTAATTTAAAAAAAAACCTTTTGTCAAGTGTTTTTTGATAACTTTACTATTCGTTTACAAGGCAATTTTCTGAGACAAGATGACGAGAAAATCATCTAAATTGATAATGAGTTCAAATTAGCCTAATTGACAAGTGAAACGTTTATCGACGCGGCAAGTCCAGGAAAAGATAAGGTCGTAAGATAAAATATTCATCAATTCTACGAAACCTATTAAGAGGTCACTGTTCGAAATGTACATGCAAAGTATAAATTTTTCATTTTAGATGTTTTTACTTGGATTTACTTTTTTATACTGATGTTTTTTGGTTAATTAATTTCTACCTGTTCCTATGATTAAATATAGATAATTTTGACTGTTTTTTTATTTTAGTTGTACCTTTGAAAAAATGTATGAAATACGTATTCATTAGTTTAATAAAAAAAAGTTTAAATTGTCGAGAAATTTTCATTGTTTACCAGAGCTGACTGTACGTAAAAGTGCTACAAAAAGACGTCCATTTTAATTGATCTACATCATAATGTCCATCCATAGTTTTTATTTTTTAGTAAAAAAATATATTAGGTATGTAGTTCGGTTCCTATAAGTGGACTCGTCAACAACTTGAAGTTATGGGAAATACTCCCAAGCACCCTGTATAATACTACACGTCAGTATAGTCAAAGAGACAGTGTTTAATTATACGTTTGCATTAGTACTCCATTATAGTGCAGGTAAGTCGTAGCCACGTACTACGTCCCGTTAATAGCGTGGACCCTTATATTGCGCCGTCTGCTGCAATTTGTCTGACCCTTATCGTTTGCCTGTGTGTGAATGGAATAGTTAATATAATTTTGATGCAGGACTTCCAAGTAATAATACTCTTTAGCTTCAGTAGAACATTTTTTCCAAGACTTACATATAGGTGGATATCACTATCCATACAAGTGAGACCGAAAGGTGATTAGTTTCGATTGTGTCTCATTTAGGGTTAAATTGAACTTTTTAATAGCGTATATAAACTGAATCGCGAGGTAACTGAATTTTTTTGTTCACTTAGAATCGCATAAGTAACAAATTACAATTTAAGGTTTTTGTTCGTTTGTCACGCTAAAGCTGTTATTTGCAATTATATATTGTTTTTGTTTGCTTTAAAACAGTGGTGGTTTATGAACTCAAAATAGTTATAACTCAAAACTTCCAGAACTTCCAGATAATTGATATAGTTAATTTTGTTTTGTTAAAAAAAAAGAAAAATTACCACCAACGAGAATATTTAAATTCACTTTTCACAAGTTATATGGATTCCAATCATGCCTTGTTCTTGCCTGGAGAAGCAAAAAAATACTCATCTCATACGAGTAATATCATTTACGACTAAATAACCAGTTTTATAGCAATAAGTTTATGTATTCCTTAGGTATGTATTCCTCTGTGGCGGAGCTGTCAAGCTGACATGTTGTAAAATCAGCTGCTCCTAGAAATTAATTTTAATAATTTAAGTTTTTATTGTTTCTTTTTACTTTTTAACGTTTAAAACATAAATAACGCTAATTTATTTATAGACTTAAACTATAACAGTGTTAAAATAAAGTATTTCTGGCTTACGTAGCCGTAACTAAAATTGCAAGAAGTTGACAGGTGAAAAATTTGAAACTCAACGAACAAAGGAGTTTACCGGGGGAGTATTGCTTCTATTTTCTTTGTTATTTGCCCTTATACAATACTTTTATTTAAGGTTTATCGCACAATTACACTTTTACATTCTCTTTAATCACGAGATACGTCCCATCACACAGAAAAGACAAAAGTTTCCTCACTTTGCTTGACTGTTAGTGGAAGCAAAGTCGACGCAAACTTATACTGTCTCAGACAACAAAAACATACACTACACTATAATACCACGAGCTATAATACAGTACTTAAAGTTAATATATTGTTTCCACTTATAAAATTGCTTGCTTGAAGAGAATAAGTTGTATTTTCCAAAAGCAATCTTTAACAAAAGTAGCTACCTACATAAGTTATATTATATTTATGTTTTGTGTGTTGAATTACACTTTCATTCCATGGTAACTGTGAAATACAAATATATACTTGAAATACTAAATTAAAATTTATTTGACTTAAACTTCCGTATAGACTTTTAAACATTTATTTTTTATTTTTATTATTACTCATTTTTTTTACATTTTCCATCTCTTTTTCATTTTCATTTTCCTTCCTTTATTATACCTATGTTATCTATTTTCCTTCTTTAACATTTATTCTGATTGGTGTGTTTCAGGACCACTTGTATGATGGCTCGTCCAATGTTAACTCGACGGGCAGCGGCAATGGAACAACAACTCCAGCTAAAGAATGCCCTACTGGAAATCAAGTCACTGAAACAACTAAATTCTGATTTGATGAAGGAACAAGATGATAATGAAGAGGAACTGAGAAATATTATTGCTAAGAACTCCCAATTAAAATCTGAGCTCGCCGAACTACACAGCACTCACACTATGGTTTTGGAGGAGCGCAGCCAGCTTCAGGAAGCAGTTGATACATTCAACCAGTGTATACGGACTTATGATGAAGCCCTGGCTAAAATATCAATGTTGGAAGATGAACTGAACAGTGCACACAAAACGATTAATGACCTTCAGTCACAATTACAACATTTTGAAACACAAAATACAAACAATCTGTATAATGAACTGCTTGCCTCTTCCACATCAGTCCCGGCGCCAATGCTTTGCATTGATCTGACTTGTGACAGCCCATGTGCAACCAAAACTTCAGCTATGCCACAATCTAGACATACTTTCTTTAATAGCCACAATAAAATTAAAAAATATATTAAAATTAAAAAAATAATCAAAAAGACTCAAAAACTAATTAAATTTCATAGCACAAATAAACAAAACCTGGCTTTAAGAAAAGAACGGTCACTATTAATAAAAAAAGTTAACACTTACTGTTCTTTACTTGAAAATTCCAGGGAAAAATATGAAAATGAAACACAATTTTTACAGTATGAATTAAATCAAATGGAAAATTCCTTGCAGGAAATAACTGCTAAATATGAGTTGTCTCAAAGTCAGATCCATGATCAGATCATAGCGGCTGAAGAGTTGTTAGCCTTAGGTACATACAATATGGCCCGTTTTGAATCATTAAGTAACAAATGCCAATGTTCAAATCAGGTACCTTCGGTTACCCAGGATTGTAGTGTTTTGTCTATTTCTGGATATATTGGCAAAAATGAGCAGTGTAATAATAATGTTATTCCAATTCCTTTAATCTCAGATAATAATTTAAGTTCACATAGTTTTAATTTGCCAGACAAAGCTCAAAAAAAGACTCTAATAATTTCTGATAAGTTAGGTAAGGATTTTGGCTCCATTATGAGCCATTACTTAAACCATTCAGTGACTAATAAATGTTTTCCGGGGGCTAGTTTTAGTTATTTAATAAATAGCATAAGTATAGAAAATGTAGTTGGTTACTCAAATGTAATTTTGATGTTAGGGAACAGTTCAAATATTAAAAGGCATCAAATTATAAAATGTATTGAAAAGCTTTTGGTATTACATAATAGAACCAAATGTAAATTTACATTATGTGCATTTCCATACCTTAAGTCAATTGCTAAAGAAAATAAGCATATCCATAACTTGAATCTTATGTTATACAACTTGACATACCATCACAGCGATGCATTTTTTTATTTTGACATGAATAAGTTTATCTCATCTTATTCGTTGACTAAAGATAATTTATATCTGCCAAAAAAATGTAAGCAGCATGTTGCCTCTCTGTTGGCTTACAACTTAAACGAGTCAGTTACAAGTGTTGTAACACAGTCTATTGACATTAATATGACATGTAATAATAGTAGTTATGTTTCTATTGACCAGAGTACGAATGATAGTACTGTCTCAATTGTTAATTGTAATTTAACCGATCCAGTTACAAGTATTGTAACGCAGTCTTTTGACATTTTTACAACCTGTACTAATAGTACAAATATTTCTATACCTGACCGCAGTACCAATCCTGGTACTGTTACAATTGAAAATTTTTTAAACTAGAAGATACGACAACGGAGATGCACTGTAACATTAACCTTGTACACCAAAACATACAGAGCATCAACGGCAAGGAGTTAGAAGTTGAACTATTTGTAGAAAAATTCAATATACACATATTATGTATTACGGAGCATTGGCTCACTAACTCACAGCTGTCAGTTCTTAATATTAATAATTATTCATTGTCAAGTGTGTTCTTCAGAAGGGCTGGTCATGGTGGCTCCTTAATTTTCTTACATAATAACTTAAAATGTAAGGATAGAAAAGATATAGTTCGTCTTTCTGTGGAATGCATTGTTGAACTTTCTTGTGTGGAGTTGGAACAAATTATTATAGTATGCGTGTACAGACCCCCTCCTGCTGACTTTGATCAATTTGAAGAGGTAATGGAAGATGTAATGAGGCGATTGTGCACATCTTCCAAACAAATACTGATTTGCGGCGATTTTAATGTTGATATTCTAACAGAAAACTCAAAATCTGTTAGATTTCTTAACTTATTTAAATGTTTTGATTTGATGCATGCTTTTAACGAACCTACTAGGATAACCGCAACTTCAGGTACCTGTCTGGATAATATATTTTATAATTGTGTGCTTGAGAGAAAGAAGATAATAAATAAATTAAGCTCTGATCATAGTGGTCAAATAATTACTATCTTAAATAATAAAACCAATAGCAATCAATGGGTAAAGTGTAGGCCAATAACTGAAAGTAAATTAAAGCGATTCAAAAACACAATTATTTCTAAAATTCCAAGTCTTGCATTTGAAAATAATCATCCAGACATGCTCTTTGGTACACTTTTCAAGACAATAGACAGAGAGTTTAGTAAAATTTTTAACTTTAAACGCATTAATGCTAGCCAAAAATTAAAGTTTAGCGAATGGGCTACTGTAGGCATTTACAAAAGTAGAGACAAACTGTACGAGTTGTACGAGCAAAAACAATATACTCAAACGCGAACTTATTTAGATTATGTCAAAAGTTACTCAAAAATTTTCAAACGTGTTTGTATTCTTGCGAAATCGTTACACATCAAACAGAAAATAATTGAGTCTGAGAACAAGATACAAACCACCTGGAATATAATTAATAGAGAATCAGGAAAAATCAAACCGCGGGATATCAGTTTTGAATTAATTGTCAATGACAAAAAGGTAAACACTGATATCGAGGTTGTTAATGCCTTTGAAGATTTTTTCCAGAATGTTCCTATCTTGTTAACTGATTCACTAGATTCGTCTGCTACGGAAGCCCAGAGACTATTAAGAGGCAATGTTAAAGAGTGCAACGTTCTTTTTGAATTTCACCACATAACTGTATCAGACATTAAAAAATCTTTCAATTTGTTAAAATTAAAAAGAACCGGAGATCTGTGGGGCATGTCAGTGAAAGTAATATCTAATATAATTGATGTAATTGCTCCCCACTTAGCTATTATTTTTAATGAATGCGTGGATTTGGGTATCTTTCCGAACCTAATGAAACATGGCAAACTGTTACCACTTTTTAAATCAGGTGACAAAACTGATGTTAATAATTATAGACCAATTACAATACTGCCAACACTTAGTAAGGTTTTTGAAAAAATCATTTTAAATCAACTTTTAAGTCATTTTAATTTAAATAATTTATTTCACCCTGAACAGTATGGTTTTACTAAAGGTCGCAGTACAACTGATGCAGGTGCTAAACTTTTAAAACATATATATGATGCATGGGAAAATGCTAAGAATGCTATTGGTGTATTTTGTGATTTGTCCAAAGCATTCGATTGTGTTGACCATAACATTATTTTACTTAAGTTAAGCCACTATGGCATAAAAAGTGTTGCACTTGATCTCATCGCCTCTTATCTTAGTGATAGAACACAAAAGGTATGCATAAATGATTCAAAGTCTCGCGGTTTTTCTAACACAATGGGCGTCCCACAGGGTTCAATTCTGGGTCCTTTTCTATTCCTAGTGTACATAAACGATTTACCACACCATGTTAGCGGCATCTGTGAGATAGTACTGTTTGCTGACGACACATCCCTAATTTTTAAGAGTGACAGAAGTAAAGATAATTCCGACGATGTAAACCGTGCCATATCGCATGTGTCGCATTGGTTCACTGTTAACAACTTACTTATAAATGCAAAGAAAACTAAATGTATTGAGTTTTCATTACCAAATGTTATAAAATTAGATAAGTCTATAATGATCAATGGTGAAACACTAGAAATAGAGAATTCCACAGTTTTCCTGGGAGTGACCTTGGATTCTAAACTTCAGTGGGGTGCTCATATAGAAAATCTGTCAGGTAAACTCAGCTCAGCTGCTTTTGCAGTGAGAAAAATAAGACAGTTTACTGATGTTGATACAGCTAGACTTGTTTATTTTGCGTACTTTCACAGCGTAATGTCTTACGGTATTTTGTTGTGGGGCAAGGCTGCTGATATACATTCTATATTTGTACTTCAAAAAAGAGCAATTCGAGCAATATATCAACTAAAATCACGCGAGTCCCTTCGTCAAAAGTTTAAAGAAATAGGCATTTTAACAGTAGCCTGTCAGTATATATATAACAGTATAGTTTATGTAAGACAAAATATTAATTTGTACAAACGAAAAGGAGATCTAAACCCACGTCTTACTAGACACGGGCATAAGTTAGTTATTTCTGCATATCGTCTCCAAAGAGTTAAAAAATCTTTTGTGGGTTTGGGTGTACTCTTCTATAACAAGATCCCCAAGACTGTGATGGACTTGCCAATGCACAACTTTAAGCAATGTGTTAAAAAACATTTACTTAGTCGAGGTTACTACACTATTGATGAGTTCCTTAACGACAAAGGTGCTTGGAGGCCATTGGATCAGCTTCCACCTTCACACAGGAAATAAAACTATAAGAAATTGTAATTTAATTGTTATCAAATGTAAATTGTAATACTGTATGACTTTTTTCAAAAGAGCAACTGTTGAGTTTCTTGCCGGTATCTTCTCAGCAGAACCTGCCTTCCGAACCGGTGGTAGAATCTTTACAAATAGTCAACTGACGTGTCAAAAGTGCTTGTAAACTGAGCCTACTTGAAATAAATGAATTTTGAATTTTGAATTTTTTGAATTTTGTATATACATTGTAACAAGATAGGGGAATTTTCTATAAGCTTGCGTTTGACAAAAACCTTGAACTTACAGGACTTGAGAGATACGTCCGATGTCCGTGGTACCACGTGTAGGTATTATAATAAATAACAATTGAATTCTAAACTCTTTCAAAGATCTTGAACAGAGACATTCGGTTTTTAAGCTGAATTATTGCCTTTTCGTCCTTCGAAGTTGTTTTCGTTACCAACTGAGTCAACAGAAATCAGTGATATCTGACAAACGGTAATAGAAAGGGAGCTTGCAGTGACCAGACAAACATCATTTGATTGCTGGAAGAAGAATGCCCATGCTATGCTATGCACTATTACCATGACCATGACCACGGTAGTCAATTAAGGACGCGTGGTGGCAGAGATACTGAGTTTATTATATATGAATACTTCTAAGATTTTTTTTCAAATAAAATTCTCAGCTCAGATTTTGTAAATTGGTGGTGTTGCGCCCCCGTGCTTAAGAAAGCACGGAAATTCGTCGGCCCTGCAGGGCCATTATGTAACTCGGTGAATGCTTTAAAATCACAGTCACGACAACAAATGGCAGCGATTTTTCGTTTTTGCGATCATGTAACATAGATCTTCCACCGAAATGACGTCATCTTGGATCGTTCTCTGTCACGGTCACTTGTAGGGATTTATTCAAGTTTTAGGCCTGTTTTTACGTATCGATAGTCAGTTTAAGCGATTATGTAAGCATTGTGATCATAGAAATAGGTGACACTGAAGTTGTCAAAGTCAATCGCTATAGAAACTAATAGAGAGCAGTGTTTTAACAAAGTTTACTTGACGCCTGTGATTCATTATTTACAAATAAAAGGACTTTTAGGATTTTTTTGAATTTTGTACTATAAAGGTATTATTTTATAAGTCAATAAAATCAGAATTTGAAAGTTATATATCAGTTTTACGTGTAAAATATTAACTATAATTGTGTTATTTTAGTGTTTACTGACATCGCCGTGTCCTACATGCATTTGTATTGTACACGGAAACGGATCTAAAAGGATGACTTTGCATGCTGAGATCCACAGAGATCTAAGTGATCCATTACAGCTTTGTGAGACCGAGTTCATTGCAAAACTTTCGTGTCGCGATACCAGCAGGTTTTAGAAGAAATACAAAGTCTTCGAACAACTGCTGTTCGCAATAAACTAGAGGTAAGTAAGTATTGTGGAGTAGGAAACCTGCATTCCAGAGAATTTTCTTCACTCTCTGTGTGTGTGAAGTCTGCTAATTCACATTGGGCCAGTGACGTGGACTATGGGCCTAACCCCTCTCATTCTGAGAGGAGACACTAGCTCAGCAGTGAGCCGAATATGGGTTGATAACGAATATGGTATTTTTATATGGTGAGCTTCCATAGGATAAGTTAGTTTAAAATTTGGAGTAGGCTTATTCAGTACTAGCAGACATACCATAGTTTGACCGGTGTAGTTCCCGTTCCTGTAGGAATATGGGGAATTAATTATAGCCCATATTACTCTGTGCTGTAGCTTTCCAATGGTGAAAGATTTTTTATAATCAGTTTTTGTGTTAGATTGTAAGAAACAAATAATATTATCTAAAGATGTGTCACTGTCATCCTAAGAACCTAAATTAAACCATTGAATATTATTTACAGGTCTTGGCAGCTTTAAGCATTTATGCCAATGGATCATACAAATGTCTCTATGATGGCTAAGGCATCTTTTACCAAATGCCTACATGAGTCACTGACGCTCCTGAATACCCCAGCTGTTTAAAAAAATGTGTTAAGTTCCCTTTGCATTAAACACAAAATCATTATAAATAAGTAAGTAAGTATGACACTAACTTATAGCACAGTATGAAACTAACTTATAGCACAGTATGAAACTAGCATAAGGTACCTATTTATTATATTTTTAGTCTTTTTTTTCTAAGACTCAACTAATTTGTGTTCACTAACACACTGAATCTTTCATAGGTTGATTTTGCATAAAAACTTATTTGTAAAATGAGATTGATTATTGATTGAGATTAATAAATAATACACAGAGTGCTTATTCATATTGCAGGATGTTACTGTAAATAGACATATACCCAGGTGCTTAATCTAGATTAACATCTACTTACAGATTTATGAAAAAAATTGGATTGCCCGGGTATTGATTGCACCCATGTGACAATAGTTTGGCCTACAGGCCAAGAGCTAATAGGAGGCTAACAATAAGAATTGAATGAAAGCGTGGTACCTCCTTTTATTTAAACATTAACTTATTTATATATTGTCAATTAATATTTCAGATATGTGATGCCAATCTAATAATAACATAGTGGATGCTCAATTTGGTGGTGTATCATATGACTTGTACATGTGGAACCAGTGCAATAAAACCACTTGAGGAAAACCTGCCCAATAGAGACTGCTGTTGGTTGTTAGGTAAGCTGTTGCTTAGGTATAACTGTCAGTTAATGAAACTACAGGATCCAAATCTAAATTATGAAACTGTTACTTTTATATAGGCAAAATACATAATACATTGCAATACACACTTCAATTCTTTCAGGTGACCAATGTTTGCATGATGACCCCCATCTTGGGAGCTGCTCCTAGATCCCATTAAGATATGCACAACATTGCTGTGTCAGAAATACGGTGGAGCCTTGTAGTTGGGTGCATATTGTAAAATGTTTCCTCACTCCAAAACCATGAACTCTGGTTTCCTAAACCCTCAAGCTATGCAGCCGAAGGAGGAGACTTATCACAGGTCAGTATATTATATGCAGCTACTTTATAAGAACTTGTTGGGCAGTACCATGTATACCTACATTATGATTTATTTTTCTAGGAGAATTACTAATAATTTTGAAGAAGTGAAGAGCTTAACAATGTTTCAACCAACACCTAAAGAAGCTTTCACTTGGCTGTTAGATCAAGGGCTGGATACAGAAAACAGTAATCCTTGTGATGGCAGTATTGTCCAAGGATTCCTCACTCAAAACCATGATAACAAGTTGCTAGAACCCTCAAGCTATGCAGACAAAGGACTGGATATATTTTTTCGTGACCAAGCCTTCTGTATAATTATTTATACTTAAACCATACAAAGCACTATCTAGCCCCAAAGTAGGCATACAGAGTAGCTTGTGTTGTGGGTACTAAGATAGTTGATATTATAATATTCATTTACATTTATATACTACCTATAAATACTTATATAATGTATAAATACACACACACTGGAAAAAACCCATGCTCTTCACACAAATATTTTCCAGGTGTGGGAATCGAACCCATGACCGTGGATGCAGGAGCACTACTTACTGCGCCACGCGTATGTGTTTTTATTTTGAAGCAAATTATTAAAGTTGATAATTCAAATTGTAGTCATGTTTTTAATTAATCTATAATTAATTTTTAATTTACATTTTTGTTAAATATTTACCTATACTTCAGTCTATTTTTGTTAGAGGGGGTACCTATATGTGTAAGTAGGGTCGTTTCTTGATTAAATTAAACTAAAGAATGAAAGATATATATTATAACAAAATTTGTCAACAACAATATATCAAGTCTGAATAAAAAATACCAACACAAGTAAATATATTTTTTATTTTTAAGTAATAGATGTTACACAAATATAGAGTATCTACTTTAACTACATGGCCCTACCTGCTTAACATTAAACAACATTGTTTTTAATCAAATCATTATTTATTTATTTCCTACAATGTGGTAGGTACATGTTTTGTTCTTAAAATTATTGAATTGTATAGATAAACAACTAATGTAGTATGCAATTTTTTCTTTTACAATTACTTAAATAATCATCATCATCATCATCATCATCATCATCATCATCATCATCATCATCATCATCATTATAAACACATATTCGGCTCACTGCTGAGCTCGAGTCTCCCCCAGTAAGAGGGGTTAGTGCCTACCCGCACTCGGGAGACCCCGCACTGGAAAGCGTGGTTGGTCGGTTGGTTGGATGTTCGCGGCTCAAGGTCGTTGTGCTTGGAGGTCCATGTAAGAGGTCTATGTCCAGCAGTGGACGTCTATCGGCTGATAAGGTAAGGGAAGGCCAATGCCTAACCCCTCTCATTCTGACAGGAGCCTAATATGGGCCAGCATATTTGGATTACATTGGCAGACATCACATATGCAGAGAATTAAGAGAATTCTCTGGTATGCAGGTTTCCTCACGATGTTTTCCTTCACTGTTTGAGACACGTGATATTTAGTTTCTTAAAATGCACACAACTGAAAAGTTGGAGGTGCGTGCCCCGGAACGGGTTCGAACCCACACCCTCCGGAATTGGAGGCAGAGGTCACATTCACTGGGCTATTAGGGATAATAATAATAGTTAAATAATATTTCCTCCTAATAATAGATAATAAAACATATTTTGATGTGCAATTTTACAATAAAATTTTAATCTAATACTATGTAATACTGAAATTAACCAAATGATAATAATCATATTCTTTATATACAGTGATGTCATAATTAACTATATTAAATTAAAATGAAATTATATTTGACAATTTTCTCTCATATGCAATGTCATTATTGATAATAATTTTATAAAAAATCTGATCATTAAATGTTTGTTTAATTCTTTCTTCATGAATCATTCATAGAGATGAAGGATTCAGAATCACCAATTTTTTCAAGGTGTTTTGCACCTCAATGGTGACCAGCGACATGGAGACTTCCATAGTCAGTCCCTGGCACTCAAAGCTTAGAGCCCACATCTTCATATTAATCTGAAATGTAGAAAATATTTTTTTATTACATGACCTACATATGCCCCCGGTTTCTTTAAGTAGATCTCATATTGAGATAAGAAATGGCCTATGTGTTATATCTTGATTAAGAGTTTATATAAATGACAAATCTAGGGGGGGTTAATTGATATATTTATACCTCAGGTATATTACTTGGTTCTACAATATATTTCTGTGAGATGGTGATAACAAAAATAATACTTTGTTGTATTTATGTTGAGCTTCTTTTCAGACGAAGAATGTTTGTGATCCTTTAGTTTCAGGTTAATGAATATAGTTATCATAAACAATACATTATTGTAAATGATAACAATATTCATTATATGTGATATTTAACAAATCAAAATGTGCAATATTTATTAAGCTGAACATGCACATAATAAAAGAAAATATAAAGTACAAATTATTATTTGAATTAGCAATTATTATCATTAAGAATTACATACACTGGATTAGGTAATACTATTCATTCATTCATGATTAGACCAATAGTCCACCACTCTGACCCAAAGCGGATTAGCAGACTTCACATAAGCAGAGAATTAAGAGAATTATCTGGTATGCAGGTTTCCTCACGATGTTTTCCTTCACCATTTGATACATGTGATATTTAATATCTTAAAATGTACACAACTGAAAAGTTGGAGCTGCATGCCCCGGACTGGATACAAACCCACACCCTCTGGAATCTGAGGCAGAGGTTACACTCCACTGGGCTATTGCTGTGCTTATGGACCTATATCCCTGGCAAACCCTCTAGTCTATACTCTGCAGCAACTGGGCTTTTATGGGATTAAACTGAGCTCTTTTGTTTTTTGATTTGCCTTATATTTTATCCAGTTTTGTAGGAGATACATATACTTGTAGGATTTAACTTAACTATATATTGTAATTGAAATTTGAATTAATTATTTTAAGTGGCTAGCCTCAATCATCATAAAAAAATTACTAATCAAGGTAGGATTTTATATTTAGCCTTAATGTAACTAAAACAAACACCTACAAATACAAACAATTCTAATACATCTGCATAACAAGACAAAGTTTGATTTTGATTATTCGTGTTGTACTTAATGCTAAGAACTTAAAGGTTACATGGTGCAGGTATAGTTGTGGTTTAAAAAGGCTTGTTAATGCAATATGCTAGTCACAAAACCAAGTATTATGTTAAACTTATAATAGAAAATCATGAATTTCAATTGAATATAATTACTATCTGATGCTCGACGGTTCCACCTGCATAGTTCTCACTCCCTTGGGACTACAGGGATAAAATATAGCCTATTACACTTACAAGTTATGTGAGTTTCTTTTGGTGAAAGAATTTTCAAAATCGGTTTAGTAGATCCAGAGATTACCCCCTACAATATCAAAAATTTCCTCTCATCCTCTTTAAAATAATAATATAGAATATAGATATGTTATAACTTACACAACTCCACTGGCAGACACGGAACACAGAACACGGAAGGTTTATTTAGTAGCCTGACTTTCCAAAGGCCCTCCAAAACAACCCATCGCCAAGTTTGATCCAAGCCAAGGCGATCATTGAGTTTCCCGGACATCTTTAGTTGCAAGCGATGAACTTTAATAAACAAAACACTATACAATATACTTTACATATTATCACAACGACCATTAAATTAATCATAGGCAGACGATAAAACTTTGAAAAACTTTCGTGTTAATGTTTTATGTAAAAGTGGCCGTTAACTTTGATAAATTAACTATTAACACTAATAAAAATGTATACGATAAAATGATTAATTAATTACTTCTATTGAAAACAAAAAACTAGCTGTTGCAAGTACTTTGAGCCAACGAAACCAATTTTTTTATTAATATTTTAATACGGCTTTGTTTACCAACAAAGAAATTAAAACACTTCACTTCACCACAGACAAACAGCGAAATCAAGTATAATGCGAATATGTGCAAAAGTATGCCGCGCCCGTAGTAAGTAGTACCGAGAAAGGGTGTATTTTATTTAGTCGCATAATGTCGATAAAATTTTGCGCCTAGAACGATATCACTAGGCATTGTGGCAGTCCTATGTCTTACATAATCGGAATTGCAAAAACACTCTAGTGTTCAATTTAGCTTTGCGTTACACAGTTAGAAGTGATACGTCGAGATACATAATCAGCCTGCTGGTCATTCTTATTATCATCTGAAAGTGGTCATTAAAAAGAGAATTTAAAATTCACATTATGACCGCCAACCCATAATATGATATCAACAATATGTAACCAATATGGTAAATATTCTTTAAAAAGAAACCCCGCATTGGAGTGGCGTGGTGGGTCTAAGTTCCAAATCCCTACTCCTGTAAGGAAGGGGGTCTGGCCCTGTAGTTGACCGTTAATAGGCTGATAATGATGATAATGATTTATCTACAGTAGGAGAATAGGCTGAATAGATTCAGCCTTCATAGAATAAGGTATGTCTGGCTGTCACAGGCTCTTGGTCCGTAAAGATCGTGTTTTATTGCATTTGTCGGCGACGTACCTGTACGTAATATACCGATGATGACGTCACACAAGTATTGTTGAACTTCGCTCATTGCAGAAGTTAAAATATTCCAGCATTTCAAGGTTCAATGTCTCTATGACTTAAAGGATGAGAACTTGATAATTCCTAGGTTTGATGCTGGCCTGTTGCAATATTTTTTATGTTAACTATCCTTTTACACAATTATATTTATGTGTAACTGAATACGTATATATACGATTGTACGTATAATAATATGTTTAACATTACACTAATAAACCAATTTAGAAAACATAATTAAAATGGGAATCGAACCTATACTCTCCCGATCACAACGCACCTAACAAAACACCAGATAAATGCATAACGAATTTTGAGAAATTTCTTGATTTATTAGGTAAATACTTAAATTAACCCGATTTTAATTTATGTAACTAAAAACCTACTAACGAGTCTAAAGCGGTTTATCATTTTGGGATATATGAGTACCTATGTGCCACATAGTACCTACAGATAACATGTTAAAACACCCAAAAATAAACCTTTTAAGTGAATAAAACTCTTCACCAAATTGAACATTTTACAACTTAGTAAAAGATAAATTTTTGACAAAACATTTAACAAAAGGTTGACAACAATATGTAACTGTTTGCACAGTAAGTGCTTGAGCCATCATCAAATTCGTTGATTTATCTGTTCTGTCTAGGACCGCGGGCGAGGTAGAAGACAAATTGACACTTTGCCGGGAAGGGAACACCCACTAACTACTTCTCTGCAACAATTTGTAAGTTGTGGCGGGGAATTCGGATTACTTTGACGGATCAATTTAACCGGCGTCTGAACTTTGTAACTGATAATTAAGTTCGGAGATATGCGCGACTTCAGATGTTGGTAAACTAAATACACACACACGTATATAACACTATCATGTTACATGTGCTACATGCCCTGCCCAATGCTACTTCATCTTGCTGAACTATATCTGAACTTTGGTAAGTATTTCTATGGATCTGCTCATTTTTAATTCGATCATGTTGGTTTAGCTCGCTACTAGCTTAAAATATAAACAAGAAAATCTTGACGATAGACTATATATACACACTGCATATGCCTTCATTTTTATATTAACTACTCCATGCCCGTGTCTCATAAAGTACTAAGTCGGTAACTGTCATTTTCATCTACATCTGATATGGTAGTTACAAAGTCAACATTTGAAGCAGCGTGGTGGGTCTAAGCTCCAGTTGGCTTCTCTTTTGAACCTTTCACCGGGCTTCTGTAGCACTATTGCCAGTGTGCTATATAGCACACTGGCAATAGTGCCAAGCCCGGATAACTTAACTAGCTGACGCCGCGCAGCTTCACCTGCGTGGTTTCCGTCCCTGTAGGAATACGAGGATAATATATAGCCTATATAGCCTTCCTCGATAAACGGGCTATCTAACATTGAATGAATTTTTCAAATCGGACCAGTAGTTCCTGAGAGAGAGACAAACTAACAAACAAACAATTTCTTCAGCTTTTATATATTAATACTAACTGACGTCGCGTGGTTCCCGTTCCCGTAGGAATACTGGGATAATATATATATCCTATAGCCATCCTCGATAAATGGGCTATCTAACACTGAAAGAATTTTTCAAATCGAACCAGTAGTTCCTGAGATTAGCGCGTTCAATCAAACAAACAAACTCTTCAGCTTTATATTATTAGTATAGATACGAGTAGATGATAATGAAGAGTATTCCGTACATCAAAATAAATTAATTACGGTCGAATTTTGATATCTATTCGAGTTATATCCATAGATATTACGTGTTGTATAGAAGTGGCGCGAACGGGTCGTTACCCCAGTACCAGTAGCTAGTGACTGCATTTTGATTTATCACCATTCGGCTGTCGGCCTTATATCAAAATATGAAGTATAGGCCAGGAGCTGACTCCCGGTTGTGTCTTATTTTCAAACTTCATTAGGGTTCCGTTGTCAACAGGGATCTTTACAGTGTTGTTATGTCCGTCTTATTTCATCCGTACCTGAGGAGTAGCTTAAAGAATTTTGATATCAGGTACGAGTATTTATGAAAGTGAATATTTAATTTTTCGAAATAATAGAAAAAGATGCATGTGCGCAATGAGATAAGATTCGATAAATCCTGTAGAATACTGTATTGGTATAACGAATTTCACTTTCAATACGCTAAAGAAGATGCAAGATTTTGAAACGGCAAGACTTTCGGACTGTTTTTTGTAGGGCGCTATTGCTATATCACTATAGTTATTATTCTCTGTGTTTGTAAGATTTTTTAAGTATTAAAACTGTGTCCCTGATTTTCAACATTATTATCTTTATACTCGTTTATTCATAACATTTTTGTGTTCGGTTTACGATTATCTCGATCTTTTTATGTCTCCGACCACAGAAATTGGATCTGCAGGTTGATAAATCGACAAAATAGTAATAACAAACGAACTTTGTTTTACGACTAAAGTTATTTCTGACCAACATTTTTATAGTGTTCCGTGAACGTAACCAAAAGAATTTCATTTATTACGAAGTAAATTACTTTCATACTAACGTTCTCTCGGTTAAAATTTCTTTGTAAAAATTTTGTGTTGTTCCAGTATCAGTAACACTTTTATAATAGTGATAGTTACAATTATCAAACATGACATCCAAAGCCTGCGAATACGTATTGGATCGAACGTGATGGATCGAAGCACCATAAATATTGTTTTTTTTCTTGAAAAATCATATTAGCATGTCGTAATCTCTATCTAATAACAAACAGTTTGATAAGTCTAAGCTCCATATCTTATAATGCTAATAACTCATAATGATGAGGTTATAAAATATATAGTAGGTACTAAGTATAATTCAGTCTGTTAGCTCTTGGACTACATCACATCAGTCATCGCATCAGCGGCGCAGAGCGCGGTGTCGCAATTTCCCTCCTTTCACCGGGACGCGTTAATGGGAAATCACGTACGTTGTAGGTATCTACGCCATCTTGATTTTGTGTTTCGGCGTACGAAAATGTTTATTATTGGAGAAAGAATCTCATTATAGGTATATCAGCTTGGTTATTTCGTTTGCTTGAGTCCAACAGACATTCGTCACATTATTTTATTTGTCCTTTTTATTTTTAATTTTTGAAATTTCAAAAAATATCAACCTCCTCTTTGTGAGGAGCCTCCTCACAATATGCGCCGTCTCCAGAATCACTGCCTTTTGTAACCGACCCTCGATGCTTCTATATGGTATTGGTCGAAGCTTTTCGCTATAAGACCATTAACTGAAACGACTAGTTTTTATTTTTATCAATTGTCTTTGTTTAATGTCTTAATTTTTTTTGTCCTAGGACATTTTCAGTAAATATTCTCAGCCCGGAATCGATAAAAGTTTGTGATGCTACACCCCCGTGCCTCGTGGTTCGAGAGCATATTATACCGTCTTCGGTATACCCCCAAGAGGTGCAGCGACGATCTCCAGAAGGTGGCTGGCAAGCCAAAAATAAAGCGGGCTGGCGCTGCTTAAATGGTTCCTATGTCCAACAGTGGATGCATATATACTATATTTTGTGAGGCGCGTGGCGAAATCATTGCATAGCCCTCTATTTAGCAAAGAAGAATCTTTAACACGACAGAGTCACTATACCTGGTAGCAGAGTCACTGTGGTAGAGTGGAAGGTGCCAGTATCAGATTTTGACGGCCTCCGTGGCGCAGTGGTATGCGCGGTGGATTTAATGACGGAGGTCCTGGGTTCGATCCCCGGCTGGGCCGATTGAGGTTTTCTTAATTGGTCCAGGTCTAGCTGGTGGGAGGCTTCGGCGGTAGTTAGTTACCACCCTACCGACAAAGACGTACCGCCAAGCGATTTAACGTTCCGGTACGATGTCCTGTAGAAAAAGAAAGGAGTGAGGATTTTCATCCTCCTCCTACCAAGTTAGCCCGCTTCCGTTATACATCATCGCTTACCATCAGGTGAGATTGTAGTCAAGGGCTAACTTGTAAATAATAATAATAAAAAAAAATATCAAGATTTATGTAATGATAAATAAAATACCCGTACTTTTCGCGACGCGATAATATTTTATATCAGCTAAAGGCGTATTTTCGTTGATACTTTGTTTTTGCGGTTAACATAAAATAGACATCCGGCCCAGATGAGCGAGCAGTTTAATTTTGAGGGCCAATAAAACATTATTACAAATGTTACATCTTGGCGATGTGGGTCAAGGCTGCACCCGCGGCGCAGGCTCGAGATAACCACACGGTTATTTGGACAGTTAAAATACTAATATGGCTATAAAACACCGGTAAACCATCCGTTATCACACAGGTGTAGGTAAACGTAAAATAAATTAAGTAGCTTTAACTTAAAAACCAGCGTAGGAACAAAATTATTACTTAGATACTTACTCAAAATGATTTTTTTTAATATTTTAGGGAATAGACGATGATGTAATGGCCGGTGAAGTAAGTAGGTACATTAAGATATATGTGCGGTAAGTTGAAAATTACAGCCGAAGTGATATTGCAGCTCGAGCCAAAGGCGAGAGCTGCAGTAGCAGTGAGAGCTGTAAGGAAGCAGAGGCTGTAATAATCAAAGCGCACGTACGTCATACGACATTTACGAAGTTGCGAGGCAAAGTGTATTTCCTCTTTCACACACAAACTTTCTGAAAATGAATTTGCATCATTGCCTGTTTTCCATAAGATGACAATGACATTTTGATTCGCTTGTCATATTTGCACAGATAACTAATTGCATACACCAGCTTTTGTTTTTTTTTTTAATTTAACAAATGCACCAAAAACAGCCAGTATTACTAGTAAAGTAATGATTGACATTTAAGTACCTATAGTCCAAATTATTAAAATTAAAGTATTAAATGTTTTTTCATTAAATTTTATCTACAAAGTTAATATAAGAACATTTACATTATTTTTATGAATAAATCATAAAATTTTAAGCACTTTTCTGACATAAATACTCTTTGCCAAGATTTAAAAAAGTACCGTTCGTTTTTAGACGGATGATAAAGGTTTTATATTACATTACGGCATATGTGCATTTTACTTTACATTACGGCACATGTGCGTAATGGGATACATTACGATATTGAAATTGGTGAAATAAGCGATGATTTACGAGCAAATGTGTTATAAAATTCATGATTACTGTGTTGACGGTTGAGTTGACCTTACAGCCTACTACTTGTACTTACAACTTACTTCTTCTTCTGACATTCGGTATATACGAGCGCCATCTATTCCGCGACGACACTTAACATTAACACTCCATAAGTATGTATTTAACTGCGCATGATAGATGGCACTATTTTAGATTTTTAAAATTTAGATTTACGCAGTCTATCTGTAAAAATTTATTCAACGAGGCGTTTTAACTAAGAAAGTATATTTTAATATTGTAAAATCAAACTTGGAAATATAAAATATTTCTTAAAGTTTTTGACGGAAATTTGTTATTGTCAACGTCAAACGTCATGTTTGACGGTGACGTTAGTTTGACGCTTGACTTTGAGATCGAAAAACATCATAACTTGGCTATATTCCACTTAGGCCTAGTTCGTACTTGACTAAATATAAACTACTTTCTTTAACATTTTAGTGGAGTAGCGTATTTATTTACTTGCTACTGCCCAAAAATCATTCGCACTTTGTTCGAGTACAGTACACAAGTGAATGGTAGTTAGCAAGATGAACAACCTACAACGCAATAAAATAAATAAATAAATTGATTAAGCTTACCACAATGACTATTTATATGGCTAAGCAGCTAAATTATACTACTACTCAACTAAACAACTAAAGTAGTCCGAACAAGCCAACAAGCAAACAAGCGGTTAAAAGGTCCAAAATACTCATGCAGCCGTTTATCATGAAAACCGCGGTCGTATCGGGCAGGGTGAAAACGTCACTGATGACATCACCTACTACACATATTATGAAAGACTCACAATCACCCATCTCAAGGGGTGCGTCAGCGCGGTTGTATATTAATTTGTGGACATACAGAATTTCGGTAAAAAAAATGGTAATTTTAAGCGAAGCAGTCACACATTAATCTTACAAAAGAATTATTGTAAATATTAAATCCTAAAAGTAATATAATCGTAAATCACAAATGACATAATGACAATATTATTAATTTTAATTTTTTACCAATAATTTATATTGTTTTGCAATATTAATTAAATTTCATTATTAGCAGCTTAATGTTTTAAAAACTCGAAACGCGCTATGATCCATTCGACTTGACTTATAACTGCAACGCTCGCAAGCCAGTGGAAAGGGAAAAACTGCGATAGATAGCATGATCGTTAGGATCCAAGTAGAACGTAGCTTACCTACATTTATTACAATAGTCACTGTCACTGTCATTGAGTTCTTATTTAAAGTCTGTGAGGTGTTGACATCCATCAAATTGCGACCTCCATTCATCCTTCATTCCACAGTAAAATTAATTTTAAGTTCATATTTAGAAAATTAACCGTACTACCTCAAATAAAGAAGCTTCGAATAAGCTCTAACGAGTGTGCGGTGTAGTATTTAAGTGTAAAATTGCTGAGTTTTCGTACAAATGGCTTTGAAATCACCACCGGTTTTACTCGGCCTCCTCGGGCGCCTTTCCCGACGGTCTTTTTCTACCTCGAAGGCTTTGGCGTCGACACCTGTGACTGTGCGCGATGCCCTGAAACAGGCAATCGATGAGGAAATGGAAAGAGACGATAAAGTTTTCGTTTTAGGAGAAGAGGTAGCACAATACGATGGTGCATACAAAGTGACCAGGTAACGTTGAAAATAACCCTTATTCCTATGAAATTCAAATTTTATTCATGCTGTAGTCAAATGAACTCTATTAATAATATTTAGTCAAACTGTAAGTTCATCAAACAATATAAAAAGTCATACATGTTTTGTTAGTGTTATATAACTTTGGTTCATATTGTTTCCTCCTCAAGTTTAAGAATGCGCGGGAAAGATAATTATTTATAGTTTTCAAATTTCTTTGTTCAAGAACTCACAATAGTTATGACACAATTCATTAACATGTGTTGCTTTTCCAAAATCTATAGTAATAAACTGTTTGCACAGTTAATATATATAAAAAAATGCCAGTTATAGTGACTGCCAATAGAATGCACAGTATAAGCTTACATTTATTTAACTTTTCACTAAATCCATTCACTTACAAGATTTATACTGCACTATATTTCAGCTGTATAGCTACAGATATACTGCTATAAGCATGTTGGTGACATTCACATGTCACTTCATCCATTCAAAAAGTGTCTAAAGGACACAGCACACTGTGTGCATCAGTCACAGAGCAAGTCGGTGATGTAAGCTCATAAGATTTTCCTCTACCAAAGAGTGTCCAACACAAACTTTTCTTAACTTTTCTTACTTTTCTGAAGTTAAAAAAGTTTTAACTTCAGAAAAGTATATTTCCCTTATGTTTTTAAACATGACAGATATTCCTGAAATACCTTCCAATTAGTCGGGAATGTTGTGTTGGGAATGTACATGACAACAGTCCAATAGGTGGGAATCAAACTCTCTCAGTAAAAGTCCATGGTCTTTACTGTGGAAATATTGAGGCTACCTACTATGTTATTCAGTTGTACTTACTATGTATTGTAACTATACTCAGAGGCACAATTTTTATTCACGCTCTTTAATATGACGCAAGTATATTAAAGTGGGTGGATAATTTTGTGTCTGAGTATATAATCAAGGAAATGATATTACTTACAGGGGGTTATGGAAGAAGTATGGAGACAAAAGAGTAATAGATACACCTATAACAGAGATAGGGTTTGCGGGTATCGCTGTAGGTGCTGCGTTTGGTGGTTTGAAGCCCATTTGTGAGTTCATGACGTTCAATTTCTCCATGCAGGCCATTGATCATGTAAGTGCACATTCATTTATGGTATTTTACTGTTGTTTTTGAAAAGGAAGCTTATGTTTAAACCCATATTATGTACATACGAGTATGAGTATGCATTTTTGTAAATACATACATAAAATTTTTTTCAAAAACTACTTCTATATCTGATTTTGATGAGGCTTTCATTATATAAATATTTTTTAAGTAAGGTTAGAAGGTATGTAATTCAAACGTGTCTTCTTTTTCCTTGAAAATAATATTTAAATATTGGCAAAGACATACTGCAAAAATGAACACTATGCAATATAATGCTATAGAAGTTGTTGAGTGTCTGCTAATATTAGATCAGCTCACTCCTGACAACAAGTATACCTATAGTATCGGAAGATATAGTCCAAGATAGAATGTACTCATAGTTCTCTAAAGAACGTCTTTTCATATGTGTATTTTGAATGGAGCTGAAGCTTATAAGAATCAAATTAAAGAACACTGAAAGTTAATTTCATATGTATAGTGCTATAATAGGAATGTTAAATTCAGGAGTTATCTTGATGAATGTTATCTTTAAACAAACATTAATCTGTATTACTGTGAGATGGTGTACAGTATAATCCTTTTGTCTTTTACATGTCTGAGTATGAGAATGTTCGAATATATTGAGCTGAAGTGTGGGTTATTAGATATTATTACGATATGACACTAACAGATGCTTGCGACTTTGTGTATAAAGCTTTACACACACAACGCTACATAAGCATTTTTCTTTTGTTGTATGTTAGAGTATAATAATAATTTTTAAATTTCCAGTCTTGCTACATTTTTTAATGATTCCTCATTTTGATTGGTTGTAGTGTGATGTTATTTATATTCACCATCTATCTATTGTCAGTTTTTTTTTTTATCTGGTCAAATACACACATCATCATCATCATCATGCAAAATCAGATCAGAATGGTTAGAAATAAGTTTTAATTTTAAGATGTTACTATTTGATAAAATCTTCTTCTAAGATTTGATTCCAGAAGATTCCACTCTTAGTTTACTTTTTTTTTAGTTATTTTAGTTATTAAGGATTAGTTAAGAATAGCAAGCAATCCATGGATTCACCGTGCAAGTGCCGGGTCCATCACATGGCAGAGAGAAAAGCGCTGAAGAAGTCCAGGATTAAGAAATTCCTCGACAATCGATTACCAGTCCCCTTCTCTGCTCGTGTTATTCTCCAGTAATTAATTAACGTAATACGCAAATAAAAAGAGTTTTTGTAATTTCTCTCATATAGATAATAAACTCAGCCGCAAAAACATTCTACATGTCAGCGGGCGCCATCCCAGTGCCCATCGTGTTCCGCGGGCCCAACGGCGTGGCGGCCGGCGTGGGGGCCCAGCACTCGCAGTGCTTCGGCGCCTGGTATGGGAACTGCCCCGGGCTCAAAGTGCTCATGCCATACTCCGCAGAGGATGCTAAAGGTAAGCATCATCAAGCTGTTTGCTACACAAAGCCACCATGATCTTAACTCCATAGTTGCCTGCAGTACTTATGGAAGGAGTATTAGCTGACAAACAATAAATTTAGCTTGTGGGAAGCTTCAACCAAGGCTAGTTACCACCCTACCAGCAAAGACATATTGCCAAGTGATTAATATGAAAGGCCTTTGCCCAGCAGTGGATGGATACCGGCAGATGATGATTATTATTATTAGCATAATCCATACCTGCCTACTTAGAAAGATAAGAAAGAACTACCTAGAAGCCTTGAAAGCTAACGTTTTTGTAATTTTATTGTTCTATTCTTTCTATTTTATTTTCTTTATTAATTATTAACAAGGTTCAACAAATAAATAAACATAACATTATTATTTATACCATTGTTAACTTTTTAGCATGGCTTAAAAAATATAACTTTAAATAATAATAATATACTAACAATACAATGATAATTTTGCATGCAATTAATTAACATATTATGTATAACTTAAAGAACAATTAATGGCATGTATTTAAATGATCGTCTTTATTTTGCAAAAAACAGGAAGCATTAAAATATAAATAGTCATTTTTTAATATTTGATCCCCTAATACGTTTATTAGCTATACTTATTAATTACGCAACTATTACTAACACTATATATTTATTCTTCCAAGTTCAACCTAAGTCCACATAATTTTTTGTATTGCTGACTTGGCATTATAGCATTACAATAGGGTAGTTGACTCATATCAAATTTAATATAAACAATATTAATTTCGAATAGTATAGTACATGGAATAATGGTCCGAAATTAATCGATATTAATTTATAAAAGGTAAGGATTTCTTATAAAACTTTCCAAACGTCAAAAACGCTGTCGCCCACTTTGTTGTACACAATTTGTTTTACGTTTAGTACATCAAGTAACACAATGTTACCTAATTTTACTAATATTTTTGTGAAATGCTCCGTTTGTAAGAAATTAGTTATAGTGACGTCACGAATCACTTGAAATGTAGACCACCGATGGTCAACAGGCGTTTTCATTTAATGACGTCTCAAAAAGATATCAAAAAAATCAATTTCAATTTAGTAGAACGATAATGAACTGTATAAGACCATTTAAAAAAATGTCAACTAGCGTAATAATTTATATACAAAACTATTATTCTTAAACAAAACCTTTAGTTAGCCTATTTTCTGTTTCAAGGTCTAATTACCGCTATAACATATTTCATCAAATTAGGTTCAGCAGTTTAACCACAAATAAGTACCAGACTAATTTTCGCGTTAATAATATTATCAAAATATGGTTGTCTGTCTATATTTCACCTCTGAGCTCTGTATGTATTAATTTCCCAGGGTTATTAAAAGCTGCCATCCGTGACCCCGACCCGGTGGTGTTCCTGGAAGACGAGCTGATGTACGGCGTGCCTTTCCCCATGTCCGACGAGGCCATGTCAGCGGACTTCGTGCTGCCCATAGGTAATTAACCCGCCATGACGCATTGGAGTATGGTGGGTATAAACAGGGAGGCCAGTTACTGGTCCTAAGATGCGCGGCAAGAGAGATCAAATTGCTCTCTTCCATTGTCCCATCGAAAAAAGATATTTGAAAGTCTGCCGCTGGTGGTTGAGAATATGGGTATCTTTTCTCTTCATGAGATATTATATCGTGGCGCGCATTTTTGACCTACTGGTCTTGTAGTTGGCGCTGATAGTAATGATCACATTTGATCAGAATGAGAATGAATGAGTGTTGTTCCTAAGAAAAAGGCCTTTAGTAATTATTTTGTTAGTGAAATTGGATTTATTGCATATTTCTATTATTTATTTTATTTAATTATTTTAAAAAGAATATTTGCCATATATTATTATTTATTTATTATTATTATTTACAAATTAGCCCTTGACTACAATCTCACCTGATGGTAAGTGATGATGCAGTCTAAGATGGAAGCGGGATAACTTGTTAAGAGGAGGATGAAAATCCACACCCCTTTCGGTTTCTACACGGCATCGTACCGGAACGCTTAATCGCTTGGCGGTACGTCTTTGGCGGTAGGGTGGTAACTAGCCACGGCCGAAGCCTCCCACCAGCCAGACCTGGACAAATTAAGAAAATCTCAATCTGCCCAGCCGGGGATCGAACCCAGGACCTCCGTCTTGTAAATCCACCGCGCATACCACTGCGTCACGGAGGCCGTCAATATTTTTTTATAATATGACCCTTTCCCCTCCAACTAGTCGGGAAAGACTGTGCTAGGAGTGGGTACAACAATAGACCAACGGGGTGAGGATTGAACCACCGCCACTCGGTGATGAGTCCGACCGCTCTTACCGTTGAGCTATTGAAGCTTTTAAATATTAAATTAATCTAGAAAACGTGTACTTTAAAATGGTGTATAGATATTTTGGTGCTTTATGTTCAGAAGTGATCAATTTTGTTTAAGTAAATAGGCAAGTTTCTGCAAGTTTTCAGTAAGTTTTTACGTTGATGTGAATTACTAGTAATTGATATTATTTTTTCCACATTTCTAACAATTAATCATGTTTACATAACAAATTATAGGTATACCTAAACTATCCCCTTTATCACTTTCATCATCATCATCATCATCATCATATCAGCCGATGGACGGTCCACTGCAGGACATAGGCCTTTTGTAGGGACTTCCAAACATCACGATACCGAGCCACCTGCATCCAGCGAATCCCTGCGACTCGCTTGATGTCGTCAGTCCACCTGGTTGGGGGTCGGCCAACACTGCGCTTACTAGTGCGGGGTCGCCACTCCAGCGCTTTGGGACCCCAACGTCCATCGGCTCTTCGAACTATGTGCCCCGCCCATTGCCACTTCAGCTTCGCAACTCGTTGAGCTATGTCGGTGACTTTGGTTCTTCTGCGGATCTCCTCATTTCTGATTCGATCACGCAGAGATACTCCTAACATAGCTCGTTCCATCGCCCGCTGTGTGACTCTGAGCCTACTTATCACTTTATCTATTGGTATTAACTAAATGAATATCTGATGACACAGCGTTGGACTTTGATTTATAATATTAGCTGTTCACAGTATCACGACGATGCTAAAGCTGACTTGCTGTGTAAAACGCCTTAACTTTTTAAACACATTAAAAATAAATACACTAAATACATATTTTTTTCCCTTTTCAGGTAAAGCCAAGATCGAGAGGCCGGGCAGCCACATAACGCTGGTGTGCGCCGGCAAAGCCACCGACACCGCGCTGCAGGCTGCCAACGAACTCGCCGGAAATGGTACTTATATTAATATATAAAATTCTCCTGTCATTTTTCGTTGCCATACTCCTCCGAAACGATTGACCGATTTTGATGAAATTTTTGTGCTTATCCGGTATCTATGAGAATAGGCCAACATCTATTTTTCAAACTCCTAAATCCTAGGGGTAGGGTAAAAGTAGGGTATGACTAGGGTAGGGTTAGGGTTGAGGTACGGTAGAGGTAATGTAGGGGTAGGGTAGGAGTAGGGTAGAAGCAGGGTAAGGTAGGGATAGGGAAGAAGTGCATCATAAGTCAAAGCGAAGCTTGAGCGGGTCCGCTAGTATAATAATAAAAGCCTTTATTCGCTGACCTTTTACATTTTGACTTATAAATAATACAAATTTTAAATTCAGCTAAAAATAAAATAAAATATAATTTTAGCAACCACTTTGTAGGTCAGATTGTCCTGCGACAACCGCCTCCCCCGCTTTTTTCCACTCATCTCTGTCTCGAGCTAACCTCCTCCATCCTTTTGGTAAATCATCCTCCCATCTTTTGATTTGACGTCCTTGACGTCTTTTACTTATTCACATAATCCATTCATACGCTTTACTAATATTATAATGTGAGAGTAAGTCTGTTTGTCCGTTACCTTTTCATGGCTAGACCGCTTACCCGGCGTGGATGAAATCTATACTAATATTATGAAGCTGAAGAGTTTGTTTGTTTGTTTGATTGATTGAACGCGCTAATCTCAGGAATTACTGGTCCGATTTGAAAAATTCTTTCAGTGTTAGATAGCCCATTTATCGAGGAAGGCTATAGGCTATATACAGTGTGTTATAGGAAATACCGTCCGGCCCTTAAGGGTGTACTTAGGTATCGTGTATACATTATTTTTATGCAATCCTTATTTTTAAAGAAATACATTTTTTTCCCTGCACGAAATTAACATAAAAAAATACAAAATTATAAAAACTTACATGGCAACACAAAAGTTGAGATAGGTTAATTATTAGTAGGCATTACTACAGAATAAAAACGCCGCCATCTATGTTTTATGCTGCGTTTACATGTTTCTATTCAAAGCGGTATTGAATGGGCAAGTAAACACACAAGTACACACAACAAGGTGATGGGTTTGTCAAGGTGCTTTATCATCTTGTGCTATGTACAAGCATGCATGCGTGCTTGCATAACTGGCGTGTTGTGATGTGTGTAAACACGAAAAGTTATTTTACGCAGATGGACGATGGCAGATGAATTAGTTAGTGGATCATTTTCCACATTTTCCACTCCTTAAACATACATTACACCAGAAATTATCCCTTTTCCTCTGGAACACAGTAATAGCTCTGTCGCAAATAGATCTACTACTACTAATTTAAGTCTGCATTTTGGGCGAGTGGCGCAAGCAAACTAAACACAGCATTACAGACATTGCACGTGTCGGCGGCGGCGCGCTGTTTCAAAGACAGTGGGCGCCGAAAACGATGGTACCTACTACCAACCCTTACGTTAAGCGGCGCGGTATTGCGCGGCTTTCTATTTTGCCGACTTTTGTGCCACAGGTGTGTAGGTAATGGTAATAATCTAGATTGTGTACCATAATTGATAGTACAGTGTTGTCACTTTTTAAATTTTCCATGTTTTGGGACAATTTATGTTTAAAATTAGAAACTTTATTATCACGATAAAAATGCTTAATTATTGAATAATATATTTTTAAATATTTTTTCTGTTTATAATATTATAATGCTTACACGCACATTTTCTATCGGACGGTATTTTTTAAACACGCTGTATTATCCCCGTATTCCTACGGGAACGGGAACCACGCGGGTGAAACCGCGTGGCGTCAGCTAGTTTTGTATAGAAATAAGGAAATTGTATTTTGTGTGGAAAATTCAGTTCCCGCGGGTTTAAAACGAAAAAAAAATACTTTACGTTGACGTAGTGACGGACGTCCACTAATATTATAAAGAGGTAAAGTTTGTGGTAAAGTAGGGTAATCTCTGGATCTACGGAACCGATATTGTAAATTATTTTACCACAAGAAAGCTACGTTGTTTGTGAGCTATATAGGCTATATTTTGTCCCGTATTCTCGCGGAAACGAGAACTACGCGGGTGGAACCGCGGAGCGTCGGCTAGTTAACTATATTTTTGAAAATAGTTTAAAAACTAAAAAAGTTTCTTAGTAGTATACTCAAGAAGTACTCGAGTAGTATCTCAAGTGGTAGGGTCTACCACAGGGTAGTAGGGTGTACTACTCTACTACTAACTGGTTACGATAGTTATTATCTTAAGAAAGTGGTGGGTTTTGTTTTTTTTTCTCTTCCATTAGGTTTATGTACGGGTTATCATCACATCATAGTAAAGTAAAGCTAATAAAGTCCACGTTATGCTAATTACCCATCAGCCCGAGATAATCTGGAATTATAGTTGGGCTTCTGGGACCTTCTAGTGTCTCAGAGTCCGCGTTGAGCTATTGGGTTCTGTATTCCGGACCCTCTATCATAAGCTAACATTGCCATGGGAGTACTCTCGGGGTAAGTCTTTGAAGATGCATTTCCTATTCGACGTAGTATGTCAATCTGCTGTTTCCTTTGTCGTAGGAATCGAATGCGAGGTGATCAACCTGCGCTCGATCCGGCCGCTGGACTTCGACACCATCGCGCAGTCCGTCGCCAAGACGCACCACCTCGTCACCGTGGAGCAGGGCTGGCCGCAGTCAGGTCAGTCAATGTGCTGGTCAAAATTACAAAATTATGATAAAAGCTAGGTCCCAGACCAAAACCACCCGGACGTACACGTCGCACAGTTCGCGGATGACACCGCACTGTACACGGCGGCCGTAGACCGGTGATTCATTAGAGTCCGCCTTCAGAAAGCGATTAACATTATAGGCAAATGATTCGGCCTCTGGCGGATAGAAGTCAACTCAAAAAAGCGCAGCCGTGCTTTTCACTGGCAAACCGATCCCCCGAAACAAACGCGGATTTTTTTTTATTCTTTACAAGTTAGCCCTTGACTACAATCTCACTCTATATGCAGTCTAAGATGGAAGCGGGCTAACTTGTTAGGAGGAGGATGAAAATCCACACCCCATTTCAGTTTCTACACGGCAACGTACCGGAACGCTAAATCGCTTGGTGGTACGTCTTTGCCGGTAGGGTGGTAACTAGCCACGGCCGAAGCCTCCCACCAGCCAGACCTGGACAAATTAAGAAAATCTCAATCTGCCGAGCCGGGGATCAAACCCAGGACCTCCGTCTTGTATATCCACCGCGCATACCACTGCGCCACGGAGGCCGCCAATCTCATAGAAGTCTCCCTTTACGGAGCACCCATCCCCTGGCAATATACTGCCAATTACCTAGGCGTAACCTTTGACAACTGCATGAGCTTCTCCATGCACATCAATAAAGCGAGGAAAAAGGCTGCATACGTATTGCACCGCCTTTGCGCTATGATTAATAAAAAAAGCTAATTGTCCCTCCGTTCAAAGCTAACGCTTTATAAAACCACGATCCGTCCGATCTTAACCTACGCTAGTGTAGTGTTTGCCCACCGTCTCAAAACGACCCTAAGCCGCTCCAAACATTGCAAAACCAGTTTCTGCGACAAATCACGGGCGCACCGTGGTTTGTACGAAATAACGACCTCCATAGAAACTTAGATTTACCTTCTAATAGCTATTTACATGAAACAGTTCTTTCGAAACTATTTCTACAGAGCTGCCATCATATTTACCTCGTCCCTCTCAGACAGACAATCTTGTTGGTGAATTTGAGTGCGGTACAAGTCCAATAGAAGGTAATTGTAAGTGCGCGCCAACACGCGCTATGTCTTCCGTCGGGCACTATGACTTTACAACGGACAAAGGCGCGTTTGGAACCCTCGTAACTTTAATTTTAAGTTTTCGAATAATTATTATCACCATTATCTTAAGTTTAATATAATTATCTGACGTTTCGAAAGAGCTTGTAAACTAAGCCTATTTGAAATAAATGAATTTTGACTTTGACAACAACAATCTGATTCGTGTTAGTCATGTTGTTTGTACCTCTGCTGTCGTGTGCAGGCATCGGCGCGGAGATCTGCGCGCGAGTGATGGAGTCGAGCGCGTTCTTCGAGCTGGACGCACCGGTGTGGCGCGTCACCGGCGTCGACGTGCCCATGCCCTACACGCGCTCGCTGGAGGGGCTCGCCGTGCCGCGCGCGCCCGACGTGGTCGCCGCCGTCACCGCCGTGCTCGGCAACAAGTGAGTGAGCGTATTCACATCTAGATAACGATCGTGGAGCAGCGCTACATTGGAGCAGCGTGGTGGGTCGAAGCTCTATTTCCCCTCTCCTATATGAAGGGAGGCCCTGGCCCTGTAGTTGACCGTTAAAATAAGATAATAATGATGATTATAATATTACTAATGATTTATATGTTCTTCGAACAGTGCGTGTTGCCAGTGATGACTTACGGATCCGAGACTTGGTCGCTAACTATGGGCCTAATAAGAAGGCTTAAAGTCACTCAGCAGACGATGGAGCGAGCTATGCTTGGGGTTTCTCTGCGTGATCGAATCAGAAATGAGGAGATCCGCAGACGAACTAAAGTCACTGACATAGCTCAGCGAGTCGCGAAGCTGAAGTGGCAATGGGCAGGCCACATAGTTCGAAGAGCCGATGGACGTTGGGGTCCCAAGGTGCTGGATTGGCGACCCTGCACCGGAAAGCGCAGTGTTGGTCTACCCCCCTGGCTCGAGACCGTTTTGTTTGGAAATCCATGCAAGAGGCCTATGTCCAGCAGTGGACGTCCAACGGCTGACAATGATGATGATGATGAATGATTTATAATAACGTGTGTCAATGTTTCAAACACATAATTATTTTTGTTACAGAATAGTAGAACCAATTCGCCAGTGAAATAGGAATCTCCGTGTATACATCGCGTCAAACAAATTGTAAATATTTATTTATATTGTATTTATAACGAAAGCAAATATTGCGCCAACGCGTCGATTACTTTGTACTTGTGCCAGGAGCGGTGATAGAGAAATGTTATTTAAATAAATTTATTGTTTATATTCACTTGTTTTCTTCCATTCTCACAATACATTGCCCTGTTGGTCCAGTGGTTAAAATGTGCGAACATGGTCATAGGTTCGAATACCGATGGCTATGAAGAAATGCGTCGTTCTTTCTCTGTAGTTCAGAATTGCATAATTGTCACACCCCTCGCCTCGGAGAGCACGTTTAGTTGTATAGTCTGGCAAGTTCGTTGATAACACTCCTATGATATGCGGGCGACGGAGGAAAGACTGCGCGGGTGTGAAATCGTGCGTGCGGTGAAGTGACGTGCATAAGTCATGGGTTTTTCATTCATCTCTACACGCCCCCCGGCCCGCGCGCAACCTCGGGAGTGTGATGAACGAAGTTGCCAAGCTATAGTACTATCATTAATATTTGATTGTGTATTATCTCGGAGTCGAACAATCACAAAATTGGCAACCTTTTCAACCGGCGCTGTAGCAACGTGGTGGGTCCATGCTCTATCTAAATCCTCTCTCCTGTTAGAGAAACTTGGTTCTCCAGAAGGTTATTAAAACGACAAAGCTGTCAATGATTAAATCACCAATAAACAACAGTGGACAACTACGAGCTATATTATTACCCGACTTCAAAAAAAGAAGGAGGTTTCGAGTCTATTTTTCGTCTGTATGTTACTGGATTACTCGAAGACGCCTAGATCGATTTGAATATTTTTTTTTGTTCGAAATGGTGTATTCCCGGAATGGTCCCATTGTCATCATGTCGGGATCTGATGATGGGATCCTGGAGAAATTGAGGGGAACTTTTCAAAATCGCAAGGGCAACTATAGCGTCCAATATTTTATTTCAGTAAACACTTCAAAGCACTAGAATTCAATGAAGGTCTGGAGTCGACCTGATGATGAAGTCGAAACACAGACTTGGAAACTCTTCAACAGTTTAAAGCAGTTACCTCGTGTTTGGGTTCAATTAATTTGTATTAACAAGGACTTTCCACCTAGATGGGTTGTAACTGTCATAAGGGGTCTGATGAAGTAGCTACCTTGCTATTGACTTTGCACCTACGTCGGTCGTGACTGTCATTAGGAGTCTGATGATGAAGACAATGGACAGTCAAGAAATCTCCTCAATGGTTTACCTATCTCGTGATTGGGCTTGTTTATTTTGTATTGTTAAGAACTTTCCACCTAGATGGGTTGTGACATTAGGGGTCTAGTGATAAAGACGAATGACAGTTAATGGAGCTCCTCAACGGTTTAGAGTAGCTACCTTGTGCTTGGGCTTTGAGATGGAATTCAAATCAATCTCTAGCAATGCTTTTTTATCTTGTCGCCTAATCATTAATTTGTTGTAATCAGACAAGTCTACTCCATCGAAGGTTTTAACATGATTCATAGCAACATACCTACGAAAGGTAATTTTTTTTAACTAAATCTAGTATGATTATACACTAAAAATGGAAAAATAAAAAAAAAATACAGCCGACGTAGTACACATTAATTATAACACAAAACGTTAAATAATAAAAATTTTAATAAAAAAAATACAACCGACTTCAAAACCTAAAAACGTACCCACTAAACTAAAAAGTGAAAAATAACATCATAATATGTTCTACCTGCTGATCAGTATGAAGGCGGTGCTAAGCCGGTGACGTATTAATTCAAGCCATGTGAGAATATCTTATAGATTTAGATTTTGCAAACAGTGTTGTTTCATGTGGTCCTGTCAGAAATGGCTTAAATTAAGACAACACCGGCTAAGCACCGCCTTCATACTGATCAGCAGGTAGAACATATTATGATGTTATTTTTCACTTTTTAGTTTAGTGGGTACGTTTTTAGGTTTTGAAGTCGGTTGTATTTTTTTTATTAAAATTTTTATTATTTTTCCATTTTTAGTGTAAAATTTCATCTCAAACGAATACATCAGACCCCTAATGACAGTCACAACCCATCTTGGTACAAAATTCTCAGCAATACAAATTATTTATTTATTTATTTAATATCAAGCAATACCATACATTACATTATACAATATAATAATAATAATTACAAGTTACATTTTATTACATAATGCAAGTTATGGATACCCAGTTTGGGCGTAGCCTTTTGTCGAGTGAGTGATAGGGAGACCGATTTTATTTTTTGTTTTTATTTGTCATTCAAGTAGTCATTCACCGTGTAATAGCACTTTTCGACCAGAAAGTCCCTTAATTTCTTTTTGAAAGCAATATCTTTCGCCTCATTACGTATACGGTCTGGAAGGTTGTTGTAAATTTTTATTGACATTGCGTATGGGCCGGAGCTGTGGAGTATTAATTTTGAAAGAGGGTAAATTAGTTTATTTTCGTTTTTTTCGCGGAAGCGCCGTGGTTTATAAGAGTTATCGACTTTTTCGTAAAAATGAAAATTTTTTCTCACAAATTTACATATTTCAAAAATATATATGCAGGGCAGGGTCAATATTTTTAGTTGTTTGAAATACGGTTGGCATGATTCAGTCTTATTAATTAATCAAGCCCAAGCACAAGGTAGCTACCGTAAACCGTTAAGGGGTTCCCTTAATTGACCTTGGTCTTCATCATCAGACCCCTAATAACAGACACAACTCATCTAGCTAGAAAGTTCTCAGCAATACGAATTAATCAAGGCCAAACACAAGGTAGATACTGTAAACTGTTAAGGAGTTCCCTTAATTGTCCTTGGTCTTCATCACCAAACCCCTAAATGACAGTCACAACCTATCTATGTAGAAAGTTGTCATTAATACAAATTAATCAAGCCCAAACACAAGGTAACTGCTGTAAAACGCCGAGGAGTTCCCTCGTCTGGTTTATGGCTCCATCATCAGATCGAATCTAAACCTTCATGAAATTGTAGTTCTTAAAAGTACTTAATGGAAAAGTTTACGAACACACAAGACACCCATATAATTTTCGAAAGTTCCCCTCAATTTCTCCAGGATTCCATCATCAGATCTTGACATGATGGCAATGGGACCAAATGGGGACTATACCGTTTCAAACAAAAAAAGAATTTTAGAAATCGGTCCAGGCGTCTTTGAGTAATCGGTGTACATAAAAAAAAAAAAAAAATACCGACCGAATTGAGAACCTCCTCCTTTTTGAAGTCGGTTAAAAATAAAAAATAAATTACAGTAGACTAACTAAACTAAAAAGCGAAAAATAACCTCATACTACGTTCTACATGATGAAGGCGCATGTAGAACGTGATCACTTTGAAAGCGGTGCTAAATCGGTTTTGTATTAAATTAGGTCGTTTCTGATAGAGCTCTATGAAAGAACTCTGTCTTAAAAATCTTAATCTTTATGATGTTCTTCTCTTCTTCTTGGCCGCATTCTTCATTTCTGAAGGTCGTGTCCGCACTGCAGTCCCTTTGATGCGTTGTTAACGATTCCCCTCCACACAGTCCGGTCCTCAGCTTTTCTAATGGCTGTTGTTGTTGATGTTCTTACATGGCTTGAATTAATACATCACCGGGAATAATATCACGATAATTTGAACGGAATGCTATTTATGTTATCTTGACTTTGTTATTTGAACTCATGCAGGTTCACATGGCACCCACTTAAAAATTTAAAATGGCAACAGTAGTTATACCATTTCAAAGGCCTTTACTCTCATAAATATTTGTTCCACAACCCAAAATCCTCGAATCCCCGAAACCGATATCGCAAAAAGCATCGAAAAATCGGAAGCTAACAATGCTCGGGCACACAATGGCCAGGGATTTGGCGCAAATACATTGTGCGGGAGACGTCTGCACCGGGGGACGGTCGCTGACAGAATGATGGATCGCGCGGCCGGGACGCGGGGGCATTGTCTCGCAAATACTACTACTTGAGGGATCTGAGAGCATTAATGTGATAGCGATTACATATTATGGGCTACTGAGAGTATGTCGGCGGAGAATCGGTAGCTCTGCCTAAATTAAACAGTTTATACAACACTGACGTGATGATTTATCAGCGTTTCGACCTACCTACAAAATCTTTTGTTCACGTCTTTGTGTTATAGAAACCTTCCTATCTAATTCCAGTGAAAATGACATGCCGCTATCGTCAGCACCTACTTATTTAAATAGTCTAGGTTACAAGGCTAGGCCATTATTGTTATAGGAGGTAGGTTTGACTTTGAAACGATCACTAAATATTGGCTTTAAAAGCTTGGGCAGCTTTAATACCTACCACCAGTCATCTTCTCAACTGCAGTCTGCTAATACAAATTTCTTGAAATTCAAATTAAATTCAAATTGCCTCTTAAAACATTAGTTATCATATCAGCCGCTAGACGTAATCTGCAAGAATTTCTTCCTAAGTACACTACATACGAGTACCTTTTCCAAAACCATCATGCGTAACAAAACCCCACGGTGTTCCATCTTTCCGCCATGACATTGGGTCACGGGTACTTCGACTCTTCCGCGACCCAGTCAGCGTCATCTCAAGGAGAATCTTCACTTAGAGACACACGAGTCTCTTTACGCTAAAAATCGCCGGAATACCCAGCACGTTATTTATCTTGAGGACAAGTGCTCCGTCGGATGATAGGCTCCCCGTGTCTATCGCCCGGAGATCCTCATCAGGGGGGAAGGCGTCGTTCGTAAGCTCGCTGCCTGCGTCCTGGTCTTCTGCGGCGTATTGTTTGAGACTCTGGGTCATCTTCTCTAGCCCGCTCTGCCATTTCCTTCTGTGATATAACAACCTCACAGAAATTGACCACTGCTTCCCAAGAGCTCTCGCTGTCAGCCATGGCATTGACGACGGCCGGCAAAGAGAGATCCTGGCCTACTACGGCAGATAAATTCACCCGTTGAGCTGCCCATCTTGAGCACTCAGCCAGTGTGTGTTGCGCAGTATCGGAAACACAGCCGCATTCGTGACACACTTCGGTGGGTTCACGACCAGCCACCCTACACAGGTACCTTCCGAAGCAGCCATGCCCCGAAAGGATCTGTGTTAGGTGGAAGGTGAGCTGTCCGTGCTTTCTATTGACCCATTTGTCAAGGATCGGCCGAATAGCTTCGATCGTTCTATGACCTGCACCAGGCATCTCAAGTCTCTCTCTCCAGTGGTAGAGGAGTTCCGACTGAGCTAATCGTCGCCATCTGCCAAGCAACTCTGGAAGGATATCATGGCCTCGGGATTTTTCTGCCACCTTCCTCCAATATACACTCGACAATAGTTTCGCGTCCAAATCCCATGGTGAAGTTCCGGCCAGGACACAAGCAGCTTCGCGAGATATAGTACGATACCCCCTTGCCACTCTTACCGCCATGATCCTTTGTGGTCTACGCAAAAAAGGTCTATTTCGGACTGTGAGAGCGTTTGCCCAAATTGGAGCTCCATACATGGCCATTGATCGAATAACGCCTGTGTAAAGGCGGCGACACCCAGAATTTGGACCACCTATGTTTGGGAGCAGTCTACTAAGAGCCCCAGCAGCTCTAATAAGTTTAGGAGCCAGAAGCCGGAAATATCATGCGTAACCTAACCTAACCTAACCTAACCTACCAGTAGGTCATTTACCTAACTTTTTTAAAATAGGAAGGGTTGGTAAGTACCTATATAAAATTGTAAAATGATTTTAGACTTTTCCTCATAATATTCAATGCATATCCAATGGGTTTTTCGTTGTTAAGAATATTTTTACATAGACAAAATACCATGGATTACCTATTATTTCACCACGAATTTCCTCAGCAATTGGTAAATAAATATATTTATTTTACAAATTCCCATCCTTTTGGTACGTACATTTTGATTAAAATAAGCGTAGAAAGCGCACGTGTCCCATTACGTTTCTCTCAAAATCTGTCCGTCCGTGTCCTTCCCAGTGATGGATCACCGTATTACGGAAAATACACGAGAATTATATTTTTATTTCTATATCCAAGATTGACGTTTTCGTTAGCGAGGCTTTCAAATTTCTGTGTGTTTTTTGCGGCATAATGTCAACGGAATTTCGGTAGATTGAGATGTTTTGTGGCGGTATTTTTTCATCATTTAAAGGCAGGATATGTGAATCCAACCTAAAGTCGTTTAATATTTTCTTGTAAAATTACAAGAAAATATTTTAATCTTAGTCACATAAAACATAATTATGTAAAAGAGTACAACGGAAACCATTGAGGCTTTAATCAACACTATGTTTTAGCTCCAAATCCTCATAGGATTGCTGACAAAGAACGAGGTTCTACGTTCAAGTTTGGCTGAATATATTTTTCGTAGGTAGGTAGGTACCTAATTATCTATGCTTATCTGAATCTGACTGCAGCCACTTCTACCTACGTATGTTTTCTGTGCTGCAGCTTAGATTTATGTAGGTATATTATAGGTACCTACTTATCTCATACCCCTCAGACTAAGCTTACCTATAAATTAGATATCTGAGCTCTAGTCTAACAACTGCGTACCTATTTAGATATTTATATAGTAAGGTAGGCCCCGTCCTAAAATTGTTCAACTTTAATCGTCCGCTAAACTGTTGGCAGAAGTTTTGGCACTTACTAATGTTGGTCGACGAGTTTCGACTCCCGATCATCGTACCTACTTTTTGTTTTTGATGGATCACTTCGCGTTATACTCGCGTTGGTGGAATTTAAAAATAAATATCTTTGAATTTAGATATAATATCGATACTATTAACACTGGGCACGTCGTATATATGCTTAGCCCATTGACCTCTTACAATAAAAGGATGCACAATCATGTAGAAAATTTCATATAAAAGTTAGCCGTTTTTGCTTTGACAGTTTTACAATTATTGGTAAAGAAAATTATACACATAGGCCTTCAAATATAGTCCAATCTATACTTATAATAAATCTGTAGAGAGGTCAATTCTGTACATGAAATATATTTCCAAAATAACTATCAGAGGGTGATTAGTGGTCGATACTGATGCCAAAAATGCAATCAGTAAAATTTTTGTCTGTCTGTCTGTCTGTCTGTATGTTCTTTATAGAAACAAAAACTACTCGACCGATTTTAACGAAACTTGGTACAATTATTCTTCATACTCCTGGGCAGGTTACAGTATACTTTTCATCACGCTACGATCAATAAGAGCAGAGCTGTGAAGGGAAATGTTGGGAAAACGGGAGATGTTACTCAGTTTATTAAGCTTCCGTCGCGTGGTATGTTCGTTGTAGAAACAAAAACTACTCGACGGATTTTAACAAAACTTGACACAATTATTCTTCATACTCCTGGGCAGGTTACAGTATACTTTTCATTACGCTACCGTCAATAGGAGCAGAGCAGTGAAGGGAAATGTTGAGAAAACGGGAGAAGTTACTCCAATTTTTAAGCTTCCGTCGCCGTCGCATGATCCCTACCATAGGGGTAGAGTATAAAATATAGGGGTAGGGTAGGGGTATGGTAGGGGTAGAATAGGGTAGGGGTAGGCGTAGTAGTAGGGTTTCACGCAGACGAAGTCGCGGGCGTCCGCTAGTATTCAATAAAATCCCAAATTCAGAGCAAATTCTACCTTAAGTTGAATTGGTTGAATTTTCAAATACTTGAATTGAGTGCCAAGATGTTGTGTTTGGCACTCATTAAGTGGGGACATTTTTTGGTCGCTGATTGTGCATCCACGTTTTAATAGGAGATCAATGGCTTAGCCTGATCATTTTTGCCTATTTTTAATAGCACATCACTACAGGGCATAGGCCTCTTCTCTTTTAAAAGAGCATAATAACTATGGAACATAGAACCATGACATGATACATGAGGTCGTGTGCGGAACTGTTCCCAAAACCAATTTATCTGGTGTTAGCGAACTGACAACGAAGGACGACAGAACAGGACAGACAGAAGACAGAAGCACAACCAATTTTACTAGAGACCGTAAAGATCTGCATTTCTAAATATCCCCCTATTGCCTTTTTAACCCCCGACGCAAACGATGAAGCGATTTCAATTTAGTTTGTTTTGTATGAAAGGTGATGTTCGAGTGTTCTAAGACATGTTTGATGAAAATCAGTAGAGTCGTTTAAAAGTTCTGTAGGGGTTAAAGTGAGGAAGAACAAGCGAATGTCGCCAAATATACCTAGGTACTCGAGTGGGTCTCAAACTATGAAAGCGCACTGAAAGAAAATATTGATGACTTGATCGAAAGTGTAATTAATTTCAAAAATTTTCAATTCTATATTGTTAACGGCTAGTTGCCTCGATTAGTGACTTATTGCGCAAGGGATCAGCGCCAGCCTGGCTGTTCAACGCGGAAGTAGATACCTACTGTTGCCATCACTCCACGTGGGCATGATTTAAAGGGAAGATTTGTTACTTTAATTTTAAGTTTTCGACTTTAATTATCACCATTAAATAGTGACATAACTTGACTTTTCAAAAGTGCTTGTAAAGTAAACCTAGGTAATTGAAATAAACGAATTTAGCGTTTGAGTTAAGTTTCTCATTGTAATTGTATTCTTACTCGACAATGAAAGGCGCGTGATTATCGTTATCAAGGAGTCGCCATCATTTTGCAAAAACTACTTATAACAAAGGCGTGGCAATGTTCGCCGACCTTGCTTTGTCTACGCTTTAATACCATTAAACAATGAATATCAATTCATATTAACTATTACAAAAAAATATTTGTGCCTGCCATTCCGTCCGCGTTTGCATATGTAGGTTAGGTAGGTTTTGCCCACCTACCTTTTTTCTACATCTATTCCATATTTTTTGTCTTCGCTATTATTTTGTCATTCTTACTCTGAGATTTGTCGTTAAAATTCGTATAAGAATTCAGTTATAATATGAATCTGGCTATATAATAGGTATCGACCTACTAAAAGTCCTTTTCATGAAAGTAGTTCCCAGACGCAGTTATTGTCATTTGGTAGTGGCTTTCTTCTCTTTCTTTCTCTTTTAGCCGAAATGAAACTTGTTTAATGAAAAGGACTCTACTAGCAGACGCCATTGTGTAATAAATATTAAGGAGACATCGTCCTTGTGAAATTCAGTTATTTACAAATATCGCAAGACCCAGGGATTTTTTAGTATTGGATTGGATTAGATACTGCGTGAAGCAGTAACAAAGTATTTGTGTAGGTACCTATGTGTATATCAGAATAAGTATATAAATATACCAACGAAATGTCATTTCGGTTTATTATCCAGATAAGTAATACGATAAGCCCCGACTTACACGCCCAAAAGGCTGAGTGAAAGGAATTGAATCCTCCCCTGTTTAACTTTAGAGCAAGGGTAGAAGCAAGGGCAGTTTAAACTGAGGGCTAATTTAATGGAGTGTTACCCGCTGACGTACGGTATACGGTCTCGTGGTCGGATTAGATTGACAAATCATTTTAATTTGCATTTCAAAGTTTATGTTTTAAGAGAACTTTTGGGTTAAATTTTGCATACCTGTTACTCATGTAATATGTGGTTGTAACAGTTTTTTTAATAATAATAAAAAATGATTAGATTCACTAACTTGTTGCAATGCGGGTTGGCGGGCTTGATAATGCGGTGGTGATCATTTTTTTATTATTTAACGATCAATATCAGATGCTAATGATAATGACCATGACTTAATAAATACTTGGACCTTGCTCACGAGATTACCGCCATGTGGAATGTTGAGTCAACTATTGTTGTTCGTCGGAACAATTGTTTCAATTCGGAAAAGTTGTTTCAGTCAATAGTCTTATAGCGAAAAGATCCAATTAACATCTTAAGAAGCTTTCACTTAACTGTTGGATCAGAAGTCGGATACAGAAGGCAGTGATTCTTGAGACGACGTGCATTGTGAGGAGGTTCCTCAATCTGGAGCCCTGACCACCGCCTGGGCACTCAAATGACCCGCAGCGGATTTGATTTATTTTTATATTTTATTAGAAATTAAAATTAAAAAACGGATTATAAATATATGAGGGAATTTGATAATTACAATGGCATAATATGTTTTTTGATGCACGGGGTTTTAACACCAACATTTTCCCAACTCCGACCTGAAAATTCCTAAGAAAAATAAAATATTAGTAAGTATTAGGTAGGTACATAGCCCAACCCAGAAGTTTAACCTAGGACTTAGTGATTCGAAGTTTCACATGCTAATTACTGAACCAATAAGGCAGTTAGTACTTAGCAATACTGTCTACTTTTTATGCCCAACAAGTTACCTAATAGGAAAAATAATTAAGTACCTACTTAGCTTGGTAATTATTGCCTTTCACCTGCTCTTGAGTTTTACGATCCGATTAACAAAAAGATATAATAAACAATAGGTAGTTGTTATGATTCTAGAACAAATCCTTTCCAATATTCTTGACGTTCTGGATTTGGATCCCAATCAGCAATGTCGCAATCCATAGGTGCATAAACCCTACTAACCCTCTTTCTTAATCGCTACACCTAGAAGTTACTCGTAGAAGTTAGAAGCTGTCATCAAGTAGTCGAACATGATGGCGATTATGAAGTGCAGGCAACACAGAGTCAGTGCAGTTTCTTTAGTTTAATTCTTGATTGAAAAAACAGCGTAGAAACCGTACAACTACAATAGTCCACCGGGAGGACAGAACCCAGGACATTTGCACTGTTAGATTATACATGATACATGTGTTACTGTTAGATTATGGTATATAAGTAGGTAGGTACACTAGCGGACGCCCACAAAATTCATTTTTTCGGAAGCACGGATTTTTTCGTTGTTGCTCCACAATCTCCTCTATATTCCAGTGAAAGTCCCGTTAAAATCGTTTCTTTCGTTCCAACGGTTAGCCCGGACAAACAGAAAGAAAGACGCAAAAATTTTAAGAACGCTTGTTTGTGGTTTTGTATCGAATAAATAACTATAATAGGTGCTTATATACTCAGTTACGCTAGCCACAAACGGTCAGTTATTCTCACGTTTCTGTAGCACCCACGACTATTATTGATCGTGTATTGGTCACTGCGTACATGACTTGTATAGTGTGCCGCGTGGGTACTGCCGTTTGCTTTTCAGAAACGTGAGAATAATTGACCTTGTCAATGGCTAGCATTAGGTATCTGAAATCACAGACAGAACTTGAATTTTATTTATATTATGTAGTATTGATGATTTTAATTCCAGACATTTCGTTTCATTATAGTATTCGAGCGAAGCGAGCGAAGTCTCAATTAAATGCATATGAAAACAATCCAGTGGCTAGGAATTGAACCTCTCGGATTGCACACTCACGGACTTTGGTTATGATTGTTATGATTCTATTCATGTTTTTATGACTATACAAGATTTTTCTGTATTAAGTACAAGTCCCCAATATTCGTTCATCTCTTGAGGAGCTAATTCACGGTGCGTGCGGGGGTGCGGGCGGCGCGCGGGCGGGGAGAGAGGGGGACGATCCATCACCCTGTCGCGTGCCATTAGCAAGGCCTCAACTGTACACGGCCAGGGTATTGCCCATATATGGAATATTATGGGATTAGTCGAATTTTTTGTAGAATTTTATAGCTAACGTCTAGAAAAAAAAATATTTTGAGGCTACTTTCTAAGAGATTTTCAATGAATATTCTATGTAGTAATAGATTTTGATGTGATTTTAGATTAGATCTTATTGTACATTTCATTTAATAATTTGTACTTATAATATAAATATGTATTTGTCTGACTGTAGGCCATATCAGAAGGCTCAAAGTCGCTCAGCTAGCGATGGAGCGAGCTATGCTTGGAGTTTCACTGCGTGATCGAATCAGAAATGAGAAGATCCGCAGACGAACCAAAGTCACTGACATAGCTCAGCGAGTCGCGAAGCTGAAGTTTCAATGGGCAGGCCACATAGTTCGAAGAACCGATGGACGTTGGGGTCCCTAGGTGCTGGAATGGCGACCCCGCACCGGAAAGCGCAGTGTTGGTCGACCACCCACTAGGTGGACCGAGGATATAAAGCGGGATGCAGGGAGCCGCTGGATGCCGACGGCTCGAGACCGTTGTGCTTAGAAGTCCGTGCAAGAAGCATATTATGTCCAGCAGTGGACATCTATCGGCTGATAAGGTAAGGTAAGGTACGTATAGGTATGTGTTTACGTAGATATATGCAGTAATTAAATGTTTATTTACACAATTATTACGTCAACTTCATTAAACTTTTAATAATAATTAAAACCGGAAGCAGTTCAAATAGTGGCCCAACATTTGGCCCCAAACTAAGCGTCTGTAATTACGATGTTATTTGCTAATTAAATCGGTCAAAACCGTGGTAACCGTGGTAGCATTAAAGATGCTTCGTGACTTCGATTTGCTAAGTGTTGAACATTTTGATATGCGGATTATAGTAATCTGGTACCTATGGTCTAATATGGATACCTACTACTAGCAGAAACCCGCAGTTTCACCCGCATTGTTCTCGTTACCGAGGGAATATATAGCCCATGTTGCTCCCTGATAACGTAGCGTTCCATTGGTGAAAGAGGTTTTCAAATCGGCCTAATATTTTCGACCTAACAAACAAACAAATCTTTCCTCTTAATAATTTTAAATAGTATTATACTACGGTGTTCATTAAGTAGTGAGAACGATGAAGTTATCTTTTATTTAATTCTATTTTATTTTTCAACGCATCACCTTTTTAGCATATCTCTTTTCAATAAAATTCCTTTCCGAACAATCTTCGTCCTGATCCGATGAATCTTCGACCCAGGACTCGAACCCAATACCTCGTGATCTGACGTCCTGTGGAGTAACCACTGGACCTACGAGGCAGTTTAAATGCAAGACGCATAGACAACACAAAAATATAAATTAGTACAATCGCGATCGCTCGCCGACAACTGAACAATAACTTACACAAAGAAAACTTACCACACGGATACCAACAAGCAACACGCCTAAACTGAGACTTACTTTTATACTAGCGAACACTAGCGACTTCGGCTTGGATACTCTGAAACATTATTTATAAAAAACTATCTATAAATCTTCCTCTTAAAATATTCTATCAATTAACAGCATCAACATCTTTGTTATGTAATTCAAACTCAGCATACAAAGGAACGGCGGAATGGAACTTATATACATAATTATAATAAATTACATTTGGGTATATACAAGAACATTTTAAAATAATTTAATAACTACCTACTTATAATGACTACCTAAAACTATTATATTAATTACATATTATGATAAAAATAAAAAAAGGAAATATACTAAATTTAATTTTGTAGGTATATCTAGACTTAGACGTCATAGAATTCGTCTGAATCGTGATGTTCATTGGTAAAGTGCTCAGAAGGCTGGCAGTATTGCCACGTAACTCTATTAAAATCGTTGGTGCCATGGAAAATTTTAAATACTAGGTACAAGGTAGACATGTGCTTGACCACAGAACAGACAACGCTAAAAGCTAACGCTTTTGACAACGATCATAGATATTCCAATTTTATACTCCAGTCTCAAGTCGTTTTAGTAATTTTATTCAGAGTTCGACAATGGGTTTCTAAACTCTTACCTCTTGGATGTTAAATGCGCTCCAAAAGCCGTTGATCAATGGTCTCGTATTTATAGATATTTGACCCGATGGTCTAGTACTTTTTAAAGACAAACGTTACGAGCGCTACCGCAATGGTTCAAGTCATTGCTTTAGAGCGAAACATATCAATCATCGAATGTTAAGCTGTCGAAGGTCAATAACTTTAGACTGTAACTTATTATTAAATTACAAGGAACTCAATCGTATTGCTAACTTAACTAGGCATTGTTTCAATAAGATCACGTTTTGTCTTAAGACCGCAAATCTGATTAATTATTCTAGACGACCTTGGCTCCACGATTTGTTGTAGGTAACCGAGATTTTTCAAATTTCGAATTCATTTTTAGAGTTCTACCCTACAGTAAGACCGACAACAGTAAATAGGCTATTGCCGTATGTAACTTCTCAAAATTATATTTAAAACTCAAAACCTAAACGAACAAATCATAAATAGTATTAATTTTTCAATGCCAGTCCTAAACGCACCTATTATGGTACAGTTTCCATTCATAAAATATATATATAGGTAAGTATACGGATACGGTACGCGTATGTATTGTCTTTATATATTATATTTTTCTATAAATAATATCCAAGTTATCCCAAAAATGGTTTCTTAAATTTTTAAAATTTTGTTCATTACGTGAATAATAAATCATATATGTAGATTTGACCTTAATCAAAGACAACCATAGAGCAATCACAGGAACCGGAACGAAATCGAAATACCGAATAAAACATTATGGTAATGTTAGTTCCATGTGGTTTGACCTGCTGGCCTGTTCACTAACTTTGACTAACTCTAGTGGATATAGACTTGTACACACAATATGTATACTATTCTGTGTTATAGGCAGGTACGCGACCAACGAACGACGAAACTAATTACCAACTAAAATAGCTATTGTTAGGAAATCTTTAGTTAGGTGATTTCCTATTCACTACTAATTTTTAAAATTAAATGATCAAAATTACTAATCATTGTGTTTGATATTCTGATTTTCGTTAACAATAACGACGGGCTTTACGGAATATGAAAATGGCGGTTGTTGTTGATTTGATGTTAATTATTTATTAGGTGGCTAATAGACGAAAGTTAGTGAATAGTTCAACTGTGCTGGCTCTCGATGCCGTGCGGAAAATTAACAAGCACTTATTAGTCATAGAGTTCAGGGTTCGAATCCCGGGTGAGACTAATAAAAATCAAATGCGGCTAACCTTAACAATCTAGTAGCTTGTTCGTGAAGTCAAGTTTCAGTTACTCGTGACACTGACCAAATCAAAGTATTGGGTTATTTTCCAATCCATGGAATTATATTCGTCTCTCCCAAGTCTGTTTTACCTGACTCTTATATCTTAGGTATTTTCTAGCTATTTATCCTATTTACACTTACCATCAGGTGAGATCATGGTCAAGCGCGAACTTATTTAATGTACAAAAAGTAAGTAGGTAGTCAATTATACGAACACGCCTCATCGCGAAAGTCCAAAAACCAGTTATCGGCGAATTTTTAAAGTTTATATTTAAAAACAAGTAATAAATATAGCGTGAAAGTTAGTCAAAATACAATTTTACAAACATAAAATTTAACTTACGTGATCCACGTAAACTTGTTCGTACAGCGTTACGTAAGTCGGATTTATTCACGAATCAACATACCGATACAATTTCCGACTTATCACCGAGAGCCTGTAGTGGCCAGATCTACCTACATCATAGATCCTCAATTATCTATACTAATATTATAAAGAGGAAAGATTTGTTTGTTTGCATTGAATAGTCTCTAAAACTACTAAACCGATTTTAAAAATTCGATTTTAAAAAAACGATATTTTACCCAAGATATCAGGAAGATTCATTCCTGCAGTCATCAGACCCTTAACTTTATGGCAACCCCTCAATAAAGACCCTTAATGTTCTCTTAAAAAGTCTTTAACGGTGTTATTTGATGGCTGGCGATTGGTGACATGATTTCAAACATATTATATCGAGGAAAATACAGAAAACTACGCTTTATACTTGAACAGTTGAGGGTCAGGACCTTCAAAGCCTGCTCTCAATTCCACAACATCCAAACACCATAACTACCTACTTACTTACCTATAGTATGACCATACGCTGACAAACTTACAGCCTTCCTAAATGAGGTATGTCTGACTATCGCAGGCTCTCGGTTTATTATCACAGTGTAGTGGACTTGTTTAAAAAGTTTCAAGTAAATCAACTACATAACAATTGTTTTTAGTGTCAGTGGCCCGCTGACTGTATTCGCGGCGAAACGTCGGTGCGGTTAGGCTGTGTGGCATTAGAAGTTTTTTAAATTTTTTTATAGACTTTTATTCGTACTTAGATACTGTGTTAGTCAGTGTTTATTTTTTTTTCAAACGTGATATTTCGTTCGTTTCAACAATGTGGCGAGTGATCGTAAGTGACATTGTTTTTAAATTTTTTTTTTAAAAGCATGCTTTTCCGGGCATTTTCATGAATTTTTCAAGTATTTAATTATTTGAAATTGTTATGGCTTGATTTCAGCTTCTTTTATTTTGTCTATACTAATATTATAAAGAGGAAAACTTTGTTTGTATGTTTGTTTGTTTGATTGTAATGAATAGGCTCAAAAACTACTGGATCTTTTTTCTGAAAGGATTTTAAAAATTCTTTCACCATTCGAAAGCTACATTATCCACAAGTGACATAGGCTAAATTTAATTTTAGAAAAAAATAGGGTTCCGTAAGATATTTAAGTTTTTCGGATACAAGGTGTAAAAATTCAACCAGAAAAGTAGGCTAGGGTAGGCTAGGGTTAGGGTAGGGGTAGGGGTAGTTGAAAGTTTACATCGAGTTTCACGCGGACGAAGTCGCGGGCGTCGGCTAGTTAACAATATAAGCATTAAGCATGTTTGATTTTCAAAAGTTTGTAGTGTTGTAGCGGGTAGTCTCTCGATCTACTGAACCGATTTTGAAAATTATTTTACCACTAGAAAGCCACATTAGTTGTGAGTGTCATGCGCCATATTTTCTCACTTTAACGGGAACTACCGGTAAATAACAACAACTAGATTGGAAAAATTAGTCTATTAGATAGGTAAGTAAAAAATATTTTTTTAAACGTTTTATTTTGTAATGAAATATTATTATTATTTATATATTTATTAATAAATAAGGTGAGTAGGTATTACACCTAAATATATTTTGAATATTAACCTTGATCTGTTTGCATTAGAAACATGATAACAATAATTGTTTTTAAACAAACAATAATAATTTAAAGCACCGTTAATGGGCCACTAATACATGTAATCTATAATTTTCCAACAAAAACGCATTTTAGCAAATAATTGCAATAATTAAATATTATAATAAACAACGGAATCCAGTTATTAGTTGTTGTTATTTAATTAACATAATATGTCAATTATACAATCGTTATTGGAGAAGGACAATCAAAATTTGTTTGTTGTAGATATCATTTTGTTTTACTAGAAAATAGGTAGATGACGGTCGTCCAGCCCATCTGGTGTTGTTACTAAACCACCATGTTAACAGCAATGCTTCACAAATCACGCTAAGAGCACATCCTTTCATTGGTTATCCTACTTAGCACGTTATAGCTATTAAGATTCATTGTGTTTTTTTTTTTTATTCTTTACAAGTTAGCCCTTGACTACAATCTCACCTGATGGCATAGCTGAGCATTAACTCGTTAATCCGTTAATCGTTAATTAACGAAGTTAACATTTTGATTAACGGATTAACTTTTAAGTTAACTTTTTAAAATGTTAACGGACACGTTAACTTCCGTTAATATGCAGAAGTTCGTTAATCGTTAATCCAATGCCTACTATTTACCGCGCAACGCGAAATGCAGGTTCAGACAAGTAAGAAATGATGACTGTTTTTTTTTCACAGAAATCAACAAATTACTATATTTATGTTAAATATAGATAAAATCAACTAAAAACAAATTATGGCACTTTTCCCCAGTGCTCATCCTTATTTTTTCAATGGTGATCTCACACATTGATATAAAAATGTAATATTACAGTCATATTAACGGATTAACGATTAACGTTAACTTGCGTTAATTCTTCCGGAATGTAACGCTTTAACGTTTAACGAAGCTAACTTTTTTTGTAGCGGATTATCGATTAACGAAGTTAACTATTGGATTAACGGTGCCCAGCTATGCCTGATGGTAAGTGATGATGCAGTCTAAGATGGAAGCGGGCTAACTTGGTAGGAGGAGGATGAAAATCCACACCCCTTTCGGTTTATTCGCTTGGCGGTACGTCTTTGCCGGTAGGATGGTAACTAGCCACGGCCGAAGCCTCCCACCAGCCAGAGCTGGACAAATTAAGAAAATCTCAATCTGCCCAGCCGGGGATCGAACCCAGGACCTCCGTTTTGTAAATCCACCGCGCATACCACTGCGCCACGGAGGCCGTCATGTGTTTAATGTTACCGGCAACTGGAACACAGCATTGCTTCTTGGGGCATTATTAAGCGTACTGGTAGTACATCACCGAACGTTCTCTATTATGTAAGGGCATGCTTAAAAAATAAAAAAAAACCTGCTTACTACTACAGTTGTTTAATTTTGGTATGTAAATTACACAGAAATGCGTAATATTATTTCCTTAAAAATCAAAAAACGCGTAGGTAATTAGTACTTACCTTATGCAATGAAAAATAAAGAAAACAGGTAGTTAAGAACAACAAAATCATCGCGGAAGCACTTTAGATATTATATTAAGTAATTACCTACATAATTTAAGAAACATTTCATTTATAATTTTAATACATTTATTAATCGTTAGAAGTAATAGGTGGAGCAGAGCTTTTGATAAACCTCGCTAGGGGAAGTGTCACCGCCTTGCTTATTTCTCCCAACTTGCAGCATTGCTGTGTAATTACAAGGGCATGCCTTCGCCTCAGGTTGAAGGACACAGGATGGGACTTTGTGGGGAGTGTCCTTTGCATTGCCTTGCGATGTTTTACCCCGTATATCGCAAAAGGAAATTTCCATTTCATGCAACTGATACACTCAGGTCAAAACATTCTTCCCGAACGGAACTCTAAGCCGTCCGAGTTTCAAGGGAACCCCTTAGAGAGTCGTTCCGCCCATCTACTGCTTCTGCCTTCGGGCCCCATCAGGCGATGGTTCAGCGCTCGTCCGAACAACCCGGTGACGCCGCTGAGATCCCATTACTCCCTAATGGGATCTCAGCGGCGTCACCGGGTTGTTACACTTGTAAATAATATAATAAAAATATTTGTACAATTTGGACGTACTCTATCGTGGTTAATGCTTATACACGCCACTGTATGTATGTAGCACATTACGTATGTGTGTCTAATAAGTACAAGTTACATATAAACAATGGAATCGTTGAAAAATTCTCCGTAGTTGGCCGGTAATATTTAATTTGCTTAATATTCTACTACGAACCATCATCATCATCTTTGTCAGCCTATTTTGACGGTCCACTACGGGGCCACATCTCCCTCCTTATACGAAAGGGTGGTTGCAGCTTAGACCCACCTCGCTACACCAATGCGGGTTGGCGCGAAAATTTTGAACTCTATAACCATTACTTACTTGGGATAAATGTTTCCCAAGTAAGTAATGGTTTATATGAGCATTTATAGAAGAGTAAAATTGTTTACAATTTTTTATTTTCTATAAATTTTAACAATATCAATGGTAGCCGGTAAGTACTCGTATACAAATACATAGGCAAAATATCGACTGCCAGTGAAAAAGAAAGTTATGAATAATCTAGTAAAGTTCACCGCAACTGGTTTTTATTCAGTTTTACATAATTATTACGTCGGTAACGAGTTTGATTCTGCAACGTATTATGATAAAATTACTTTCTTTACAAATTAATCATTGACCAGAGCCAAGCAAATAGCCCACCTGGTGGTTAGTGGAAAACCATGGCTTATAAACAGAGTAACACTTCGCAGGAAGAAATCATATATCCAACAAAGTCTCGCCCAGTGTCCATGTGAATGTGTCTGAATTGCATTAGCATTAGTCCAACATAATGAAAAACGGCGGTGTTGCTTGGCAGTAGCTACTTATAAGCAATCATGGTGGTAGAACTCCCTCGGATGAGTTTATTCACAAAAACTCTACTGCAAATGAAAATGGAATTAAAGTTTACACCGATTTTCTTGCGGACAAAGCTATGTGGGTCCGCTAGTTTTGATAAGCATCGATAGACGTCCCAACATTAACATCAACTGACTTAAATAATTTCAGTGCTAACTAGTCTGTGGAAGATTTAAAAAGCGTGGGAGACGACCCCAACACATTCCATTCATTTTTCATACTCCACATGTGGTAATGAAGGATTTTTGCCATGAGATGGTACACTTTTAGAGGAACAATCTAACAGTTAATCGGTAGTTTCTATAGAGAGACCAGGCGCAGAACAAAGCTTCATATCTTCGCAAGGCAAAAAGTATAAATAAAGTTTCCCAACATTTCCCAACTTCAGAGCTGCTATAGACATTTTCTAGAAAATAAATATGCTTATTTCAAGTAAGCTTAGTTTACAAGCACTTTTAAAACGACAGGTTTTTTTTTATTACTTACAAGTTAGCCCTTGACTACAATCTCACCTGATGGTAAGTAATGATGCAGTCTAAGATGGAAGCGGGCTAACTTGTTAGGAGGAGGATGAAAATCCACACCCCTTTTCGGTTTCTACACGCCATCGTACCGGAACGCTAAATCGCTTGGCGGTACGTCTTTGTCGGTAGGGTGGTAACTAGCCACGGCCGAAGCTTCCCACCAGCCAATAAAATGTTTGTCTGTTTATAGCAACTAATCTCTGCCGCCGATCGGAAGGCAGGTGAAATGGTTGAATACAATGAGTAGTAACATCTCACTGGCACCAAGTAACCGGTACAGTGGGTAATTAACGTGATACATGATCCGAAAACACAGTAAGTAGTACCACTAAGTAGGCGAGCGGCCGGCGCTTGCTTGCGCAACCAACTCGCACCAGTATCATCAGCAACGGGTTTTTTTAAACTGAACCCGACTATGTTTGGATATTTAAACAATAATTTGATGTATGTATGCCATTTTTTATAATAAAAATGTTACATTTAATGGCTTTTTATAGCTATTATAAGCCTTTTTGTGGCAACATGTAAAATACCAAGCGCTGCGACCTGAAACATAATCGTATATGTTACGCCTTGAACAATAATGCATAGAGTATAATTGGCAACAGAAATATTAACTGTGATAGTAGTACTTCCTGTGTGAAATTTCGTACAAACAACCATACTACTCTTAAATTAGATTTATCAATCATTATATTCAATGCTATAAAGTAGATACAGGTCAACTAATTGCATTTTCATATTAGCTACTCTAATATTGCAAAGAGGAAAGATTTGTATTTTTGTATGTAACGAATAAACTCAAAAACTACCCGACAGATTCGAAAAATTGTTTCACCAAGAGTATTTTCATAGAAATAGAAACTACGCGGGTGGAACCCCAAGGTTCTGCTAGTTGATTAATTTATAATCTTTTTGATCTATAAGATCTGTTTCTCAATGTTGGTATCGAGCGGTTCCATCGCAGGTGATATAAGTCCCAGAGCATCAATACATGCTAATAAGCGTAATCCTATTTAAATACACTTTCTAACCGCATGACACAACGGTATTAGCTTATGAAACGTGCAGGATCATAATATTAATATTCACACAACCATAATAATATTAATTATACTTACTGTACCGTTACTGGTTAAGAGTGGACATATATCTACCAGTTCAGGAAGATAATTCTCTTACTGTCATTAAACATACCTCATCTGAGACTTCAAAGATCTACATTAAAGCCTCGAAATTATTAATTTTGTGTATTTTAGTCGTTTTATTGAATAAGTTAAATCCTCATTGGAAAGTAAGACTGAAGATGTTTTATCACTCTTGGCTAAATGTACACTTATTTGTCTTTGAATTGTCGAAAATATCTGTATTTTAGTGCCTGTGATGATGTGTGAAAATTACTTTATAATACGTCTATATTACTAGCCGACGATCGCTCAGCTACAACCTCGTAATTCCTGTTTCCGTGGTATACTCGCTGATAACTAATGTTGCTTTTCATTGGTAAATAATTTTTAAAATCAGGATATTGGTTTAACCGTGAAAGCAAAATAAACAAACAAATTTATACATTTATAAGTAAAATATTGCTCTATTTAAACAACTGGTTTTGTTTCAGGTATTAACGCTATCTCTACTTGCGAACGCAAACTCTTACACCTCGAGGCAACATCGGCCATACTCAGCAGCATCTGAATCGCAGATACGGTTTGCGATTGAGAACAAATACGACGACACCGGCCCAGGAGCCAAAGGGCAAGAATACGCTTACAAGACGTACAACACATTGGAAAACGCCCTAGTATCGTACCTGGACGACCCGGACACCAAACTGCCCGACCACGAGAGAGAAAAGGCGTTAAACATTCTCCAACTTCAAAATCAGGACGTCTATAGCAACCTTAAGCTGCGCCCATTCCCAAATACCGTAGAGGGATATAAAGCGTACACAAAACAGTCTATACCGCCCGTGGTCAAACTGAATATTCCTAATAAGCAGAGTTTCCAACCTCCGACTGCCAATTACGGACTCTTGAATACGAAAGGTTTGTTTATTTTCATTTACATACTAGGTATTACATATATGAGTACAAATTGAAGAACCTGCAACAGTTTTTCCCTTAGATACGTAATGTTTTTTCCCAACATGGTTTCTCCCAACAGGTAATGGTTTTTAATATTAAGTTCTTTCAGCCTGAAATAATTATACTTATCAGCACTTTATTTCAGGGGTTATTCAAGGTGCTGATAATTATTCAAATCCCTCGAAGGTCGATAACACATTAATGATACCTGCATCTGGTTCTACCTCATAATATTTTCATTTTACAAAACATAAAACACATTTTATAACATTTCGTAACAATTTGAAAATTACACAATATACGAAAGTTGTTCACACTGACCAAATTGTGTACATCTAATAATAATACGAGTATATCACATTTTACTATTTGGCTATTTGTCCTCTCTAACTGTATATGCTTAATATAAGTAAAAACTGATGAATAAAAATAACATTATTTTTTTTTTTATTCTTTACAAGTTAACCCTTGACTACAATCTCATCTGATAGTAAGTGGGATATGGGTGAGTAAAATACCGGTAGGGTTGTAACTAGCCGCGGCCGAAGCCTCCCACCAGCCAGACCTGGACCAATTAAGAAAATCTCAATCTGCCCAGCCGGGGATCGAATCGAACCCAGGGCCTCCGTTTTGTAAATCCACCGCACATACCACTGCGCCACGGAGGCCGTCAAAAGTATAACTATATACCATGCTAGTATCTGGTCCATTTGCCGACGTGATGATGTTATGTGATGACAAATAAATATTGAAATTGCATCGATACTCATATTAAAAACTATTAGACGTTTGCAACTTGCATTATTTACTATCTATGCCGCGGGTGCAATTCCGCTATTCTACACTCGTCAATGTACTTTAGGCCTATAACACGTGTTATTCGAATTTGAACTTTATTACCAAAATTAAAATGTCACTAACTACGAAGTTGCCATGGAAACCAACGATGTCACAACTCTGTAACTTTACAGAATGCAGGGGCTGTTTAGTTCTGTAGGATAAGAAGTAGATATATCATACTTATAGCAGATTTTTGCATGGAAGACTACACACACAAACACAATCTTTCACCCATAAAATATTGATATGATATATCCTGTCTCCAAGCCTTGTACGTATGTTTTCTGTGTCCAAGCCAAGCCTTGTCTGAAATGATAGTTTCATTGCTAAAACGTTCTATGTTCTGTGGTTTTAGAGATAAGGCTGCGGTTGCACGCTACCATGTCATGTTGAATCTATACTAATATTAAAAAGCTGAAGAGTTTGTTTGATTGATTGAACGCGCTAATCTACGGAACTACTGGTCCGATTTGAAAAATTCTTTCAGTGTTAGATAGCCCATTTATCGAGAAAGGCTATAGGCTATATATTATCCCCGTATTCTTACGGAAACGGGAACCACGCGGGTGAAACCGCGCGGCGTCAGCTAGTATTAGGTACATTCAACAATTATTCCTCTTTTTCCTTAGGCGCACAACTGAATGACATACCACAACTGTTCGAGAAAGACGGCGTGCGCGACACGGGCTACAGCTTCCAGAAGATTCAGTCGACGAAGGGCGCGCCGGTCAGCGTCGCCAACTTCCACAGAGGCTTCGGCAGCAGCGGGGAGACCGTCGACGATGACCAGTTCGACCCCAACCCGCAATACAGCTACTCCTATGGGGTTCATGTGAGTATCTACAGATATACATATATCTAAGAATATAATATGCTCCCGACCATTTCTCTTTTTTTTCGCCCACGGCGGCCAATCTTATGGTAAGATTACGCAGGAGATATTATAGTGCACAAGAGTGTGCGCAAGTACAGGTGCACTCTATTTTCCCTCACTCTCATAGTTCGATGGGACGGCAGACCAACACGACCAGTGAAAGATCAGTCCAGGACCGACCGGCTCTACGTGCTTTTGGAGGCACGGGACTATTTAAGAATATAGTGAAGGACAAGTCGACTAAAGTTTTGATTTTATGTTAAAGCTTGGTTTACAGTAGTAGGTACCTACCAATTATTTTTTTCATTAAAGGAGTTCGTTTGGGGATGTTGCTAAAGTAGGGCTATTTAAAGTAAAGACAGAAATCCAGTGAAATCGTCCGGCAAATTGGAAAAAAAGCTCGAGTCTCCTCTCAGAATGAGAGAAGTTTTTTTATTGTAGGAGTAAATCCTCATGAATGTCATCCAGGTAGCCTAGATGACGAAGCCCGAATGAGAGGGGAAAAAAGAAGAATGAGAGGGGTTAGGCCAATAGTCCATCACTATCAATAGTCAATGCGAATTGGCAGACTTAATTAAGAAAATTCTCTGGTATGCAATTTTCCTCACGATGTTTTTCCTTGAGACTCGTGATATCTCATTTCTTAAAATGCAAACAACTGACAAGTTGGAGGTGCATGCCCCAGACCGGATTCGAACCCACACCCTCCGGAATCGGAGGCATAGGTCATATCCACTGGGCTATCACGGCTTTATGCCAAGGTTTACCATGTTTATTTCTGCCGTTATCAGAACTGCTGTGTTCCGGTTTAAAGGGCGTGGCTACCGTCTTAATAGTTGCGCCGGTTTGAATTATCAAACCCAGCAACTACAGGCACATGACCTTCAGATTCCTTCAGGTTGAGCACACCGCGTACACTTAGTATTAGGGCGTGTTTCTAGCATGATGTTTTACTTACCTTTACCGTGTGAGCAACAAACGTATTAGGTATAGCATAAACTTTGTGTTATCCGAAAAATTTTGTATGTCGATATTTGTTCGAAAAAAGAATTATCATCAAATGCCACAAGCGCTCTTTAAACGGAAGTTTGGCGGTCAGACGGAGAAAACTTTTCCGATCACTTGAAATATTTTTCAGCTGGCTGTAATTACTCTTAGTCCACACCTAAAAATCGTTCACCCATTAACAAACTATTGTAGCATTGAAAAGGGGTAAGACACTGCCTCCTGTAACACAGTAATAACTAGTACATGAGGCAGGGCTTCTTCAAACTAATTGTGATAGTTATGTAGTTTAGATAAATAAAGATATAGTGTTATTTACGTCGCTGTCGTCCTGGTACCATTTTTTCGACTCTCTTGCCTTCTAGGATGAACCTAGGAAACTCGTAGAGGGGTTCTCTTTACATGTCCAAAAAATGCAACCTTCCGCCTCATTACAGTTGACATCAGCTCGATGTCAGCAAAAAAAAATAGTCGATGCTTTATATGCCGTTTTATTTCGATGCTGTCATTAGTTGCGCCGGTTATGATTATTATCGAACCCAGTGAATGTGAAACGTCCTTATATAGTATTGTTGCATTTGAGTATTTCGCTGAGTTATTATAATAATATGTTTAGACCAATATCGTGATATTAAATGTAATATCACCACATTGTTGCAGCCATGACTTTTACGAAGTAGGTTTATCCTTACTTTGTCGGTAAATGTCAGGACTCAAAATTATATTCGCTAATCTTTCACTTGAGATGTTCAGTGTTGATGTATGAATGCCATGTTAAGCTGATTGCACATTACCTCACAAAACTCACATATACACTGCACACAACGCACTAAGGTACGTGTTATAATAAACTACACAACGAAGAACTAATACGCACCATGTAATTTCAGTGTGGTTAATTCACTCTCCCAGCACCAGAAGGGGTTAAAATCATAAATGCATTGTAGCGTTCAGTTTACGGAATATCGAAAACTGTTTGACATGTACAAACATGAAATTTTGTCAGGGGGGTAGTTTATTGTTAGTAGACGAAAAGGCGAAAAGTTGTGTGACAGGGCCGAATTAAAGAGGTTTAACGGCGGGCGCAAAGCTTACTTTCTGTATGATACTCTTATATATTTTACTGTTCTAAGAAGATCTATGCGTGTTGTAGATTGTATTTATTTTCCTTACATTGAAAACTAACAATGTATCCACATACCTGTGTACAGGTAGATACGTCGCGACTGATACTATCAACAAACAGGTAATTGTAGAAAGTGTGCGTTTAACGGGGAAGTCAGTAATTAGTCAAGATTATAATAAACGCAACTCTATCAAGTAGATGCATAGATAAACCAACTATACGTAGATAGATATTTAAGCGAAAGTAAATGTAAGATTATTATCATTATACCTACTACAAGCTAAAATATAAGTTTTGAAGATCCACCGGGCACCGACACTTATGAATTTAGCAAGAATAACGATTTTCATGGCTGAATTATTTTCGTTCTTGGATCGGATATTTACAAAGTTAGACGATTCTTCCACGATTTCGGAAGTCAGATTCTAATTAAAAAGCACGGCAAGTAATTCAACTTTTGCACTTTTAAAATAATTATTATCATTGATAACATTATCATTTACAAATGTCTTCGGTAATATTATCAATTACTTGTTATGTAAATATGAAAGCCGATGCAAATACCTCCAATAATTCAATGTAAATTAAAACATTTATATATAGATATCTAAAATCATACTAGACTGCTACAATTAAATCCCTTCATTTTGGCTTTGCCTTAGATAGTAGCCAATAGTCATATCAACTATCAATCAGACAGTTTTTTGTGAAAAAAAATTCGACCTCGTCATTTAATAGCATACGTCACGCAGTAAAAGGTTCCGGGTTGAAACCCTATACCCTAGCAACAATATAGTGAGCCTATTTTTTTATTACAGACTTTTTACTGCCGATTTTAATTTACAATTATAATTATGTGCGCGACACGATAATAAGGCCGTTTTGACATTTGCGCTCATGCAGTTTTGTGACAATTCATTGTATAGTAGTAAAATTATGATTTGTGGAATCAATTATTTGAATTTTCTAGAAGGTGATCTCGTCTCTAATAAGCAAATTGCTGAAAATCAACGCTACATGTTCAGGTAGCATTATGCTAAGCTGCGACCATAATCTGAGTTATGCCACACATCGCAGGGTGTATTGGAGATATTGTAATGTGATATAGGCATAATTGAAATAAACGCATTTCTCCTTACTTTTCTATATAACAGAATTTACGAACTTATTTATTTTAAGTACTTGTAGCAAACTTTGTTTTGTATTTTAGGGCCACTAGTTCATGTACATGGTTTTCCAATTAAGACTATGTAAAACTTACTAGTTTTAATAACTATTAATAATTAATATATGTATATACTGCCAAACGGTCTTCTTATCATGTTGCAAATATAATGTGCCTACCTATTTTCAATGCATTACAAAAAATGAAGGCTTCGCCAAATTATATTACACAGTCGATACGGTATTTATCTTTTATTACCCACTTTATTATTATTTGGAATTTTAATAACCACTAAATGTTTTCAATTATATACTTATACGGAAATAATGGTTTCGAGAATTATATTAATTATCAAATTAGATACATTACTTGAAACATTTTAATTTTCTTTTATTGAAGTATTTATAAATACCTATAGATGCATACATGCTATTTTTTAATTTAGATTTTCGATTTTGGCTGAAATAGCAATAACGACTTCATTTAGTTAGTATAGAAAAGCGTTTGTGCCTCGTCCATTGATGGTAACGAACTTCATTGATATATTCTGTAAGTGTCTGTGTACACGAAAGAGGCTGATAAATTGTTAGTTGTTGATTTTTGGAAAAGGGCAACTGCGAAGTTTCTTGCGGGTCTTCTCTCTGTTTTCCTAACCGGTACTAGAGTCATCGTCATCAACCAACCACCCACCCACATTCGGTTCACTGTTGAGCACAAGTTTCCTCTCTGAATGGGAGGGGTAAGGCTAATAGTCCACCACGCTGGCCTAATGCGGATTGGCAGATTTCACAGTGTGAAGTTCACACACGTTAAGAATTAAGAAAATTCACAGGTATGCAGACACCTGAGAATTTTCTTAATTCTTAACGTGTGTGCAATTTCAGCAGGCCAGCGTGGTAGACTAAGTCTAAACCCTCCCATTCTGAGAGGGAACCTGCGTTTCCTCACGATGTTTTTCCTTTATCTTTATCACTTAACCCACAATAAGCGGCAATGCCAGAAGCCTAAGAAAGTAGGAACTACTGCCAGGCATATTTCAACCGCCAAGAAGTATTACTGTGTTCCAGTCTAAAGGGCCGATGTTATAACAGGCATATGAGTCTTTATACCTAAGACTCAGATTGATGGCTCTTTCTCTCTCAGCAGTTGTTCCTTCAATGCTGAAAATCATTGCCTTGGTATGAAACTAACCTAACGGATCCATGTTTTCTACCGGCCTCTATCCGGCCATCTTCGTGCGTGCGTACATCTAGCGTGTAGAAAAGTGTCTTCTTATTCTCTGTTAGCTGGTCAGCCCCTCGTGTTTTTTAAAGTATACCTACTAAAACAGGGCGTCACGTCGTAGGACATGTTCTATGCATGCTCTGTGAAGTGTGCGTTAATTTGTATAAAATGATTTTTCAAAATCATTATCAAACCAAACTTGACTAACTACATAACATAGAAAATATACGTACCCAAAATCGTCTTTGATTCAAAATATTACTTTGGATATAGGTAAAGCAATGCAACCAGTGGCGTGCGCAACGAATTTAAGAAAGTAGGCATTATAAGAACAAATTGTACAAAACGGAAAATTACTTTTCCAATACAGTTTCATAATAAGTCCCCAGGATAGGCAGCATATTTAGCATTTATGACGTTTACGCCAGTGTCGACGACATCAAGCGAGTCGCAGGGATTCGCTGGATGCAGGCGGCTCAGTATCGTGATGTTTGGAGGTCCTATGTCCTGTAGTGGTTCTATCGGCTGATATGATGATGATGAGGACAGTGTTAATTTAGAACTGATTCGTTTCACTTGTAAATAAGTAGACATCAATGTAGTGATCACGTCCGCGTCTCCGCTCTCACCTTGAACTGCTCGCGCTACTCATTCACGGCGCGAGGCAAGGCCGGAATACTCTTATAAGGTGAAAGTTGTGTCGGTAATAGGGTTGTCACATCTCGCATATTCACTGCTTATACGAGATACCTGTACTCATTATTTATAAGCTTACTAGCGGACGCCCGCGACTTGGATTGCGTGGAAATCAGTTTAGGAACCATGGATTTTTCCGGGATGAAAAGTAGTCTATGTGTTAATCCAGAGTAAAATCTATGCCCATTCAACATTTCAGCCAAAACGCTTCAGTAGTAGCAGCGTTAAAGAGTAACAAACATCCAAACAAACAGACTTCCATACAAACTTTCGCGTTTATAATGTTAAGATAAATGTTCGTATCTGCTGTCTCTTCGCACAGATCAAATTAAACGTGCTAGAACCATGATTTGCGTTTACCATAGAAATACATAAAATCGTGCGGAAGCCTCATAATTATGTCCAATAGAATGGTATAAAATTATTCACATTTAGTTATTAAGATACCTTTTTTTTGTCCCATGAAATATCGTGCAATCAGTCAAAAAGACTATGAGCAGATGAGTTTTGGGTTTGATGTTGGTAAGACATACGTATCCCCCACTAGAGACATTCATATTGTTGTTAAGACTGGAGTATTACGCATCCAAGATTCTCTTTCTTTTTAGACGATCTTTTCTTTTATTAAGATACCTAGACCCAAAATTATACAGACATCTATATTACAATTGTTTGCTTTGCACAAAAATATTTGTATGTAGTATTACCGTATTTATTATTAAAGAAGTTTTAGTGGCAACCCTAAGTAGATACTCGTGAAAGTAAATATGAGCTGTTCTGCATTTAGCAAACAATAAATTGTTGTAAACAGTAGTTGTAGTAAACAGTTGTTTAGCTAAAACAAATCATTCATTGCGTTAGTTATTACGCCACCTTAATTATTATTTTCAGCCAGTGGATATCATCTACGACTTCGTCTGCCCTTAGACTTCCTTTAATCCGGCCCTGTCACAAAATCCGTAGCCGACGTCTACTAGCTATATAGAGCTTCAATAGCTCAACAGTAAGAGCGGTCGGACTCATCACCGAGGGGTGGTGGTTCAATCCCCGCTCCGTTGGACTATTGTCGTACCCACTCCTAATACAGTCACTCTAGACTAGTTGGAGTATTGGTCATATTTAAAATATGTGGCAAATATTCTTTTTTTAAAGCGATAAACTCCCTCCCTGCCAAATTACATCTTTTTACATCAAGCATCTTTAAGCAAAAGTGGATTATTTAGCCCTTTATAACCCATTCCCCGCCGCTATCTGCCGCTGGACCCCGCGAAAACTGTTGAGCTGTAATTAATATTTTAATGTAGTGAGTGTGAAGTGTATAAGTTAGACATAGAGACCTGTTTAACACCTAAGTACCAAAGTAAGTAGCAATACTAAAGGACTCTTGAAGTTCCACACTCCACAACCACCACAGCTCAAACTCCATAATCGGCTACCGGACTTACCTATGGTAGGAACATGGATTTCAGCGTTCTTATAATGAAGTGTGGCTGTTGCAGGCATCCATTCTTTATAGTTAATAAATTACGCTATCTATTTTTAAAAACCGCATGAAAATCCGTTAAGTAGTCATTAAGTTTATTCCGAAAAACCCCCGAATGACATGAAATTATTATTTACGCTGTCGATCAAGTCATCAATATTCTCTTTCAGTGCGCTTTCTTTTGAGACAAGAACACTCGTCCGTAAGTCACTTTTAATACGAAAAAAAAAACTAAATTTAAATCGCTTCATCCGTTTGGGAGCTATAGTGCTACAGACTGACTGACAGACAGACACATCAAACTTATGTATCCACTATTTTTGCGTCGGGGGTTAAAAAGGGACGAAAGCTTTCCTTGTTAGTCGCGGGCATCCGTTTAAACAAAACTTTTTTTACAAGTAACTTTACGGACAGGACGTAGAATCACAACAAGTCTGCCCAGATATTGCAAAAGTGCCTGTGAATGATCTAGTTGTAATGAACGAGTTTGATCTCATCTATCAAGATGACTCGTTACCGAATCACGAACTCAGCGAATGATGTCAGTCATGTTACAAAATTGTGCAAAAAAAACTAGATCAATGTCGGATAATTACTTCACCATATTTCGTTTTGGAAGTAATTCAAAACAATAGGGTCATAATTGACAAGGACGCCCTTGCGTGATGTTTTATAGATGCAAATTACATTGCGCGCTGAATTATATATCAGTAGGTATCATATTCACATAATATACGAGTACCTTCCATTACGACACATACCAAAAAGAGCAGCGTAAATACGAGTACCTACATAATTTCTTGCTAAAAATAAAACTAACTGTTTGTAAATCTATATTAATACTAGCGGACGTCCGTGACTTTGTCCGGGTTAAACTCGATGAAAACTTTCAACTGCCCTACCCTACACCTACCCCTACCCCTACCCTACCCGTACCCCTACCCTACAAACACATAAAATAGTGAAATCGGTCCAGCCGTTCACGCATGATGGCGGAACCAAGTATTATGGGTTCATCTTTATTTTTAAAAGAGGTAAAAGTTTGTTGTGTTGTAGAGGGTAATCTCTGAATCTACTGCCCCGATTTTTGAATTCTTTGACAACTAGAAAGCCACGTTATTGGTTAGTGTTGCAGGCTATATTTTATCCCCGTATTGTCACGAGAACAGAAACTATGCGGGTGAAACCACGGAGCGTCAGCAAGTAAAATATATTTTTAAAAGTAATTTAAAATTAAAAAAAATATTTGAAATACTTTTCGTATAAAGTTGATTGTAGTGATTTATTAACACGAATTGTAGCAAAGTCATCGAGATAATAAAACATATATTTTGTTGAATTCAAAACAACACCGTCATTTACAGTGAAATAAACCAGCAATGAACGACGTATTAGAAAATTTCTCAAATAACGTCGCATATTCACGATCAAGGTAGGAAGAACCACAGGTGTGGCCGCCATACTTTTAGAATTATATTGCCCAACTCACGTACCTCACTTTTAGTTTACGATTAGTTTAACGTTTTTATTAGCCACTAATTAATTATTATTATCTGTGTTAATAGAGCTTTATATAACATTGTTATGTTCTATGAAAGGCCAATAAATACCAGCTATTGAAATATTTAGATCTGAATTTTTAATTTTAGTTTTTAACGTTATAAAGTTCCTAAGTATCTAATGATAAAACGTAAAGTGGATTAGTTAAAATATAATTCCAATATATTTTTGAACTAAGTTTTTTCGACCCAAATAAAAACAAATGGGAGTACATTCACATAGTAATTAATGCCAAGGTAATTCCGCGGATACTACTAACTCTACTTTGCATAATTTATGTAGGTAAATATTTAGTAATTTATGCAGATATTATGTATTCAATGTAGTAGTTCCTTTAGAATAATATGTAGAGTGAAGGTACAAGTAGCGCACCGTTGGTCTAGCTAAGCATGCAGTCCCAGTAATTTCGTATTCACTATAGATTTAATGGTAACTGCGTTCTTATTATGTATCTCAGTGTACCATTGAAATAAAGACTACATCGTTTTTCATCGTATTTTCATTTTTATGATCATTTAACATACTTATTTCAACGAAATGACCTTGACTACACCATTTTACATCCAATGAAAGTGAATTTTTGTTGTAAAGATCATCTAACATGAATATTTTAACGAAATAACATAAATACCAGTTTTTTTGTTAAAATAACGTTACTACTGCTATTACCATTACCATATTAATGTAACTTTACATAAAATGGGGATAATTATGTAATTAGGTTCGTTGTAAAGACACAATTAGATGATTCCAAAAACGAAAATACGATGAAAAACGATGTAGTGACTGTTTATTTGAATGGTACACTGAGATCCATAATAACCCTGCTGATCAAAATTGAGATTAAAGGTAAAAAAAAATCATCGTGTTGGTAGAGCTGACTTAGTGGATATCATAGAGTAGTTGGATATTGTCCAGTTGAGTTTGTGATTGGCATTGGCATACGGGCTTAAATGAATATATAAAAAATTACGATTGTTATTGTTTTGATGTTAATTATATTAGGTGGGTAACGGAATATGTCAAAGTTAGTGAGTTAGTCGGCAGGTTTGAATCCTGAGTCGTAAAAAACGTTTATTTTCTTTACGTTTCGTCAAGCGTTTAGTTAATTAAATTCAGCTTCTGGAAGCAGTATATACAAAAATACTTTAAAAGGGTCGCATCTGTAGTTTTAAGGTAATCGAACTCACAGAAACACACTTAAGGGCCGATTTTATAACGTTGGTTCTGTACTTTAATAAAATAGGCCCGTATGTATGTTTCTGTGAACGCGATTGCCATTTTCGAGATCAGCTAAAAAGGTTGCAAATAGGTACCTATGTCACAAATCATAATCTGAGTAAGTAGGTACATACCATAGCTACAATAATTATTATCAGTAAGCGAGCCATGTTCTGATCAAGTAAGATTTTTCTCCATAATTATAGTCTTACGATATTTTATTAGAAGAAACAAGGCCGAATGCTTCCATGTAGCCGTAAAACAAAATGGTCTCCTGGCATTCGACAAGTAACATACCTTGTAGTAAACGCCACCATAAAATACGTGATATGTTTCACTAAAAGTTAAAAAGAATTTAAATAATTAAAGTTATTAAGTTCATAAGGAATTAATGTTAGAAAAACAACCTTCGCACCCACCGTATGTTAGTAATACTTACGTGTTAGGGTTGTCACACACCTGATTTATGAAATTTTGTTATTTTGAAAGATCCTATAAGAATAAACAGTTATGTTATAATAATTTCAAATCAAATCATTCTTTATTTGCTGTAGTGTGCTTTTACATATTATTTACGTGTTTTATGGAAGTTTTGTTATAAGCATAATACGCGTAATCAACTACCGTTACATTCTACAAATTAAAATTTGAATATATAGGTACATTATGTAAATAAATGTACAAAAATACGTGTTTCGCGCTTTGTCTCTCGTAGTCTGAAAGCTAAGATATATTATCTCGTGAAGACAAATAGATAAAAGTTGACCAGCATAGGTAGATATATTGAAAATATTGCTAATTTAGGTATCCCATCACTACAAAGGTTCGCCCACTAATCATCAGCAATCAAATTATCTTTTTTCTTTCACGGGAATCGATATTTATGTCGTTGACGCATCTTAGATTTACCATACCCTATCTCATCATCATCATCATCATTATAAACCCATATCCAGCTCACTGCTGAGGTGTAGTCTTTCTCAGAATGAAAGGGGTTAGGCCAATAGTCCATCACGCTGGCCCAATGCGGATTCGCAGACTTCACACACGCAGAGAATTAAGAAAATTCTCTGGTATTCAGGTTTCCTCACGATGATGATGATAGCCTTCATTGAAACACGTGATATTTAATTTCTTAAAATGCACGCAACTGAAAAGTTGGAGGTGCATTAGCCTCAGGCCGGATTCGAAGGTCCATTGGGCTATCAACTTATCTATGCCTACTATATCTGTGATCTCATCATAATTACTCTATTTTAACGTCCTACTGCAAAGCCAGGCCTCCCTCCTTGTAGGGTGTATGAAGCTGGCAGGAATAGGGTGAAAACAATAAATTTACGTACATTATGAGCTGTTAATGCCTAGACCGACGACTTAACGCGCTCTCCGAGGCGCGGGGTTATTACACCACCAACTTCTCAACTTCGAGCTGAGAATTTTTACTGAAAATATTTTAGAAGAAACAGGACCGGCAGTTTGTCTAGTGGTGTGCTCTACTACTACTGAATGATGTTTCAACTTATTAACGTATGTGTTCCAGAACAAGCAGACCGGCGACACGAAGGCGGCGCAGGAGACGCGCGCCGGCGGCGTGGTGCGCGGCTTCTACTCCTTCCTCGACGCCGACGGCAAGCAGCGCACCGTGCACTACACCGCCGACGACGCGGCCGGCTTCCGCGCACAGGTGCAGCGCACGGAGCGGGGCAGCGCGTAGACTGCACCCTCAGACCAATTATAGAAGGACCTGTATCGCACTCATAGTCACGAACAAAATAGTCTGTCATTTTCTGAGGAAAACGAACTTAGATTTGGTATATATCTTGTACTAAACTAGAAGTTTTTGCCCGTTTTTTACACCATTCAATTACGCAGAAAGGTATTTTTACGGAGCTCTTTAACCGACGAACACGGATTACGACTATTTAACATCGATACTATAGAGACAGTTTTGTATAATCGTATTAGATCGTTGATCATATACTTTGACAGAAAAGTAACGTCAATCGAGGCAGGTCCTATACAATAATTGGTCTGAAACTGCACCACATATACGAACAAGACAAAAACTTTCACTTAATTGGGTATTTGACTACCCTTCTTTACATTCAACGTAAGATTTTTTTTTAACAGATGCATAAACATAAACGCACAAATAACAAAGATATCTGTGATTTTGTTTCAAGCCCATACAAGTAATACGATTTTTCGTCGGTGCTACGTCACACCAAAGAAGTATTTAGTAAGACTATTTGTAAAGATTCTATCACCAGCATTTCGACTGGTAGAATCCTTACAAATAGTCAACTGACTGAGTGTCAAAAGTGCTTGAAATAAATGAATTTTGAATTGGATTTTTTTGACTATGGAGCGTATTTGTTCGATCCACGGCAACGCCGCAAAGCATTTAATATACAATAAAAAATAGTCAAATACCCAATTGTTTTTAATAGACAGTGTAAATTCTATTTATCCACACATGATTTAGGATCAAACTCGTCTATCGGCAGACACGGACTACGTATCGCCTCGAGGCACTCAGTATTATTTGTATGAAACCGGTAAAGACGTACCGCCAAGCGATTTAGCGTTCCGGTACGATGCCGTGTAGAAACCGAAAGGGGTGTGGATTTTCATCCTCCTCCTAACAAGTTAGCCCGCTTTCATCACCACTTTATCATCACTTACCATCAGGTGAGATTGTAGTCAAGGGCTAACTTTTATAGAATAAAAAAAAAATACTCCATACTTTAAACACGCACATGCACACGTACACGATACGGAACGCGTCGCCTCCGGATAAGCTACGTACGATACGTAGCCGTTTCGTGTCCTTGCCAATAGGTGAGTTTTGAGCTTTAACAATGAACCCTCTAAAAGATTAAATTTCAGATTCTCAATTGTTCATTATATAAAGAAAATTTTCAATATTTTCTACAGAATACCATGAGGAATTGTCAACGATGTCTCCAGTTGCAAAAGCGTTAGCTTCGAGACAACCATTCGCTAGAGACGACGACGCTTTAAAGTTAAAAAAAATCTTTAACTGTGTTCTTTAAAGGTTGTCGCGAAGCCTAAGAGACTGGCGACTTAGAATATAACTTTCAATATTGCCGAGGAAAATATTAAAAAAATACTTAGACGGTTGAGGGTCTGGAGCCTTGAAACTTACCTACTATCTTCCAAAGTCACCGCAGTCTAAACTCCATAATTGGCTATCGTACTTACAGTTCGCGCGGCGAGAGTTTGGCTTTGACCTTCGGATGGAGGGGATTACTGCGCATGGGTACTGTCACGCACACAATACTTTTCCTTTTTTATGTACCAGGTTGGATATTTGAGTGGGTCAAAATTCATGTATAGTGATAATAATGCTAGAAAATAATACGAAGTAGATAAACTTCTTCATTTATTAAAACTATTGATAGTTATTTTACATATTTAAAATGTTTATACAGAGACAGCAATGAAAATTCTAAATAATTGTTTTTAATAAAATTATTTATTCCAAGATTCCAAGAAGTTTGGTTATTTTCCGACTGACTGAGTAAAGAAGCAACTTCCTCAATCTTACTTCGAATTTGCTTCAATGAATCGATACATTCGTCAGCTTCTTTCTTTAAAAAGCAATTCACGTCATATATCATTTTCCGTGCTTGCCTTTTTAAAACAATGTTTTTTTTACGCATTTTTAAATCACTTTTTAATATTTAACAAAAAAACTTAAACAAACAAACTCAACAAATAATAACAATCGACAACAATTAACGAAAATAGCAATTCATTTGTGAACGTGATTGTACAACAGGAGTGCGCGGTACGTCGTTTCGGTGCGAGAGGCAGGTAACGACTGGAGCGCCAATCAGAGCACCGCGCACCCGCCCCGCACCCCGCTAATGCCCGTTGATACCCAATTTCTGATTTCTGCGCAATAACGGTCAAAGCCAAACTCTCGCCGCGCGAACAGTACCTATGATAGGATCATAGGTTGCTAAACTTTCAGCCTACCTAAAATAATATATATCTGGCCATCGCAGACTTTCGCTCTCGATATAAACATATTTCGTACGTATACTACACCAGTTCTTACTAATTTCGACAACTTAGGACATTATTAAGTTATTGCAAAATTAAGTATGACGTACCTATTGCTATATTTATTTAGAGAAGCTACTCTACCTACCTGTACCTTGGCAGCTAGACTGTAGTTAGGTGTTGTGTCTCTATTTATCGACCAGTCTCAATAACGCCGTACAATATGCAGTCAAGTATCCATGTATGAAGTTTACATTGTACAAAATATATACGAATAGCCACCAAAGGTCTAAGTCATCATAACCTAACCACAAGCTCTTAAATCTGACATAGCGATTTTATAATGTTTTGACATTTTGTACCCTGAGAGCTTGTAGTGATTTAACATCATTGATGACAACATCCTGCCATAATTGGCGTGCAAAATATACACACTTATACACTATATGAATATGGTCTACAAATCGACCACAATAATTCACTCCACACTCATACCATTTACTGGAGTACCTAACGTTATTTACGCCGTATAAGATGGATAGATGATGTATTTGTAAAAGGTAGTGGTAAGACCCCTGAGGCCTTTCTAGACTTTCAGAAGCAACGTGCTGAGCCACCTGTTTCCACCAACTTGGTCTACATGGAATACAGTTTAATTCAAATACTAGCTTAGCCGAGCAGTTTTCCCACGTAGACTGCATTCCTGTGAGAATATAAAGACAAAATAAGCCTATATGTTATACCGGACTATGATCTACTTCTGTGCACATCTACGAGTAAATCCGTTCCGCTGATGAGCTCTAAGTAATTGACATCAGCTAGAAGCATCAGCTGACAAAGTTATAGTTTTCTTATGTCAGCCACTGACAATCAAGTAATGCCTGCGGTGATAACACTGCAGGTATGTGAGATTACTTGATCGTCAGTGGCTGACATTTCCTTGCACATAATTCTACAGACTTGAGTTCGTTAAAATAAAGATACCAATTTTGCCTCGAATATAGGTATATTATTATAATATAGGCACGTAAGCATCAAAATTCTAAAATGATTTAAAGTTATTATGGAGTCGTCATTTCAAATAAAGTATTTCTTAAATCCAATTTATTTCAAGGTATTTGCTTGGTTTTCGAAATAGTTTTTTTGAAGTTTGAAAAATTTATGTTTTGGATACTTAATTATTACTTTCTTTTGGATACTTACCCTAAATCCTACCTACCTACACAATAGGTTTTTTACAGGTGCAATAAATAGATTATAGTTTTTTTACCTCCATTTAATATGATTATGGTTTATTTTAATTATATAATATTTATATCCTATATCCATTGTAAATACTAATCTTAATGGAAAATTACTGTGTCTGAGATGAGAGCAATAAAAATAAAAATAATGTTAACTAATTAAAATAATAATTAATTACTTCGTATGCGGAAACTGCCAACTCAGACACTTTTTAGTTTTCTACCTTATTTAATGAAAATATTTTTGTATATATACCTTTTTGTATACTTAATAAATTATAAAAAGAAGTTTTATTGTATTTATTTAATGATCCTAGTTAATTTTGCTGTTGAAAGTTTATTGGTTTTTATTAACTACCGCTGAACTTGACAGCTTTCGGGGGAATGACAAGACGCATAAGGTTTATTCAGAAAAAAATCCACTGTTTCCGAAAGCATTATAACAACTTGGTTTATGGTAACCCAATCGTACAATTGTAGTCACTACAAGTAAATCAACTGATAAAACTAGTTAAAAATTACAAAATAACAAGACATTAGTTATATCTTTTCATACATATGTTACCTACCCTAAAAAAATGCGGCTAAAAATTCTATTAGACACCGTTAGTGTTCTTGCTATTGGTTGCTTGCATTGACCAAGTCAAGTGTAGCTTTTGCAGTTTTCAAATCGGTCTTCAAATCACATAATTTTTTTCCAATTCAATTTACTATCAAATCTTTCCTCTTTATATCTTTACCTATAGACTTATTAATTTTGTAAAAAGGTAAAACTCCTGACAAAATTATTACAGCAATCACACACAATTAAAAAATATCTCATTATGTTTTATAAGAGTATGCAGTCCTACATTATGTTTATTATTAGTAAACAATTGAAACATAACCTATGTAAACGCCAAAAAGTTGGTAAGTTTAGTTCAAACGTCATAGTATGTTGAGAAACTCAAAGTTCTGAAAGAACTCTAGTAATAGAACTTTTTTAACCGACTTCAAAAAAAGGAGGAGGTTTCTCAATTTGACCGTATATATTCTTCCGCAGAGCATTGTTGTGTTCCGGTCTACAGGGTAATCAGAGTGATAAATCTTATAAACCCACATACATACATACGGTCGAAAAACCATTACACACATAATGTGCATCTCGCACTGGCTTAGGTATAACTAATTCCCATAGTTGATGGGCGCGTGGTCACCACTCCTCGATTAGCCTATTAGCAATTTAAGCAATTGCTCAGGGTATCCCGTCTAGGGGGCAACCAGAGACCAACGTAGAAAAAAACGAGCACACGAAAGTTAAAACAAATTTCGCTTTTTATATTTTGACGTAGGTACCTACGGTAGGTATGTTTTAACACTTTTCTATTTAATTCTTTGTAGTTCTTTGTAGGCCCACAGGGGAAGATTTCATAGGGCATCAGTTAATTAAATTCAGGACTGATGACGACACTTTGTAGGACGTGTTTTTTACAACTCCTCGCACGGGTTAGCACCTGATGGAAAGTGGAAACCCATCGCCAATACCTCACAGGACATAAAAGGAACTGTATAATGGCTGTCACCCACCATCCAATAAGTCCATGTGCCTGCAGCGCTAACGGCATGATGTCATGCACACCGCGACCAATACACCCGAGATTTGAGAAAACTGATGATTTTGATGATATGAATGTTTGTTACTCTTTCACTCTTCGCCAGTCGACTACTGTACCGAATATAGCATGGATTAACACATAGGCTATTTTTATTCCGGAAAAATCCATGGTTCTTGAGGGATTTGTGAAAACTAAGCTATCTATGAGCTAAACATTAGATGAAATCGCACTGAAAAGTTTAGGTACTTGTTGTTCAGTAAAGCTGCAAATAAAGTATTAAGATTTGGCGAGCTACCGTGCGTCGGATTAGTTGATAGCCGACAAGCGCTTAGCTGTCACTTGTCACACAACAATGGCCGCCATGTTTTGCCGCCAATGATTGTAAGCTCCTGTTCGTCTCACAATGCGCATGTCAGATGTAGGGCTGCCACTTTTATGTACAAATAATATTTTAATAATCTGCTGTTTTTATCTTTCTGTTAGCATAAAACTCCAAAACTAAAGAACGAATTTTTATGCCGTTGTACTAATACAATGACTGATTCATGAGAAAGGTGAATAATTTTTCAAGGATTCCTGTAAATTGCTAAAACTTCAACTTAAAAAAATTTTGATTTTTTTAAGTTGATTGTACTTTGATTGGATCAACTTAAAGAGAACAGGACAGAGGGCCAGGGTCTATACACGATGGAGGAACATTATATGAATTCATAAAAACATTGAAAGATTTGTTGACGGGGGGATGATCACGACCCTCAGTCTTGACACTCTTGAGGGATTGTCTGGAGAGAGAGAATGTATATTGTATGTATAATTTAAACGAAAATCATAGGAGTTATTACAAAAATTTAAAGCACGCAAAAATAAATTCAAACAACGGTAACGTGTGCCTACAACACATAGACGAAAATGTTTCAAGAAAGCGATCCATGTGGCTGAAATCGTGGGGCACAACCCATTGGTAATAGTATTGAAAAAATAATAAACGAAACATGACAAAATAAAAAACGAGACGTGGCAACCCTAGCCAGAGATCTTTATCCGGATAAACAAGTTAAACTCAACCGTCTGACAATGACACCGGACCTTGACAGAAGTGTTTAGCGTTTTCGAATTATCCTACTTAAAAGTTGTTTTGTTTTTGTATTTAATACATTTCATATTATGAGTCATGGTTATGTACTACTTAAAATTATGGTGACTGATTAGATAATAATAAACATACGTACTATTTGGTAAATACAGCTGTGTTTTACGTAGATATGCTCGTGTCATTTACTTACCATAAATATAGAGATGATAAAAAAATCTAGTGTTATTTATGGTTCTACTATAAAGCGCACTCTACACTCGCGGCGTGAACGCGGCGTGAAATCCACACAAAATAACACCACATCCGCAAAATTTCAGTTTGATTCAACGACAATGGATTACGATATATGTACCAATTGACGAATTCACTACAGTTTCTGACGATAATTAAATAAGCCGCGAAGCCACAGATGCCCCTACACTCGCAGTTCACGGCTTTCGCATCGCGAGTGTAGAACGCGCACATCACATTGCGTTTCGCGACGTAATTCGCAAAGGACCAGTGATTTTGCGGTTCTTTTGTTTTGATTTCTTGGGGAAATAATCTTGACAGCAGTTACCGATTGTTTTATGAATCCACGTACGCGTATAAGCAGTTCAGTTGTTCTGAGTTCTGTTTTCTCAATTTTGCGTTCTGCGCAATGTTTGTAACTTTATACCACCTAACAGATAGCAGTCACATACTGTCTGCACGCTTCTATGAAGTGACACCCCTTACCGCTCTATCATAGCATTGTCAGGCATCGCAGGGTATCGCTACATTTATATTTCTGAATGCGTAATAAAGTGTAGAGTTAAAATAAAGTGGTTTAGCTCCTAATTCCTTTGTGCACTGCCAAGTATGTGGAATTAATGCCCTTCCAGTTTTCGCCTGCAATTTGAATTAGATTAGATTAGGCATCTTTTAGGCATGCACGTTTAATTATAGGATGCATCATCGCTTAGCGTGATAATATCAGGCGTAAAAACAATGAAGCGTTACATTTAAAAAAATACATACAGCCGAACGTAGAACCTCCTCCTTTTTGGAAGTCGGTTAATGATTAAATAAAGAACCATCACTCGATTTGCAAATAAGTGATATGAAATTATTTCATACATCTAGGATTTCTTTGTCTGTGCGAGCTCTTAATATTTTATTTGATGTTCTCTCACAAACAGTTTTCGTTGCAATGCTTTGGTTTTTAGTAGAAAGGTACGGGGTTCGATTACGAATTATAATTTTTAAATTGTATGCTAATTAGTACACTATTTACAGAGAAGTAGGTACCAACAAGCGATTTAGCGTTAGATGTCACGTAAAAACTGCCGGTGGCAGAATAAAGTCAAATTAGCCCAACATCTTAAAGTGCATCGTCACTTATCATCATCATTCAATGACATTCTATTCATCTATTTGTCGTAGAAAAACATTTTTTTTTATTAATTATTGTACCTAAGTCAAACTGGGTTACGAAGTTAGTTGACCAATATCCAATACGTGACCCGAAAGGAAACGCTTGCGTAAACGATGCGTATCAGTTGTTATCGTTAGGTATATAAAAATCTTGGCCGTTCTATCTGTACGATACTTTTGTTAATATTAATCCCTTTATCGGCAGAGATTAGATCACGCTTGACGGCTTTATCATAATTAATTACCAATCCTATTTGCGATATTTTTATTATGTGTAATAATAATAGATTTTAAAATATACAACGTGTCCCAAAATTCAACGATAAGCGGGCGCCAAAAGATTGACCTGCTCATGAGCACTTAAGGAAAAATAATAAAAAAAATATACCTAAATTTTTTTTTTAGTTACAAAATAAATTTTAAAATTCTTTGAAAATTTACACCTTGTATGATATTTTGAACTACCGCAGCTACAATTTCTTAAATATGCTTAAGATTTTTTTTGTATCGGAACCTAAGTAGTACTACTATTCACCACAACTCTTAAAAACACCACAATGCCCGCAGTTTTTACACAAAAAAATATCAAAATATTTTTTTTCCCTCAAATTTTTAAAGATTTTTACTTTCAGTCTACTTTGACTCATGGTCTTGCAAAAAAAAGTATGAACACCGCTATGGCAAGTTATTTTCAAAGTTGACGCAACTAATCAAGATTTCAAAATAGTATAATACCCTAGGATAACTAGTCACAAAAAAAAATATGCGTACCATTTGTAAACAAGAACCAAATTTCTTAATTGTTCTTGTTGTTAGTAATAAATTTTACTATGTTCCAAAAATGTGTTTGTTATTTTAATTACACAACATTAAAGTAAATGTTCGAATTGTTTTCCACCGGCATTAATACAGGCACGACATCGCCTTAAAAACGACCGTTTTATTTTTCGCGCATATCTTCTAGCATTGATATGTGCCGCAGCCTGAGTGATTTTTTGCCGAAGCTCGTCCAATGTCGTAATCGGTTTTGCGTAGATCCTGTCTTTGAGACAACCCCAATAAAAGAAATCCAGGGGGTTTAGGTCGGGTGATCGGGGTGGCCATAGGATAGGACCAAGTCGCCCGATCCAACGCCCCGGATACTCGTGGTCTAGGTATTGTCTCACAGGACGAGCGTAGTGAGCTGGGCAACCATCATTTTGATACCACATATTTTGAAGGTCGCTTAGGGGGACGTCTTCTAGTAATTCTTGCAAATCATTTTGTAAAAAGTTCAAATAACTGTCCCCATCTAAGTTTCCTTGTAATTCAAAAGGCCCAATCACTTTTCCATTTAAAATGCCCGTCCATAAGTTGACCTTAAATTGATATTGGGATTTGTCTTCTCTCATCAGGTGCGGATTCTCATTGCTCCAGCTGTGTAGGTTGTGAAGATTTAAATAGCCATCTTTCTTGCAGGTTGTTTCATCCGATCATAGTACTTTATCCAAGAACTGAGGATCTTCCCGATGCTTTTGAAGCATCACTCGGCAAAATGCGATCCGCAGTGGATAGTCCCGTGATAGTAACGTTTGTACACGTCTGTAATGATATGGGTGTAGCCGATGACGTTTTAGTATTCGATGTGCTGAACTTTTTGGGATTCCCGTAGCTGCTTCTATGGCACGCACTGAGGTAGTTGAATCAATGTTTATTTCATTGAGAACTTCTTCATCGCATTCCGATCTAGGTCTTCCAGCGTTTCTTCTAGCTGACGGCAAACGACCCTCCGAAAACGCTTGATGCACATTCATAAATACCCGATAATCTGGATATCTTTGAGCGTTTGGGTACCTTTCTCGATACAATCTGCTAGCAGCGTTAGCATTGCACCGACATTCTCCATAAATGAGATGCATGTTAGCGTATTCCATCGGCGTGTATGGTTGCGGCATGATAACGCTAAACAGTCCAAAATACACCAAAAGTCCAATTCACAAAACACAGGCACAGTCCAAAATAATGCCAGGTCAGTTCAGTTTGCAGATCACTTAAGTCCAGTCCAAAATGCAAAGCCAAAAGTCGTTAGTACGAGAGCCACGTCAATTGAATACGGAAAGTTGCGCAGTAAACAAAGGAGCAGAGCGTACTGACTTGCTGGGAACAGGATTTTCTTTACCTGCATCATTGTCATTCAACAAAGAACATCTGTCTATCCCTCTCTAACGTATACTTATCGCTATCTTTCTCTCTCTCTCTCTCTCTTATTTTTAAATGTTATCGTTCGTTCCATTAAAATTCTAGGAAATTGCAACGTATGACTCACATCATTTTGTGCATAAAGTAAAAGTGATTTCTAGGAGCAAAAACATTTTAGAAATTTAGTTCTTGTTTACAAATGGTACGCATATTTTTTTTTTGCGACTAGTTATCTTAGGGTATTATACTATTTTGAAATCTTGATTAGTTGCGTCAACTTTGAAAATAACTTGCCATAGCGGTGTTCATACTTTTTTTTGCAAGACCATGAGTCAAAGTAGACTGAAAGTAAAAATCTTTATAAATTTGAGGGAAAAAAAATATTTTGATTTTTTTTTGTGTAAAAACTGCGGGCATTGTGGTGTTTTTAAGAGTTGTGGTGAATAGTAGTACTACTTAGGTATCCGATACAAAAAAAATCTTAAGCATATTTAAGAAATTGTAGCCGTGGTAGTTCAAAATATCATACAAGGTGTAAATTTTCAAAGAATTTTAAAATTTATTTTGTAACTAAAAAAAAATTTAGGTATATTTTTTTTATTATTTTTCCTTAAGTGCTCATGAGCAGGTCAATCTTTTGGCGCCCGCTTATCGTTGAATTTTGGGACACGTTGTATATTTAAGTTGTTCAAAACACTACAAATCTAGAAAGTTTTAGCTAAAAAGAAATTAGATTTTATCTATAAATAAATATTTATGGACAATACATGTAGCCCCAAAGTAAGCATTCTGTACAGCCTAATATGACATCGCTACGCAAGCAAGCTTATTAGGTATTCTACAAAATACATATTGAAATAAAACCTAACCATAGTGCAATACAAACCATTTGGTTTTACTATGCACTGGCTATTATAATTGCTTATACAATATTAAAAGCTAAAAAGCAACCAAAAAAGACAACAATAACTAACGGATAGAAAAATAAACAGCATAATAATGACTTCAGCATGTTCTTCGAGACCCGGGAATGTAACAGCACCAACTCAGAGAATTTTTGGCAGAAAGAACGCTCATTATTTCATAGTTCGACCCAGGACCCGAACCCAGGACCCCGTGATCCGAAGCCTAACCATTGAACAAACGAGGCAGTTTGATACGCTAGAACTTATACAATAGGGTTTTCCAAATTTAATATTAGGAGATAAAACTAATACTTAGGCTGCCTACACAGAAGTGACTTTTTGATTCTTGTGCGACCGTTCTGACTGACTCGATCTTCTTCAGACTTCACATGAGTTTTTTTAAAGAATATTTGCCATAATGTTTAAATTGTACGAATATTCCTATTACCATCCAACTGACGGGAAATACTATAAAATACATATTATAAAGGCTCAAAGTGACTCGCTAGTTACTGAACCAACAAGTCACGTGAAGTCTGAAGTTCTTACTTAGGATAACCAAGCCTAAGTAAGAACTGCCCGCCCCAGGAAAGTTTGTTAGTGTTACCTCCCGTTCTTCGGAGAGCAGGCTAAGCCGTGCCAGTGGTTTTCAGTATGGCTTCGGATTTTGAGGTCCGGGATACAAGTCCCCAGTCAGAAAGGTCTCTTTCTTCTAAGAAATTCTCAATATAAATTCTTGGTCCAAAAAATTGGTAATGTTACCAACAGTATTAATACTCGTAGTTCGTTATATAGTCAAACTCTGGGGTGTTGGTTCTAAGCTCAACATCTCTCCTATCAAGAGGGAGGACTGGCTTTATAGAGGTCAGTTCAAAATAGACGGATAATTATATGTATAAAATATACTAGTTTGAAAAAAAATTACATCAAAAGCACATGTCGAAAAACATTTACAGCTCAGCTATATTCATTTACGCTAATATATATTAAAAAACTCACCTAGAAATTTGTTCACGCGACATGAGAATGTCTGTAAGGTATAGTCAGCCTTATTTTAATAAGTTACACCCATTTACTTCCGGCGTAAAATCTCAAAATCGCTTAATCGTTTACCCCACGCAGTGTTATCTTAATACCCAAGAAAATTTGGAAAATATTGACGTAAGTCCTATAATAAAAGTTACGTAACTAATTAATCAAATAATTAATGGGTATTTCGTTAACAATGTACTTTGAGCCAAATTAATATACCTTAAACCCGAGGCTTTGAATTTATTATAGGAACGAATTGAACGCTTATCTTACCTCAATTTTTAGTTTAAAAAATAATCGACAGTTGAATATAAAGGTGTTTAGTCCGATCCCTTTTAGTTCCGGAGCTTCTGACATTGGACTAGTACTTAAGATAAACATTTGCAAAATATATAAAACGAAGCACTCATGATTTTGATGTAGATCATTCCGCTCGACTAGGTAGGGTTCAGATCAATACCGCGGACGGAGAGCAAACAAAAAGTGACGTCTTACCTGACATTGGCGCAGGACACGCCGGACAAAAAACGAGCTCTTTCCGAATCAATGAACGATTCGAGAGCTAACAGCGCATCCCAAACTTTACTGCTACATTGAGAAAAATGAGCTCCTTACGTAAGGAACTTAGGAGCTTGTAAATTACTTATTACTACGAGTGCAGCATACGTAAAATAGATGCCGTATACTTAGTAATGGCGCAGCTTACTGAGCTGTTTAGAAGCAACGTGTTACATGAGGAGCTTGTATACAACTTGATGCCGACTACCAAACGTAATATGTGGTTGCCACGTGTTGTAAGTATGGCGATCCAGGAATCTTTTTTCAGTGTACCTATATATATCTACATAATTTTAGTAATTTTATCAATATTAGCAGAGTAGTAGCTTTTAGTGACTTCTTTCAGGGAAATACTATCGCCGTTTCTTTCTTCTGCCAAGCAGCAATGCTTTATTCCTATCTGAATGTACCTATATGGTCTATGCTTATGTTGGTGGACACAGTGCAGCACTTTGTAAGACGAATTCCTTGGCTGATCCTGTATTGATTATTTATCGTTGTATATGGGCGACGGTTTTCCGCTTCCCATCAGCTGGCGGCAGAGAATATTGATGAGAAAGATGTGGTGTCCTGAATCGGCAACCAATAGCTTATAAGGCGATATAATTATTTTTGCAGAAAGATGGTTCAAAAAATGTGCTTTTTACTTAACTAAGTAATTAAAATAGAAAATAACGTTGATATACGCTACTATGTATCTAGCCAGCTCACTGCTAGCGAGTATATATTATACTTAACTCAATAGCGTATATACCTACTTATACGCGGTGCACGCATTTAAATCGTCATATTTTATTTAAATAACACAAATTTTTAAACCTTTAATAGAACCCCAAGAAATGATCTTAATTTAGCTTCCAAGATTTGACCCTTACATACCTACCGGATAAATAAAATAAAAGCTTGTAAAAACTTGACATTAAACTTTGAGTAGCACTGGCATCCGCTGGTCCGCGCGACAGCCCGCTCTGTTGTGACAGCGCGCCGGGACGCCATCTCAACAACAATGCACACACAACACGACCAGCATTGTCTCGTCCCACCTTCGACGAAGCTCCGTCCACTGAGATTAGGCTAATTGTCCACTAAACGTGACGTTTTGACAGGTGTAGGAACATCACTTTAGAGGATACGTGCTCCTTGCACGCTCTACGAAGTGTTGATATAGGAAATGCTTACCCACTTATTCTGCATGTTTCGTCAATTTTATTCGGAATGGTTCTTACTACTGTCTACTAACAGCAAACCTATTTCGTATTAGGATTAGGATTGTATAGGGTTCATCTGGTGAGACTTTACCATTTATAATTAAATTCGATGTTTTTATGGAAAACTTTTTCCTTAAATCTGATTTTAATGAAAACCTGTAGGAATTTTCAATTGAATGAAAATCTGTTTGGATATTTAGATTTAGGTAGATAGGTACTAGATTTTAACATATTGAAAAAAAAATCAAAAATCGTTTGTGTATTAATTTATCTTCTATTTCTATTTATTACACATTTAACCCTACAAACTATAATGAAATGTAATACTTATACCCAAGAATACATATGTACTTAGTTTTCTAATCTTTTACTATTTCAGCTTACAAAATAAAACTACTACAAACCTACCTATAGTAATATCCCATTTACGTAAATGTAGTCAATTAAGTATGTTTTCGATGTAAAGTTGTTCAAGTTTACTGAAGCAGATAAAACCTTTGAAATAGTGACACGAGCGGAAATTGCTAGCGCCGCTCACGCAGTACGAGCGAAACACCCCACCGGCGCAGCGGTGTATCAACTTTGTGGTTTTTACTACAATAACTCAATGGCTATAAAGTAGAACTCGATACTAAAAGATCATGGGTTCAAAACCTGCCTACTGGTCTATTATCGTACCTATCTATCCCATCACGGTGTTAAAGACTAGCTAGAAATTACAATTTGACAAGAAAATAGCTGTTTTTATTAGGCTTAGCTAGCTATGTTTTTTTTATTGTTTACAAGTTAGCTCTTGACTACAATCTCACCTGATGGTAAGTGATGATGTAGTCTTAGATGGAAGCGGGCTAACTTGTAAGGAGAAGGATGAAAATCCACACCCCTTTCGGTTTCTACACGGCATCGTACCGGAACGCTAAATCGCTTGGCGGTACGTCTTTGCCGGTAGGGTGGTAACTAGCCACGGCCGAAGCCTCCCACCAGCCAGACCTGGACCAATTAAGAAAATCTCAATCTGCCCAGCCGGGGATCGAACCCAGGACCTCCGTTTTGTAAATCCACCGCGCATATCACTGCGCCACGGAGGCCGTCAAAATGATGATGATGATGATGATGATGATGATGTAAGTGAAATAATGAATAAATAAAATTTCTTAAAACTTTCCTACTGTTGTGCCACTATTTTTAAAGAAAACTCGAGAAGCAATATTAGGATATATTGGCAAATATTTTTTGTCAAAAAAATACAAAACAGATTCAAACTAGACCAACGGATTACTTATCCACTGTTTACTACTACACTCTTTGCTATGTATTTACCTGACTATCCATTAGATTAACATTTTAACTTGTTTCTAAACAATTTGTCTTTATGTACGTTTAACTCGTACAGTTTACAAAAAAAATACATAATAGCCGTTTTGAGTAAATCCTTTTAAGAGTAAAACCTCAAAAAAAGCCTCAATTGACCACCAAACCTCAGCGCGTGGCTAATTCCATACAACCCTTCTTGTAAACAAACCACATTATTTGCCTTTATATTTCAACCGCTGCACTTTAATACAATGTTATAAGAGCTATATTTCAATACAACAACGAAATTTAAATGTAAGCGTAACTATGTTGATATTACCTTAAAATATTTTCATCCCCTAGGGAGTATCCTGCGCAGATTCCCGTATCTGTCAATTTATCAATGAGGAATGTCCTGTCCAAATAAAATGACGTGAACCTTTTTTGAAATGCAACCATCATAAAACCAACTTTCTATTACCTTAGAAGTTCTAAAAACGTGTTTTTTTAGCTGCACAAAAATCCATAAAACTTTTATTTATCTTCCTCTCAATGGGTTTTTAATCTAAGAAAATAATTTACTTACTTACTAGTTAATTTTAGCCACTTGCTGGTTTATACTTGAGTGTACTATGTGACAATGTACAGCAGGCTAATTCACTAACTTTGACGTGTTACTTGTCATATACGAAACTGAGCTTCCCTGTAACAAATGACCGGTGCTACTAACAACCCTTAGTAGATATCATACAGTAGGTAGATGACATTTTACAGTTGATTTGATGTTCATTTTAATTAACTGTTATTAAAGAAAAAAATAGTGAATAGGCCACTATGTAATTAATTTCAATATTCGTTCTCAGCATATTTTAGCTCCCCACTTTAGGGCCAGCTCTCCCTCCTTATAGGAGAGGGATAGTGGCGTGGATAAGGTAGTAAGAAAAGTTAACCAAACTGAGAATCTGCATTTAATAAGCATTAAAAAACATATCTTACGGTATGCAGTACTTTGATGCATATATGAAGTGCACGCCACTGGGGAGGGAGCATGGTGCGGGTAGGGTGATAATATTGAATTTAATAACAATCACTATCGTGCTCATGGTGACAACTGGGATAGATGGCTTAAATGCTTTCCGAGGTGCAACACCTCCAATTTTGGGAAATTTCTCAGCTGAGAATTTTAACAATAAATCTCTAAGTGTAAAGAAAAACTCATTATATCATCCAGTATTCGAACCCAAGACCCCGTGGTTCAAAACCACATAGATTATCCATGGGATCAAAGAGTCAAGATCCCTAATGTAACCAAAACAAAAAGTTAATTAACCAAACATCACAAGACAAGGCCCGAGGTTACGTCGTCGGTCAGTTTTTACATTGTCTCGTGTTTTTTCTGGTAACCGACACCGGCGCGTGTCTGCGGCGACAACCCAAACCCGCCAATGAGCCGGCTCGGGTTACGACAACTACAGCCTGGGGCGCGCTGGTTGTGGTGTGGGTTCCGCCCCTCCTACGGGTCTTTTACTAGGTTATCTAGTAGAAAGCCTTCGAGGTTAAATATACAAATTAGCGGACGCTAGCGACTTCGTCCGCGTGTAAATCGCCGTAAACCATTTTCAACCCCTATTTTAATTTTATTTTAGCATGTTTTTATTATATAATAAATAGTCCACTTATAATTTTACAAATATATCAACGATTTATATTTAAAAAAAATTTAACCCGGATGCGGATTGGCAGACTTCAGACACGCAGAGAATTTAGAAAATTCTTTATTTTTTGTATTTTTTTGGTAGACACATACCAATTTCTACAAATTTAACTTGAAAAATGAAGGACTACACACAAACTTTCCTGATCCACCTCTTTTCTCGACAAAACGTCTCCTATAACCGTCTGCATATTATGGTCAACAAGTAGTTTCAGCGTGATGCCCGGTCAACATAAAATACGGACAGACAGACAAAAATTGACAAAAAAATATTTTTGGTTCAATATCGAACCCTCCAACTAAAATATTATAAGAAACGATAAATTTTTAATTATTTTATATTTAAAGAGAAATATTTAATTTATTATAAAGAAGAATTAATAATATAAGAAATTTCCAATTCATAATAAAAGTTATTAGGTAGTAACAAAATGAATATTGATGATATTATAATATTGAGTAACAACGGTACCCCAAACCGAACCTGCCCCAACCATGCTCACAATGAATGGTCGCTGGTCCGTCTAATGCCTCACGATGTTAATATACAACACTCATTACGGAACAGATTGTCTGTCTGCGCCGCGCTCATCGATTAACACTATTTTGATAATTAAATATTACGAAATTACTTACGTCACAGCACAACATCTTCTCAAAAGCTGACTGGGTTTTTCGTTATCTGGATCTCTTTCAGAAACTAAAAGCCATCGAACTTTTTTCATATAGTATAACAATGATTCTTAGATATGATCATCATCAATATCAACCCATAATCGGCTCACTACTGAGCTCGAGTCTCCTCTCAGAATGAGAGGGGTTATGCCAATGTCCACCACGATGGCCCAATGCGGATTGGCAGACTTCAGACACGAAGAGAATTAAGAAAATTCTCTGGTACTCGTATTCTCTGGTTTCCTCACGATGTTTTTCCTTCACCGTTTGATTTCTTGAAATGCATGCAAAGAAAAAGTTAGAGGTGTCCCGGACCGAGTTCGAACCCACACCCTTTGGAATCGGAGGCAGACGTGATAGCCCAGTGAAGCAGATTTTTTGATATTAGTACTATTATTAAATGTAATTACTTAATTTAATGAATATGCAAAAACATTACAATACAGTTATTTAATTTTTCTCTGATACTCAACCGCAGTACGTAGGTACTCGTATCACTGAAATAATTAAACAAACTGCATTAACGTCACTCAAGAATTCCAAAAGGAAATGTTAAAGCTCACCAAAGTCACCCATAAAATGGCAGCGTCACCGAAAAATAACACTAAAAAAAACAAAAGCTTCAGAACATCGACAACTCTGCCGGAGATCACTATTGGAAATACCACAATCAATTTTACATCTTAATAAAGTTAATTTAAAGGTTAAATGGGATTGGCAAGTAAGAGTTAATGCTCAGTCAATTAATATGAAAAAAATCATCTTGTCTTTCTAATTACGTAGCGTTGGAGGCAGTTGACAAGGCGAGGAGATAAACAAATAAGAATATGATATTTTCCGGTCCGAATATAAAAAGGTGTGTAAAAAACGTGCAATGTCAAGGATTTATCAAGATCGGAGATGTGAGGTTTTGGCGTTCGACGACGGTCGCAGTGGCAGAAAGTACCAGGTTCAATCCAGGTAGGAATTGTAGTAGAATTTAAATCGAATATTATTATAAGAAAGCCGGTTTTGAAATATGCCAAAAATACAATAATTATACCTAGGTATATAAAGTATTCTTGAAATTATACTGCCTCATTGTGCCAATAGTTATCAATTGTTGCTACAAATTCTACTCGTATAGTCCTGATTTCGATTCCTAAGTCGTGCTAAAGGATATTGTATTTTGCCCTTAAAATAGTTTTCAGAATTATGTTAAACATAAAACATCACTATTAACCAAAGGATATTTTTAATATAACAATATAGCATATTATTTTAATAGATGTAACAAACAAATAATAAGAATTATGTAGGCTATTGCACTAATCTCGTCTTTTCGGAGCTAGTGAGATATAGAGGCTTTTTAAACTGCTTGATCGGAAAAGAAAATTACTGTACGGCTCATTAAAGTCTGACCTCCATCGTTATCATCGTTATCAATCGGCAGACTTCACATACGCAAAGAATTAAGAAAATTTTCTGGTATGCAGGTTTCCTCACGATGTTTTCCTTCCCTCATTATAGGAGAGATAATTATGCAGACCACTACGCTTCTCCAACTCGGTTTGGTGGGAAACCAGAAACAATACCAGATTGCCATTTCGGGGCTGATAAATTTTTACTGGAAATTAGAAGTGAAAAAGCTTAATATTTCATAGCTCCTGGAAAAAACCAGGAGCAGAATCTAAAGCCATAACCAGGACCAAGAGGTCATTGAGTATCTACATATTAATGACTAATATTATAAACAGCAAAGATTTGGTTGTTTGCTTGTTTATTTGCATTGTATAGACTCTGAAAATACCTAACCGATTTAAAAAATTATTTCGCTGTTCGAACAGATACACTATCCCCCGAGCGCTTTAGGCTATATTTTATCCCCGTATTCCAACGAAAACGGAAACCTCGCGGCTGAAACCGCGCAGTGTCTGCTCGTACATAATAAATATAAAATAGAGTTAAATAAGTTTAAGTCTATAGCTTTAAAACATAGAATGTATCAGAACCATAATCTGACAACTAGTTTAAGTCCAAAACAGTTATTATGGTGTTATCTCTGTAATTGCGAGCAGCCGACGCTATCGGGGCGACGGTAGCTCCGCCTGTAGTTCCCCGATATCGAGCAATCTCGGTGGTGCAGTGGTGAGCATGCGGCTACGGTACATGAGGTCCTCAGATCACGTTCTAAGTCGGGTTATAAACTCAATTCTTCTTCTTCTTTGAGTGTGTACTGGCGAAGCGTAAGTTAGCAGTCAACTTTATAAGTCCTTCTTCATCATTATGTCTATATTAACGGCCCACTAGGCCATAACGTCTATTCTATTATAGGACTAAAATGTGATTACAAATATAAGAAAACTAATGTCGAACAAAGGTTATATTCACAATACTTGTCAGGTTAATTAACCAATCAAACTGTAACCAAAATAAGACCCTAGAATGGCAGAGAATGACCTTGAGTGAAGTCACGTACTTGTGAACGATGTGAGTAGGGTTAAAGGATCCTTTGACAGTCGACTAACACTCCCCTTTTCCACTCAAGTCACTCTCCCCGCCTATCCCAAGTAACCCATAAAGAATTACACAACAAGAGATGTGGACGGTTTGAACGCCACGAGCACACTGAAGCCGACACTAGATCGAGCGTCATATCTCTCACAGACTACTATTTCCTACATTATTTATTAACGACATGTAAATTTAAAAGCGGCGAGAACACTCCTTATAGAAGAGAGGATTTTTAAATTTGACCCGTTCACCAACAACCCCTATTAAAGCGATAAAGCAAAATAACGTTTGCTGGGTCAGCTAACCTAATAATTTTAACGATTAGATGAGAACATTTAAAAAAAGAATAAAAAACATCTATTAGGCAAGCGCGACCCGCATTCGCGTCAGACCTTACTGACCTTATCCATATATCCATCAGAAGGCAAATGCAAGCGTATCAAGCATGAGAATAATACTTAAAATAAGTTTATTACTCACAAATAGTATACGAATACGTATAGCTAGATGTTAAATTCAAAGTCTCTATCAAGACAGGTGCTTAATCTGAATTGGGAAGGTTAGAATTTATTAGTTCGTTACAAGGAACAGATAAGCGATAGGCGATAGGCGATAGGCCAGTGATAGCGATACGGCTAATACCGGCTTATCATTACCGGCGCATTATCACTGATAACTGTGACGTGCAACATATTTGGGGTTGCGCCAGTTGGACGAGGTTCCACCTGCTTTTTGCCCGACTTCAGCAAATGAGGAATACTATTTTTTTCTGTCCATCGACCTGTGCTAGACTATATCCATATTAATTGAAAGCACTGATCCTAACTTTAAGAGTGATCGTCTACAAAAATCCTTCACTCTCACTTCTTTTTTATCATTCTCGTCTTGATTTTGCATTTTGAATTAAAAAAAAATTTCACCATTCGAATAGTATAAGTGCATCGCTATGAACAGGCTATATTTTATCCCTGTATTTCCACGAAAACGGGAACTGCGCAAGTGAAACTGCAAGGCTTTTGCTAATTTTGAATCAGAAGAACTTCGTACGTGACGGGGTTCTCCCGACCGCACAATTTTTCTAAATGATGATTTTTCAGGAGTCAACGAAACGGTTTCTAAACGGCATTCACGAATTCAAATTACTCGTATCATAATTGCAGCAATAGATCACGGTTTATCAGCTAGACTCACATCCGAAAGGGTTCAGCCCGTTGGACTATTATCGTGCTGACTCTTTAGCACAAGCTTTTCGCTTATCTCAGAGAGAAAGAGTAACTAAGTAAGTATTGGTCATGTTAAGAAAACAATGGCTAAAATTATTAAAACAAAATACGCACAGAAATAATAATTAAGTAAAATAATAACACAACAAAGTCACGGGTGTCCGCTAGTTACTAAATAAAATAATCTTCAGTGAAATAATCTAGCAGCTATCGGCGTCGATAAGTGATAATGACGGACATCGGAATTATATCGACTTGTGATTTTTACAGCCCAATCTTATCGCATAGCCGGCCACCGAGCGCCATCTCACATCTAACGGCCCTTTCACACTGACCGCGTTCTACCTACTTTAAATATATCACCCATAATCAAGGCATAGGCCAATCATCAACCACTGAAACACATTTCCTGAGGTGTAATTTCCTGTAACTTTACAGAATGCGGGAGCAGTCCCGCATTCTGAGTGCCTAGTGGGAGTTTACAATGTTTTCAAACTGTGACAATCGCATAAACGTAAACACGAATTTCTTAGGAATTACCGTGCCGTCTAGTGGCACTATTGTACAACTGTTTCAAGAAATTCGCGTTTACGATTACGCGATCGTCACATTATGAAACATTGAAATCTCCCACTAGGCACTCTGTAAAGTTACAGCTCTGTGACGTCGTTTGTTTCCATGCAAACTTCGTTGTTAGTGACATTTTCATTTTGACATTCCATGCAAATAAAATTCAAATTCGAATAAGATTTGTTAAAGGCAAATATACATCATCGACGAGGGTAAAATAGCAGAATCGCACCCCTGGTATTTGAATTTTAATTTTAGCGATCATTCAACATTAATAACTTCATTTTACATCAAATAGCATTAGTACGAGTATTTATTAGTAGTTGTGACAAAAAGTCGTAACGCTATTTCAGCGTTGAAATAACCATGTTAGATGATCATAAAAACAAAAAATTACTGCCAACTCATGTAGTGTTTCAAGCTTTGAATCATACATCGAGATTTCTGTCTTCTCCGTTTTACTTTATACACGTGCGTACGTACACGGAAAGGAAAACTAAAAATTGACAATGTGAAGGGGCTATAAATGTAGATAACAAAATATCTACTTGAATAGTTATGAGTTGGATGAGAGTTTCCAAATCAACCTGAAACTTGATCAACGGAAAGACGTAATCTAAATATTATTTTGAAAATATTATACCTATACCTGCAGAAACGGAACCTTGAAATACGGAAAATAAATTTTGACGGCCTTCATGGCCCAGTGGTGTGCGTGCTGGATTTACAAGACAGAAGTCTTGGGTTCGATCCCCGGCTGGGCCGATTGAGGTTCTCTTAATTCGTCCTGGGCTGGCTGGTGGGCGGCTTCGGCCATGGCTAACTACCACTTTACCGACAAAGATGTACCGCCAAACGATTTAGCGATCCGGTAATTGAAAGTTTGCCATGTTTCGTCAGTTATTGTGTTCATAGTTAGGCCAAAATAATAAAATAATCCTGGGACACAGAACTCCTATTTAGAGAGTGGCAACATATCAAAGTTACGGCTTAACTCTTGTATTTACATCATATTCATGAATAGAAATACTTATCATTCATTCATTATTTTTCTTTATACATTTCACCACCTTCTAGCTAGCTAGACTGTTAGTCATTTGACTTATATTTGTTTTGTCACTGTCTTACTATCTAGAGTCTAGTTAGTAAGACAGTAAGAATCTAGACTATTCGACACCTTGTAAGAATGTGGCGAACAGGTCCTTAGTTTTATACAAACATCATGTTTACATAAATTCATGTGAATGCCATGAACTTCTAGAAACAAAGGCTTTTAGCGATGTCTGTTCTGTGGTAGAAATAATCTTTAGATAGCTATACCTACCTACTACTTGAAGAGGTACGCATTAAAAGATAATCTTCCTATTTGTTTGTTACCTATCACTTGTTTGCCAACTGTGTTGTTACGTACGTTTTGATAAAATAAGATAAGATCTGAATCAATTATGTTAAATCTATTTTTATGCTCGTATTACGTATAGGTACCTACTTACCTACATAAATTTTGGATGAAACTTGACGTTTCCAAAGTGCTTGTAAACTAAGCCTACTTACTTACTATAAACGAATTACAATTTGATAAAAAGAAAGACAAATGAACCAAATAGACAAAATCAATGATTATGGTCATCTTCCGGCTCCATCATCAGTGCTTTAATATGGTACCTTGCATTGACTAAATGTTACGGAAGTAAAAAATAAACATAAAAACCCTTTATTGCTGTTTTGGTTGTTTTTTCATCTTATTTGGTTCAGTTGTCGTATATGCAATAAAATGTTTCTCCTTCTTAGACTGCGTCGTCATTTATCGACAAGTGAGATGACAGTTAAGTTCTAACTTGTCGTCAAATCAAAAGGCGTTTATCGTCGTTGATCGCGATCGTTAAATGAGTTACAACATTACGTCGAACCAATTAACGTCGGTAATTAATCACTCGGTGCTCCGTCAAGCGCGCCACGAGTGACGGCTGCTGTCACTGTGACACTGACAACTGTCACCGGTGACGTCGCAAGGTTAGCATGGCCAAGGAATTACCTGTAGTCAACGATCATTATTAATATCGTTGCCTGTAGTGGCCAGGATCTGTAGCCATGTGGCACGCCGATTCTCTTTCTACAAACGCTTCGAAAACTAAAAAAATTTATGTAAATAACAGATCTGCAGGGCTAGCACGGGCAAGGGAGAAATTTATCCACGGGGAGAGGATAAAACGTTTATCCCCCACACTCGTTTTATCCACTCACCGCGCATGGGCACGTCGGTGGATATAATATCCCCGGTGGATAAACGGAGGGAAAGACTTGTCAACCCATTTGTATATATCTTATAAATTGGCATTAGGTATATTAATAGTCCGAAATAAACGTAAATTTGATAATATTTGGTTTTTTTGTGCATATTATTTATCTGTTCTCTGTTGGCATTGTTTTGTTTGGTGATTGTTTTTTGCGGTATAGTATCTATCATACTAGCGGACCCGGTCAAGCTTCGTTTTGACATAAGTGCACTTGTTCTCTATCCCTACTCTACCCTTCTTTACCTCTACCCCTACCCTACCCCTGCCCTACCCCTACCCTACCCCTACCCTACCCCTGCCCTACCCCTGCCCTACCCCTACCCTACCCCTGCCCTACCCCACCCCTACCCCACCCCTACCCCAACCCTACCCCGCCCCTAACCCCCCTCCCCCCTCCCCTACCCCCCTCCCCCTCCCCCACCCCTAAACCCCCCCCCCCCCACACCACCCCTACCCCGCCCCTACCCCCCCTACCCCCCTACCCCACCCCTACACCAACCCTCCCCCTCCCCCAACCCCCCACGCCCCTACCCCACCCCTCCCTACTCCACCCCTACCCCACCCCCACCCCTACCCCACCCCTACCTTACCCCTACCCTACCCCATATTGCGAAGCAATTGTTAAAGACCAAAACATGCGAGACATAATTGTTTTTTTAAGTAAAGTTTTATCCCCACATCAACTTCACAGGGATAAATTTATCGCGTTTAAATGTCAAAAGTCCCAAAGTATATCATTTTATCCACTCCATATGCCATAGTCGAGGAAAAGATCTCCACGCGTAATGTCAATCGGGGATTAATTTGTCTTTCCCTTGTGGCCATGCTATGACGGGTGGATTTATATCCTTAGTCAGTGGATATAATGGGTGGATAAAAATTTTATCCCTTGCCCATGCTAGCCCGGCTGATCGATAACTTGTTCAGGTGATCTGTCGATAGTGAATGCCAATCTCATACATTTAATTTTCGTGCGTTATGTTAAAGTAAACGCAGTGTATATTCGTGCATCTTTGTTTCTATTATTTCTCAAATAGTTCTCATTACGTTAGGCCAATAATAAAGTCAAGCCCGGTGAATATGATCCTCCTTTGCCTCCGACTCCGGAGGGTGTGGCTTCGAATCCGGTCCGGGGTATGCACCTCCAATATATTAGTTGCGTGCATTTTAAGAAATTAAATATTACGAGTCTCAAACGGTGAAGGAAAAACATCGTAAGGAAACCTGCATAACAGAGAATTTTCTTAATATTCTGCGTGTGTAAAGTCTGCCAATCCGCATTGGGCCAGGCCTATTGGCCTAACCCCTCTCATTCTGAGAGGAGACCGAGCTCAGCAGTGAGTCGAATATGGGTTGTTAATTATGACATCGCTCATTTCCATGACAATTTCGTTGTTAATGTCATTCTTGTTTTAGGCAAACATTACATCGACGAGTATGAAAAAAGCGGAACCTCACCCCAGATGTCAATGGTGATCGAGTCAACAGACAACGCTAAAAGTGAAATCGGGCCCTACGCATATCGTGGTCCTGGTTCCTGTAATTACACCGACCTTATACTGAAACAGAGCAATAAACAGAACTGTAATACTTCCCCGAACAATCTCTGTCACAAGACTACCATGTCACAAGACTACTACAGCAGCATTTGTAATTACAAATGCTGCTGTAGTGAAATGATGGTAATAAAGATTATGCTCCTCGTAGTTCAGGGCAATGCCACCCATAGAGTGTTCCCACGGGCATAGATTACTAGAGCGAAGTGTTTTATGACGCGCGGTACGGTAAAGGAGCGATAAGCACGGCTAATATTTACCTATTGATTCCTTCAAAACAATCACCGTCGCTTTAGATAACGGGCTACTGTCTACAATCTGCCATTATGATCTTGAAACTATATACGAGTAGATTGTTTTTGTCGATAACTAAATTTTATGAGGAAAAATCCGGAAAAAATCTACTTTTAACGATAACCTTTTATGAGGAAAAATCCGAAAATGCTCTACCACCAAGTACAAACATGTACTTTTATTCCGAAAAATCTTTGTTTTCGGGATAAAAGTTTTGTGAAAAACGCGGCATTTGTGAAAAACTGACTTTTACGCGAACGAAGTCGACAAATTCAGAACAAAGGGTAGGACAAAGTAAATAGTTCAATTTATTTACTTTTTTAAGGAAAAATCCGTAAAAATATTATCACCACGTACAAACATGTAGGCTACTTTTATTCCGAAAAAATCTTTGTTTTCCGCGGGATTTGTGAAAAACTGATTTTTAGGCGGACGAATACGACAAATTCAGAATAAATGGTAGGAACTAGGACAAAGTAAGATAGTTCAATTTATTTACTTTTTAAAATATTGGGAGGTGTTATAATTTGTTCGCAGTAAATAAAGGGTACGAGTGTCGGGTAGGTAAGGAGCATGCTCCCGGGGGAGATGTATCTCGCTGCGCAAGTTTGTCGTTTATCTGAACCAAGATGGATGGCGACGTGCTCCCCGGAGCTTTAGCCTCCTGTTGCGATAGTGGGTCCAATCGCTCCTAGTGTACCCAGTATGTGACGATGACAAGACAGTGACGTCATACCAGCTGGCCTGTTCACTAATTTGGTCTTTACCAACAACAGTGACATAGCGTTCCCTGTATCAAAATCTGTAGGTATGGTATTCTCACAAAACAAAAATGCTAGCTTAAAATAAAAATGACAATGACTTAACTTATAGCATGTTTCAAACTTTAGGGAAGTAACGCCCCCAATTTTCCAAGTCTGGACTGAGAATTTTAACTGAAAATTTCTTAGAAAAAAGAAAATCTCAGTATTTCACAGCCCGACCCAGGATTCAAACCAACGGGGCCTTCGATCTATTAATTATTATTCCTTATCGTGCGTTTCAAGCTCTGAGCGAATGGGAGCAAGACCGAAAAATGTGTAGGTACCTACTACTATTATCTAGACACGTTAACTTGGTTTTTGAGGAAGGACATTTACTTAACGCTGATTTAATCAGTAGATTGTGTTGGATTTTTTTACTATATTGTAAGAACCATTGTAACCCACCGTTCAGCAATGTTTCAGATGGTAGGTAATGCCTTTTACTTTTGTCTAAAAAACAAAGTAGGTATAGTTGGAACGTTATGAACCAAATGTAAGAATAGCTGAATAGGCATAACGAAGTATAACTTAAACACTGTTTCCTGTAGTAGAACCAATACAGGGTGTAAAAAAGAACAATAGTCATAATATTATTACAATCCGTCCATTAAAAAAAGTATTTTTTATTGAAAAAATAAAAATGTCGTAAATCCCAAGATTTTACTTATCTAAAAGAAAAGCGTTAATTTTAAAGATGTTTGCGCGTTTGTTAAATAATAAATATTAAAGATCAAAGATAGACTAAAGTACGATTGTCCAAATACAATGAAAAAAAATGAATGGTCCAACAACGAAACAAATAGGCACTTAAAATATTAAAAAACAAAGCCTTAATGATGTCCGAGCCGAGATGTCCGGTGTGTCAGTTGTCACCATTATTAAGTCACTTTAATCGCATCAAAATATCATAATATTCTGATTCGTATGCCATTATACCTTCCTCCCACTCGGAACTTATCAGCATTGAAAAAACCCACAGAGCATTAACGAAACGTAACCTTATCGGACCACAGACAACAGACAACCGTCCTGACAGCCGATGTCTTCATACACAAAACAATACGCTATCATTTTACATGCTATTAAAACATTTTCATTCACTCGATATTCCAGCTTATTTATAAATGATACGGTTGAATTTCGCTCGTGTGTAACGTTAATTTTAAATATGGAACAATAATTCAAAATAGTCTTTAATCGATGAAAATACAGTTCACATTTTATTAGCGACACTAAAAAGAACTCAATTCAAAAAAACGTTCTATCTCCAAACCTTAAAGGTAAGGAACATTGTACTTTATTGTAGATAATGTTAAGGTTGAATATTATTTGAGTTGAGAGTGAAAAGGGTTATTAGTCATTATTGAATAAGCATATCATAGTGTTGTGACGTGCGCTTTGATTAATAATGGAGTGAGCATGTTGTGCGAGTTTTTTCCAAGCGCGTAACGCTTAAAACCGATTTTGTTGTTGACTTTTTCTTTATCGCGTTTTAAAAATATTTTTTACGATTTCTGTCAACGTGTAAGTAGGCGACCTGTTATTTTTGTGTTCCGAATATGATTATAAGTAATGGTTGCTCATAAACATTTTTTTGTTTATATTAAGCTTACTGCTTTTCTAATTTAATAAGAATGCCTATTTAAGTTCATAATCAGATAAGCTCTATAATATTATTAAGAGAATAATTAGAAGCCCGCAAATTCAGAATTTTATTACCTACTTGAGTATTATTTTGTGCATGTTTTGGGAACCTTGATCTTAGATAAGAATAGTCTAGGAGATGTCAGTTATTAATGAAGGCATGTTAATTAGGTAATAATTCAGGTTTATATTCGTAACAATGACAACTCTGTATTGTTTAATATTAATTTAATATATTCAAATAACATCAAAGCATTCAAAGTAAACAATTTGAATTAACTATCAATAATGCTGAAAAATTGTTGGTCTCCTATTTTTAGAAATGTGCTTAACTTATAACGTACTTTTCAGTGACGAGATTATTTATGTAGGTACCTACTCATTTATCCAAAAGTTAACTACTAAAATAGTTGTTTGCGTCGGCATCTCTAATTAATTAAATAAAATATTATGAATCCATTTACGAATATCAAATGTAGCCATCTTGCAATAAAAACAACTTTTAACACAAAACAACGTATTTCAAAAACCAAAATGGACGCCTGATTTATTACTTCCCAAACAGAAAAAGAAAGAAAACCACTTCTATCCCATTTCAACACTCGCAAAAACAACTATGCTATAACATTTAGTATTTGCAGTAGGTATTAAAACTATAATAGTCAAAGAGGCAGTGTCAAACATTCTAGCGAGAGTTTACTTCAAATGTATAAAGTTACTCATTATTTTTCAAATCTGTCTGTGTCTATTATTGAAAAATAGTAGATATAATAGTTCTCTTTCTCATCAGATTTTACTCTTTTACTATTATATTAAGGACTCCGAATAGAGAAATAATCTGAGATGAAGAAATTGTTGGTAGCTTTTTCCAAAAGGGCAATAGTAAGATGCTTACTCAGGCTTGACAGATCGTAAACATGATCTCCTGAAGAAATCAGAAATGAGAGTTTTAGAAAAACAATGACAGAATTATGTATGAAGGTATATGAAAAAAAAGGTTTTTTGAAGGTGTTGATAGATGAATAAATCTTAAACGATTTATGGTTACGCGTTTAGCTTATAGATAATTTGGCTTACCTGCCTATCTTTCTGCTAGCTCTCAAACTGCAATGCTTTCATATGAAAAAAACAATAACCTTAACCCTTCGCCACTGCTCCTATCATGATCATTGGCTTATAACGAGTGCTTCCGTTGATGTTAGAGGGAGACGCACATACGTCATTGTTTCTAGGGCGACTGAGACAGAATACAGCACTCAACAACTTAATTGAATACGCAGAGCAGATAGGGGGACCGTTGACTCGATAAATTATATCGATTGTTTGGGGGACAGTATTTTGAACCCTAATATTTGTTTTTTTATATCTTGCTCTTTTGGTAGGCGTTTATGTTCTAAAATAAAGAGAAAAAAGCTCTGTAGTTTAAATACCTAATATCAAAACAGTTTGATTCTGAAAATCACGTGACGTTTATTGAAACAAATTATGGATAGGTAAATACATATTTTCGTCGTCGAATTGATTAAAAGGTACGTACATAATGATAATTATGCAACACTAAACTGAATCACGTATTTACTGTTTATCTCCTAATTATATATATTTATTATCATTGGTCTAATTTGCACCTCACTATGAACGCAAACAAGAATACTTACTAAAAATGTCGACAATTTATTAATTGAAACTAGCTAGCTAGGCACATCACTATCCCCATCATCTGTTACACTGCGTTATCTGTCTCGTCTGGAGCATTAACACGTCCAACCTCATTAAAATATCCTCTATTATAAACTTGTCTAGTCAGGCGATCATAGATCCTATTCCTTTTGCCATAAGATCTACTAATTTAACTCTTGCTTTTCCCAAAGCTCAGGGTTATCACACACATTGATAACTTCTAGGAAGTAAAATAACGCTATATGCTGTAAAAATATACAACAAAAAATAGCAATATAATCGTAATTTAAATAATATCCATTGTTTTAAAAACAAATATTTAACAACGTCGAATTTTTGCACCTTGGTTAGTTACTTGTTACTTGTGGCACTTTTAACTAAGTACCTACATGTACTTACTTTTTTACTTACATACTTATTTGAAAGGTTGAATATTAGTGGAATAATTTCAACTGACTAATGGCGGTAAAACCATTCTGATTCACTAGACTAGTACTTCACTAGTACCACAGACCGGTGACAACAACAATCAAAGGTATAAGTATTCTATTAATTAACACAATTAATACAGAAAGTTAAACCTTGCTGTGCTCTAGATAAAATATCATTTTCTTGAGCTTTATACCCTTGACTACGTGTTCCTATACTTACTTATTTCATTCCTACACTGAGAAAAATTAGCTTAAATAAGCTTAAATTGCACATTAATATTTACTACAGGTGCAGCATACGTACAATAGATGCCGGATACTTAGTAATGATGCAGCTTACTGTGCCGTTTAGAAGCAACACCATGTTTCTTAAGGAGCTTGTATACAACATAGTGCCGGCTATAACAGTATCTGGTTTGCTACGTATTTTAAGTATGGCGCACCAGGAACTTATTCTCAGTGTACCACTCTTTGTGGATCTTGGACTCCTCTACCACATTTGTCCATTCTTTTCTTTTCTTCACATTTTTCCCAGTTTTTGTCTTCTTTCACACAAAATCTAGCGATACTTTTTAGGTCTTCCTTTTGATTTTTTTACCTTAAGCCCTCTAATATTTGGCTTTCTGTCTACGTGCCACTGAAGACGTTGGGCTTGTCTGTTGTTGTTGGAATGTCTCACTAATGTTTCACCTTTCACTAGATTTTCCAAGAAGAAAAAGAATTCCAATTTTTCCAAGAATATAGAATTTTCCATCTGTAAGAATTTCCTAGTGGCTCAAATATTTTGCGAAACATTTTCTTCTGGAACACTACTAAATAATTAATTTTATTCTATGACGTTTCGCATTTGTAGATTACTATATACCTTCAAAATCAAATCAAAATCAAAAAATCAAAAATCATTTATTTCAAGTAGGCTCAGTTTATAAGCACTTTTGACACGTCAGTTGACTATTTGTAAAGATTCTACCACCGGTTCGGAAGGCAGGTCCTGCTGAGAAGATACCGGCAAGAAACTCAACAGTTGCTCTTTTGAAAAAGTTATACAGTATTATAATTTACAATTGATAACAATAACTGTTTACATTTCTTATAGTTTTACTTCCTGTGTGAAGGTGGAAGCTGATCCAACGGCCTCCAAGCATCTTTATCATTAAGGAACTCATCAATGTTGTAGTACCCTCGACTAAGTAAATGTTTTTTAACACATTGCTTAAAGCTATGCATTGGCAGGTCCATCACAGTCTTGGGGATCTTATTATAGAAGAGTACACCCAAACTTACAAAAGATTTTTTTACTCTTTGGAGACGATATGCAGAAATAACTAACTTATGCCCGTGTCTAGTAAGTGCCTTGTAAAAGTTTTGTATAGAACAAGTTTTGTCTTATGTCTGAGGAAATTATTTTGTGAGGATTTGTGAGGAAATTAACTTACTAAGGATACACTTATTTTCAGCGATTAGCCGAGCTTTTACTTCCTCTTTATTCTGTGAATTCAGAATGCCTCCCAGGTAACGAAACTGTTTAAGCTGCTGATGTGCAGGTGCAGCAGCGCATCTACATTGAGCTTTCGCAGTTGTTGGTGTTCGTTGATCAGCAAGATATTTTGTTTTATTAGTGTTCACTTGTAGTCCGGGTTTTAGAGCCTCAGCAGGAAGATCTTTGTAAAGTTCCTGTACAACATTTTATAATTAGGTAAGGATCCGTTGCATACCTAATCAAAACATGATATAATATACATTCAATCGAATTTTTAATTTTTAATTCCGTTCATTCTGTAGGTAAAAACCAGAATTTAATTTTTAAACGACAAGCTTTTGAAACCGTTTTTAATGATCTTTTACCGATTTTTCTTATTAATTCAAGTAGGTATTATTAAGAAACTAATAATTTTGTTATACATTTTATAATATACTAACAAACAATTCGACACTTTATACTTTATAAAATCCGTACAGGTAAGTGGCAACCCTAAATCAATCGCTAAGTCCATCTAAAAATGCTTACCATTATAAACCTAATCTCTATGACGTTAAGAGCTACACATCTGCCCGGCGAGCATTTTATCTTGTCACCGCGGTGTGGCGACGTCAGTGCGCCGGCGACAGCGCCCAGATCAGAATCATCTCATTGCTGTCGACAGGAGACATCGCGTGACGCGTTGAGTGCGGACAATTAACATTACCCTGCACTGTATCCAGGGTGTGCACAAGACTTTTAACTAGGGTACCCGTACGCATCTAACTGCTAAAATTAATCACTAAATTTCGAAAGCCGCTTGACGCACAGAGATGAAATTTGAGAGGGAGGTAGTTTACAGTTAGAAGAACGGATTTGGCGACAGAGCCGGATTTAATGGCTTCGTCCGCCCTTAGACCCCCTTAATTCGGGCTTGTCGCGGGCTTCTGCTAGTTAACCCGGAAAGTTCCTCCCAACAAATTCTTTTTGTTTGCCGGTTTACAAATTATAAAAAAATTAAAAATCCTTCTCGAATATAGGTTTCTTAGGCAATCTTCAGCGTATCATCATTTATCATCATTTCCAACCCATCAGCTCACTGCTGAGCTCGAGTCACCTCTCAGAATGAAAGGGGTTAGGCCAATAGTCCACCACGCTGACCCAATACGGATTGGCAGACTTCACACATGCAGAGAATGTGTGTGCCCGAATCCGGTCCGGGACACGCACCTCCAACTTTTCAGTTTTGTGCAACTTAGGAAAAACTAGGCTGATACTGAGAATAATGACGTAAAATCTATCATGTAATAAATACCTACTCTCCGTTCATGAAACAAAATCACCTTATTAGTTGATGATTGGTATTTCATCATCATGGTTATCTACATGTATCTAACGTGGATGTCCACAGCAAGACATAGGCCTTCCCTAGGTACTTTTTTTACCTAATCGTCATGGATACCCTCTCGGCACGGGGAGGTCATATCGGGCTTCAACCCTCTAGCCTCAATAGCTCAACGGTAAGAGCGGATGGACTCATCACCGAGGGGTGATGGTTCAATCCTCACCCCGTTGGTCTATTGTCGTACCCACTCCTAGTACAGTCTTTCCCGACCAGTTGGAGGGGAATGGAAATATTGGTCATATTATAAAAATTATGACAAATATTCTTTAAAAAAAACGACTAAAACCCTACGTGTCCCGACTCGTTGCCTGATGACTGAGTGACGGGAATATTACACTACGGAACCCAGCCAGCGGCACTCGTGAATCAAGCTCTCGTGTTGTGTTGTCAAATTGCTTCGGGAACACTAAAAATGCCGATGTAACTACAGGCACTCCTACGCCTTAGATTGCTGGAGACAGGTGACCAAACTTAGCTTTATTACGTACCTATAACTTATGAGTACCTACCTACCAACGTAAATTCCAGAAACAAGATAGGTAGGTATGGGTCTTGATGAGGAATTGACCACTGTCAAACTGTTAAATCCGCGAAAAATAAAATTAACAAGAATACGTGTGGCGGCTCTCTATAGTATTTTCAAGACATTTTGTGAATTTTTGGGTAGATAAGGTCATGTTTGGTTCCAGTTTAAGCGATTCCTATTATATATCTTGGTCATATTCTATCTCTTATGGTGTTGCTAGATTTTTTCAAGAAAAGAAGAAGCACAGCCTTCAGCAACTTATACATTAAACCTTGATACATAAGTAGATAAAAATGAAATATCCAAATAAAAAGGAATTTCACGTGGACATTGGCTGCAATAACAACGAGCAGTTGTTTTATTTACAAAACAAAAGATAACTTAAATAATAGATCCGCAAACTTTATGTAGTGTAGGTAGATAGATAGCTACACAAGTAAGGTAAAAGCACGAAAGCTACGAACATAGCGACAACAACAAAAGGACAATGAGAGCCAACCGTTCACACCTCCAAATCGATTTACGTCACGCGGATAAATTAAAGCATTTCGCGTAAACGGACAGCCGGCCCACTCGACGCGGAACGAAGTAAATAAAAAACACCAGCTCCCGTACAGCCTCCAAGATTCGCAACTATTATCTCAAAACGACCAATGGGAGACGGGGAATTAAAGTGCGCGCTCCGATTGGTCGTCCGCAGCCCTAGAACTCCGCCCTTTGAGAGGCCCCGCCCTCGTTTAAGTCGTAACTTTTCAGATCGCCGGTTTACCTGCCCGCGACCGCCACGTACGGCGCGTTCTCGTAAATATTATAATAAGCACCTTAACCGTGACGGCCGACGCGTCTTTAAATTTAAAAATCACGTTTCCTTATCCGCTTATCGTGAGCTCGCATCGCTGAACCGGAGATTATCGTTAACCGTGTCCCTCTCTATCTATACGTACGTACGGTGAAATAGAGACGAAGGAACTTTATTTTTACGTGTGTTCCACCGACCAGTGCTCCCCGGTTAGCCCGTCGAGCGGTCGATCGATAGCACGGCGTCACGACCCTAGCTCGCTCCGCGGAACTCGCCGGGACTCGCCCCTAGAGGCGTAGTGATGTGTGTGATGTAATACCGATATCGATAGCGACAAACATGATGACTATGGACGTCGGGATGTACAACAATCAGCAAAATGGGTACAGCGCCGAGTACTACCAGCAAGGGGCGGCGTACCAACCCCCGTACGAGTACCACGAGAGCTACTACGAGCCCACCCCGTACTTCGAGCCCATAGTCCACAATCAGACGCACGAGGCCGCACCTGTCATCAGCACAGACACGGGCCTGTGTTACACCAACTTAGACTACGGCGAGCTCCAACAGAACTACCCCATCCATCCCCTGCCTCCCCATCCAGAGGCCTTCAAGCATAGGGAGGAACTTCCCCGACCGGAGGAGATGCATCTACACGAGCACAAGCTAGACAACCATTACTTGGAGACGAAGTACAACATGCATTTCGTGGATGACTCGTCGATGCAGTACAACCACGCGGGGTCGCCGCTGCCGTGCGGGGACTTCGACCCCTACCCCAAGGAGGAGTTCGGGCTGCGCGAGGGGTTCCCGCGCGAGGAGCTGCAGCACCAGCTGCACCCGGGGCACTCGCACGCCGCCGTGCCCACCTACAAGTGGATGCAAGTCAAACGGAATGTGCCCAAACCTACCGGTAAGCAGAACGTCTATACAGTGATCTTTGGCCTTCTATGTTCTGTTGTTTCCATATTCTTTATGATCTCTATTATACTCCAAGAGATGTAATTTTTACATTATTATGAAATAAGTACTATCTTGATTTTTTTATAGTGGATAGTTTCTCTATCCACTCGATAAAACACACTCGTTTGATGTTCTAAAAACTCAATATTTCATAGCTTGATCCAATCATCCAAACCTCAAACCCAAGAAGTTATATGATCCAAAGCCGTCTAAGCTTAGGCTTAAGCTTGAGCTTTAATGGCTGGATTCTTATTTATAATTATATTGTATATACTTATTTATAATATAATTGTTACCTCTATTGATATACTTATATCCTAGGTACCTATTGATAGTTTACAATATTTACTTATAATAATATCTGCACCCCTACCTACCTACTCGTAACTATAAATCACAAAAAAAGCCTTGTTATGCGCGTTACCTTAAGTTAAGTAACAAGTTTCGAGTTTAAGTATCTAAATAAGTAACTTTTCCGGAAAAACATAATTTTACAAGATTAAAGCACTGGTCGATCTTCGGACGTGAAGATATTTTTATAGCTGTTAGATATAACAATTACTTTTGACAATGAGATTAAAATTTATATAAAATGGTGGTAAACAAGTAATAAACCTTGCCAGAGTTTGTTGTGGGCTCTTTTTGGACCAAGGCGCATTTAGAGCCCTCGTCACCTTAACTTTAAGTTTTGGACTTTAATTACCAAATTAAATTATCATTAGGTAGGTAGGTATGTCATGACATAACTTGACTTTTCAAAAGTTCACCAAGTAAAATCAAAAGTAAACTAAGCCTAATTGAAATAAAACAAAACATACATACAGCCGAACGTAGAACCTCCCCCTTTTTGGAAGTCGGTTAATAAAATTTGATTTAATTTATCTTGTTAAACAAGGTAAATGCTAGTAGATACTTGTATACTAAGTAGGTGTTCTTGTATTCCGTGGTTTATGTAAATAAATATCTTTGCTGGAAAAACGCAAGTTTTTCAAAACCCCACTTAATCTTCGGTCGGAAAATTAATTAAATAAATAAACTCATAAGTAGGTAATACTTCGGTTAAGTGTTTAATAACCTCAGCCGGCTGAAGTAATTAATTCCTTCCTCAACAGCAACGTGCGAGTATGCTAATTAGGAATCAGCTCGCGTTGTTCTGTGCCGAGGAGAGGCGTATTAAGTTGATTACTTGTTGGCTTATAGTTTTAGATGTACAATTACTGAATCTATAATTAATTTTTCATTTAACTGATTGGTGATTTTTCCTAAAAATACTAATATGTAGCTTATAATAGACACTAATATACGAGTATGTATACCTATTATTCAATGTATATTTAATGAAGTATTTTTGTCTGTGGATATAGGTAGTGGTAAAGTAGCGTTTGTCAGGTTAGTGTGTAAAAATTATCTGTGTGTGTCCGCAGTGAACTAAAGGAGCGTTCATCTTACCTCTTCATCCAAAATTCAATTCTAAATTAAAAATCCAGAATTTTCTGGAATAAGTTGACTATAGTAGCTTTCTGTGTCAGTTCTCTTCCGAGGTAGTATTTCAGTCGCCAAGCAACTGGTCTACTCGTCAACAAACTGCTTGTACAGTTTGACGAGAGAATACCATTAGGTAATAATTGATAAATTAAAAAAAAAAACAGCATTGCTGGGTTACGGTCTAAGGGTGTAACGCCGGTTGATGGGCATAATTTAGGTCTTTGTAATTTAAGCGCTGCAAAGTCATAGATACTATGTTGCAAGGTGATTTTATCTCTCGTAGGCCGTATTACTCTAAAGAAGCCTCAATAGCTTATCGGTAAAGGGATCGGACTCATCTCTGAGAGGTGGTGGTTCGATCACCGCTCGCTGGACTATTGCCGTACCCACTCCTGTTAGATACAGTCGTTCGCGACTAGTCGGAGGAGAATAGGAATATTAGTCATATTTAAAAGATATGACAAATAATCTTTTTTTTTTAAATAAGATTACATATATTTTATAGCGAGTGGTAGCAAACCCATTTACGTAATTGCTAATTGTTTTCCAATTTTCTAACGTCCAAATTCTTAAACAAACGCTCCTGTTGAACGCATACTGTCTTAAATTACAAGCAAAGCCAATAGTCTCCTAAAAATAGAAAATCTAAAAAAAGGCTTATCTAATATTATTTAAAATTGAACCTCCTCTGGTAGGCTGTGGCCACAGCTTAATCACCTTACCTCTAAGCTATTTAACGTTCCAGTACGATATCCTTTACAAATCCTTAGGGATATAAATTCATCAAATTAGAGCGACGCCATTTTCCTATCGATAACTCGTTTATACACTCTTGGGCATTAACCATATCTCATATTTATCTTTTTCATATACCTATTGTAATACGTTTGTAAGCGAGTAGAAACTCTGTTTGTCGCGGATAGCTTTCTAACAATTAGTTTTTAGCGTAACTGTCAAAGCGAAGCTTGACTGGGTCCGCTAGTACAATTATAAATTAACTGTAGTAAATATGCACCAAACAGTTTAAAAATACTCGTTAAATGAACTTGTCAATATGTCAATAGCGATACGTATCTATTGACAGCTCGGTTCATACAATTTACGTTCAAGGCGAGCGCAATCACAATTAGTGCAGCCAATTAGATAAAAAATAATAAATATTTAATAATCAAATAACTATGCCTAGGTCGGGCTGTTAAAAATCGGGGTTTTCTTCTTTTCAAAGGGTAACGTAAAAAAACGACGTGCGTCGGAAAGCACTTGAAACTAACCGTCCTTCCGGCCTTTTGGCGATATTAGCTCATTATAGTGTATTTTCACTAACTTTGGCGTATAACTAATGTAATTAATATTAAACCAATAACCGCATTATTCATATTCTGTAAAGCCCATTATCACAAAGATCACAATATCAACTGGGCATTATCTATGACCATCTATCTATCTCTTATATCCACCAAAGGTTGTCAGTAGTCATGACATTTTTTCCCTTTTAATCTCTTATGGATCCTATACACTAAAATATCTTATAATTTTGATTAGTTAGCATTAAATAAATAGTGAAAACGAGACTTGGTTCCACTAAAGTTACTTAAGTTAATGAATAGGCCTGCTAGTCATGACAATGTATTATTAAGAAGCTTTATAGATCTAACCTTTTTATCATCATTATCAACCCATAGGGGTTATGCCAATAGTCCACCACGCTAGCCCATTGCGGATTGGCAGATTTCACACACGCAAAGAAATAAGAAAATTCTCTCGCATGCAAGTTTCCACACGATATTTTTCTTCACCGTTTGAGACACGTGATATTTAATTTTTTAAAATGCACTCAACTGAAAGTTGGAGGTGCATGCCCCGGACCGGAATCAAATCCAGAAAAGAGATCTACACGCTGCAGTAGACCAATAAAATTATCTGCCTTCTGAAGTAGTAGTACCTACAAGTATCTACTAACAAACTTGTCGTTGGTGAGTGAGAGGTGCTTGTAAACTAATCCTACTTGAAATAAACGTAATTGATTTGAAAATTTAGCTGATAATGAATATGATTAATTGAATTATTTTTATAGAATTTGTTTATACGTCAATGCATGCCTTATATGCCTGATTTTTCTGGCAAACGCTTCCTTGAAATCGTTCATTTAAAAAAAGCCTACTTTGATCCTAACTGATAGCTTTGCTCCCGTTGATGTCTTTATTGATAGTTCATATAACTAATTAGGACAATAGATGCAGAAACTCTATATTACATTCATCAGAACATCAGCCAATGTAGGTACAACTGCTGCTGGACATGGGCCTGTTGTAGAGACTTCCAAACTTAACGGTCCAGAGCCACCTTAAACCAGCGGCGTTTTGTTTATTTATGTCTCCCATCCAATGAAAACGTAACTACCACGCGGAGCAGGCGGGTCCACATAGGCCCTTAGTACGAGCCACCTGCATTCAGCGAGTCCCTGCGACTCGCTTGATGTCGTCAATTCACCTGGTGAGTGGGTCGACCAACTTTTCTAACACGGGACATTCCAGCACCTTGGGACCCCAACGTCTATGGGCTCTTCGAACTATGTACCCCACACCCATTACCACTTCAATTTAATTCTTCTGCGGATCTCCTCATATTTCTTATTCGATCACGCAGAAATATTCCGAGCTTAGAGCTCGTTCCATAGCCCGCTGTTTGAATCTGAGCTTTCTTATGAAGCCCTTTAATTAGCAACCAAGTCGATTCAAAGTCTAGTCAATAGAAGGTTATATCTCCATTTATCGCTCGCCAGAGCCTCATCGGTTAATAAGCTACTTAAATGAGTTACTCACGTACAAGAAGCTTGCAAATTAAGTACTACGTATACTTAGTAATGATGCAGCTTACTGTGCCTTTTAAGCAACGCTATTTTACGGAGCTTACTACGGCTTCAGTTTCAGCGTAATAGTGTCTGCTTAGGCACGTATTTTAAATAATGCAGTGTAGAACTTTTTCTTAGTGCAGTATGCTTTGGAGGAGGTTGGTTTTATAGAGGAAACTGTGACTAACTTGAAGTAGCCGCTCCATTACACCTGTCTGTTGTTAAATTGGGATCATCACAACCTAGATGAATCGAATTTGTACCAAAGAGAGAAGGATTTTATGTTTTATTTATTTACACTAATTGGCTGAACAAGCAAATAGACAACCTGGTAAGAAGTAAATTACAGTCAGCCATAAAGCAATATAAATCCTTGCATTTAATTTTGTAGTTAAAGAGAAAGTGATTTAAAATATACAAATACCTATTTGCTTTGATGTCAAAGGTTAGGATAATAAAATGCTATATCGACAGATGAAAACATTTGCTTGCGTTAGGTATACTTGTTACATAAAGGTATAGTACCTTTAATATTCTTTTTTAAATGTAGAGAATAAGCTTCAAAACCACTAAACAAATTTTGAAAATTATTACACTACTGGAAAAACACACAATATCAGCGACTATATAAGTACCTAGAACCACATTTTAGGGCGTGAAACCGCGGAGGTCCATTAGTACTAGACTAGGATTAGAGTAGAATTAGAATAGAATATTGGCTATCGAGTGGCATTAATTGTTGTAAGTAGTTAATACATTACCAGACAACCCCCTGCGGTTTCAACGCGTAGTTCTTTTTCCCGTGAGATGAATACGGGGATAAAATATAGCTTATAACACTCATAAATAACGTGACTTTCTAGCGGTGAAAGAATTTTCAAAATCGAATTAGTAGATCCAGAGCTTATCCCTACAACACTGCACAGTTTAGATGTTACTATAGAGTAAGTACCCATATCTTCGTAGAAACTAGCGGCGCGTAGACACACTCACACAATATAGTGTTTGTCTGCAAGACTTGTTGTCGCGCAAGTTATAAACAGGTATAGTTCGAGAACCTTAAGGTTATAAAGTTATACTAATATTATAAAGAGGTAAGGTTTGTGGTAGGTAAGTATTGAAGGGCATAATCTTTGGATCTATTAACCGATTTCAATTTTACCAATAGAAAGCCTTGTTATTTGATATAAAATAGGCTATATTTTATCCCCCATTCTATTCTTCTGGAACGGGAACTACCCAACAACGGAAGGACGTCTGCTAGTATCATATAAAAAATTAACCCAGAACCCATAACAAAAACAAAACTTTAGCAATGTTTGAATCTATACAACCTGACTATAATATTTAAATCTGTACCTACAATAAAATAAAATAAAAAAAAGTGCGCGTATTCATAAACGCTACCCATAGACAATGCGTGTACGTGCCAGCTCTCGTCAGCTCCGCTCGTATCTCGAGGCGCTATCAAACGTCAACTTTTTCTTTCCGTAACGTCTATTTAACTCAAGCTGTCCGCCACATTATGTCAAGACGGAGCGAGTCAAATTATTTGCTTCAACGTGTCGGACGAAGGCCGACCTCCGACACACGACCGCGACCCGACCGCTGACCGTGCGGAGACAAGGGATTCTACACACTTGTACGCATCATACTAGCGTTGCGTTGTGCTTGCTTGAGAAAGAAATAAAAGAAATCTTATATTATTTACGAGAAGAAAACTTGAAAAAAAGGGTATTCGTTAATTATTGTCGCGTTTGCTGTTTACTTGACGATTTTCCAAAACTCGATCACAATTCGATAATAGAGTATCGAAATCAAATCAAATCAAAATCAAATCAAAAATCATTTATTTCAAGTAGGCTCAGTTTACAAGCACTTTTGACACGTCAGTTGACTATTTGTAAAGATTCTACCACCGGTTCGGAAGGCAGGTTCTGCTGAGAAGATACCGGCAAGAAACTCAACAGTTGCTCTTTTGAAAAAGTCATACAGTATTATAATTTACAATTGATAACAATTACAATTTCTTATAGTTTTATTTCCTGTGTGAAGGTGGAAGCTGATCCAATGGCCTCCAAGCGCTTTTATCTTTAAGGAACTCATCAATGTTGTAGTAACCTCGACTAAGTAAATGTTTTTTAACACATTGCTTAAAGCTATGCATTGGCAGGTCCATCACAGTCTTGGGGATCTTGTTATAGAAGAGTACACCCAAACCTACAAAAGATTTTTTTACTCTTTGGAGACGATATGCAGAAATAACTAACTTATGCCCGTGTCTAGTAAGACGTGGGTTTAAATCTCCTTTTCGTTTGTACAAATTAATATTTTGTCTTACATAGACTATACTGTTCGTCGTCTCGTCTTTGCCGATTCGGCAACAGCGACTGGAGACTCTGTCACATCACACGCGGGCTTCGATCATGCGCCCTCATGTGACTTATGTACCCTATTTTTGCGCGGAATGTCCTGGAGCAAACAGGACAAGTTAGGGTACCGTCCACATAATTATATGAGATATTGGAGGGTGGCTTGGCCTTAAGTTGTTCACGACGATTATCCAGATCCCGCCTCCGCCTATCTTCAAAACCAAAGGTACTCCGCTGAACATAGGACCTCCACTCTGACCGATCTTTTGCTAACATCTCCCAACGAGTAGAATCCATGTTACAGTTAGCCAAATGCCTCTTCTGTACATCCTTATATCTCAAGAACTGTCCACCTTGTTTCCGCTTACCGTTCATGAGCTCCGAGTAGAATAAGCGCTTGGCTAACCTCTCGTTGGGCATTCTCACTACATGCCCAGACCAGCGCAACTGTCGCCGCATCAGATATGCCTCAATACCACTGACTTGTGCTCGACGCAGTACATCAGTGTTTCTAATATGATCGGACCACCTGATGTTTTGAATGTCACGAAGGCACCTGAGATGAAACCTATCCAGCATGCGGATGTGCTTGCGATATAACGTCCAAGTCTCAGCAGAGTAGAGAAGATTCGGGACTACGATAGCCATATACACTTTGATTTTTGTGCTCAAATGTAGATCATGTGAGCGAAACACCTTCTCTCGTAATTTACCAAAAGCTGCCGAGGCAGAACAGATTCTTCCAGCTATCTCTGAGTCCAAATCACCTTTAGCCGTGACAGTACTGCCCAAGTATTTAAATTTGTCAATCTGCTTGAGTCTGGTGCCCTTTAGAAATACATTAGCAGCAGTCTCCTGTCCATTCCAGGTGTTCATTGCCATAACTTCAGTTTTAGTAACATTGATTTTTAACCCGAATTTTTCACACGCTTTGTCAAGATTCTCAACAAGCTCTTGCAGGCCAAACAAAGTATCCGCCACAAAGCACAAATCATCAGCGTACATGACTTCCGCAATAAGGTCATACGAGACTTTGGAATGGGACTTTAGTCGTCTCAAATTAAACAGGTTACCATCTATACGATATCGAATAGATATACCCTGTGTATTGGTTTTTAAAGCATCAGTGACTACAACGAAAAAGTACAATGCAAAGAGAGTCGGAGCTAGAACACATCCTTGCTTTACACCACAAGTTACTGGAAAACGTTCGGATTCATCTCCTTCGACAAATACACAGCAACTCATGTTGTCGTGTAATAGTCTTAACATTCGTACAAACTTTTCCGTGCAGCCTAGCTTACCTAGTACCACCCACAAAGCCTCGCGAGGCACACTGTCGAAAGCCTTTTCAAGATCAACAAAACATAGAAACAAAGGTTGATACTGCTCTCGGCTCTTTTCTTGTAGCTGGCGTACTGAGAAAATTGCCTCACAGGTGCCTCGTTTAGGACGAAACCCAAATTGGGACTCGGGGAGTAACCTTTCTGAAATTCCTACAAGGCGATTTAAGAGGATGCGAGCAAAGATCTTACTAGGTGCTGACAGAAGTGATATACCTCTATATGAGTTACAGTCTGCACGGTTACCTTTGTTTTTATACAACGCACATATTTTTGAGACAAGAAAATCATCAGGTACTTGCTCTTTATCCCACATATGGCAGCAAAGCTCCCAGATTGTAAAGTGTAACTCATCTCCTCCGTATTTAAGTAGTTCGCCGGGAATTCCGTCAATACCAACAGCTTTATTGTTCTTCTGCTGCGCAATAGCAGTAGCTACCTCACTGAGTGTAAGTGTATCATCAAGGGACGTATCTTTAGGCTGTTCAGGTAGTGACCTTATGTAGCTAAGGTCCGCCAATCGATCTACATTCAGCAGTTCATCAAAATGTTGAGCCCAGCGTTTAAGCACATCTTCTTTACTCGCTAATAAATTTCCATCCAAGGACTTTATTGGAGCTTTTGATTGATGCTGGAAACCAACTAGATTTTGCACTTCGGCAAAGAAGGCACCTAGTTGATTGGTGTCACATAACCACTGTATATTTTGCGCCTTCTCTAGCCACCACCTGTTTTTTAAATTCCGTGTTAGCTTGCGTAACTCAAGTGAGCTACTTTTAATTTGATCTTTAATTGAAGGTGCATCATGTTGTCGTAAGAGATTTCGATGATTGGCTATTAAGTTCGAGATCGTCAGGTCATTTACGTCAAACCAATCTTTATGCTTCTTAGTTTTTGTACCTAATATCCCGGATCCAACAGCACGTATGGTAGATGTTAAAGTATTCCAATTAGATTTTAACTCTCCATTTTTACAATCAATATTATGAACAGATTGATTAAGAGCTTGTATGTAATTCTCCCGTACATCTGGACAGTTAAATTTTTCTAAATTAAAACGCACTAATTTAACCCCCCTTGTCCTACGCGGTAATCGTAGTTTTAGTTTTATTCTAGTAATAACAAGCCTATGATCGGACCAACAATGTGCCCCCCGCATCACGCGAGTTACTTGGACCTGAGATATGTCCCTATGACGGACTATTGCGTAGTCAATCAAATGCCAATGTTTTGACCTCGGGTGCATCCACGTGGTCTTATACTTTGCAGGTAGTCTAAAGAAAGTATTCGTTATACACAGCCCGAATTTTGCACACAAACTGAGTAAGTGAAGGCCATTGCTGTTCATATTTCCAATACCATGCCTACCAAGGACCTGCGGCCAAGCATCATGGTCACATCCCACACGAGCATTGAAATCTCCCAATAGCAGTATCTGCTCAGTTGACGAGACCTTAGATAGCACCCGAGAAATTTGGTCATAAAAATCATCCTTAACATCGTCAGGCTTATCAAGCGTGGGTGCATATGCACTGACAATATTAAGAAAGTTATTTCTATTTATGTGAAGTCGCAATGAGATAACTCTGTCTGAGTGACATTCAGGGAGTTCACTCAATTTCGAAGCTATCTCATTTTTAATTGCGAACCCAACTCCCGATCTTCTTGGTTCGCTAGTGGCTGTGCCTTTCCAATAAAACGTGTAACCACCGCCATGTTCTCTCAAATGCCCTTCTTCTGCCAGATGGGTTTCACTAAGCGCTGCTATATCTATATTATATCGTTTCAATTCCCGAGCTACAACAGCAGTTTTACGTTCAGGACACGAGCTGGTTGGTCCGTCCAAAAGTGTACGCACATTCCATGCGCCGAAAGTCATATTCGATGTTTGATTTTTATATATATTGCATCTTGGACCACGCTTTGAAGGATGCATAGGCAGCCGTGGTTACTACCTCCTTATAAATTCTTACGGGGCAAGCACTTTTTTGGGGCACCTTTTCTAGCCCCCTCCTCGGTTGAACGAGGAAAGCAGTGCCTCTCTAAATAGAGCTGCTTTGTCGCAGAGGGTGCTGCCGAACCACACTGTCACCCCATTGCAGTGCGAGAGCGACCACTCTCCCTAAGCCGCCTATGTGCAGGTATCAGACAAAACCCAGTAAGCATCACTACTAAGCTTCTCTACCTCAACCCGTCGCCATAGGACTTAACTGAATTTCAAAGTCCGGGAAAAACAGAGCCAGTCAGTTGCGCAGGATATATTATAGTGCATAAGTGTTTGCGCAAACACAGATGCACTCCCTCGACCACATTTTCCACAACCCGATGGAGCGGAGGACCGCGACGATCGGAAGGAAATGGGTTGCAGTTAGCTAGCCGGCGACAAACCTTGACTCCTGCCGCCGCCTTAGGCCTTCAACAGTTGCCTTGCTACCTCGCCAAATCCACCAGACTCGTTTGCTTATCAGCGTTGAGCTGCCTTCATTGCCGAGGTAGACTTTTTTGCATAGTGCAGGGAGTAGCTGCTAAAAGCTCGAACGTTGATGAACGAGCCCCCCCCACCAGGTTTAGCCCACGAGTCGACGTGGTTACCGGGGTGTGGCCACTGGATGCAAATAACCAGCTTCTTGGAGCCACTGATGGGAGTTGGAGATTGTCGGAGATTTTAACTGAACCCTGATACCTTTATTAAAGGTCGACTGACAGGATACAGACACAGACATTCCCTACACCCCAACTATACTGTTATATATATATTGACAGGCTACTGTTAGTATACCTATTTCTTTAAACTTTTGACGAAGGGACTCGCGTGATTTTAATTGATATATTGCTCGAATTGCTCTTTTTTGAAGTACAAATATAGATTGTATATCGGCAGCCTTGCCCCACAATAAAATACCGTAAGACATTACGCTGTGAAAGTACGCAAAATAAACTAGCCTAACTGTATCAATATTAGTGAACTGTCTTATTTTTCTCACTGCAAATGCCGCTGAGCTGAGTTTACCAGACAGTTTTTCTATATGAGCACCCCACTGAAGTTTACAATCCAAGGTCACTCCCAGGAAAACTGTGGAACTCTCCATTTCCAGTGTTTCACCATCGATCATTATAGACTTTTCTAATTTTATTACATTTGGCAATGAAAACTCAATACATTTAGTTTTCTTGGCATTTAAAAGTAGATTATTTGCAGTGAACCAATGCGACACATGCGACATGGCACGGTTTACGTCGTCAGAGTTATCTTTATTTCTGTCCGTCTTAAAAATTAAGGATGTGTCATCTGCAAACAGTACAATCTCACATATGCCGCTGACATGGTATGGTAAATCGTTTATGTACACTAAAAATGGAAAAGGACCCAGAATTGAACCCTGTGGGACGCCCATTATGGTAGTGGAACCGTGCGACTTTATATCATTTATGCATACCTTTTGTGTTCTATCACTGAGATAAGAGGCAATGAGATCGAGCGCAACACTTTTGATGCCATAGTGGCTTAACTTGAGTAGAAGGGTGTTATGGTCAACACAATCGAACGCCTTGGACAGATCACAGAACACACCAATAGCATTCTTAGAACCTTCCCTAACTCTCTATTTAACATATTTCTCTTTTTTTATTTTTAACAGGACACTATAGAGAAAGAGAGAGAGATAAACACGAATCCGAAACTCACCGTCGAGTTATATGTAAACATCCTTACAAGCTAGCGCTACAGTTTTACAAACAATTATTCGTCAAATGTGCTAAAAGTGCTTATTTGAGAAATAATTAAAGGAAACTTCGAGAAATAAAAAAATACATAAAATATTTTTTCAATTCGCTGTTACATTTGAAGTAATTTTTAAAAAACTTTTTATTATTTATATTCAGATGGTAGAATATTACTAAACATGACATAAAAAATTAAGCACACTCACAAAATAAATTTGACGAAACAAAATAGCAATTCTAACAGTCCAAATCAACAAATACGTGTGGTTCCTCCCACCGAGATCACGATTTAATGAACAGTACTGGAGAGATATGACGTCACAACATATGACGCAATGTAAATAAAAGTTGAAGTCCGGCGCGTCTAGTCCAGTGCGTCCGTCTGCGTCTGGCGCGACACGCGGCCTGACGTCCTGGAGAGCAGGCCGAGTGTCTCAGGTTTCTGCATGTGTTTATGATGGAAGAAACTTGTATCAGAGTCAGGGTGGGTACGCAATAATCAGTAGTCAGTAAGCTAGTAGGTTCTACTAAAATCAAAGCCATCATTATCCGCCAATCCACTACACGATCTTAAGGACTTCAAAACACCACGGTTTCGAGCCTGCATACAGCGGCTCTTGTATGTTGCTCCACATAGTAGGCGGCCGAATAACACTATATCCCGGTACGGGGTCACCATTTCATTACTAACAAAATTATAAAACACTAGCAGAACCTCACGGTTTCATCCGCGTAGTTCCCATTCCCGTAGGAACACGGGGATAAAATATAGCCTATCTCATCATCATCATCATCATTATCAGCCGACGGACGTCCACTGCTGGACATAGGTCTCTAAGCATAGCGGTCTTGAGCCGCCGGCATCCAGCGGTTTCCTGCAATCCGTTTGATGTCCTCGGTCCATCTAAATGGACTATCTATCAAGAAAGGCTACTAAACAAATTTTTCAACTCAAACCTGTAGTTCCTGAAATTTTTGCGTTTAAAAACCAAACTCTTCTTTTATACTTAAGAGACATTTTTTACAATTAATTTATTAGCAGTTTTTGGTTGGAGATTATCATTTTTATAACAAAAAATATGGTTCAAAAATCAGAAAACAGAAATCCAACGCAATGGCTGATGGGGAATGCTATTCATTTATATTCGCCCACCTCTCTCACGGTGTGCGAGTGTGAGTAGCGTTGCCCTGACGAGATCGCTGGATAAGCTGGATCGCACCGCACGATAGCTCCACCTAAGTCTACTGAGTTCTCTATTGTAACTTCTTACCTAGCTACTAGTAGAACGGATCTATATCTAGTATTTACAAAACACCACAATCATATTTCATCACTAGCGTACGCCGCGCAGTTTCACCGTTCCAGTTCCTGTAGGAATACGGGGATAAAATAGCCTATAGAATTTTTCAAATTGGTTCAGTAGATCCAAACAAACAATCAAATATTTCCTAAGAATTCTCGTCGGAATAATAGATAATTTATCTGTATACTTCTATATCCTTTGGTGTTCTAAAAGTATTCTAAAAAGTCTTATAAAATCTCGTTCCGGGTCTAGGAACCGATATAATCGCGAAAAAAGGCGCAGACACTAGATTTCATGAGAGTTATTAAAACACTTATTAAAACACCGATAAAATACTCGCGGGCAGCGAATGGTTAAATCGCCAAAATAAAATAGTTTACAACCTAATAACATTTTAGATTGTAGGTTAATCTTTTACTTTAAGTTTTTAACCGGACTCTGCAGTGCTGTGAATGCCTGTAAAAGATGGCTGCAGTAGTTCAAGAATTTTGTAACTCACTTAGGTATATATAATGTTTTCTGCTGTCATTGTTGGCATTACAAATAAATAAATAACTCTCATTCCGAGGTGGACTTCTTGATATTGTTTAATGGACTGGATTTTCATTTTTGAGGTCGAGTACGGGTTATGCTAGGTTGGCTGATACTAGTAGTATCGTACGTTGTATTAGAGCCCCGATAGCTCGCCCAATAGACTCGCGTGTCATTACCGAAACAAACAGAGACAGTCGCGGGATTAGCCGAGCTAGCTGCCGTCGCGTGCTAGCGGCGGTGTGGCCGAAAGAAAATGTTCTATTGTGGCCTTTTAATGCCCCGGACACACTCATGGCTACTTTAATTACATTAATGGAGAGCTTAATAATGCTTAAGAATACACTATTAAAAATTAATAAAAAATCACCCACTTCGAAGTTTTCGAGTGCCCAAGCACCCTGGCCTCCTGAGTGAAGAACCTCCTCGCAATACATGCCGTTATAAGGATTCCTGCCTTCTGTATTCGACCCTTGAATCAACAGTCAAACGAAGGCTTTATGTGATGGTCAAAGCTTTTCCTTCTAACACCAAAAGTTATATGCATATTTATATTAATACTAGCGGACCCGGTCAAGCTTCGCTTTGACTTGTGTGTACTTCTTTCCTACCCCTACCCTACTACCCTGCTTCCATCCTACACCTACCCTACACCTACCCTACCCCTATTTTTAGTGTTTCTCTCCGTAAGAACCGTCCTCGTACCTCAAGGAATATGCCAAAAAAAGAATTTGGGAAATCGGTGCTACCGTTCTTGATTTGAGATTTGCTCTTCAGAAGAAGTCAAGATTAATTTTTATATTATTGATTATAAATATGAATAAGAGTAAGGAATTTGATAGCAGTTTAATGTTTTGCTTTGATACTTCCCTTAGACAAAAAAATATCACAAACTACCAAATGCCTCGTGGTTTCACTTGTGTTTTTTTCGTTCCTGAAAACCTATGAATAATATAGCATAGTGAAGATGAAGTTCCAGAGCCCATTCAAAGGAGATGGTCCATTTCAGGTCCACTCTCGTAGGGGTATCATTAAAATTAAAAAAAATACAAGGATTTTATTAAAATCTAAATAAATAAAAATAAATAAATAAAATTAAAACCCAAGTTTTTGAGTTATATCAAGATGGCGACCTTAAAGCAACTATGACATGACAATTGACAGCAAACGTTGAATCGACATCTGCATTGAAAACGTCATCAAACCGCCATTATTACCCATGTTAGTGTTGCATTTCTTGGAAGAGAATGTATTTCGAAAGAATTAAAGTAAATTCGTGGATTTGTATTAGCAAAAATAGTTTAAAAAAATATTTACTTTTATTTCCGCCAGGGTACAATGACTGATCCTGGGCTCCATACAATTTTGGACCATCTCCTTTAAAACATTCAAACAAACAATCAAATATTTTCTCTTTATAATATTAGTATACATTACAACTTTTTGACCTGCTGCCTGTAGTGAGCACCAGGCTTACATGAAAACTCGGGGCCAGCTCGAGGGGACCTTATTATGTTTGGGGACGATAACATTATTGTATTTGAATAACGCCACGCTGCTTTGCATCGGGGAGGTGGGTAGAGCCCTGTGCGGGGGAGTTATCTAACCCATGCGGATCTGCCTCTGTGTCTAGTAGCTAATGCGTATGATTACGGACCACGGTGTACTGGGTTCAAATTCTGGACCGGGCTGATATATTGGGTTTTCTCTGTTCCGAGATATTCCAAGTCACTCAAAACACACAACAACGCGTTCTGAAATCGTGCTCTCTGTGTGATGGGTTATAGTATTTTTTTTTGGAACTAAGAACGTATCTAAATGCTTCTGTCTGCGGGCTCTTTAGGTTAGGTTATAATCATCATTATCTGTCTATTTTAACGGCACGAAGGGACTCTCTCCATGTAGAAGTGGGGATGTAGCGTTTAGACCCACCATTCTGCTCCAAATTGGTAGACTTAGGGTGATGGATTAGACAATAGTGTGTCCAAAAGAGTTATCATCATTATCACTATTATCAACCCATATTTAGCTCACTGCTAAGTACGAGTCTCCTCTCAGAATGAGACGGGTTAGGCCAATAGTCCACCACGCTTGCCCAATGCGGATTGGCAGACTTCACACACACATATACAAATTTATAAAATTCTCAGGTATGCAGGTTTCCTCACGATGTTTTTCCTTCACCGTTTGAGACACGTGATAATTTCTTAAAATGCACACAACTGAAAAGTTGGAGGTGCATGCCCCAGATCGGATTCGAAGCTACGCCCTCTCAATCGAAGGCAGAGGTCATATTCACAGAGCTATCACGACTCCTAAAGAGTAACTTGCACAAATGCATACTCCCTCAAAACTCAACCCTCATTTAGCAGTCAGGTAAAAAATTGGGTGGCTTAACATTTTTTTTTATATTGTACCAAAACATCAATTGCTTTCATAATAGGTACGAGAAAACATTCACACACAAATATGTTGAAAGAAAATCGCTTGTCACTGTGAGCGACAATATATGAAGTTAGTCGTAGACGCGACTAATTCGTGTAATTTGATCGCCCGCATGTAACGTCGCGTGATTTATTGCGGCTAAAAGCGCAACTCATTGTCGCCTTTATTGAGGATACTCGCCGCTTGGTATGTAGTATGTTCGTATATTGTATAGTGCGCGGCTTTTAAGTTGACCTATGCACAGAAACAAATTTTCGGGTAATAGCGACGTATGAGCGAGTAGCGACACCTTGGCATTACAATCGCGTACTTAAATACATGGGTTAATCTATTAAATGACATATTTAATGTACTGGGGTAAAACTGTACCTGCGCAAATTACCGCCATTTGGTTCAACTTTCTTTGGCGATTGTTGGTTGCAAAAACAATAAAAATGATTCGACTGCGTTTTCTAAGTTTCTGCCTCGGCCTCTGGATTTGCTTCTACAGTTGAGAGCAATGCATTATTTATAATGATGAATAATACAGTTAATAATATTTACTTTAAAAGATTTTAAGTATTAAGAAGTAATCCTGCAAATGGATCGCGTATAACACAGTCAAGATTGCTAATACGTTACCAGTTTATATACGAGTAGGTACATGGGTTGAACTTAGCTTGACACGCTCCCATGTTAACTGAAGAAGCCCAGTGAACCAGCAAACTTAAAAAAATAAATTAGGTAGTAGTGAAACCATTAATCTTATTTGTTTTATTTTCCTTTTCTACAAATGACCGTTAACAAAAATCTCGGTATCAAGTAAGTACTTCTAAGACTACAATTACCTACGGAACCCTACACATAGCCCATACGCTCGTGCCACGAATTATACATATAAACAACCCGTCATAGCTACGAGTGTAAAAATTCGCTAAAATCTGCCAATAACGTCGAACACGCAAAACGAGCAAAAGCTTTGTATGAGTCAGAAATATCCTCACAAGTCGACCACACCTGACGTGGACACCCGATGTTATCTATCCCACAATGCCCATCAAACCTCCCGGGACAATCTGCACACGTATCTCTGCCACCCGGAAAACGATCACCGCACGAATTTAAACCATACTACAATAGAAATAAGAAACACTTGTATTTGTATATCCGCAAATGGCTTGCCGAAGAAAGGATATCTCACAGTGTCATTTTCTGCTTTAAAAACGTCGCATGACATTTGTATCGAAAAATATGTTTAATAATTATTTTGTATTAAAAAAATATGTTGTCGACTTTATAGTTATATAAATAGAGTTTAAAATTTACTAATTAATTATCGTCAGTAGAAAAGGAAAAGTGGAAATGTGTTTATTTTGTGAATAAATACAAGAAACATGTAAACTGCAAGAATGAGTAAGAAGAAAGTATGTTTGTCCTCCGTTACGCCTCGGCTACTTAAGAGATTTGGATGTAATTTGGAATGAAATAGATTTTACTCTGGATGAACACATATGCTGATTCCCGAAAGAATTTGATAAACTGAACTCCACGCAGACCAAGTCGCGGCAGTCCGCTAGTATACCATATCTTTAATACACAATTTGGACTCCATAACATTTTTGTAGTGAAAAATCCTTTAGCCGCGTTGGGTACTTTTTGGTGGGGAAAAATCTTGTAATCGTTCGCGTCACCGACAAACACTTTATAGCAGTATATTTGTATTGGCATGGTATTAGCCATACAGCTGACGTATAGCTTGTCTTATAAGTGTTTATCTTATACGTGAATATGAATGGTAAATCCATATGTGTATTATTGAATTAATGCTTTGCCAAGTTTTCATTATTTCGTCTCTATAACTGTAATTTTTTTAACTATCCATTTTTGGTTAATAACGTAGAACACTTTTTCTTAATAAAGAATATTTGCCATATTTTTGACCAATACTCCAGTTTCCTTCCAATTAGCC